>NC_081424.1:20438545-21105722 GCF_949786415.1 Peromyscus eremicus | reverse complement strand
ACTCATATTCAAAACATCAAAGAACGAGTGAGGGAGCAACACGTTATTTATAGATCCTTCTCATTGGGATAGGATTTCCTACTACCGAGTCAGGTCAATCACTAATTTATTCAAGGAACGCACACTTGTCCAGAGACTCAATTCTTATTCCCTATAGAGCAAGGAAGGAATGTTTAAGCACTTCTGGGTGCTCAACTCTTCTTTCCAGTGTCAATTCTATCAGGTGGTTTTCATTTTTCTAGTAGTGAAACCCACACTGTCTACCCCGGAGAAGACTTACTCTATGGCTCCTAGCATTTGGACTGCCCTATTCTTATTTTTCCTGTCTCCCTATCTTTAGATGGCTCAAAAGAAAATTGCAAAACAAAAGAAACCTCTTAAAATATAGAGCCTCACTCATTGGTCACAAGTTGGAGAAGAGAGCTCATAGAAGTGAGCAGCATGGAAATGTCTTACAACCTGATGAGGTAGTTTGGTCAAATGATGGGAAAATCAAGAAATGTATTCTACCGCTCCCCCTTCATTCATGACTTCCCTGCAGTGTCTATACTAATTTAATTAAGAAAGGAAGCAAGAAAAAAAAAAAAAAAACAAAACATGGTATCACTGAACTGTATAATGCATACTAAGTGCATTAAGAAGCATTATTATAAATATTTAAAATAGCCAAGGCTTGCAGTACAATTTCCTAATGTTCAAGCAATGATGCCATTTTATTCTCCAGTCTCACTTAATGAAAACCGGAAGAGGAGGTTTTCAAAGCAAAATTTGAAAGGATAATCAAATGATAATTTTTCTTCTGAGTAGAATGAAACTATAAAAGGGAAAAGAACCAACTGCCAGATGAAAGACATTGCCCTCCTTGTAAGTAAAGTACATCCCCAAAGTAAAGTGCTTGTGAGTAAAGCAAATATGAGTGAGGCATTAAACTGCATACATTTCTACCATTTCCATATAAAGGATTATTCTAGATTTATCCAAACTTAGGTTCTAAATTTGTAAAGAACACAAAATGGTAACCAAAGTAGGAGGTGAGTTTACCTGACTCATCTAGTGTCATCACATTCTCTTTCAAATATGGAAGTTCAAATTCTGTCTGATTTGGCAAGGCAATTTGATAACACTCAGAAGAGTTTCAGAAAAACTCATAAATCTTCCCAATTCAGGATCATAGCTAAATATTAACATTCCCACTCTCAGATACACATTCACTGTGTGCCAGGCAAGATGACCAATATGCATCACTTATAATATTCATGGCAGTTTCATGAACAATATAATGGTAGAGGTGTTATTGGCAGTTCAAATGCAGAGTTTTGAATAATTGTCACTCATGCGTGTGATGCTTTTTAGTTGTCAAACTGAGATTTCTTAAATTTTAGTCTGTCTAAATTAAAGAACTACATTTCTCCACCAATAAGAGAAACAAGATTCCTGAAATATGTAAAAGGGAGAAAAGCTCTGCTCTGCTATACAATAGTGTTTGGACCAACTCTATCTCACATTTCAGTGAGATATTCTAACAGTGGTTAGAATAACCAAAGAACATAATAATAAATAAATAGAAAAATTGAGAAATTTTATAATTTAAGTGAATCTAAAAGACTCATCTAAAGACTCATAAAAGGCATCCTGCTCATCAACAAAGAGCAGGATGCCTTTTGTTCTCAAATGATGCAAGGAATCTCTTCAACAGTAGACCATATGTTTGGACACAAAACACCTAAATAAATTTTAAAAGATTGAAATTATATAACAAATATTTTCTTGCCACAATAGAATGATGCTACAATTAAGGAAAAAAAAAACTTGAAAATTCTCAGAGATGTAGAAATGAACATACTCTTAAACAATGAATAATCCACAGCAGAAATCTCAGGGAAAATTTTAAAAAACACCCAAGATGAATGAAAATAAGCCATAGCACCAAAATTCATGGGAGGCAGTGAAGGATACGCTCAAGGGAAATTTACAGCTGTAAGTGCCTACATTAAAAATGAATACTCAAATGAATAAACTAATTTTATATTTTAAAGAAATAGCTAAGAAAGACTGAACAGGACCATGATTCGGTGGAGAGGGACAATAATTAGAATAAAGATAAACAAAGTAAACAATAGGAATTTAAGCATTAATCCCCATCAACGCACAAACTGGAAATGTATGATTAAGTAAAGGGAAACGGTGGAGTTTTCTATCTGAAGCAAAGCAAGCGGAGCTCAGTTGAGATAATTCAAATGAATCATTCCATTCACACTAGCTATGTGTTGGGCATGAGATTTACAAAGAAGGACACATGACTGTTATCATCAAATTGCAAATAAACAATGGTTATGATGCGAATTGTTGGGATAAACCCACAGGCAAGAGAACAATAGGGCAGAAATGCAAAATTTGAAAATACATAAATAACTCTCACAAATAACAGTATAACAGGAGTAGGACTAGGAAAAAGGCAGATAACTGGACAGACATCCTTTCCTATTAGCTGAGAAGAACAATGAAATTGCCTGATATTAAATAAAAGGAAAATTGAATATGTCTGTGGTGCTTCAGTATGTATAGGTATTGTAACAAATATCATACATGGTGTGTGTGGTGGTTTAAATGAGAATGGCCTCCACAGGCTTATTATATTTGAATATTTGATCCTCCCCATTAGTGAAACCCTTGGTGATAGATAAATCACACAAGGAGATGTGACCTTGTTGGAGGAGGTGTGTGTGGAGAATGGTTTGAGCTTTCAAAGACTGGTTCCAGTTTTCAGGTTCTCTCTTTCCTCTCTCCTCTCCTTTCCTCTCCTCTCCTCTCCTCTCCTCTCCTCTCCTCTCCTCTCCTCTCCTCTCCTCTCCTCTCCTCTCCTCTCCTCTCCTCTCCTCTCCCCTCCCCTCCCCTCCCCTCCCCTCCCCTCTCCTCTCCTCCTCCTCCTCCTTTTCTCCTTCTTCTTCTCCTTCTTCTTCTTCTCCTTCTTCTTCTTCTTCTTCTTCTTCTTCTTCTTCTTCTTCTTCTTCTTCTTCTTCTTCTTCTTCTTCTTCTTCTTCTTCTCTCTTCTCTTCTCTCTGCATCATTGTGGATCAAGAAAGAAGTTGAGCTGGGCAGTGGTGGTGCATACCTTTAATCCCAGGACTCAGAAAGCAGAGCCAGGAGGATCTCCATGAGTTCGAGGCCAGCCTGGTCTACAGAGCAAGATTCAGGACAGGTACCAAAACTACACAGAGAAACTCTGTCTCGAAACACCCTCCCCCCAAAAAGAAAAAAAGTTGAGATATCTTCTACTTTTGAGGAGAAATGGTGCTGTTTTTTGTATAATGCAGGGTCTATGTATTTTGATATGCCATTGTTTTAAGTCTCATCTCTAGCTGGTAGAGTCTCAGCTGTCCTTGGTGTTGGGCATTCTGTAAGTGGTGAGAGATTCTGGGAGAGTCCTTTGCCCAATACAGAAAGCAAGTGATCAGTGCCCAGTTTACTGTGCAAAGCTCAACATGGGAGAACATCTTCTGGTCTAGGTCACCAATAAGGGGGAATCTTTTGAGAGAAATTAATTTTCTTTGGGAAGTATATTTCTTAACATCAAAATAATTTCCCTAGTTAGTATTCAAATTCCTCATGCTAATTGCCCAAATTATATAGTGTTATAGAGACACTGTTGATTCTGTACCAAACTGACTACAAAAGCATCACACTGAAAACAAACTCTTCATAAAGCTCCATATTTAGCATTTTCACTTCTTACAAAATGTATCTGTGCACTAGAAACATCACACTTTCAAGTGTCTTTTTAATGTGGCTTTGTATGGCTTCCTTTGGCTATTATACACACATTGTATCTTTGTTTTAGAGTAATACGTAATAAAAATATAAACTTTGTTCAAAATGTACTATGTACAGAAGAGAAAATGCTCATAGAAACAGCAAATATTGATACTTGGCACAGTTATTTTTCTTTAGAAAATATTTGTAACTATATTCATTAGTGAAATGTAAGTACTAATAAATCTTTTTTGACATTTTGTAATTCAAAACTTTCTGATTTTATCATTGTTCATGAAAATTTGATATACTTGCCATTTAATATGCTCTTTTACCTAATTTTAAGAACTTATTAAAATGATATATTATATGAACTAAATAAAGACCATATGAATTAAAAAAATGTGAAACTATGTTAGACATTTTCTTTTATAAGTTGTTTTGGTCATTGTGTTCAATAAATAGAAAGGTATATTTACCTTTTATAAAAGATAAAACAACAATAGAAAAGTAAGTAAGACATGATAGTTTATAAACTATGTACGTATAGAATAAGGGGCAATTCATTTAGTACTGATTCTTCAGTAAAATCAATTAAAAAGCAATAACTTAGCAGACGAATGAAAGTGAAAAATATTATAGACTTTGTCAGTCAGTAAAGGAAGAAAGCTGTCACAAGACCAAGATCATTCTAAATTGTTCCTCAAAGTCATCTGGAAGGACAAGCCATTTAACTTGTCAGTGTGTGCTTAGGTCACAAGACAGTCAGTATACAAACACTATGGACTGTCTATGCCCAAGACATGAAGGTTTATGAGTCCAATCTGAAAACTCAATACTCTCCCTTCTTTAAACTTCTATTAAACAACCTAGGAAAAGAGTCTTTTACTATTACTTTATATTGTTTTTTTGATCATAATAAATACAATATTTTGGCAAATGCAGAAAAAATATTTAACTTAAAGAAATCACGTTATTATTATCAACAGATGCCATGACATATACCTGTAAAAACAGAAACTACAGTAGACAAATTAATTTAATAAATTATATCAAAAGCAATTATAGTCATTCATCATTCACTTACAGCCAATGCAAACAACGAAGGAAAAGCACTAAACAAGTATTAGAGTATATAAAAACAGAGAATAAGGATGTTTCCAAAATTTTTAAAAAGTACCTACATGTATGTTTTCTACTTTGGCATCCTTCTACTCTACCACCCAGTAACATCTAATTCCTTTACATTTTAAAATTTCAAATATACATTTCTCATGAGAGTGTTTACCAAACCTCTCAGATATCTTCCTTCCTCCCTCCCTCACTCCCTCTTTCCCTCTTTTCTTTATCAAGAGCTCTCTTTGCTTTATTGCCATATATAACATCTTCCAATATTTCTTCCTACCATTCTGTTTCATCTCTGTTCACAACTCTTCTTTATCTACATTTAACATTGAACTTACAAGAGTTCAGTTTTTAATCCTATTTATTGTATTACTATAGAAGCTCAGCTCCACCCATCTATAGCCTGTGATTCCCATTCTGTATGAGAGAACTGCAAAATACTTAATGCCAGCTTTTACTCTTTGTTACTTGTTTTGCTTGCACTATAAGACAAAATCAAATTCACTGAGAAAATCCACCGAAGACTTGTTTGTTTCACTGTTTCAGAAGCTCTAGGCCATGCTTACTTGATCCCATTGCTTTAGTCATACTAATGCATAACATTCTTTTGAGAATTGTTTGGCAGAACAAAGCTACGAGGGTGCCAATCAGGAAACAAGTCTAGATAGGTCAGCATCCCCATTCCCCTTATGGGCATAACTCAATGCCCTACCTCCTCCAGGTAGATCTCCTGCTGAAGCTTTCTCCATCTCCTATTAATACTGTCAGCAGAAGACCAGAGCTTTAATACAAGAGTCTTTGAGAGATATTTAAGATCCAACCCATAACATAGTCTTCTAGAATGAAGACAACTCCATTTCTATATTCTTCATATAATCTGAACGCCACACTTCACATGTGGTATTTATAATCTTTCCGGTTCTATCCCAAATCAGAAAGCATGGCTGTAGCACTAATGCAATTGTGCAAATCAGGATTGTTACTTTGATATTGAGTCATCCCTCCACTAAGTCCTAAGTAACATCCTAAACATACTCATGATGTGTCAAGACTTTTACTTCTGAAATTCTAGTTTAGTTGATCACCATCTTTCACTTAGATTGTTATCTTGTGTTACAAATATTTTTCCCTCTCCCTTCATTCAGAATGATCTCTAACACTTTTTCCTCAAGCAAAATGATCTTCCCTCAGATATACTCATCTTACTGGGACTCCCTCCTGTGACATTTCAGTGATTTGTCAGCCCTCCTGGGAACAAAGGCTGAACTTAAAGTACCCTGTAAGGCAGTCTGGTCCCACCCATTCCCTTTCACTCTAGCCTCACTTCTTAGCATAGCTTTTGGAGTTAGCCATCCAGTCACAATGAGTTTTTTCTCAGAATCTTGGAATTGACATGTAATTATTCTCCCCTGCATATAAGCATGTGGTTTCCTAGGTTTATAATACTCTTCCTCATGCACTGGGATGACAGTTATTCCTATTCATTCCTTAGGTCTCAGTTTAAATCCCACTTCATTGACTATGTAAAGCTGCATTTTATCTTCTTTTTATGTATTTTTTGCAACATACCCCACTCTCCTTTATTACTTGTATTATAATTGAATCTCCTGCTACATTGCAAACGTAAATGACAGGAGCTGTGTCTACTTTTTTCATTCATGTCTGCCTAGTCCCATATCAGACTTAGAACTTATTAAGCATTCAACCTTGCTTCCTGCTTCATAGAGACATAATTCTCTCAATTTCTCTAGCTTTTTCCTATAAAAAAATGTATGTCTGCAGAGATCACTGTCATTTTCTTTATTCTCAAAGAAACAAATTGTTCTGTTTGCTTTACAGCCTAAGTCAACCATGGGTATCTTGTTCTTAAATGGTTCTGTCCAGACACTGGCTATTTACTTTATCTCAAATATTTTTGACATTTTCCTTTCAGGTAAGCACCTATATAAGCAGAATACAAACTGTCCAAACTGTCTTGCAGATACCTGTCCTTGAGTCTGCATTTTTACTTCCATGTTAGAAAGTACTAGAGAGTTTTGCATTGCCCCCAAGCAAAGCAGGCCTTTCACAGATCATAAAGTCCCTGCTGTCTTACTGATACCTCATTGTGATCATCATATGCCTTCAATTCCTTAAAGAGGGGAGAGCCTTCTTAATAATTCACTTGAACCAAAGGTATTTGTCTAGTACATCAGTTCTCAACCTATGTGTCCTGACCCCTTCATCAAACTTCTGTCTCCAAAAATGTTTATGCTATGATTCATAACATTAGCAATACTACAGTTATGAAGTAGCAACAAAATAATTTTATGGTTGGGGTCACTACAACATGAAGAACTGTATTCAAGGGTCACAACATTAGGAAGGTTCATAACCACTGGCCTTTGCTGTTTCCTTCTACCCCACTTGTACTCAAGGCTGAAGAATACACTGCCAAAACTCATGTCTACTTGAACTTGTAATCGTGAAGAAATTTATAGGCAGGGACTGCGTAATCATAATCAAGTTAAAGAGGAACAATACTGATTGAGAATAGCACTAATCCAGCAAGTGCTGCCTTTAGGAAACAAAGGAGAACTGAATACAGACACAGACACAGGTATGTACACACACACACACACACACACACACACACACACACACACACACACACACGAAGACCTTGTAAAACAGGTATGTGAATAAAGAGGCAGTGCTGGAGTAGTTCATCAGCAATCCAAGAAATGCCAAGGAGTTCTGATAGCTACCAGCTTATAGAAAGAGGTTAGGATTAATCCACCTAGAATTCTTCAGAAAGGATGTAGCCCTGATGCTTTCAGACCCTTAGCTTCCAAATTGTCAGAAAATTAGTTTGTGTTTTTCAAACACATTTGTTTTTCAAAGTTAGTAAGATAATCCTGGGGAACAAACAATGTGAAATTCATGGCAAAAGCTTTTGGTAGTTACTGGGTATCTAATTCCAACCACAAGCCTGGCAGTCTAGCTTCCCAAGCACACACAAAGCCCTGGGTATGCTCTTCCGCACCCCACAGTTAATACCAGTGACTGAAGAGTATTTGCCTTTGGATGAAGGTGTTATGCTATTTTACCCATAGCAGGATATTGTCTTAATTTTATCCTAAGTCGCAGGATACTAAACAAATCACATTTGGGATTTCTTATAGTCATGCAAGGCTTAGTAATTGGATTTACAGCAAGGAAGAATACCTGAGGTCACTCCCTGAGATCTGCTTCTCTTTGTGGCCTCTGAGGCAGATTTCTGATCCTGCCAGTGTTTCTAGGACATGCATGGTAATGGTAGGATTTAACACAAAGAAGAACCTATTGTTGCCTATTCTGCTTTTCTATTCATTTTTTAACAAAAACCCTGAAAGTTTTCAAGTCAGACGGAAATGAGACACCACGTGTGGCATGAGATGACGTTTGTTTCAGCTGCTGCAAGACCCCCAGTGTCTGCTGAACTAATAAGTCCATTTTATTTAGACCGTCTGTCAGGAGGTTTATTGGAGCCCTTTATCTTGAAGATCTTACTATCATAACTACTTTGCCTATGGATGTGCCAGTAATTCTCACTTTAATGTAAGATCATGTACACTTTCACTCATACACACACACACACACACACACACACACACACACACACACACACACTGAGCACATTTTCTCTCCCATAACAAAAGAATCACCCACCTAATCATCATATTGTATCTATATCCACAGAGATTGTGAGTTAATTTAATTTGCATTCAAAAGAGAGGATGGAACATTTCCAGTGAAATTAAAAAAAAAAAAATGCTGGTTCAATAAAGCAGAACAATGAGATAAGACACTTTCCCCTCTTTTAGGCTATCTGTACTTCTGAAAGTTAATAGATTTGGTGGAGGGAAAAACAGCCCTCAGTGATATTTTGGTTAGAGATTCAAAGTCAAAAAAGGCACAAAAACTTGTTGGGCAACAGGACACTCCTGGCAGAATCAAAAGGTCACTGCTCATGCTTCATCTTCTACACATACACACAGACACCTCTGGAGTGCACTTTAGGAAAATCTTGTCAGGAGAAGCAGCGCCAGAAGCAACCCTTGATCTGAGCTGTAGCTGTAATCATCATAATTGCTCTGCTAAAACTAATGAAAAATTAGACTGGAATTTATCCTTGAAACACTCATAGCAAAGTACAAGATTCCTTCCGTTCTGTTAGTCATTAGTCTCTGAAAAAGTATTGTGGGAGTAAATGTCAGCTTAACTCTTTCTTCATGCCATGGATCTTCTAAGTTAATAAGGGGAAAAAATCCAGACACAGCAATTACAGAGATGGGCAAATGAGCAGGAAAACAAGTCTGTCTGATGAAGAGATATTTCAGGGAATATGATATTCTAATGCAAATGCCACCATTTTCTAATGCTTTGTTGAAAGGAGACGCGCTATTCTGTTGCTGTTGTCAATGGAAGGCAGAAGGCAGGGATTGTGGGTGGGCTAGACATCTTGAGCTTACAAGTTCATTTTCACTTTGAAGTAGACTCCTCTGGGGGAAGAGGTAATAATTCTGACACTCTACCTGGGTATCTGAAGTAGACAATGTTTCCATCAGTGAACAGAGCATGTTAACCCGGGTATATCTGTGAGAAGATGATGACCTTGTAGCTGCCACTGTCTTTCAAGTAACAGACAGATGACATCACCAACACAAAGAATAAAAAAAAAATAAACAAAAAGGCAAAAGGAAACTAAATCATTTCAGTATGGTCCACAGTGAGACATACCATCACGGAGCTTTAGTGTCAAAGAATTCTAAAGAAGATAAAGTTCGGCAGGCAATTTATAGGAGAGGTCTTGCTTGTCTGATGGCTTCCTGAAAATTTAGCTACCACTCAAGTTGGAACTCCTGCTATTACCATGAGTAGCTGTAAAAGGCTGGACTTTGATTCCATAAACCTATATTTCTCTGTTCCCAAAGCAAAGAAGTTTTCCTGCATATTGAAGTTCACTTGTCCTCCCTTCTTCCTAGATTTGATAAAGTCAGTATTGACCAGAAAGTGGGAGGCTTTCTTTTCCTAAGAGAAACTTAATCAATGAAGGGCCCAAACTTTTCATCAGAGAATAAGGTAGGGTAATGCCATAGCTTTGCCACAAGCCCGAGTAAGGATGAAACTCTTATTAGTTAACTCTCAGGATGTTCTTCTGAAATATAGTGGGGCAGATTGACTATAATGATCTGTCTCCTAGAAGTAAGACTGTAGCACTTTAGACCTCTCATGCCGTGTGTTTTCCATTGGAAGTTCATCCTATTTTTGATATTGATATTTTAAAAATAATCCACTTGCCCTGTACCATGTTCAGAGAATGAGCTTCTCCTAGTAACAGTGCACTTTCCCATTTTGCCTCTTTCATCTGGAGAGCTTGGTATCCGCAGCTCTCAATTGCCTTCTGCCTGGATCCCTTCCTTTTTAGTTTAACATAGTTCATATACTCACTGAAGCTCCAACATCTCTGCTGACTGCTGAACCCTCAGCTCATATGTTCCTATGATCCCTTTCCACACTCTCATCCTTAACAAATTAAACTGAAGCTCAACATACTTTTTTATGGACTTGTAGTAGTAGCAGTTTGAACAGCTCAATTTTATATATAACATATAGAATGTTAACATCCTCTCTGTATCAGGATTGTGGTATCTTTTGGTGGAAAAACAAGTAACAAGCAAAGTAAAATATTATTTATCCATAATGAAAGATGGAATCTTGCTGGCCATGGCAGTCCATGGCCACAGTCAGGATCAGGAGGTCAATACTCTCTTCAGATACACAGAGAGTTTGAGGACTGTTGCTTGGGATACATGAAGTCATTACTCAAAATAATAAATAGTAAAACAAATAATTTAAAACCATGTCATTTACAGGAAAATGTCTGGGATGAGAGAACATTGTGTTATTATGTTAAGTGAAATAAGCCAGACACAGAAAAGCAAGTCCCACATGTTTTCTCTCATACATAGTAACAACTAAACTAACAAAGCCAACTTGAGTATATGCAGCTATTTTTAGAGATTGGGAAGTTAGTTTAATGAAAGGTTAAGAAAGAGTAGGCTTGATCAGTGTAGTGTATACAGAAATCCCACACTGAACCAATTTATGTTGACAACTAAGATGTGCTAATGAAAGATAACAAAGGGAAATTAAAAGACATACTGACCTTCTTATGGTTACAATGTGGGTGAAACACAGCTCTCTTTCCCACTTCATAGAAGTGTGACTTGACTCAGTGAGGTCACCACGTGCATTCATTTCCATGGCATTTCTTGCAGTGTGCTTTTCCTCTGCTTTGCTATCAACAGGCCAAATATGTCAGCAAATAAATGCATCCTGAGAAAATAATTCAACTACTACTGGGATAGAAGTTACCATAGCAATATGCAAGCTTCTCTTCCCTCCACTCATGGTAATTCTCAAGGTCTTTTACAACTCCCCACTGTGATCAATGTCCCATTGTTTATGGTATGACTTGCTTTACAACATCCTTTTGATTGGCAGTTTTCATTTCACCTTTCCACTTATTGTCTTCATTAGCAGTCTCCAGGTAAGTGAAGTTGAGAGGGAACTACACTATTTAAGGTCCTGGATCATTTCTATTCTGTCATCTGAGAATGCTGGGAAAAAAGACCAAAGACTTTAACAATGTCAGAGAATACAAAGTGGATGGTATTTTACTATAAAAATATAGTACTGAACTTCATGCCTGCTCAACAGGAGGAATTGTGCCTGTTACTAGAAACTTAGCCAGTTACCAAGGTCTAGTGAAGTCATAGAACTTGCAGAACCTACAACCACCAGTTTACTAAACCAGCATAATCCTTACCTACACTCCATTTGTCCTTATGCCCACAGATAAGGGTAGTTCTCAGCCCTCATCAAGAAATCTTCTCTTTGCAATAGTTGGAGACCATTACAATAAACCAAAACTGATCAAAATGCAGAGTTGTAGAGTCTAGTCCCAGTGGATACATCTACAAAACAGGTCTTACACCTAAGGCTCGGGGGACATTGAAGAAGGGCACAAGGTGGATCCAAAGTACACCCAGAGGATCAGGGAGTTTGCTTCAGAATTGTGTCTCCTGGGAATGTCAGAAGCTAAATTCACAAAGCCTTACCAACAGATCTACCTAAATTTGAACTGTACAAGGAAAACAATAATAGACAAACTAAAACAGATGGAGGAAAGCCAAGGAGGCTAAATGTGCACAAAGAACTCCAGGAAATGACAGCAGAACAAATAGTCTTCTCCAGGGACTTAACCTACCCCAACTGGTTATCCAACATGAAATAGTAAGACCAGAAAGCATACATACAAGTAACATTACACAGACTGAGCAGGTTATATTTAGTATTATGTATGTATATACATATTACATATAACAACAATTAATGCAAAAGAGACCACAAATTTGAAAGAGAGGAGGGAGAAGTATATGGGAGGATTTGGAGGAAGGAAAGAGAAAAGGGAAATAAAGTAATTATATTATAATGTCAAAAAAGAAAAGAGTTAATAAAGAAACAGTACTACATTAGATGCTATGAATAATGTCAAAGGCTAGGTATGGTGATGGATGCCTTTAATCCCATCACTCCAGGCAGGCAGCCTTGTTACACTGTGAAATCCTGTCTCACAGACATAGGGTTTTTTTTTATCTATCTATCTATCTATCTATCTATCTATCTATCTATTTATTTATTTATTTATTTATTTATTTATTTATTGTTAACATTGAGTTTCTTTTGGCCCTTTTCATTTTGTCCTTGTGTATAGGAAATATCCCTGGATGTTTTTAATAGATCAATGAGAAACTTGGGGATCCATCTGAAATACTTTGAATACTGAGACACAGAAGACGGGGACATGTCTTCTACACATTTGTGTCCATTGTGAAATGGGATGTTGTTGACTCTTCTAATCACATACATTTAAAGTGGGTTTTACTGGTAACACAGATGCTTCCCTGAGTGGCCGTTTTTCAGTAAGCCACCACTTTAATGGCTTTGTCAGTTTAGGTTCTGTCTTTCCAAAGAAATTTATATTTTCTCAAGATACAGTCTTCAATGGACAGGGTCTTACCCTAGTGATACCCTTCCTTTGTACTAATGTAGAACAGGAAGTTTATCTTTAGTGGTGATAATCTATTTACCAATTTAAGGTACTTCCTCAGCGCCCATCTTGTCTACAATTTTAAGCTCCCCCTTTTCCCTACCAAAATGCACATTTTAAAAATATTTTTTCCTGTTGTTTCTTCCTTTAGACTCGAATAAGGGCACTGAGCAACAATCATGACCCAGACTGAATGTTATCCTGTCTTACCGTTCTTTCTTAAATTGATTAATCGGTTACTTTCTAATTCACCGTCACTCAACTTCTTAGGGAATGAAGCAACCAGATTCCTTTCTAGGACATAACTGGAATGGCTTCTAGCCTAGGTCCCAAGATTCCTTGCTCTTCCCTGAAACTTCATGAGTCACAACTATGCTGCCTTCATTCCTTGTATCATTCTGGTTTTCCCAACCACCACCACCCCTGCATGTTCCACTCAGTACCACTCATAATAGTCACAGTTTCTATACGTCAATGTTCCGATTTCCTCCAGATTCCTCCAGCACCCATTCCAAAGACCTAACAGCCACAAGATCAGATTTCTCACAGTAGCTCGATTTCTCGATACCAAATTTTTTCTTCGCTACTTCACTTATTTCTATGACAAAATACCTGACCAAAGCAACTTAAGGGAAGAAGGTTTTATTTGGCTCATAATTTGAGGGTACAGTTGATAGGCCTGGCAGCTCAAGAGCCAGCTGGTCACCTTGCTTCTAGGGTCAAGGACAGTGATCTAGGAAGCTGGTGCTCAGCTCCTTTTTTCATTATTCATGTGTTTCCATCTCTGTACAATGATGCCAGAACATCAAGATAGCATAAGACAAGGAGATGCTCATGTAACTTTTGTGTCAGACTTTAAATACTAGTTAAACAGTACTCAGGAATTCCCTTCAAGAACTTTGGGGATCACAGAAATGGCATTGTGTAAAATCCTACATTGATAGAAGGGCTAGTTGAAGACGTGGCCTCTGAAGTCAGATAAAATAATATATGAGGTGCACTTCTCACAGATGCCTTTGTTACCTTAGCAAACTAATTTTCAAGAGCTATTGCAGAAAATAAAAAAATGATGTCATTGTCGAAATTATGCACACACAGCTAGAACAGGCAGAGAATCTTGGCTGAGTGGCTTTAGCTGAGCTAGGTCACCACTGACTACTTGAATTGTTGTCTGCCCACCTTTTCACCATGTGGGCCCCACAACCCTATATATCACCTCTGTAGCTCAATCAACCCCAGGACTCAGTTTAAACCGGTAGCTCTATAGCTTGTCTCTTTAGTGGCTTTGTCTGTAGCAGTTATCCAATGGGTTTCATTGTCAAACTCCTACAGTGTAGCCATACTTTGGTACACACACACACACACACACACACACACACACACACACACATATACACACACACACTATACCTATGTACAGAGAGAGAGAGAGAGAGAGAAGATATAAAATAGAAATAGATATAAATATAAACATGATATAGACAAACTTATTGTATGATGTGTATTGTGTGATTTGAGGCTTAATATTAATATTTAAAATTAGAATAAAGAACCTGATTGTCAACAACCAAGTTTCAAGGGACATCAGAACTATTAGCCAATATAAGTTATTTAGATTGCAAATTTATTGCTTAATAAATTCTGTTATCTGTAACAACAGAAAACTGTCCGTGTGTGTGTGTGTGTGTGTGTGTGTGTGTGTGTGTGTGTGTGATGGTTATTCTTGATTGTCAACTTAACTACATCTGGAATAACTAAAAGTCTGGGAACACCTGTGAGAATTTTTCTTTTAACTAAATCATTTGAAATGGAAAGATTCATTCACCTTAAATCCGGGTATTTGTGTTGGAAAAGATCTACCTTATATCTGGGTCATACCTTCTGGAGGCAGGCTATATAAAGGATAAGGAAGAAAGAAAAACTTTGCCTTTGCCTGCTTGCCCTAACTTTCACGGGCAAGTCCATTTCATCACTGGTATTGGTGCCTATTTCTTTGGAATTCTAGTGTATACTGAAGACTAGCTTAGACATGTGGCATCATCAATTGAACAACTATAGTGTTCTTGGACTTTCTGTCACTAGACAGCCATTGTTGGATTAGGTGGACCAGAGCCTGCAAATCACTCTAATAAATCCCATATATATATATATTCATTTTACATGTTCTGTTACTTCTAGAGAACCCTTAATAATACAATAATACAATAGGTTTTCTACAGAGTGTAATGATGGCATTCCAATAGAAATGTGGCTCATAAAAAGATCAAAAGAGTGCTTATACTTCTGCAAATACCACAATATTACCCAGTTAAACAAGCCAAATGAAACAGGAGGTCTGAAGCATAAGTAAGGTACATACCCCTTACTATCCAGTGGTAGTAAATCCCTATACATTTTGAATCTATTTTTCCACTAAATATAGCCAATAGGTCAGTAATAGGCCTTTTTAGTGCCTTAAAAACAAAACAAAACAAACAAACAAAAACAAACAAGGAAGAAAAAACACCAAAAATTCATTTAAAAATGTTTTTTTCTTTATCAGGAAACAATAGTAATATACACAAAATATTATTCTACAAGTACTGAAAGCCTATGTTTTTCCTAAATTCTAAAATTCAGCTTAAACCATTTATAATTTTTAACTTATAATTCAATTCAATATGTGGGTTAGTTATTCTTGTATTCTCCCTCATCTGATTCTTACCTCAACGACACACATTTCTTATTCTAACTATCAGCTAGATATCCAAAGATAAATGCAAATTGTTATCAGAAACTTAAATGCCTACATCATATAATGATTTCATGGTGATATGAAAGAGAATGGGTCCCACTGGTTCATATGTTTGAATACTTGATCCTTAGTTGGTAGAACTGTTTGGGAAGGATTAGGAAGGGTGGCTTGTTGGAAGAGGTATGTCACTGAGACAGACTTTGAGGTTTCAGAAGTCTCATGCCATTTTGAGTGTACCTCTCTCTGCCTCCTGTTATGGAGCAAGACGTGGGCTCTTAGCTGTTTCTTATTCTATGCCATTGCTCCAACATCCTGGACTCTAGCCCTCTGAAAGCATAAGCCCAATTAAATGTTTTCTTTTGTAAGTTGCCTTGGCCATGGTGTTCTGTCACATTAATAGAGAAACAACTATGCAGGAAGTTAGTACCAAGGAGTAGGCTACTGTTGTGCAGGCCTGATCAGGCCTGTTTTGGGTGGAATGTGAAAGACTTTTGGACTTTATATTAGAAAAGCAATGGAACACTATAAGCAGAATTTAATGGGCCATCCTATTAGGAGCATAGAAGACAGTATTTCCAAGAGCTATGCAGACTATAGAGACCCAGCTCAAGAGATTTCAGAGGAAGACAATATTAGCAACTTGGCTAAAGCCATATTTTTGTCACAGAATGTGGGTGCTTTTTGCCCTTTTCCTAAGACTCTTCCTGAAGCTAAACAGAAAAATAATGGACTAATTTTGGTGAGAGGAGATTTCAAATAGTCTGAAAACAACTCTATCATGTGGTTATTAGTATTCATTCTTACACAGGTCTAAAATGAAAAGATCCAGTGGGACAAAAGAGAAATGTAAAATGTATAGTTTGAAAACCAAAAGTGCACTACAGCCAAGGCTTGGCTGGAAGATCAAGGAGAGGCCTGATCTGCATTGGAATAAAGAAAAGGTTGCCCTTTGGGGCAAGACCTCCCCCAGTTAATCTCCCAAATTGTGAAAAGAAAGGTCCAAGAATTTTTTTTTTCTTCTAAAATGCAACAACAAATGAAAGCTGCTGAAAGTGTTTGAAGGTGAGAGGCTCCATTCTATACTGGCAGATTTTTCCACATGGTTCTGGTTGTACAGTGATGAGGGAAATGCAAGCATAGTGGTTGTGGAATCTTCCATGGTAAAGGAGAGCCCATGAGGCCAGGAATATGGCTGTGGAGTCCCTGAGAAGTCATTGTGTAAAGCTGGGGAAAGGAAGCCTGTATTGTGTGGAGCTCCAGAGATGTTAGAGGTGACAGTGACATGGGATATCTGCCAAGAAGCTGCACACAGGGAGTGGGATCAGACCAAGCTGTAGACAGTAAAGGCAGAAGGATGGAAATCTAAGTGTTCTAACATCGAACATGGAGCTGGGGGATTTGGAGTCTACCCTACTGAGTTTTGGTCTTGTTTCGTTCAGTACTCCTCACTATGTCTCAGTTTCTCCCTTTTAGAATAGTAATACTCATCCTGTGCTATTATGTAGGGCATATTTACTTTACGTGGGGTTACAGTTAGGAGATGGCATTGAGTTTCAGAGTTGAATCTTTTTTTTTTTCTTTTGGTTTTTTTGAGACAGAGTTTCTCCGTTTATCAGCCATGGCTATCCTGGAACTAGCTCTGTAGTCCAGGCTGGCCTTGAACTCACAGAGATCTGCCTGCCTCTACCTCTGGAGTGCTGGGATTAAAGGCATGCATCACCACCACCCAGCTAGAATTGATGTTGAACTGTGGACTTTTAAACAGTTGAGAGTGAAAAACAATGGGGACTTTTGAAATGGAAATAGATGCATTCTGCATTGTGATGTGACAAGGAGCCAATGGGGCCAGGGAGGAGAATGCGGTGCTTAAAATAAGAAGGCTTCCTCCCAGCCTCCTATCTCTGCTGTTATATTTGAATATTTGGTCCAAAGTTGATAGAACTTTTGGGGAAAGATTAGGAATTGTGACCTTTGTAGAAAAATGTATATCACTGGGGGTTTGAGTAAGTAAGCTTTGAGATCTTAAAAAACTCATGTCATTTTCAATATGCCTCTCTCTGTCTGCATATGAATCAAGATGTGAGTTCTTAGCCATTCCTTATCCTCTGCCTTTGCTCCCCCATCATGGACCCTAACCCTCTGAAACCATAAACATAGAATAACATTGCCAAACTCCTCTTTAAGGAGCATTCTTCATCTGCTACCTTGACTTCTTCAAATGATATGTACCATATCTTTTTATTTATTTAACTTCGGGTATAATATTGCTATTTCATTGTCATATGTAAAATTTGTATCTGATATAGATTGTCAATAGTGAAGAAAAAAATGAAACCCAGATTATGATGGCTAGTAACATTGATGTGGTTCAGGACTTTATAGTTTTCTTTGTCAAGTATTTCACTGTCTAAAGACAACTCTCCTACGTATTCAACTTCATCTATATCAGATCCTAGAAATGAGACTTTCTAGTACCATAAGACATGAACAACATTTGGCTGCCTTATTAGAAATATGATGTTTGCTCAACACATATGAATGTAATTCTAGGTTATCAGGAAAAAATAAGTGTTGAAGAGCCCATGAAGCTTATTAACTCACTGCAATTTCCCGATTGTGGAGCAATAGGATGTTATAGATCCAGAGCCAAAACAACCTGAACTGTCCCTTTAAAAGCCATCCATTGCACACATCTGATTCTGATCAAACATCTCTTCGGCTACTAGAAAACCCTTAAGAATGTACTCTTAAAGTATCACCAGCTTCTACTAACCCTAAAGTTCAGAATGTCATCAAATGGCATCTGAGACCCATAGCACATGTACCATTGTTTTGCTGTAATCCATCTTTTCCAGTAAATGCCTTGCTTTTTGTTCTGTAGCTATCATGAAGCCACTTCTACAATGGACCATGTAATTTGGTTTAGTATAAATATGTGTACCTAAGAAATGGTTAATCATGTGTGATTCAGAAGAAACTATCTCTTATTCCCTTTGAAGTGAGAGTTGTGTTTATATCAACAGTCTTGGCTGCATTTTGACAATTTCAAGAACTGGATTTCAGCCACCAGCCTTAAATCTTGTTCTCACATGATTCTTTCCCCAAGAATCTTGAATTTCTATAGCTTTCTTAAAGTCACACTACTTTCAGTGATCTGTGACAGTTTTCCATCTGTCTTCTGCTTCTGTACTCTTCAGTCTCAGCAGAATTATATTGTGTTTACCATGCATTCTTGAAAGAGTCTCATCTTTGTTTTATTACTCATTATTTTTTCCTATTCCTTGACTTCAAAGATGAACCAAAATATTCCTCAAAATTTTTTTCTGAGTACATTTTTTTATACTCATAGTCAAACATGGAAAATTAGGAGAAAAAAAGATTTGGCTTTTGATCTTGGTCAACACCTTAAAAGGGTTTTGGAAGTGTATGTTGTTCAAAAGATGTTACTTTTCTCTAGCTAGCTAGCCTGGGTATTTTAAACCATTTCAAAATTATTCCATAGCAGGAATTACTTAGTAAAAATGAAAGGACTGTACTACTTTGATCATAATAAAGAAAACAGAACTAGGTAGTCACCTGAGAAGATTAAGACTGGCATAACTATGAGTTTTGAATAGAATGACTATATATATATATATATATATATATATATATATATATATATATAGTTATTAATAAGCACAGTCAATGCTACCTTCAACTTATTGACTACAATAACTAACTTGCAACTTGGGAGGGAGAGGTAGAGAACCATGAGCTCAATGTCATTACTGAGTACATGTGATTTCCAAGCCAGGCTAGATTTACACAAAACCTTGTCTCTATGAACCAAAAGAAAGAAATAGTGTCATGAATACAAAGGATGTTTGTAAAAATTAGAATAATAATCTATGCTCAAATCCCAATGGAAAGATTCAGTCACAAGGAGATTAAAATTTTCTCCTCTCTATAAAGGTCATTAGGTCCTGGGAAGAATTCATGAGGAAATTTAAAATTTAAAGAGAAGATTCAACCCTTTAGTGTTTTCAACAACAGGAATGGGACCAACATTTATGATCTAGAATGAACACAGGAAAAGGAGTTGAACTGCCCTATTTCTTAATGTATTTGTAATGATATAGGCTCAGAGCCAAGATTACAATAAACTCATACATGAAAAAGTAAGTATGCATGTGGTGGTTTGAATAAGAATGCTCCCAACAGGCTCATATATTTGAATGCTTAGTCATCATGGAGAGGCATTATTCGAAAAGGACTAAGAGGTGTGTTCTGGTTGGAGTAGGTGTGATCTTACTGAATGAAGGATGTCACTGGGGTGGGCTTGAGATTTCAAAAGCCCTCCCTCGGCCCACTGTCTCTTTGGTCAGGATGTAGCTTTCAACTATTTCTCCAGGATCATGTCCACCAGGCTCCAAGCCAAGATAGTGAAGGACTAACCCTCTGAAACTGTAAGAAAGTGCCCAATTAAATGCTATCTTTTATAAAAGTTGTTTTGATCACAGTGTCTCTTCTTAACAATAGAACAGTGACTAAAACAACACACTGAGAAATTAAGAAGAATTGAAACAGATACTAGAGAGATATTAAACCATTTTTTTTCTTATTTCAGATACACATATATAAAAAACATAGCTTTTTTCTTTTTAAGGATATGACTTAATTACATTTCTCCCCCAACTTTCCTCCATCCAAACCTTCCCATGTAGCCCTCCTACTCTCCTTCAACTTCGTGCCCTATTTTATTCATTACTTGTTATTGTATGCAAATATATATATATATATATATATTTGTATTCAATATAGTATGCAAATATATTCATAATATAAACTATTCAGATCATATAATAGTATATATATGTATGTTTTCAGGGGTGATTATTTAATACTAGACAACCAGTTGGTATGGTCTAAGTAGTCATTTGCAAATCTCACAATGCTTTCATAATTTCCCAGTAAAATTCTTCAGGTATTTAATGATAAAATAGTATCAGAAAAAAATGATGTAAGCTTCCATTTTTAATAATCTAATTTAGCAAAAAAAGAAGGAAAGGAAATCGATTGACAGCAAGAGTGAGAGTAAGAGAGATTTAAACACAAATTGTTAATTTTTTCTTGCTAATGTTTTAGTTTTACTTCTTTTTGTTAAAATATTTTTCTAGGGGGACCACACACAGAAAAGACAAGGTCACACTTCAATTTTGTTCGTATGTAAGACTTTAAAGTGAATCATATCATTGACCAAGTGGTGAAAAACTCTGCCTCATGTTAGCTCAAACCTTTGATCTATCCAATATACTAACAATATTACTCTTGACAGAGACTGAATGAATTTCAAATCTTGTCTCTCTAAACCACTTATAAACTATAAGTAACCCTCACAGGTAGCCCTATTTTCTATTTATGAATTCTTTGGGAACAGATATCTTACTATATTTCTGTTTATCAAAATGCAAAAGAAATTGAGTATAATTCCTTTCAAAATATTTTGTCTCTAGACACATGTAATCATATCCTATGAAAAGTTTTCAAAGAAAAAGTAAAACTTACTCATCATCAATTGCCCCTTTTACATCAAACAGACTCACCTGGGTACAGTGTTCATGGTCATTTGTAGAATGATATATAAAATATTTTAGAATTTAACCCGAGTAAACTTCTTAGAGAATACAAAGTGCTGGAACTCTAAGGAAAGACTGAATAAAATTGAGACTCTTCACAGAAAGGACAGCAGCGCTTTGTGAAGGAAGACTTTTTTTTTTTTTTAATTAACCATGTTCACAGCCCAGTTAGTTGCTTTAACCATATGAGCTTGCTGTGAAGCTAAACATGTACTTGATAAAAAAAAATAATATCTCCCAGAGATAGTGCTAGTCCAAGGGAAGAGGGAAGGGGAAGATAATGACCCTTGGCAATCAATGCTGCACCTTTGTCATTATGTATTCCATTTAATTGTAGAGAAGTACAAAGAAGCTTGTGGCTAGATAAAAGGTGAACTTCCAGATCAGCAAAGAAACAATTCCCTTAGTGAGAATAACTATAATAAGCTCATATTATTTCTAACCTTGTAGATGGAGTTTTAGTTGAAAGGTTATACCTTTAAGTATTACATTTGAAGTGTAAATGATGCCCTTCCACATTTCTCCTTCAGCTTACTTGTCATTTAATTTTATGCTAATAACTATAGAAAAGCACACTGAGAAACTACCATATGTAAAACTGCCCTGGAGTTCAACAGGTAGAGCAAACCAGCTCATATTATGAAAAATAGGCAAGTAAAATGAAGCAGAGAAAGAGTTGAATTACAATAAAGTGAAATTCAAAGACTGCCAATAAAGAAGTGCTAGGGAAACAGACAGACCCTCATCAGAATTTAATTACAGGTTCTTAATCATGCTGTAGTTTCACTGATATATATTGAAAGAATTATCAATTCTTTTTTGGTATCGCGCGCGCGCGCGCACACACACACACACACACACACATATCTAGATAGTACACAGTTTTGAATACCTACATTGCTGTGTTAGTGCATTCACACTATATTCATTTTGAACATATCACTTCATAAGACCGTTTAAGCAGTGGAAGAAAGACAAAGAAAATCCCTAGTTACAGAGAAACTGGTGATACTGAATATTCTACAGAAACTTGGCTAGGCTATGCTGCCTTGCTGTTTGGTCAACTCTTCACATGTTATTGTGAAGGTATGCCACAATGTGATTAATACCTCAATAAATAGGCTTTGCATGGATCAGGGTGTTTCCCCTATTTGATAGCCTTGAATTTGGTGGAAGCCTTTTAAAGGAAGAATGGACCCCTTGATTTACAGGGAATTCTACCTTACGACTGCTTTCTGATTTGAGACTGTGGTAGAATTTCTTCTCCAGCATTCCCCTTACTCTGCTCATTGTGTAACTAGCGGATTCCCCATCATAAGAGTCTACTCCTTAAACCTCCTCCCGTCTCCAAACATGCATAGCATGATGGCCCTGTCTTTCTGGAGAACCCTCCCTTTATTGCTATTAATTGTAAACCTCCCCCCCCCTTTTTTTTCTTTTTATCCCACTCCTAATGACATGATCACTCCCTGCTTTTTTTTGTTTGTTTGTTTGTTTTTTTTAAGAATTTTGTTTTGTTTTGTTTTCGAGACAGGATTTCTCTGTGTAGTTTTGGTGCCTGTCCTGGATCTCACTTTGTAGACCAGGCTTTCCTGGAACTTATAGAGATCTGCCTGGCTCTGCCTCCTGAGTACTGGGATTGAAGGCGTGCACCATCACCACCCAGAAAGATTTTTTTTTTATTCATTTCACATACCAATCACAGATCCCCCTCTTCCCTCCTACCGCCTCTCCAGCCTCCCTCCACACAACCCCATTGCCCCCAACAAGAAGGTAAGGCCTTTCATGGGAGGTCAGCAGAGCCTGATACATTCAGAAGAGGCAGATCCAAGCCGCCACCCCCCCACCCCCGCCTCAAGGCTGTGTGAAGTGTCCCAACATAGGTAACGAGCTCCAAAAAGCCCACTCATGCACCAGGGATAGATCCTGATCCTACTGCCAGGGGGCCCCTTAAGCAGATCAAGCTACACAACTGTCTCACTTATGCAGAGGGCCCTGAATTTTTATACATTTACTGATTTTCAAATTTTAAGTATGTGACATTTGTAAAGAGCTCCTGGTTACTCATTAGCTCAGAATCATGCACTGAAAGTGGTCCGTACATAGGCATTACTTCAGCACCTAGGGCTAGAACAATGTGTAAGACAGAAAGTTTCTGCTTTTGATGTTTCCGTTCTTACAGAAACCAGTCAGGATCTCTCAAAATCACTATTTCTAAAACACAATTTACATTAAATGTTAACCAATGTGAATTATTGGTTATACCCAAAGTCTCTCGAACGAAAAGGTTAAGAGTGTGTTTCCATAAAGTTAATGTGGCAGCATTTAGTCATTTGAAAGCTTCTAATAATCACATCAATATTTTTTGTCAGCTTATGACAGACAATAATGGCAATGGTTAATAAAGAAAGCAACATTTGGGAGCACAAATTTCAGGATTCAGTACATGATTTGTTTGCTCTTCTGCTTTAAAGCTTGTGGCAAGGTAGTAAATCATGGGCAGAGTGAGTGGCCAAGAACAGGCGTTTACCTGATGCATTGCAAGGGAAAGCTGAGGTTCAAGGACCCATGGTCTCCTTCACAATTAGCCTCTCAGTGTCCTGAAGTTAGTCCATAGACCCCACCTCCTAACATTTCAGCCACCTCGCTGTAGTGCAGTAGGCTAAAGATCAAGAATTTCACACATGACCTTTAAGGGGACATTTTGAATTCTTCCCAATGTCCTGAAGTTGGTCCACTAGACCCCACCTCCTAACATTTCAGCCACCTCACTGTAGTGCAGTAGGCTGAAGACCAAGAATTTCACACATGACCTTTATGGGGACTTTTCAGATTCCTGCTACAGCCCATATGCAACTAGAAGTATAGAATAAAGGCTTGATTAATTCATTCTCTTCTTGACTCATTCAATTTCTCTACCTCTTTTTATAGCTAAGAAGTATTTAGAACAGCTTGAAGAGAGGAACAGCTATGGTAATTGAAATTTATGTAGTTAATAGCATAAAATCAGAAGGAAATAACCAGATACAGAAATACCAGATTTTCCTTATTAAAATTTAAACTTAGATTCTAATTTTGAACAAGAAAGCACTCATTTAAAGTGATTATATAAAGTATTTGCATTTCAAACTTGCATGCTGCTTCCTAGCTACTGTTACTCACCCTAATTGAGGACTTCATTATTTCTTCATGAAGACTGAACTGACTTCTGAATAGATTTTTTGCACCACAAAGATGTGCTGCATTAAAGCACATTACCTTACCTACCTGGGTAAATCTATAATTCTCTAATTATATATTTTAGGTGATTTCCTATATCAAAAAAAAAAACAAAAAACTACTGCCAAATGAGGTCCTTCATACAATCAAGGTAATCGAATATCCTTGTAATCCTATCCCATCTCTGCACATGGTGTATGCATCTTACTTCTAGAGTTTTGAATATATTTACATTAAATTATCATCACTTGAATTGTATAATTATATATTTATAAAATCTTTTTTTTTTCTGAAAGTGGTTAGTAGTTAAGATATATAGTACCTTCAGGAATTGATTGAAATTGTGCTATTTAAAAAGATTCTGTTCTCAGAACCCATTTTTCTGTTTTTTGTGATCTTATAAAAGTTTGATAGCATTCATTAATCTTCCTGTATTTTAACTACTCAAATACTTGTCATTTCTTTAACTACTAGAAAAAAATTAAACATTTCTTTTCTGTCTTTGAAAACCCATCATAAAGAGATGTTTGTAATTACTCATATAGCACAGCTCTAGGGTTTTTCTTTATTAGCATATGGAATTTGTTGCATGATATTAAAGTGTTATCTACTGATATCCCTAAGGTTGTAGTCATGGCACACATATGATGGTAACCAACAGGTCTCTAACTAGATTTAAGGTCCACTTAACAGATGGAAATCAGGCCTGGGACTAGAAACCCAGCCAACTCCCTGAGCATAGTAAAGTCATAGATCTTAAAGTAGATGTAAAGTAGATCAACTTCCACTTTACTAAGTGAGCATAACTCATAAGTACACTATATATTTATCCTTATACCATACCCACACTTAAGTTCCAGCCTCAGCCGTCATCAAAGAAATATCTCCTTGGAACAGATGGAGACCACTACTGAAAACCATAACCCATTACAATGCAGAGAGAAATTGACTGTGTTGTTCCCGACTGAAATATCTACAATACAACTATTGCACCTAAATCTCAGGAATTATTGTAGAAGACAGGGGTGAAAGATTGTAAGTGTCAGGGCAACTGGAAATTTGCTGTGGTTTTCAACTTCTAGAAATGTCAGAAGCTAGACCCATGAAGTCTCAGCAACATGGCTGCCTACACAAGAACTGACCAAGAAAGACACTTATAGACATGCTAATGAAAAAAGGAGAAATCTCAAGTGGCCTCAACCATACGCAAATAACTACAGGCAATTAAGGAATTCTGAGAGTGGGAAAAATAATCTTCTTCAGAGAAGAGACCACACCTCATTAATTGTTTAACTAATTAAGCAAATGGTCAGCCCTGAAATCATATACATACAAGTAACATTATAATGACTGAACAGGTTGAATTTATACATATATATTCTAATTCCAGTGGAAGTACTTGAGTGAATTCTCATGAAATATATTTAATAATTCTTACATATAGTGGTAATAAAAGATGATCACTTTCAAATATTTATATTAGAAACATATCAAATTAATTCAATTCCAGATACAATCAGGAATGGAGAGTTCTTTAAAAATATGCACGTTCAGAATTGATTTCAGGTGACCATATTGAAATCTGTGGGACAAGGGCCAGTTTTCTAAACTCAAATAGAAGTTCTTTTGAAGGAAAGAAAAAAACTTACGTTTTTGAAGGGAGTTATGTCATGTTATGTAACTATCCAGACTATTAAATTCCAAGTGGCTTGCTGTACATGAGAGGAAATGTTTGTTGATAAGTTTGTCAATGACTTGCTTATTATTATTTTTAAATTTTAGAGCATTGATAAGAAAAGTTTATGTTAAGGACAGTCATTTTTCTAATTAAGAAAAGATTTTCAGCTTCTCATAAGGCTAAGGAATTTCACATTTATGAGTGTGATAGATATGGCATAAATTATATTTTAATAGGGCTAATTGGTTGTTTCTTTCCTTGAGCTAGAAAAGAAAAAAATGTTTTGCTGAGACATTTAGCATTATTAAGAAACTTATTGATTTTACTTTTTAAAGGCACTGTTTTTTTTATTTACAAACATTGTGTGAAAAAAATCATCCAACACAAACTATTGCAATTGGTAGTTCTTTGAAAACATTAAAAATGTAGTTTATGTATAGTTTCAATGTCCTAGAGAAAACTGTGGGAAAAACATCTGATTGTCTTTCACTGAGGAGAAAAATGTTGTTGATATGTTATCTAAAATAAAAACTGAAGAATAATCATTACAAAATGTTAGTATCCATTTTGTCAAAGCTTTCATTTTACTCTTGCCAGTTTTCCCTTTAATAGGAGAAGAATGTCTCCCTTAGTACGGATTCATTGCACCTAACACAGTCCAGAAAAGACATTACTTAGAAGTGTCATTCATATTAAAATTGACAGGAAATTTTAATATTTTATATTTCTTTATTAACCTTGTAGCTCACATATTTAACACCATACAATTCATTCTGTGTGCCAATGAAGGAAAGCTATAAGAACAAAGGATATTCAGAACTACTTTTACATGTATTCAGGCTAGCCAACAGTCTCACGTTAGGTTGAATGCGACAAAAACAGGAAAATTTTATTCAGAGTTTCGTGATTATTCTCATACATAATTAATATATACAAATAACAGAAGTTGAGCTCGTGATCATTGTTTATCTTTTGTCCATGTTGATTTTGCTTCTTTAAGGTTTTGTTTTTAATGTAGAGAGAAAAACAATAAAATATGGATAAATCTGATACCTATGATAGTGCTAGGCAATCTGTTGGGAGGAATAAACACAGTGGTGAACTTTAATTTTGAGAGTTACCCTTTAACACATATAGTCTTTTGTCTTGTGCTCCTAGTATTTCCTTCATCAAAAATTAGTTATTTTTTTTTAGCACATATCATCCTACATTGTAGTGTTAGATGCAGGGGCTTAGGAACCATGGACAACCTGTCCACATTGCACTAGATGGACACATACTTGCACTTTCTATGACTGAGCCAGTGCTCATGCCCAGATAACCATGTATTCTTTCCCCAGCTGGTTAGATAAAACTAGTAAAGCCTCAATCAAAAAATATGACTCAGAGAAAGGTCAGATGTGTCCTGGTAAGTATCTGTGTAGACAATGCAGTCCTAGAAGTGAGTGGCCACAAGCCCAAGCCACCATGAAGCATAAAATTGGACCCTAGAGAAGTGATTTCTATGACAAGAGAAAGTCATACCTTCAGGTGGAGTAAAGATATGCTGAGCAGATTTTTTTTAAATAGCTTTGTTGGGACTGACCTGGACTATTCACATCTAGAAACTCTACCAAGGCTAGAAAAGGGGATCATGGGAACAAAGAAAACAGTTATAACACAAAAGTTCTACCCATTTTGAAAGTGTTGGACTATAACAAAAAGGAAAAAAGAAATATAAATATGTTTTGGAGGTTGGGAGGATCTGATGCCTTGTCAGCCAACTTCATGGAAGTCATACATTGGAAAGAAAAGGAAGGACTAGGGTTTAGTTTTCAGAACCTGTTGTAGAAGCTAGGTTTAACCAGAGTGTCCAGGAAAACATCTTGTTCAGTTGATCTCATTTATTCTGACCAACCTACAAGAAAATAGTGCAGTCAGGGGAATGGCAATTTATTCATTAATGTGATAAAAATAACTTGTAAAGAGGCTGGAAATAAGTACTCTACTAAGTGCCTTTTTCACTGTGGCTTTCAAAAAGGAAATTATAAACAGACTTTTGATTGCACAAAGAGAAGCTACCTCTTAATTAATTAATGTTTTATGCAGGCCATGGCAAAGCCTAAGACACTAGCTCAGCAAAGAAATATCTCTACTGAGTAGATTCTTCAGGTTCCTGTAAAATGCCCTGGCCCTCTCAAATGTAGAAATGCATAACACATAATTGAAGAGCATTATTTACTTTCCCTAGGATCATTTTACTTCGAACACATCATGAGAATTACAGATATGACCTTTGTCTACTTACTTTAGCTGAAACAGAAAAAAACAAAATGAATCTTCCATCTATCTGACAGGATCAATTGTTGTAACTAGACCAAGGCTCTAAGTTGACTTCCTGAATACTGGGAAGACTCTAATATAATCTCCAAGGATACTGACATGTCAGAGTAATAAAGCCCAGTCCTCAGACATACCTTTGTGGTATGGTATGATAGATACCCAGCTCATAGAGAGTATTTCCACTTCAAAAAAAAAAATAGGAATCTGGGTCTTTTATATGGACAAAGGCCGGAGGCTTTGCTCCATCCTTTTAAGACTGAAGCACAAACCTCTTTCCAATAAAAGGACTGTGGAATGTCATCATTTTCAATCCTATTCCAAACATACACCGAGTAATCCATCACCCACACTCCCAGATCTTTCATAGGCCTGAAATGTCCTTGTCTGAAGAATAAGGTTACACTCGACTTGGGTGCTACTGCCAGTGTTGATCTTGCTGTATTAACAACTCTTCCTTAACCCAAATGCCTGAGTATGAGACATAACCATAGAGGTCCATGCTCACATATCATGATTATATACACAAAAATATGCTAGCTTCTGAGGCCATTCACAAATAATTTTAAAGAATTTTTTAATTTTTGTAAAAGATTTTTTTAGTGTAATGTACTGGTTTATTATTAGTGTGTGTGGGTGTGAGTGTGAGTGCATGCCATAGTGCACATGTGGAGGACACAGAATAGCTTTGGTAAGTCATTTCTCTCCTTCCACCATGTGTGGGTTTTGTGGGTCTAACTCAGGTCATCAGCCCTGCCCAGTTACTAATTTTACCAACTAAACCATCGTTCCAACTCCTATTTTTTTAAAATTACAATTAAATCCTAAATATTAATGGTCTAGAACAGCACAATGATAAACCAAGCTAATATACATATCCATCAACTCATGTATCATTTGTATTAGTAAGAACATAAAAAACACTGTCTTAGCAATTTTCAAGTGCACAGTATCTTGTTTCTCATTATAGTAGGGACTCTGTAAAACAGAGCTATAGAGCTTGTTTCCCCCATCTAATGGATGCCCTGAACACTTACTCCAAAATCTCATGTGTAGCAGGAATCATAAAGGTTCTTATTAATAAAATCAAACCTGAGCCAGGTATTGGGGTGAACACTGAAGATCAGAGAGACAGAACAAGCCACAGCTAACCTCACTTGGCCAACTTCTCAGCTGGTCTTGTTTCCTCAGACTGGAAGCTTCTGTGTCCTCGTCCCAATGGCACTCAGCTGAACTGTGCTGCTCAAAACCTAAAAGCTTAACCAGCCAAATGCTTCTAGTTTCTGGTCCTCACACCTTATGTACCTTTCTGCTTTCTACCATCACTCCCTGGGATTAAAGGCTGCTTTCTGGGATTAAAGGCGTGAGTCACCATGCTTGGCTGTATCTTTGAACACATGGATTTCTGCCTCTGGAATGCTAGGATTAAAGGTGTGTGCTACCACTGCCTAACTTTTATGTTTAATATCGTGGCTGTTCTGTCTCTGACCCCAGATAAGTTTATTAGGGTGCACAATATTTTGGGGAACACAATACCACCACACTCATGATTTTCTTTTCACTTCTCCCTGAGAGAGTCCCTATCACCACTCTTCTGTACCCTGCTTTTTTTGTGTGTTTGGACTTTTAAATTCCACAAGAAAGTGAAACTGGCACTATTTGTCTTTCTATGGCTAGTTCATTTCCCTTACCACAGTGTCTTGCACTTTCATACATTTTCTATAGATGAAAGAATTCCATTCTTTTTAAAACTAAATATACATGAAATGTTTTCTTTATCTACTCACATGTTCTTTATTAACCTTGTAGCACACACTTTTCTCTATTTTTCTAAAGTTACAATATAATTATATAATTTCTCTTTCCCTGTCCTCTTTCCTCCCTCCAACCTTTCCCATGTACCCTGCCCTTGACCTTGTGGCTTCTGTTTATTCAGTTGTTGAGATATATTTTTTCAGTATTTTGTTACTGAGATAGTGCAAATGTTGCCAGTGGATCAAACTAATATATAACCAGAATTTACTCACATTAACAAAAAGTAGAAATGTTCTTCTACCTAGAAACTTACAGATCCATTAATTATCTCCTGGATAAAAAGAAAACAGAAACTGATTATGAAGATGATTCCAACAAAAACTTCACATCTGGGAATTTATATGATGCAGGGAAGGAGGAGTTAAGAGGTTGATCTATTGGGATAAACACTTTCATCAGCAAAAATGAAGAATGAAAATAACTAAATCATCTCTAGCTCAATACTTATAATAAAACAATAATTAAGGAAATGATAATATAAAGTATTCATTATGTTATAGAGAATAGATTTTAATTAATATATTTTAGTTAATAAAGTCAAGTCTTTAAAAAATAAAATGGTCAAGCCACTAGCAAATATGATCAAGCTCAAAAGGAGACATAAATATTAAGACAGAGGGGTGGGTATTCAAGGACCCAGTAAAATACAAGACTTTTTAAAACTACTCAGCACTTTGCTGACCTCTAATGAAAAACAAATTTGAAAATTCAGATAAGAAGAATAATTGCTTAGGGAAAGGCAAATTGCTAATTACTAAAGTTGACCTTAATTTGTGTGATATTTGAAAGCACAAAATTTTTATTTGAAACTTAATATTCTTCTTTTGTCTTTTCAGAATAAAGCATCATGTATTTCAACACTAATATATCCAGAGGAAGTTATTCTTCTTTCTTCACAATATGTTCCCTCTTAACCTTTTACTTCTTGTAGTGTTATGAATCTAGCCCCATGCTTTCCTTCATTGGTTTATTTGATGATATAATTTATTCATCTAATTAGTTCTAATGCAAAAATACATTAGCCAAATGGACTTTTAAATACTGAGCCATCTTTCCATGCTTAGTATTAATATCACTCCAATATAGCATTATATTTTATTATACACATGCCTTATATTTGCATTTTTGATGTTCTCTATTTTAACAATATTTTAGCTTGAAAAATTCAGATATTTAGGACATTTTCACCCTTATCACCTACCTGCTACAAATATTAATACTTGTTATGTCACCTATCCCTCTCCTCAGTCTACAACACCTAATTCAATTACTACATAGATTTTGAGAAAGACTTGCATTTGTTGACATGTCCAGGTCTTTTATTCTATCATCAAACATGCCTTTCTCAGCTGAAAATGCCAGAGACTCCATTAATTCATATAGAGTCCCAGCTGCTTGAAATATGTATGTCTCAAAAGAACATAGTTCATTTTGCTTCTATGGCATTCTAATGCTATTTATGTAGAATTGGTTACCTTATTATTAGTGATGCTGAATCATGCATTGGGCCATTGGGTTTTCAAAGTTTCTCCTAAAAGCAATTACTATGCTTTATTGACCATGAGAATTAAATGAGTCTTTTTCAGTCCATGCAGAAACATAAATAATAATTCACTCCACAATCATGTTAAATTTACCATATAGAATATTATAGTGTTGGAGTGAAGGGACAAATGTTCTAACCATGTACATCTTGAATACTTTTCTTCTGCAAATTGATAACAATGAGAAAAGTAAAAAAAAAAGGGGGGGGTGTACTGGTTGGTTTTGTGTATCATTTTGTCACAAGCAAATGTCACAGAAAGGAAGAAATCTCAGCTGTGGGAATAATTCCATGAGATCCAACTGTAAGGCATTTTCTCAATTAGTAATCAATGGGGGAGGGTCCAGGCCCTGGTGGGTGGTACCATCCCTGGGATGGTAGTCCTGGGTTCTATAAGAAAGCAGGCTGAGCAAGCTGTGGGGAGCAAACGAGTAAGCAGCATCCCTCCATGACCTCTATGTTAGCTCCTGTCTCTAGGATACTGTCCTGTTTGAATGCCTATCCTGACTTCCTTCAGTGATGAACAGCAATATGGAAATGTAAGCCAAATAAACCCTTTCCTCTCCAAGTTGCTCTTTGGTCATAGTGTTTCATCACAGCAATAGAAACCTTAACTAAGACAGATTAGTACCAATATAGTATGATATTGCTATGAAAGGCCTGATCACATTTTGGGGAAGATTGTAGGAGGACTTTGGAACTTGGGGCTGGAAGAGCCATTGAGTGTTAAGACCTCAGTGGTATGTATTTAATGAGCTTGGAAGACAAGAATGGTGAGAGGAGTACAGATGATGGAGGCCTGGCTTATGAAGTTTCAGAGGGAAGTTTACAAACTCTATCAGGGTCATTTGTTATTTTGAAATCTGTTTTTGGTTAGCTGGGGCTGAAGAATCAGTTGTGATTAACAAGATGCCAGAACTACTAAAGTGAAAGTTTGCTTGCTGGGATACTTGATGCTGGTTGGCTGGAACTACGAAATTAGTTATGATTAAGAAGAGACTAGCAGCATTGAGGTGAAATCTGTGAAGTGCTTCCTGAGAGCACAGAGAAGCTATGTTCCAAAGGTAGTCAAGGTTGTATCTCATGCTGGCAGCTGGACTTTGTAATGTTTAAGAGTTACAGGTCATGCTGGCTTTGAAGGCATGAAGAGTTCATGAAGAGCATCTGAGGCTTGGCACTGTAAAGAGGCCATTTGTGAATGTGCAGCCTCAGTAGTACTTGAAGGCCCAAGACTGAAAAGGTCATGCAAAGAAGTTGAGGCTTGGCACCATGAAGAGAGTCTATGAGAGGCTATTGGTAAAAGTACAGCTCAGTTGCAGCAGATGACCCCAGCAATTTGGAGATTTTGGCACCATGGGATGACCACCAAGATCAGCACCAGCAGTGGAGTGGAGCCAGATGGAGCCTAGAAGACAAGCCCCTATATGCTGCAGAGGAGGGAGCCAAAAAAGTGACCCAAGCCCTTTGAAGAAGTCTAGAAAATTGTGAGTGGATCCCAGCCATTAGACTGTTGGAATTCAGTTTTGCTTTGATATGATTACGACTGTGCCCTGATTTTTCTCCCTTGAACTAAGAAAGTATTTTACTGAATTTCACAGTTGAAAGACTTTGAATTTCAAAAGACCTTGGATTTTAAAAGAGATTTGCTGTTTTAAAAGGACTGCAATTTTAATGTGTTTAATTTGTAAAGACTGTGGCATGTTTAAAGTTATTTATGTTTTTAATGTGAGACATTGGGGATGAATAAAGAAAGGAAGGGCTATGGTTTAATAGTCATGTGTTTGTGCATCAAGTTGACAATGAGTCAGTTATACTGACTGGTTTTGTGCGTCAACTTGACATAAGCTAGAGTCATCAGAGAAGAAGCAATCTCAATTGAGGAAATGCTTCCATGATATCCAGCTGTGGGGCATTTTTTTCAATTAGTTATCAATGGGAGAGGGCCCAGCCCATGGTTCATGGCGGCATACCTGGGATAGTGGTCTTGGGTTCTATAAGAAAGCAGGATAAGCAAGCCATGGGGAGCAATTCAGTAAGTAGCTACCCCCTATAGCCTCTACATCAGCTCCTGCCTCTAGGATCCTGCCTTGTTTGAGTTCCTGTCCTGACTACATCCTTTCCTACCCCAACTTGCTTTTTGGTCATGGTGTTTCATCACAACAATTGAAACCCTAACTAAGACAAGGGAATATGGATGTTCTGTTTGCTTAGCTTATACCTGTTTCCATACATCATGGTTGATGTCTGGTTTTAGACAGAACATTAGCAGAGCAATTACAAGAAGAGAAATTAGTGGTGCAACGATCTTGAAAGACCTCAGGGAAGATGTGCATAGCCATCCTCACAGTACTGCTGTAAATGTAATGTGAAGAAATATGGAAGTGTTGGTTACACATCCTCCATGCAGAATGGAGGGTACACATGGGAAAGTGACCTGTACCAAGCTTTAATGAAGAAGATACTGAGGTCAGAACACATACAGATGAGAGCTAACAGACAGACTCAACATATGTGGGTGAAACTCAAAAGATGATAGCAAACCATTCATAGCCAAGACCCTGGTACTATCTCACTAGACCTGAGTGTGAAACTTTCTTTTAAAAGTTATTCATTTTCTATATCTGATATCAGAATATAATCATATAATATCTTCCTTCCCTTCCCTTTCTCCCTCAAAACTTTCCCATACATTTATCCCGGCCTTTCAAACCTAGGGCCTCTTTTGTCATTAATTGTTGTCTCTCTGTTTCTGTCTCTCTGTCTCTGTCTCCCTCTCTCTCACACACACATATAAATATGCATATGTATATATACATATTTTAAGTACATAAACTCAATGGACATCTAACTGATCTTTAATATTGACCTATTCTACTAGGAGATTTTTTTATATTCATATAATTAGTTAATCAAAATTTTAGTTATGATATATCCTATGTATCTAGTGATCTTGGAGTACATTGTGCATAAAAGATTCTTGATTAACAGAATTGTGTGAGAATATCTCTACCTTCTACAAAAGCTAACAAATATATAGCACCTCAGAAAGAATCAGATATTTGACAAAGACCTTGATTCTTCATATCAGTCTCAGCAACAGGATGATGAATTATTTATAGTATACTAAAAATTTGTAGTATAAATAATTACTACACAATTTTCTGTTCATCTTTATGAATAAAGCCTGTCATGGCATAGAAACTCAAAAGTTTTCCTCTATTTTTGTTAAATGATTCTGTCTTACTGATAGAATACCAGAGAGAAGAATTTCACAGGAAAAAGATATGGCACCACTACTATAAGGCTAAGTCCTTGCTTACAACCCCCAAAATTTATTTGCCAGTGGTCACAAAAAGATTACACATACACACACACACACACACACACACACACACACGTGTGTGTGTGTGTGAAATATAATGGCATTGTTGCAACCAGCTTTAGTCTTTCATGAATACTAGCTTTAATGTTCTACATAGCAAACAAGAAAAATGTCATTATACATGAATAAAACAATTTAGTTTCTATGTTAAAAAGTGCAACTATGTTATCATTAGTTCAATGAATCCAATACTGCCTTCTACTAAATAATTTAAAATAAGTTTGATGAGTAGCACATTAGGTTAATAATAGGGAAACTATTTAAAGTGGTGTGCATTTGAGATTAAATGAAAAATTGCATTGCATAAACACATGTACTTTTAAAATGTTGAAATAATATGTAAATGATTTTTTTTTTTAAAGAAAGACTTGTTTCTGGGCAAAAGGGGTAAAAATAAATTGAATTTACCAATTTGCCTGAAACAAGTCAAACAAAGTCAGCAGACAAAATTAAGGTTTGCAAGACACTGAATGTCAGGCAACAAAATAGTAATTATTGTGAAGTAGGAAGCAAGCAAGATGAATTTTATGAAGGTCTTGAATGATGACCTTGATAGTATATCCAACCCTTAGCTCATGAAGAAGACACCAGGAGAAGACAGACAGGTGTCCCAAGGAAACAGAACATAGCAAGTTCCTGAAGTTTGCAGAACTTGAGAGAAGAGAGTACCACCAAATAAGGTCCTGGTGATCGTTTTGGATACTGACCCTGAGACTTGGAATGATTCAAGATCATCTATTCATGAATGTTGTGAGAAAATTATCTTTAGTAAGAGAAAGCACTGTTTGAAAGTACTAGAGCAAACTATGTCCATTGTACACAGAGAAATGCCATCTGCCCTCATAAGATGATTTAGAAAGATTTGTAATTTAGAAGAGAAGAGTTTTGGATAAAAAGTTGGGATTAGAGTACAAACTGCTTTGAAATATCTTTTTTTTTTAATTTTTATTTTGCAATACAATTCAGTTCTACATATCAGCCACAGATTCCCTTGTTCTCCCCCCTCCCGCCCCCCTCACCTTCCCCCCAGTCCACCCCCCATTCCAATCTCCTCCAGGGCAAAGCCTTCCCCACAGACTGAGATCAACCTGGTGGACTCAGTCCAGGTAGGTCCAGTCCCCTCCTCCCAGGCCGAGCCAAGGGACCCTGCATAGGCCCCAGGTTTCAAACAGCCGACTCATGCAATGAGCACAGGACCCGGTGCCACTGTCTGGATGCCTCCCAAACAGATCAGGCCAATCAACTGTCTCACCCACTCAGAGGGCCTGATCCAGTTGGTGACCCCTCAGTCATTGGTTCATATTTCATGTGTTTCGGTTCGTTTGGCTATTTGTCTCTGTGCTTTATCCAACCTTGGTCTCAACAATTCTCGCTCATATAAACCCTCCTCATTCTCGCTAATTGGACTCCCAGAGATCCACCCGGGGCCTAGTCATGGATCTCTGCATCCAGATCCCTCAGTAGTTGGATGAGGTTTCTAGCACGACAATTAGGGTGTTTGGCCATCCCATCACCAGGGTAGGTCAGTTCGGACTGTCTCTCGACCATTGCCAGCAGTCTGTTGTGGAGGTATCTTTGTGGATTTCTGTGGGCCTCTCTAGCACTTTGTTTCTTCCTATTCTCATGTGGTCTTCATTTACCATGGTCTCCTATTCCTTGTTCTCCCTCTCTGTTGTTGATCCAGCTAGGATCTCCCGCTCACCCAAGCTCTCTTTCCCTCGACCCTCGCCCTTCACTACCCCCACTCATGTCCAGGCTGTTCATGTAGATCTCATTCCATTTCTCTGTCATTGGGCGATCCCTGTGTCTTTCTTGGGGTCCTGTTTTCCAGGTAACCTCCCTGGTGATGTGAGTAGCAGTCCAGTCATCCTTCTTCCACATCTAGTATCCTGCTATGAGTGAGTACATACCATGTTTGTCTTTCTGAGTCTGGGATACCTCACTCAGGATGATTTTTTCTAGATCCATCCATTTGTCTGCCAACCTCATGATGTCATTGTTTTTTTCTGCTGGGTAGTATTCCATTGTGTATATGTACCACATTTTGTTTATCCATTCTTCAGTTGAAGGGCATCTAGGTTGTTTCCATGTTCTGGCTATTACAAACAATGCTGATATGAACATAGCTGAACAAGTGCTCTTGTGGTGTGGTTGAGCATTCCTTGGGTATATGCCCAAGAGTGGTATAGCTGGATCTTGGGGGAGATGGATTCCCAATTTTCTAAGAAAGCGCCATATTGATTTCCAAAGTGGTTGTACAAGCTTGCATTCCCACCAGCAGTGGAGGAGAGTTCCCCTAGCTCCACATCCTCTCCAGCATAAGGTGTCTTCAGTGTTTTTGATCTTAGCCATTCTGACAGGCATAAGGTGGTATCTCAGAGTTGTTTTGATTTGCATTTCCCTGATGATTAGGGATGTTGAGCAATTCCTTAAATGTCTTTCAGCCATTTGAGTTTCCTCTGTTGAGATTTCTCTGTTTAGTCCTATAGCCCATTTCTTAATTGGACTGTTGGGCATTTTGATGTCTAATTTCTTGAGTTCCTTATATATTCTGGATATCAGTCCTCTGTCAGATGTGGGGTTGGTGAAGATCTTTTCCTATTCTGTAGGCTGTCGCTTTGCTTTGTTGATGGTATCCTTTGCCCTACAAAAGCTTCTCAGTTTCAAGAGGTCCCATTGATTGATTGTTTCTCTCAGTGTCTGTGCTGCTGGTGTTCTATTTAGGAAGTGGTCTCCTATGCCAATGTGTTCAAGACTACTTCCTACTTTCTCTTCTAGCAGGTTCAGAGTAGCTGGATTTATGTTGAGGTCCTTGATCCACTTGGACTTAAGTTTTGTGCACGGTGATAGATATGGATCTATTTGCAGCCTTCTACATGTTGATATCCAGTTTTGCCAGCACCATTTGTTGAAGATGCTTTCTTTTTTCCATTGTGCACTTTTGGCTTCTTTGTCAAAAATTATTTGTTCATAGGTGTGCGGATTAATGTCAGGGTCTTCAATTCGATTCCATTGGTCCACATGTTAAAAGCAACCCTCATAAAGTATAAACTTGCTTTCTGAGTTCCTTAACCTGGTCCCAAAATAAAGCTCATGAAGAGATGCATATATTATATTTCTAGAAACCCATAAGTTTTACAGTGTCTAGCCAAAGGAAAAATGCAAACTAATTTACAACTCACCAAAAATAATAAGCATGTGAATACACTTGGAATATGTAAAATGTAGTAAGAAGCAGTTTTCACTGGAGAAGAAATGAAGAAGAAACAAATGATCTTTTCACATCTCTGTGCCTGCCTGGGGAAAAGCACACACTATTTTTATGTTCCTATGTGATATGTGTGCACCTGTTCTAGAACACTAATTCTTAAGCAGATTTCTGTCAGGTAAGTTAACCCACCTACTGATACATCAACTTATACTCATGAAATGAGTCAGTAAAAGTCAATGTCACTCTGAATATTAAGTGTAGTCTAAATTATCTAATAAAAGCCTTCTGGTGATTGAATGTATTATTAACATACATGTCTAATTATGAATCATTCTTAAGAGCATCTATTTAAAATCTTTGAAAAACCATGTTTCTTTAGCTAAAAATGCTTTTCAATACAGGAGAAAGGAAATTATACTTGCCAATGCCTACAGCATGCTAAGAGAGACACATTGAACCTTTTGAATTATACCTTCTTTCTAACGATTTTGGTTCTTCCTCTGTTGAAACAATCTGAAGTAAATGATGTCAATGCTCATTTGTGAGGCTTCAGGAAGACCACGAATTGAAACCCATTTATAGTGTTTTAACAATTTATGGATTTTTTTGTAGTGTAGCTCTTCTTTGGCTAAGATAGGTTTTATAGCAGATAGGGTATTCAGTTGAGGTGACTCATTGGCAAGAAAAAAGCATTGAGATTCACAAAATAATTGTCTTAAATTCATCTTTATTTGATAAGCCACCAAATCCAGAATTAACTATCATGATAACAACCCACAAACTCTCCTTTGACTAGTGGATTTAGACATCAGACTTCTCAGATGACCATAAAGAAGTGTAGGGGGAATATCATAGCAGTATCATTTATTGCATCTTAAAAAGAGTTCTATGGATTTATTTCTAGACCTACCATCACTCTATCAAGAGAACAAGTAAACACCAAAAATGTCCAGGCTGCCTTACATGAATGAAAGAATTGTTTGATTTTGGAATTATAATTTATCAAGATTATTTTCAAAATTAATTCAACTATGCAAGATGTTTATGTGTGTATTAAGATGTATAGAAAGAGTAAAATCTGTTTCTGCAATTCCAACTATTTCTGAAATTACCTAGAATTTGTACCAGGAATACTTTAGGATCAGGAGAAGGAAATTAATGACTGTATCAAATAAAGATCTAAAACACATCATGAGATGGTCTTTTTAATTTAATTTGTATATATAAATTCCCTTTTATTTGTATATTCATATCTGAGTGTGTATTAGTGGGCAAAAGAAAGATGAAAGGGAAGACATACGTATAAGAATTGAGATTTGGAGGGTAAATTCCAAAATCTCATTTCTTTTTTTTTTTTTTTTTTTTTTTTTTTTGGTTTTTCGAGACAGGGTTTCTCTGTGTAGCTTTGTGCCTCTCCTGGAACTCACTTGGTATCCCAGGCTGGCCTCGAACTCACAGAGATCCGCCTGGCTCTGCCTCCTGAGTGCTGGGATTAAAGGCATGCGCCACCACCGCCCGACCAAAATCTCATTTCTAATTGGGTACTTCTGATAATACATTGGCATAAAGTCTTTAAGAAGGACTATAAAGTGAAATAAATTTGGAAAATGCTACATATACACTAGATGTGATACAACATCTCAGAGGGTTACAACTGTAGTCCACACTATATAAATTATTCAAATCACCATATACCATATACATTTAACCACAGCAATATGTTTTAGTCTTTCAATATCATCACTTTGTGTTATCTATGAAAAAACATATGGAAAATATCAATCTAGAATAATCCTTGAGACTACTCTATTTTTATATGAATCAAATTGCTTTTCAATAAGCAAAAAATGTATCATTTAGGAGGGGTGGAAATTTATAGCATGCTTAAAGATTTTTTAAAAATTTAATAGTGACTGGAAAAGCATATGTATGGTATAGATATCTATATTCTTTCCTGATGCTTCCCTTTGCATGTCATCCACTGTTTGGGCTCTTCAAGGCATGATGTGTAGAAGTTAAAACAAAAGCAGTATCCACTTGCTGTAAAGTTATAACACAAAAATTAACAAGTCACTAATAGGTAGTTCTTACATGAAAATGACACAAATGATAATGAAATGACTTGATAGTTTTTCATAAGAACCAAAGAAAGGATTCACAGTTGTAATGCCTTTGGAGAACACTGTGGCCTGTGGTCTGAAGTGACTTATAGAGCTCTACTTTAAATATTAACTTAAGTTGCAAATAATATCAGTTTATGATGTAGGTATGAAAAATAACACATATCCCAAGTTTCTTAATAGTTAGCCAGTCTTGCATCATGTAAAATGTATTCTATTATCAGTCAAATTGTCTAAAATGATATTAAAAGTGAGCTATTACAGCTTATAAGTGATTTAAATTGGGACAGATTTAAGATAGAGCATGCACTGATAGACTTCTTGTGTTTGTATAGACTGGTTCAATGGATGAAAACAAAACCATTATGCACTAAATATATATTGAGTTCTTTTATTAGACTATGCCCCAACTAAGAATTACTTATGATGGACTTTACCAGAAGTTCAACATTGAGTAAATTATTTAGTGCTTCCACAACAGATGTGTTGGAGGATGTCTTTCTGTATGTTGTAACTATGTGTTGTTCACATTGGTTAATAAATGGACTGCTTCAGCCTATGGCAAGGCGGCTTATAGGCAGGCAGGAAATCCAGGGCAGAGACAGGAAAAGGAGAAGACAGGCAGAGAAGAGACACTAGTGCCTCCACCAGACATCAGGAGAAGCAAGATCGTGGGGGACCATTTTCAGGTTTCCTAGTGGCTTTACTCAGCAGGTCTGCATAGAGAGGATGATTGGACCACAGGCTTGAGTGCAGGTGTCTGAGATGGTCTGAACTTGGCTTTGCTGGGGGGAGGCCTTTTTCTCTACCCTTTGGCATTCCTACAAATACCCTAGGGCAGAGACAGTTGGGGGCCCGTTTGGAATAGGTTCCAGGTCCTTTCAAGGCTATCCTGTATTTTCTATCTTCATCTTCCCCCTCTACTCCTTCTAACTAATATTTCCTGCTGCTCCTACTAAGTATCACTCTGGGGAAATCTGGGGGTGGTGGGTAGCCCCTCCACACAAGATGTGGAAGTAACAGTAAGCCACAGCCACGTGGCAACTTACAGATTAATAGAAATGGGTTAAGTTATAGAAGCTAGCAAGCAAGAATCCTGAGTCATTAGGCCATACAGTTTGTAAGTAATATAAGCCTCTGTGTGTTTACTTTTCCAAGCAGCTCTGGGATGGGTGGGACACAGGAAAACTTCTGACTACACAGATAGAATTTTGTACAGCATTCATTGAGAATCCTTTGTTCTCCTTTAAAGCTATACAACATGAATACCAGTGAATGTATGTGTAATAATTCATGAGTAATTCTATTTGCTCCATTCTCATCCTTCCACTGTGCTATGAACATTAATGCTATAGGTTCTGTTTCCCAGGCCACTTGCTACCAGGGTTGTTGGGGCCATGCCCTCACTTTTTCCCCCAGGGTACTCTTGAGCAGGGAGAACTGAGAAGTTTTAAAATAGAAATATAGAGGAGAGAGACTGATAGAAACACAGGACAGCCTCAGAAGAACTGGGGTGTAAACCACCAGCCCCTTCTGTCTCTGCTAAAGGGCTTTCAAGGAATGCTAAGGGGTAAAGCAAAAGACCTCCCCCCAGAACAGCCAAGGGCAGAACATTCCAAACACCTGGTAACCACACACATGGTCAGGCAATTCCCTAATGCAGCCATGCTCTGTAAAGCAAGCTCAGATCTCACTAGGAAACCTTTGTGGGCTCCCACAGGTTCCTCTTCTTAATTTTTTAAAGAGCCCCTCAGGCCACTCAGATAGACTGAATTCTGTCTTAGTTCGTTCTCCCTGATTATTACTTCTATTTCCTAGCATAGATATATACTTTCCATCAAGCATACTCTGTCTTCAGTTGGAAGCCATCAGGAGAAATTTGCCTGTCTCTGGCTCTCAGCCTCTGGCAAGAGGGGGTATTGAGCTTAACTCAGCTTTGATTCAGTTTCCTACTGAGCTTACAACCATCCACAATGATCCCCATAACTGCCACATCTCCCAGCAAAAGAGTAGAGGTTGATAAAGATGTAATATCTTTTTTGAAATAGGTCTAAGGTGAATACAGCCTTAGCTGTGCCAAGCCCTTTTTTAAATCAATAAACTCTTGATGCAAATCACATCAAATAAATTACATGAAAGATAGATTCCTTTAGCTTTTTACCAAACTCTGGTTAATTAACATCAACATAATTCTAGTATGAACATTACTATACATATTTACAACTATCTTGACTATTTACTATATGTATTTACAACTAGCATGGATATATACTATATGTATTTACACTTCTTACAAACATATATCACTATACATATGTAAATTTACGTTCTATAGGATTACTTTATAAGCCTTAGCAAACCTCCAGAAGAGATTTCTTAACTAACATTTAGAAGAGATTTCTTAACATCTAGAAGAGATTTCTTAAATGAACTACTATCACTATATATATTTATATTTTTTACAAGCTTCATTCAAAAGGAAACTCTATAGGACCTCTTTACAAACTTTATCACACATTTAGAAACAATTACTTAACAGAACTATGTATATTATCTTCCGACAAGATAGAGAGTAATTTTTTTGGACTTCATTTAGAAAGTAGAAAATAGTGTTTCTGCTAAACAGTACTTTATGCATTCCAGATACTTTATAAATCTCTATTAAGAGCTATCTCAGTTTACAGCAAGTCTATAAAGGAAGAAAAAAGGGTAAGGAGAAAAACCTCCCAAGGAACACTCTGTTTCTAAATTGCTCAGCTGGAAACTACACAACAGTCAATTTCCCATCAGGAGAAGATAATTGTCTAAGTTGGAGTGGGGTTCCAGACTTGCAGCCTCCAGCATATTCCCCTCTGTACCAAAAAACATTGCTGAAACTTCATCCAAAACTCCTCAGCAATCTGGGGGCCTTCTTATTCTCCTACTATCCCCAGACTGCAAGATGGAACCTCAATATCAGAAACATCAGTTCCACTGCTCTTTTACTTCAGTTCCTCTGGAGGAGTGTCATTGGAACCAACATTTCTCTTTTCTAAACTCAGGCCACCAGCAAATTTCTGAGGGTACAAATTCCCCTCTTCTTAAATTTTTAAAGCTGTATTTGCTATGAGTTTTTTTTTTTAACAATACTGATGCTTCTGATAGATTTTATTATCCCAATATTTCTGGCAAGGTTATTTGTTCACCAAGACTGCTACTGTTCAAAGGAGTCAAGAACTAGATGTTGTTTCATGAAACACATCCTTCATTAGCTTACTCTGAGGATGAACATTTTCATGATTTAGTATTTTCACTTCATTCATTAGCTTCCCAACCCCTGATGTTATTTTTATTAGCAGCTCTGATAATTTTGACCATGAGTTATTTAATTCAGACTGCAGTTGCATCTTTTCAACATTTAGTACTTGGTATATTTTTCCTATTCTCACAAACATCAGTGTTTTCACTAAGCAAGCATTCTAATTTAGCACTGATTTCTTATAGGGAACTTTCAAGTAAAACAACTCTATTTTGTAAGATAGCTAGATTTTCTGAAGTTTGGTCCCCATCTACAAAGCAGTTATTTCCTTTCAAATACCTGCTTCCTTGTTCCCCTATTAGATTTGCAAAGGAACCATTCATTGTAGAACTCCTGATTATTCTCATTTGTCCTCTCTAGTATCTCATAACTCTACCCAAGGTTTTTTTTTTTATTATTATTATTTTTACTTGCCTGGATATTTTTCCCATGCCTAAAGCAATTTCCCAGTGTAGTAATCACTTTTCTTTGCTTTAAGGGTTTTAAAGCAACTTATTGATAAACAGTATTAGCATTTTAAATGTCTCCTGAGAGGCAAGCTTTTGATTACCTGTTCAATTTTTGGGAAGTAAAGCCAAGCTTTTTAGGAATGCTTATAAAAGAAACAAAATTTTCAGTTGAAAAAAGTTTTGGGGGTAGTACTGGCATTTTGAACCGAAAAAAACTGCATTTCCAAGACTGCATTTCTCTGTATCATCCCACTATTACAAACCACATTACAGACTACATTTCCCAGGATGACTTTCAGGTATACCACACTTTTGTTTTTGGTTACACAGCTTAAAATCAAGTTTCTGCTTTTAGCATGGAAGGCTTTTGAGTCAAGATTTTGCTCCTTTACCACAGGAGATTGGGAGATTTCTGTTCTCCCTCAGCTGGCATTGATAGGTGTTTTTCTTTCACCAGACACTGTTCTCAAAGTGGATAATGTCTGTCTGTGTGCACTTCAAACAGGCATTTTGGTGCTAGAAGCAAAATTCCCTCAAGGCTTGTTCATCCACCTTACTGGGTTAGTGAAAGAAATTAAAGTAATTAAAATAGAATTTTTTTTCACAACACTTTCAGAGAGACTCTTTCCCAGATAGATCTTTGTCTTGTTCCTGCTTGTTCCTTCCCCCCAAATGCAGAGCCTCAGATGCCTCAGCCACAGATCTGTTGCTCTGCTAACTCCTTGTGGAGGTAGGGGCTCCTGTCCCCAGTTCTGCCTCAGCTTTTCCTATGCTGCCATTGCAGCTACTGCTTGGAACTTAGACCCTGCTTTTTTTATGTTAACAGCTTTCCCCAGGTCTTGAACCTTTTAGTGAGGAATTTGTCATTGCTCCATCAGTTGTCTGCACTCTCTCACCAGCCCCTTGCCTCAGGGAACTCTGGCCACTGTTTTTCTAATACTAGTTTGGAGGGATAGGGCTAGCAGAGAGGATTTGCCTTGTTTCAAGAGGACTTTCTGATTTTTCTTAGAGCAAACCACAGGTGATTTTCCTATAGATTTCCAGGTGAATCTAATTTTGTCCTTATAGAAAGACAAAAATCTGAGAAGCAAAGATCTGAAAAGTTTTCTAATTTTTTTAGAGAGACATTAAGTTTTTCCCAAGAAATCTTTCAGTATTTGAGAAAGACCTCCAAGTTTTACCAAGACTTCTGTTCTCTAAACTTTGGCTTCAGTGGCCAAGAGGAAACCAATTCTATTGGCATGGTGTTTTCATGCAGTTGCAGCATTAGCAGAGAGAAAAGTTTCATTTCATTTGCATTTGCCTCAGGTAAAATTCTTTTCTCTGCCACTGGGGACTGTTCACAGGCCAAAATTTTCCCACAGGAATATTTTTCTCCGCGTTTTTTTTTCTCCTCTTTTGTATGTTTTTTTCCTCTGGTTTTTCCCAGTTAATGTTCCTAGCCCCATAGTTAGAAAATTAAGCACATAGTTCCTCTGTCTTGTTGCTTATCTTATTCTAAGTTTTCTTGTGAAGATTCCTACTCTACCTTGTTCTAAATTTTTACTACACTATATTACTACACTACCTTACATTTTTCCTTAATTTTTATAGATAGAATTTAAGAGAGGGAGAGAGAGAGAGAGAGAAACCTTGATAGAGATATACCTATGCTACAGCCTCACTTTCCAACCTCGGCATTTCATTGCTTCACTATCACTCCCAAGAACAAAAACCCCCACCTTCACTTTCACTACAAAACCAGGCATGCCCAACTGCTCCCCATGGGGTTTTCTCCCCAGCTTTTGCCAAGCCCCTGGTCCCTGTTTCTGGTGCCATCTGTGGAGGGCCTGCCCTCACTGTTTCCCGCAGGGTACTCCTCAGCAGGGAGAACTGAGAACTATATTTAGATAGAAATGTAGAGGAGAGCTGGGCTGTGGTGGCACACGCCTTTAATCCCAGCACTCAGAAGGCAGAGGCAGGTGGATCTCTGTGAGTTTGAGGCCATCCTGGTCAAAGTGAGTTCCAGGAAAGGCGCAAAGCTACACAGAGAAACCCTATCTCGAAAAACCAAAAAAAAAAAAAAAAAAAAAAGAAAGAAAGAAAAAATATAGAGAAGAGAGACAGATAGAAACACAGGACAGACTTGTCAGGGCTTGGGTCAAAACCCACCAGCCCCTTCTGTGTCTGCTAAATGGCTTTTAAAGGAATGCCAAGGGGTGGAGCAAAAGACCTCCTCCTAGCATAGCACAACCAAATACAAAACATTCCAAATACCTGGTAAACATTCATGTGGTCTAGCCATTCCCCTAATGTAGCCCTGCTGTGTAAAAAAGCTCAGATCTCAGTAGGAAACCTTTGTGGGCTCCCACACAGGGTTCTAAAGGCCTTTCATTCTGCTAGTATACTGTTAGAATGAAATGTGTTGTTAGTACTATGCATGGATGTACGTGTGCATTTGTTATCTGTAAGGGTGGTAATGAAACACAGGTAAAATATTCTGTGCTCTCAAAAGTTTCTTTTTCTGGATTTTTTTCCTATTTCTTTATTTTAACAATTATACAGTTTTCATTCATGGTAGAATAAAGTAAATTCACATGGTCCTTGTTTCCCATCTTATTTACTTTTCTTTGCTCTGTTATTAGAAAATAGCAACTAAAACTGACTGTCTACAAGAGAAAAATTGATGAAAATAATTGAATTAAAATGACCATGCATGAAATCCCAAACTACTTTAAACATTTCCCTCAGTGTGCTTAGTATGAAATCTAATAAACACCTGAAAGTTTTCAAAACAAAAGATGTTGTCTGCTTGGGTTCTTCGAAAGTTATATACAGATTACTACTTAAAAAATTACAAAGGAACCACAGTTCTCCAGCTTTAATGGTGTGTGTAACACTACCTACAGCACATTTGTTTCTGAAGCACCAACGTGTGTATTGTCTCTTAATGACACTATAAATTATTGATGTTTTCCAGAGTGGGAAAAGGAGGACAGTGAACTTAACTGTTTAATCACATAAGAGAAAAAACTAAAATTCAGGCCAGATGATCTGAATCATGAGTCACAAGTGTTTTATTGCATTATTATTACTTCTATAATTTAGTACCAGATATTTACTACACATTGGCTGTCATAAAATAACTACACATATAAGTGTAAAGGACACTTCTACAAGAAATTGGAAGACACTATTGTCTCAGCTCTGGTTTAAATGGATGTACTTATAAATTTGACAGGGAAATGAAGAATATTAATTTTCATACACACACATACATACACATGCATTATATATGGAACATATCTATAATATGGATATGGTTGATTTGTCTGTTCTTGCCAGAATTCTCAGTAAGGTGACTAAATTATATTATGAAGGTAATTGTAATGTGATTTCAAATGAGAAAGTAAAAGTCTAATCAAGTGTTTTACATTGCCTGAAGAAGCACTAGATTAATAAAAGGGGGACAGTTTGAAGAAATAAGAAATTAATTAGGACTTAGTTACTATCTCTTGATGTTTGTCTTGAGGGAGTGGCAAGGCAGTGAATCAAAAGAACCCACTCCTAATTGATACTGCAAGTCGATATAGTAAGCTAATAAAAGATCTTATAACCTCCCCTTTTCTAATTGTATTTTCACTGTTTAATTTAATTGTATACAGTTAAGAAATCAGGTGCTTAGGTTTTTGTTAAATCTAGATACAGTCTGTGTATATAGATGTGTAGATACAAAAGTGTGGCTTTGGTAAATTTATTGAATTTGTGATTTAATTCCATCATCCATAATTGATACCATTAATAGTAACAATGTCTTGGGGTCGCTACAGATATTGAAAGAGCAAATACATGGCAAGTTCCAAGAAAATTTTTTATCATACAGAAAATAGTTGGCAAAAATTAGATAACACTGAACCGTCATTATCATATTGGTTTGTCAATAACACATTGACTAGTCAGTAAAGTGTACTTTTGTACATGTGATTTTCCAAATATTACAAATGATATATAAGATAGGATCCTTTAGGTAGTAAACTGAACACAAGAAGAATTTAACCAATTATCAGTGACTATTAATATCTCCAAATGTTTCAGATTGTATAATTTCACATTTGTATGTGTTAGTCTTTGCCTACCAATTGGCTGTGATTAGACTGCAATGACTCATCTAACAGAGTAACCCATTTGAGTGGGTAAGCCACTAAATAACATGGTGCACCTGCAAAGGGGGAGATTCAACCCTGGAATGTATTCGGTAGGTCTATGCAGTACTTTACCCTTATGGTATTATATTTGCCTTCAGAAGATTGCTTCTTTTTGTCACCTTAAATTTGACAAAAATTTCTTGACTATCTGTTTAGAAGAATGACTCAGATTGTCTACTTAAATGCTGCATTCTTGGATGATAATTTGTTGTGGAAAGTTTTATATATTTTATTTTAGTATAAAAGCTCTTAAAGAATCTTTATGAGAAAATTCACAAACCCATTAGTTTTTCATGCTATATAATTGCCATATTACATTATAATTACATCATTACAAATAAACTAGTCTTGAAAGTAGGCATGCTTTCCCTCTCTATCTTCCTGCATTCACATTTGTGCATGCAAAGACTCACTGAAATATCCTCTCTGTCTCTTTCCCCTCTTCTCTCAGGAATGAGTTAAGTGAGAAATAATCACAATAGAATAGTGATATGTATGAGGACATGGACAAAGGACCGGTCTCTTAAACCATGAGACTTTCTAACATCATCATCATCATCATCATCATCATCATCATCATCATCATATCATCATCATCATCATCATCATCATCATCATTTTCACCATTATCACTATCATCATGACTTGCATCACTATATGGCTATTCTCATAATAATCACCATCACTGTCATGGATGTCATTATTTTATCTTGCTTTCTGTTAACACACACACACACACACATACACACACACACACACACACACACATATGCATATATTCTGTTCATCTCTTAAATGTGAGGTAAGTTTATGTAAGCATGATTTTCCTGCTCTGAGTAAAGGAGCAAGATGAGAAGAATTGGGCAGGGTTATCTGTAACTCAATAAGCGAGTCTGTTTTATTTTGGGGAAGAATTAGCAGTGAGATGTATGAGTCACAGATCAGAAGTTATACTCTTCAATCATTATTTTAATAATGAAAGTAAGGCTGAATTAAACAGCTATCTCCTAAGCACTTATGAATTTTGGATGAAAGAAAAATGGGAGACTCTACTTAAAATGTCAATCATTTTCTCTTCCCATATTTCTATTGCCTGTGCTATTTTGGAGGATATTTTCCTTACCGTCAAGAATCTTCCCACACTCTTACCTATTTTTCCCCATGTAAGTCCCCACTACAGAAAAGAAGAGTGTTCTTTATATTGACTTTTCATACATGTAATATATTCCACTGACATACTATGCAAAGGTTTGTAAAGATAAAATATGTATTATACAAACAGGAATTTTGATAATTTGTTATAAAACAAAAAAATAATCAAATCAACCACTTTGTCTACTGTTATAACAACAGCAGAGGGAACATATGTGTACTGAATTCTCAAGGGGCAGAAGAGCTAATACAAGAGTTGATGTGGGGCTTTTACTTCCAAAGTATTTGTACTCATTAAATACATTACTAAGTTCCCTGGAGATAAGTACAAAAATTAATTTGCCTGAAAACACAACCCATTCCATTACAGAAGAGCGTGAAGAATATTTCTTTCTTTATTAGGGTCAAAAGTTGATTTTCCAATAAAGGTTCTCATTTAACAGAAAAAAAAATATTAAGAAAAATTTCAGGCAATTGATAAAGGAGAGAAAACAGCAGGAAGTTGAAAGTACAACACTGTGATATCATCACTGTATCAATAAACTTGTGCAAGAGCCTGCCTTAGGATGAGCTCCTTACCTACTGGGTGCTAATTACTGCTAATGACAAACAACTAAAACATGGAAAATGTCTTCTTCCAGGATGTTTGTGGAAGCAGTTTTTGTAATCAGGCTCATGTGAAGCCCAGGAAAAGAAGCAAGAGTTTTACTGGAGCGAGTCCTCAAGAAGACATAGAATTCAAACACAATTATAAAAATTTATGAAGTTTCATGAGGTTAGCATTCCTGTGAATCCTAGCAGCATCAGTGAAGATTCAGAGAGTCCCACATGATTTTAACAAAAATCAAGAACCTCATGCATTTATTGACAGGTAAGAAGTCTAGAAGTAAGGAAAAACTAAAAGAAAAAGAGAAAATTACTTTCTTCTTTTAAAAAGAATACACTGGATCAGCATAAGATCAGAGACTTAGTCTCTGTGGCAGCTCCAGGTCACCCACTGAAATATTTACATGTAATGTATGCAAAGGAATAGTAGACTATTCATGAAGATAGTTTAGACAAGTAGACAAATGTCTCAATTTAAAGGTTAAACAAAATATTAAGAGACAAAGCAAAAATATGGAAGAGTTTTCAGGAGATGAAGAATTGCAGACAGGACCTGGACTTGAATACTCAAAATTAATTCTAGTAGCTAGAACATTTGTGAGCACATTAATATTTTCTGCTTACCTTTTACTTTTACCAATGAAAACACAGGTTATATGTTTAAACTCAGGAGTTAACTTTTGTTCCAGAACATGGTTAGCTTCTTTAGTTTGCCTTCAATATATGAGGCTATGAAGATCATTTTTTTAGGATCAATACTGACTATGTATAAATCTAATGACATTATACCTAAGTCCCAAATAAATAGTAAGGTGTAGAAACTAGATTTCTGTTCCTATTAAATATAAAATATAAATGTCTTTTGCTGGAGAGACAGAAAAAAAAAAAGCTGAGTTAGGTCGCATTTGAGAAAAAAAAAATGCCTGGCCTTTTTTCTCTTTGTCCTCTGTACAAATATTTGATATGTATCTTTTCATTGTTTAAAAATTATAATTGCTAATGATGAATACTGGGGATATCTGGGATTCCTGATGGTATTGAAGGACTTGATTTTTTTTTATTTAATAAATGCAATGAAAATCTCTAGACGAGAACTGAAGCAAGTAGCCCAATTTTAGGCTTCTTTTGAATTTTTACAGATAAATTAATAAAATAAGTATAGAAAACATTAAAATAAATATAAATTCTGTATTTATATTATTTATTCACAGGCAAAGCATACATTAACTTTCCTTCTTGTTCTTATGGCAACATTTGCATCATGTAAGGAGATCTGAGATATTTCATAATTCAATTATACTAATTATAATTCAATACATCACATTATTTTAATTTTAATAAGACATAGTCTAACTGGTACAAATCTAGTGAGGCAAACTGACTGATTCAGCAAAAGCAAAGGATTCTGATTGACCCCATACTGATTACTGAACTGCAGCAGAGTTTTCTCAATTTCCAAGCAATCATGCCTCGCTATTGTTTCCCTAGATACAATTTGTCACCTCTCAAACTACAAGATGTCTTTGGTACCCATTGCTCTTCCCTTCTTAATATACCATATATATATATATTTAAATTTGTCTTGATCAAATGTACTTCTTATTGTCTCTTGACAACATTGAATTCTTGGTACACCATCAAGTTCAGAGAAATATTTTTTAGACTATTCAATAAACAGAAGATCAACTATATCATTTAGAATTACAGAGTTGTTTGTTGGTATCTTGGGATGTCACAACTAATCTCTTAAAATATGCATATGATTATTATTTGAGTCAAATATATGTAATATGCAAATTTATTTTTGCAGCCATTCTCCTTGCTGAAAAAAGCCTTAGATAAGCAAATCTATGAAGATTAATTAGGATAGAAAGTGAATTAGATACAATAGGATAGATAATGGAATTATTTTCTCTGAATTTGTCAAATACAAATGAACTAGACATTGTTTAGGTATTTATTACTTGTATATATTGTATATAGTTATTGTACTTTTGTATATAGTTTTTCTTATATTAGTTATAAGCTTTTTCTTTTTTTTTCCTTTTTATTAAAATAGAAAAGGGGAAATATGGTGATACTTTATTTGTATTAAAATGTTATTTGTATGTTAATAAATAAAGTTGCCCGGGGGTCAAACTATTAGCAAGCCATAGGAAAGCAGGGCAGTGGTGGCGTACGCTTGTAATCCCAGCACTTGGTAGGCAGAGCTGGGTAAGTCTCTGTGTGTTCAGGGATACAGCCATTATTGGATACACATACCTTTAATCTCAATACCAATCATGGAAAACCTGGAGGCCTATATAGACAGGCTGTGAGGAGGCGGTCATGTGGTTGGGTTTACAACCAATGAGAAGGCAGGACAGGAACTCTATATAAAGATTTTAACACAGGGGTAGCTCTCTTTCGGAGAGGTAGGACCACTGCAGGAGGAAGGGTAAGGTTTTAGCTCTTAGCTCTGATCTCTTAGCTTTCTTCTTTGCATTGGTCTGTGTTTCTTATTTAATAATAATGTTGGTTACATCTACAAATCTACACCTTTACTTTCTACTTTCCATCATTTGATGAACATGTAAGAACAATGGAATGATGGCCCCACAACCATTTGACAGATCTCTTGGGCAGTTACATGTTTCTCCTCTCCTGAGTGTATCCTAGAATTCTGCATCCATAAGTGTTTGAAACTATTATTTAAATCTAAGAACCACTAATTTACACATGGAAAAGACCTTGATTAGGCTTTCTGGAGTTTTTAATCCATCAGGATTTTCAATGAAATAACATGTAAAGTACATTCTTTATTCAGTAGCAATGATAATGCATACTAAAAGTACAAATAAGGGTCTAGAAATGGCTTAGTAGTTAAAGGCACTTGCTGTTCTTATGGGAGTCCTGGGTTCAGTTACCAGCACCCACATGGTAGCTAACAGCCATTGATAACTCTAGAATATCCAATGCTTTCTTTTGATCTTCACAGGCACTACATGGACTAGGTGGATAGACATATAAGCAGGCAAAAACACATATATGCATAAGATAAAAATAAATAAATCTTTAAAAACAAATAAATGAAAGTACAAATACAATGCTGAGAGCCAGATCAATCTAAGGCTTTCTTGGAAGTCCTGGTGAAAGAAGAAAAGGAATCTAGTTCGGTGTCCTTGCTTAGCAGCAGATTTTTCAAGGCCATTCTGTGGCCCGAGATTAGGGTCTCTAAGAAATTAATGTTTCAGTTATTGGGGACTCAGCTTTTCCCCCCTGAAGAAACTGGAGTTATCATTCTCAATGCCACTGTGTGCTCAGTCCCTAAAGCTCTTGAAATGCCCTCTGTTCTGCTTGTATGACATTGCTTGATTAGCCTCCTGTTATCTTTGTCCCATTGTATGATACTTTTGCTTACTCTGACCAATTTTTCCCCAGAAAATAGTATATAAGATGCTGTACTTCTTAATAAGCTTGCTTGCCATAAAACATCGCTTGTGCAAGACTACTGTTAGAGCCAAAGTTACATTTTAAGTTTTAATTACTATGCCTAAGAGATCCATGAAACAAAAATGCCTCTGATCTGCAAGCCCCTTGCCCAAGGACAGATAGTTCCTGAAATGCTGGAGGCTATGGTTTATGGAAGATAAAAAGCCACATGTTTTTCACTCCCCTGAACAAGTTTGTTTGACCCATTAGCACAGGATGTGCTTGATCACATGTGGGTTTGTAGGCAGGACATAATCAAGATATATGCTTGCCCCTATTGGACCTGATGGGAAATACAATTAATTGTAGGTTTTCCTGTTTAAGCCCTTACCATACTTAATTCTAGGCCATTTCCTAGGAACCTTGGAATGAACCTGGGTAGAGCTCATCTACCTGATTAGTATTTAATAAAAGATTGCTTCAAATTTGGTTTTTAACTGTGGTAGTGGCCTTATTCCAATCGGTGGGATTAATACTACCTGATCCCAAAGTTTCCTATATCTTTAAGCTTCTGGTCTATTGGTCCTCTCTGTTAAAGCCCTGTCACTAAAGAACAACCTGCTGGTCCAGGTCAATACATGTCTTTCAACCTCTGAAAATGGCAGTTTGATTACTAAAGAAAAAAAAAAACAAAAAAAGAAACCCAAATATGTAATGTCTTGACTGATTCATTCAGTTAAAGCTTCACAGACTTAAATTTAAGGCATTTGGGATCTATCCATGACTCTGTTGTCCTTGAATAGTTTTTTTAAAAACAAGTTTGCACGTTTTATTATCTATGGAAGTATTCTTGGACCACATAACTCCTAGAATACCTTCTAATATTGCTTTTATAGAGTCTAAGCAAAACTATCAATATTCCAATACAATGTGTGGTAGTTTAAGTATTGAGGTGCTATAAGAGTCAAAACTACTAACTCAAGGATATATCTTATTAAATTTTATGTTTAATAAATTATATTAAAATGAGGGTTTCTGACATGAAGGTTTACATATTTAATTTTACATGTTGGTTAACACAAGTAGCTTATTTAGTTTATATTAGGAAGGACAGAGGAATTTTGAGTGGAAGAACCTTATTATCATTTTACCTTCTGCTGCCAACATATTTTAATTTTGGATTCATTTTCCAAAGCGTGTTATCCAATTATGTATACAGATGTCCTATTTTACTTCATTTAGTATATAAATATATTTATTTAGTGTGTACATTTTCTATTTTTCATTTTTTTCTAAACTAAAATATTTGGTTTAAATATTGACCTTAGTCAGTAAAATAAAAAGTAAGTAAGAGTAAGTGCCAGAAACATTAATGTCAAAGTAAACGTCAAAGTTGGAACATGATTTGTTTTACATCTTCTTACTGATCTTTCTCATTTTTGTCATTATTGATAATCTGATTTTTTTTCTTTTGCAATCTGGAATTAATTGTAGATAATTGATTATATTTATCTGATAATGAGTCAGCAATTAGAACTTAATGAGAGCACACAGAAGTTAAGTTATATTAACTGTAAATTGTAATCCACATAAATTTACACAGATTTTAATAAATGTACATATACAATGCTCCCTTCAAAAGCCAAGGAATGCCTAGGAAACACACCAGGCATGAGAAGCCCTCTTTTGAATTAATGGTAAGGGGTGTCCAAGGAGCTCCCAAATTAAACAACTTATTGTTATTGCCCTCAGTTGCACCACTGAGACAGAGGTTAAGTCCCTTTTGCTGGTGACACCATGCACAATTTAAACACAAATAACAAACTAAAAAGCATCAGTGTCATTAATACTTCATTTAACAGATTTAAAAAGGAAAGAATGAAGACCTGGGTGGCATATGATAACTTTGGTTCACAGAGCAACAATCAGCACTGTGTCTTTATAAAGCATTAAAGACATGGTGATAAGTTGGTGAAGTTAAGGTTAGGATAAAGGCTTGTTCTGTATAAGCCCAATTGAATTTGATCTCAATAAATATTGAACGTGAGTTCACTACCAAAACACATTTAAAGGTAGAAGTAGTGAATTGACTCAGCAACACTGTCCTCTGACCTCCACATGTGACCATGGCATGTATGTACACGTATACACACACACACACACACACACACACACACACACACACACACACAAATAACAAACAAAATAAAAATTTAAGAACATGTCCTCTGGTGTAATAATGCTATGAACACCATGAAAGTATCAAACAATTTTCTGGTTGCTATTATTGGTCTAAGAATTTATGGCTAGACTGGTTGTAAGCCCTAGGAGAAAGCCAACTACTATTATTCTCCTAAATGGACATAGGATTAAACTGACTTCCAATGATTTATTGTTATACCCATAGATTAATTCATTTACCAACTTTTGTGAGACAAGAATCTATTTGCAGTAGATGATGATTAACAGAGGCCCATACCTGACCAAGATGCAGAGAATAAGAGACTGTAAAATGCTCGGTCCTTCATAAAACATATACCACACACCTTCACCCAAGGCTCAGTGATCATTAAAGAAGATGTGGTAGAAAGGTATAAGAATCAGGGCTGGTGGATGAGTACAAATAAACAATGGTTTATGGAAACAGCAGGGAAGCTGCGCGTGAACAGATCAGTTGTGGCAGCATACACAAAACCTGCACAAGGTCAAGCCAGACTAAAGTTCAGCATGGAGAGGGAGAGGGGAGATGGGCATTAACTGCCACCCCAAGCCATGGACCTACTTCAAATGTTTTGCTGCTGGAATAAGAAGAGTTGACTTTCTCTGAGATTGTAGCCCCTGTTAAATCAACCATACTTCAGTCGGTGGCCACACATTCAAGTACAAATTGAATTTCATGGGTTAAACAGCATAGAAGAACACAAAGTTGAGTGGGTAGGGAAAGGGGTAGATCTGAGAGTTGAGTGAGGGGGTGAATATGATCCAGACATGTATGAAATTCTCAAAGAACTGATAATATTTTTAGAGAAACAATACAATGAGGAAATTTATTCCATTAAGGGAAGAAACAGTATATCACAACATTTAAAAAAAATGTTAAGAAAAAAAAAAACAGAGAAAAAATATTAAAAAGTATGAAGCACAGAATGGCAATCTTAAGAGTTTAATGAAAGTATGAAACAGACTGTCCAGTTCTGAACATTCAAAGCCAACAGTTGATGGCTTTGATCTGAGAGTCACATGACTCTTTGGTAGTCAGCTTATATATCCTTTGTCCAAAACAATCATAATATTGCAAACAATGGATCAAAAGTAAGTCAAAGAAAACTGAAGCCTAACACAAGAGAATATAAATTAATTAAGAAGTCTGTAACTCTCCTTTAGAAATGTCGTTTACCCAGATTCTAAGAAAACCTGCAAGTTTAATAACTATTGTGTTACTATACTCAGAAGAATTTTAAGGAGACAAAAATCAGGATATAGGAAAATGATCTCCCCTCTTTTTCAAAAAGAAAAATGTTATTTTGTTATACTTGATGCAATAAGAAGAAGCTTACAACGGAAAATTATATATTAAAAAAATACAGTGGTGTATCTACAATAGGAAGAAATGAGCAATAGGTCTTACATATTCTCACTCAAATCAGTAATTCAAGCTTACTATTTCTTGACTATTGTATATCTTGAAGTAATATGTATGTTTTATTTTAATTTTTTCTTTTATTGAAGATAGATCTTTTTTTCTCACATCATGTATCCTGATTACAGTTTTCCCTCTACTCATCCCAGTTCCTCCCCACCTCACTCCCATCTGTATTCACCCCCTTTCTGTCTCTTATTAGTAAACAATAGATTTCTAAGAAATATTAATAAAATAAAAATAAAACAGAAACTAAAATATAGGAATTGTATAAAACAGACAGAATGAAAAGAGCCCAAGAAAAGACACAAGAATTAGAGACCTACTCAGACATCTCATAAAAACTCTAAACTGGAAGCTGTAGTATATAGGCAGAGGACCTTTTGCACACCAGTGCAGACCCTAGGCAAACTGTCTCAGTCTCTATCAGCTTTTATGCACTTTGATAATATTGATTTAGTGGGCCTTGTTTTCATGGTGTTCTCCATCACCCCTGGCTTTCAATCTCTTTCCACCTTCTTCTTTCCTGAGGTTCACTGATCCCTGAGGGGAGGGATTTAATGGAGACATCTTGTTTAGGGCTAAGTGTTTTAAGTTCTCTCACTTTGTGCATAATGTCTGGTTGTGGGTCTCTGTATCTGTTCATATCTGCTGCAGAAGGAAGCCTCTCTGATGATGGCTGAGTAAGGCACTGGTCTATGAACATAACAGAATATCATTAGGAGTCATTTTTATTGCTATGTTCTTTTATTTTTTATTTATTTATTTGAACAGTAGTGTTTGTATTTTATCCTAGGTCCCTGGGCTATCTAATCTCAGGTTCTTGGTTACCTAAGTCGTGTTGGGTATGGGTTTCATCTCATGGAGGGGCCTTAAGTCAAATTAGATATTGGTTTGTTGCTCCCACAAGTTTTTTGTCCACCATTGCCTTAGCATATCTTGCAGGCTGGATACCCTTGTAGATAAAAGGGTTTGTGGCTGGCTTGTAATTAATGTTTCTCTTTTGGTAGCTTGTAGAATGCCTTCCTGTATTAAAAGCACTAGCCATTAGTGGTGAAGGCTTTATTTAGGCACCAGTTTGACTTCTTTAAGTTTAATGAGTTGTGTGGGTGTTGTCTTCAGCAATGGAGCCTTGTAGTCAGTTTGTGGAGAGGAACCCACAGTCTTAGCAATAGCCTGGGTTGTTTGGGGATTCTCATGAGACCTCTTTGTCCAACAACTAAATTAGATGGAATCCAGTTTTGGTGCTGGAAGCTTCATTTGCTGACAAAATAGATGGCCATTTGGGACTTTGACTCCTCCCATTTTTTTGGCAATTTCCATGTAGACTGCCTTTGTATATGAATATATCTTAGGAAGCTTCTACTATATTGTATTTCCATATTATCCCTCAAGTGCCCCTTAATTTTAGCTGTCTCTCCCTACATTCCTTCCATTGTCTCCTCTCCCCTCCTTATCCCCACTTGATTCTCTTGTCACCCAGTGTCCGATATGACTTCCATCTCTTGGAGTGGGCCTTCTCATGTAAGACTTCTGTTTCAGTGATGTTGCATGGTGGAGGAAATGAGAGGTAATATTTTTCCCAGTTACCCTTGTTGGTTTTACAATTAATTCTCATAGTTTCCAGGTTTGTCCTGGAAATACATCTTTCAAACTGCTCAGTATGAGGTAGCGAAACAAAATGTTGCTCTATGTTTAGTTCCTACAAAGACGTTGTTCCAATATTTCAAAATGAATCTCACATTTCATATATTTACTATTTTCTCTTCTTTCATCAAACCCTAGTTGTTAAAAATGCCAAAATCAAATTGCAAAGATATTGCTGCAGTTAAGAGGGATAGGAGGGAAGATATGCAGACAGTATTGATTTATATTTTGTAATGGCAGGGACTACCACCAAATCAACGGGATCACAAGGAGACTACTTTCAGTTCAACACATTTGAAGATTTTTTTTTTCTAGAAGCCATAGCCATTCAAATATGGAGCTTGCTCTCAGAATCTAGAATGTCTCTTTGGACTCCAGTATCCAAGTTGTTTAGTTTAGCACTAAATAAAGAGATAAATGAAGAGTGATTTATGATACAGTCTCTCTATAAGTGTCACATACCAGGATTACAAAGAAAGGGACACCTGTAAAATTGGAAATAAATATCAGTTAAAGTCCATGAAGGAAGAGACAGTGGCAGAAATGAAGGCAGATTCAGTCCCCTGGCTCTAGAATAAGATATAAAAAATGAAGTATTAGATATTCTGAAATAAAAATAAAGTTAAACAATAATAATCAATAAAGCAGAAGCATTAAAAATAAGATAGAATTTCAATAAAGGGAAAGGAAAGATATCCCCACTTAAGAAATATTTTTAAATAAAAAGTATTCAAAAACAAAATATTTACTTACAAACATCACCAGAATATATATTTCCTCTCAGGTATTTTTTTATGGCATCTTAATGTATTATACTGTAGAGGCATTTCTCAAACTTTCACTGGGATGACATATCAGATATCCTGATTTTCAAATATTTACACGTTCTGATTTAAATGTTATGATTCACAACAGTAACAAAATTACAGTTATGAAGTAGCAATGAAAGTCATTTTCTGTATTTTCTACTTTTTATTTATTCTTTGTATCTTTCACAGCAGGTATCTCTATCCCCTTCATTTTCCCATTTCTTCACATCCACCCTTGCAGCCTTCTTCTCCAAGTAAAACAAAATAAAATTTAAGAGAAGAAAAACAAGAGAGAGAGAAGGAAAAAATCAATCTCATCATGGAAGCTGAAGTGTGACACAGTGAGTCACACAGTAGACCCTTTTATCTGTATATTTTTAAAGATTTCCACATTGCATGGCAACAGCAGGATAACCAAGAGGAATTCCAGGGAAGGCGCAGCATTGATAGAGTATCAGAAACCGAAGGCCTCCAACCAGACCAATGACTCTTTGCAACTGTTGGTGGTCACCACAACAGGAGGAACTGTACTGAAGAGTTGCAGCATTAGGAAGGTTGAAAATCACTGTACTAGAGAATACCCTTACAATGTTGAGCCAATTGCCAACATACTATTAACATTTTGTATCCTCTTTGCCGGCACATGAGGGACTCTTAAAGTTTTTGACATGTCAACTATATATCACTACTTTTACCTATTGATGTGACAATAGATGATTTTTTTTAAAGATTTTCCAGCTTTATGATATAAAGGAATGCCACCATGGGCTATTTCCAATTTCCAAAATGATGTCACTGACAGTGGAATTGAGAGGAGATGTTAAACCATCCATTGGGTCATTTCCCCCAGGGCCCTAAGCACCGTGGGCTGTATTTCTTCACTGACCTAATTGTTCTTTTCCTTTATACATGCTTTTATAACACATTTTTATTACCTTTGAGGAAATGGCATCTTTATAAAAGAGGGAAACTTCCATCAAGGAAAGGAAATGGGTTTTCATGTTTTCCAATTCTGTGCTGGTTAATATTGTAAACTTGATGGATATGAAAGCACCATGGAAACAAACATCTGGTCATGTCTGTGAGTCACTAGATGGGGTGAGCTGAGGTGAGAAGACTCACCATAAATGTTAGTAGCAACTTTCCTGGGCCAGTATCATGGACTGAAGAGAGCCAATGGGATGAGGACCAGCCTTCGTTTCTCTTTGCTTCCTAACTGTGTCAACTGGCCATTCTCCTGCCCTTCCTTTCCCTCTACAGTGGATTGTACCCACAAAATATATAAACTCTTTCTTCCTTAAGTTGCTCTTGTTTGATATTTTGTCAAAAAACAAAACAAGATAGCTAATGCAAAACTTTTGATAATATTTTAAAGGATTTGAGTTTTGTTCATTTCTTTCTCACATCCAGCTATAAACACTTAAGTTTCTATGGATATGTATTCACTCACTTAAAGCTACCGTTTGAACAACCTTTAGGTATTTCACTGAATTTTAGGAATGTGTTGCTTTGCTGTTACTTTGGTAAAGTATTTCCTGTCTGTGATATTCAGATGATTCAGAAGTAGTTTGGGTCAATATTGGGAGGCTCTGTAAATAGGGAGGTTGGAACAGAAGCTAAGATTCTAAGACCTAAGAGCAAGCAGATGACATCTGAATCTCATTGTGATAATGCCAGATATGTAACCCTGGACACTTCGCTTCACCTACTTTCCCATGCGTAAATTTGAGGTAATAATAAAGCCTATGTAAAGTCAGTGTTTACAAAGCTTAAACTGGTTATTTATTCTCTCTCTCTCTCTCTCTCTCTCTCTCTCTCTCTCTCTCTCTCTCTCTCTCTCTCCCCTTTGGTTTTTTCAAGACAGGGTTTCTCTGTGTAGTTTTGGTGCCTGTCCTGGATCTCACTCTGTAGACCAGGCTGGCCTCGAACTCACAGAGATCCACCTGGCTCTGCCTCCTGAGTGCTGGGATTAAAAGCCTGCGCCATCACCGCCTGGCTCTAAACTGGTTATTTAAATAACCAAGGCCATTTCTGATATAGAATACAGCTTCAAAATGATCAGAGTTCTTGATATTTTCTATACATCATATCTTGTTCATTACTTATCACACAGGTAATGGTTTGAGTCATTATGGTCTATTATAAATGACACCATAAGCATCTCTTCCCTCACCTACTTTCATCCCAGAAAGAGTCTACTACCACCTCTTTATTTATGTGTTTTTTTTATTTTCTTTGTTTTGAGGCCTCGAAAGAAAGAAATAAGTCAGAGAAGATTATGTATTTATTGTATTTATATTTAATATCATACAAATTTATATCTTTTAAATATATTGTTATTATCTTTCTCACTGTCGTGCTCTCATTTTGAGTGTTACTTCATTTCATCAATGACAATATTCGCCATGGGTTACTTCAGTGTATCTAGAGCAAGTACTTATGTTAATTACAAAATAAAAGGGAGAGAGGGAGTTATGGTTCAGTGGTACTCCTGCAGGCGACCTAGGGTTCAGCTCCCAGCTCACATAGTTTTTCCGCAACTACGTGTAACTCTAGGAACAGGCATTTTCAGGTTCTCTGCCCTCTGAGGGCACCAGGCAGACACATGATACATAGACATACATGCAGGCAACACACCCATACACATAAAATAAGAGTAAATGCAAGTATATACTTAAAAAAAACCTTATATTCTCTCATATACTGCATCCTGACCACTGTTTCCCCTCCCTTCACTCCTTCCAGTCCCTCTCCTACCTCCCCCCTCCTCTAGATCCACTTCTCCACCCTCCTTCCACCACAGGAAAAAAAAAATGCAGGCCCCCCAGGGTTACCACCTAATACTGCCTAACAAGGTACGATATGACTGGGCACAGACCCTGATATCAAGGCTGTACAAGGCAACCAAGTAGGAGGAAAAGGATCCCAAATGAAGGCAAAAGAGTTAGAAACATCTCCACTCCCGTTGTTGGGAGTCCCCCAAGAACACCAAGCTGGACAAACAACCCTGAGAGGAAGTAGCTCAGACCCATACAGCGTTCATGTTTGCCCCTTCAGTCTCTACAAGTCACTATGAGCCCTGATTAGTTGACTCTGTGGACTATGTTCTCGTGGTGGCCTCGATCCCTTGGGATCTTACAATCCTTCCTCCACAAATGTATCCTTTACAAATTTTAAAAACAAAACAAGATTAAAAAAAAAACCGAAACAAGAAACAAGAATATAAAAAGATATTATCACTTTAAATTATACAATTTAGCATTGTTTGATATTCTAAATTTCATCCTATTTTATTTACTTATGGTTTTAATTTCTTTTGTTGTAAATAAAGTTGATATATTGTCATTTTCTTTGGACAACAATATTTATGGTTTTAATTTTGATGTTGTCATAATGGAATCACAATTGTTTGGATGCGTGATGTTTATATGTTCATAGCTTTTTTCAAACCTCTAATTGCACATTTGGTCTTTCCATGATTCACTAGTCATTTAGGAGAAAACTTTTCATTTAGTTGGGCTTAGTATAATTTTCTCTAAACTCTGATACTTAATTTTCATTTGTAAGACAATGTAATTCAAGAATGAAATGGATTTCAACTTCTGACTTTGAAATTTTAATTTAAATATTTAAATATTGTGTTTGAATAGGTAATACTAGATCTAACTTTAAGATTTTAAACTGTGATAAGGTAACATCTTTTTCTTTGACTGCTAACCTCAAGTGAGAGATGTTCCCTCAGCTAATCAATAGAATATTTTATGTTTAAATCCTGGGATACTTTCTATATATGTATAATTCAAATATGCATTTATTATTCTCTTATATGAATGGTTCCATTGTTCTACATATTACCTTTTAATTTCAAATATATCTTTCAGAATGTTCATTCTGTAAGAGACTTTTCATGGAGAGATGCAAAGCACACACATAGAAACACACACACACACACACACACACACACACACACACACACACATGAAAGCATGCATGAACATTTGTACACACTCATGCAAATCTATTCTCCCCTGAAAGGTTACCCATGACTGACCAAAGTAATAATTGAGCCAAGACCACCTTGGTGTATTAGAGCTTTTATTTTATTTTAGCTGGCATGATTATGGCTGAGGATTACTTTTAAGAGAAGGGTGACATAAAAGCAGTTGTATCACATAGGTGAGGACCCTGGGAATCCACAATCCTGAAGCTGTCTACACAACCCATCGGCAGTTCTTCAAGCTTGAGAGATGTGTCCTCTGCAGTTCTGCAGCTCAGTTCCCCTGCCTAGCACTTGTTGCTTCTGTAGACCTGGGGAGGGGGCCTTCATGAATCTTTCAAGTTTGTTTTCCCAGTCATGTGACATTTATTTTCCTCTTGTATCTAGTGAGCCTCCCCAGTACCCACTGAAGAGAATATTTCAATTCAGAAGAAACTGCTTTGCAATAATATTCCCTCCTGATAAATAATATTCCCAGTGTTTGCCTTTGCTGTTGTTTGTGGCTGAATTGTCAGTGCACTGGTCTGTCACAATACAGGCAGTCATTTCCAAATGAACATTATATTCTTTTCAATCTTACGTAATTACTCACAATACTATACTCATTATCTGCATACTTAAGTCTTTTCCCATATGTGTGAGTGAATATGAAGGGTAAATTCCTAGAAAATGAACTGGGGGGCAAGGTTTATCCATGATTGACAATACTGCTATATATTCCATTATTCTCTGAACGTGGAGATCAGATTGAAGATGGGGGTTCGAATAAGGGTAAGGTTAAGGATGCAGATGGAAACATTATCTTTCTCTCCAGACTGTAAACACATAATTCTTGGGAAAGAAGATGAAGTTTTCTAGCATTGAAAGCAAACAGATGGACCCAGAAACATTCTAAGTGGGTGGATGATTCTTTAAATAGCATCACACGGGTCCTGAAGAAGGAAACAGACTCCTCTGGGCCTTCCACTTCACACAAGAGTTGATATCTCTGTGCAGAGTGCTGGTTTCTTTCCTTTACAGGACACTCATTTCTATTGGGCAGGAGAGACATATGTAGAAATACTCAGAGACCTAGGAACACTTGCTTTCAAACATTTTAATGTATATTTTGTGTAGATTTTCTCTTTGGGCCTGAGTTCTTATAAAATATATCTTCCCAGAAAATAATTTGGTTTTTTTTGTTGCTGTTTCTTAATGTGTTTGTTTAAATATCAAAATTGTTTGCTCCTTTCAGTTTTCCATTTCTGTGAGATATAATTTTTATCCTTTTTTATTTTGCATATTGTTATTTTTGTCTTTTATCTGTGGTAATTTATTTTTAAGGTTTACTTTTATTTATGTGTATGAGTCTGTGTTTGAGTGTGTGCGTAATGTATGTGCATGTGTGCTCATGGAGGCAGGAAGAGGGCACACATATATCATTTGAGCAGGAGTTATAGGCAGTTGTGAACGGATTAACACAGGTTCTGGGATCCAAGCTTGCATCCTTTCGAAAAACAGTAAATGCTTTTAATCTTCCCAGGTCAGAATTGAACATTAATTTATTTATATATATGAGACATTTTCTTCATACTCATTTTTCCATTTGCTTGCAAGCGTTTAGGTGATTTAATTTCCTTTATAGTATTGCTTTAAGCACAGTTAATATGATTTTATGTGCTTCAATTACATTTTAGGCTTATTTTACAATTGAAAGGTAAATTGTTAACCTAGGAAATAATAGAGACAAAATTTAGCAGTCTTATACATTTTTTCATTTTTGTCGATAAAAGCAATGCATATATGTAGAAAGGTGGAGACACTGATAGCCATGAACTAGAAATCTACATGGCCCAAGATACAGCAACTTCAAAGTGAGCATCATCTCCCCTAACTGAGACACTCTCACAAGTTACAATGATTGTTATTCAAATCTGCATGTTGCAATAGATTTCTCCGTAGCGCTACCACATTTTAAAAGTATAAAAGGATTATATGACCCATGCTTCTTGATCTTTTTAGACCAGAACATGCAATCCTACCTCACACTCAAGTAGATGTACATTTTAGTAAGTGCTTGTAAAGAACTTGTCCTGTGCTTAAATAAATATTGGAAGAATTAAATAGGGTTGTCAAGGTCTTCCTTTCCTTTTTATTTTTTATTAAAAGGGGGAAAAAGGCAGGATGACATCTCTTTAGTATTTTAGGAATTTTTTTTATTGTTCCAGAGCTTACATTTCGTCCTTGACAAAGGTGTTTGAGAAGGAGACTTTCTTTTCAAATGTCAAATTGGAAAGATACCTTAGTATTTTAATGATGGACAATGCTAATTTATCTATAACTAAATGATTATCTGTATATTCTCACTGTCAATATATTTGAAGTCTCACTTTCTCTTGTGAAATGACTCATAGTACATGATTAATTTTTTTCAAAATGGGCCCTTGAGAAGTGCCTTGGTCTCATCTTTCAAGTGAAGTACCTAATATGATGTTAGATATATCCTTTCTTACTGATTTTTTTTATACATGAAAAGTGTTTGGCATTCTACCATTTCTTCTATTATAAAGGATCTACCCCCCCCCAGTGAGTTCTAATACTTCTTTACGCAGCTGATGATCCAGAAACCTGCATGAGAAAATACTGTATCTTGTCACCCCAGTTTTGGGGGTTGATTCCTTTGAGGGACTTGAGTGCTGGCCCAGATTCGATGACGTCACAAGAGACAAGGAGATGTGCAACCCAAAGATAGTACAGACACTACCCAGTGGAAAACCTCACCTGAAGGGAGTCAGGTATAAAATCAGAGCCTGCCTTCTCTGACTACAGGCTGGGGTGTTGACAGTGCAGAAGGCCACCAGGGCAGAAAGGTGACTGAATTGTTTCCTCCATTGGCCAGATGTTAGCCATTGTTAAGAGTAGCCAGGGACTGGTGAGTTGAAGAATGTCAGCTAATGATAAGCATGGCCCCAACTGCCATTACAAGGTGCTGATGAGGCTGGAGAAGAAAGAATCTAGAGAGCAGTAGTTTAGCTCTGGAAACTGGAAAACTGTAGTCTTAGAATTGCAACAGTTCACGCAAAATGGAGGCTCTTTACGAAATGGTGGGTTCCTGGCTAACAGACATGGTATAAAAAAAGAAGAGAATCTTTCCTTTGAGTTTTAACATTTCTCAATATTAAATATCTCTAGCATCTCCCAGATAAGAGTTGCCAACAACAACGGAAATCCTTGCTTAGTTTCAGCATGGGCAAGTTAGTGTGATAGTCTAGAACAAGGGTTATGAACCGGTGGGTCATGACCATTTGGGGGTTAAAAGGCCCTTTCACAGGGGTCACCTAAGATCATCTGAAAACAAGAATATTTATATTAAGATTCATAAAAGTAGCAAAATTACAATTATGAAGTAGCAATGAGGATAATTTATGGTTAGGGGTCACCACAACATGAGGAACTGTACTAAAGGGTCGCAGCATTAGGAAGGTTGAGAATCACTGGTCTAGAGAATCAGTGGTGGTGATCTTGCTGTTGCAGCTCTCCTCTCACCAGATCTCACCACAAGTCTCTCACATAAGCAGGAGAAGGATATGGAGAAATGAAAGTGTTGTTGGATATGAATCACAATGCAGCTGAATTTTGTAAGTCCTTGATCTGATAGATAAAAAGAATTTAAAAACAGGCTCAGAAGGAGGCTTGAAGTCAGTGTTATTAGAGTTAGGGGTAAAACACAGCAGGACAGACAAGCTGTCAATATAGCCATTGCCAGAATGAGGGAGATGAATATGAGGAATGGTGAAATACCAGGCTTTTGAGTTGATGCTCAGAAAGCAGCAGACTCAGGAGTGGAGGTCTGCAAGCAGCTACTTTGTGGTAGGGGTCTTCAAAGAGCCAGTGAGAACACCCAGAGTGTCCAGGCAAATGGGCTGAGTAGTTTGTCTGATATGTGAAAAGGAAAAATAGAGGGAAAAGAAAAGTTCAATTCTGAGGCAGAACTTAGAGAAGTGGGCAGCTTCAATAGTGAGCAAACAACTGCACAGAGGTGGAAATGGCTGATATCGTGTAAGGGAAGCTATTCCTCATAACTTCACAATATACCTGAAGGTGTACTCGATTTCCTATCCAGATGATTGACAGGCCCCTTCGGAGTAACTCTTAAGAGAAGGGGCAAAAGTATGTCTTTATAATCTAATAATCTTTTAGTCAACTGGAACTACTATGTTTCACTTAAGGGTAGAGGTAGAATTCTTATCCCAAAGTTTAACCCATAGCATTATGAAATATTAGATACAGAGAATTGAAGAAAAATAAAAAAATATATATCTAGGGACTAAGGTGATGGCTAATTCAGTAACGTGCTAGCCATACAAGCATGATTACTTGAGTAAAGATCCCCAGAACCCACAAAACAGCTATGCTTTACCAGGAAATAGCCCTTGGTTTGCAAGCCTCAACCTTCCTCCATTTTAATGGTATTTTAAGTCTTAATGACAATTATGGTACTTCCTTATTATTTTTACTCGGTACTTAAATTCTTAAATGGGTGACTCCTGGTATTTTCTTTTTCTTAATGTGTTACCGAGTAGATAGGAGGTGGGCTCCAAAGCTTATCATGAGTGAGAGATCCATCCTGTAAGCATACTAATAGGCTGGTTAGTTACATAATAGTTTGATCTATCATCCCCCCCCCCCCCCGACATGGATAGGGATAACTGGATATCTCTCTCCACACACAGAACACACACACACACACACAGTTTTGCTTAGCATTGTAATAGTTAAAGAATTCATAACACACTGCAAAAATGTTAAAAAGAAATGATATACTACATAATTAAAATTTAAATATTTAATTTTTTACTATTATAGTTAACCATCAATTTCAAAATTATAGTGAAAAGTTGTTCTATCTTACAGTGTGTTTTACAAAGAAAAGCCCTAAGAATCCTTTCTAACCAATTTAAAATTGCTTTCCATCCTTATCTTCATGAGTAATACAAGTCAGTGTTTCACTTTCTACAGTGTTTACATTAAAATGTTTTTTAAATGACCATTTCTACAGTTTATAGGAATAAAAGGCATGTAAAATATCCACTTCAAAACAAAATTTCATAAGACCCTTGTCACCACAGCAAGGAAAAGAAGCAAACATTTCAGCAACCATATTAAGAATTCATTTTTCAGCACTCATTACCTTAGACACTCAGGAAGGGCAATGAAAACAACCAACTGTACATACACATTTTTTTATTCTAGGCCTTGGAAGTCTGTTCACCCAGAAAGAGCATTAGTGATGCTGCGGGGAGAGGAACGGGAAAAGGGACTTACAATTTAAAAAGCTGTGTCCAACTGAAAACACATGCGTGTGCTAGGTTTAGCTGGAACCTGAGAGAGTCAAGGGCCAGGATGAGATTTCAGGAGCAGTTTCCTGTCTTCCCAAGGCCACAGCAGTGTGGTTAGTTCAATTACTGTCAAAGTAAACTTCAGTAGCCTGGAGGTCCAGCCCTCCGAGGCACTGCCCAGGGTAACTTCAGGAGTGAGGATTGGAGGACTGAAGGATTTCTATAATAACTTCATACACGCGGGTCCATGCTCTTCATTCTATGTGCTCTGTATTGTTCTGCTCTCTGTTTTTCTTTGTTTCTTCTTTGTTGTAATCCTCCTGCTTCTCCTCATCTAGCCTAATAATATTCTTTTTTACAGGAGGCTTGAAGCAATAATAAAAATTATAAGAGTTACCTCTCATTGGTCAAATGCACATTCCTAGGGTAAATGATAAGGACAGATTCATTTACCATGGCAACACAAGGTTTCGAGGTCTCAGGACCAGAGGCAGCAGACCCATTGCCCAGTATGACAGACTCTGAGACATAGCTCTTTATCAGCAGACTTAGCTAGTGAAGAACTGGCATGCTTTTCTCATGGTGCTTTATATGGATGACCTTAGTTGGACACCTGCAATTCTGACCTTGTGCATAATTGTAAAGTTTTAAACTTATGATCTATATGCAAAAGCCTTTAGTCTAGTTTGAACTTGCTCTGAGGTAAGTGAGCTAAATGTGTGCAGTTAGTCTGAGCGAATGGAACAAAGCAGGCTTGTAAGGGTCTATAGTCCTCGTGAGACAATAAATAGGTCTAGTTATGAAGCACATCCTAGTATATTTTCTATATATCAATTTTATACAGCTAAATGAGAAGTCATCTTTCTGACCATCCATGGATATATGTGCCCAATAGATGGAATACATACATGAGATAAACACACCAGTGGTAGGAAAACACCCATGGCTGTTCTTATGGAAGGAACGAAAGGGCTTATGGGAGAAATCACAGATGGAGGCAACTGGTCATTAACAGTCAGTAACTCCACAGTCTGGCCGGCTGGGGGTCCCCATCAGAGAGTCTGATGGGTCGACCTACTGAACACTATTTGTCACCTGCTGTATGCCACCACGGCCTCTTACTACCAGCAGCTCTCAATAGTAAATAGTTTACTCTTGCTACTTTATTGTCAGGACTAGTGAAACAACATACAAGGGATAATCTAGAAATCAGGTAGGAGGCTCAGCCTTTCTCCCTTTCTCTCTCTCTCTCTCTCTCTCTCTCTCTCTCTCTCTCTCTCTCTCTCGTATCAAATTTTCTAACACTACTTAGGAATAAAGGAATAAAAATTTTTACATTCTTCCTATTTTATTGCAACTCTATTATTTTTCCAAAGTTAATTAAGAAAAAAATGTGTGGAAATAGTGCATTTGATAGGTCCAGACACACATGGCAATTGTATTTCTGGAGATTATTTTCAGATGTATTCAGATGTAGAGTGGGAAAATCTCCAGTTTCTCAGTAAAGATGTTCTGTGCATGCATGTGTACACAGAGATGACTTTACCAACACCAACTTCAATTCTGTATTTTGAATGACAATTTTAATTGGATGACAGTAATTTAGGCCCGTGTATAATAATGAACTATTGATTTTGCTGTCTTTTGTTTGTTTGTTTTTGAGACAGGATTTCGTCTGTGTAGTTTTGGTGCCTGTCTCATTCTGTAGACCAGGCTGGCCTCAAACTCACAGAGATCCGCCTCGTTCTACCTCCTGAGGGCTGGGATTAAAGGTGTGTACCACCATTCCCTGGCTGACTTTTGCTATCTTACATACAATTCTCATAAATAGAATAATTCCATTCTCAAAAATATTTTGAGTGCTTTATAAGGCCTCTAATGATGAATTCTCAAAATATGAACTTGAAAAACATATTACCATAAAATTCCTTAAGTTTTTTTTTTTTTTAAGAAAATAATGCGGATAAAGTAATGGGAATGTATTAGATCCTAAGTATATAAAAATTCATGGAATGCTTAATGAACAAATAGAGACTTTTTGAGGAAAGATTTTCAAAACATGCTTAGGATCTGCAGAATTGGTGTTTGTGGCTGTGCACTTTAAAGAAATCCCATAAAACATGGAATTTATAGCTGATAAAGTCCACTTAGGAGTGAATCAAATTTTACCAGGCAGATGAATGAATAAGCTGTTCTAGAGCCATGAAATAGCAAATGACAAATGGTCTGGGAGAAATAAAGAATGGAGAAATCAGGAGGAACTATAGTGTGTTTAAGGGCCACTGATTATAACAACAAAAGACTGAAGGAAGGAGATTTGGACTTAGATGTCAGTAGAGGTCTTAGGGTCAAAGAACTGCTAACAAAGACTTTACTAACCACAGAAGGTGGAACTTGTCCAGCAAAAGGTGGTTTACACATGTTTATTGGTTCAAGCAACCAAAAGATAATATATCTGAAATGCCCAGCAGTTGATAAACACTTTAAATGTAAGATGAATAAAGGAGCATCAGCTATTTACATCTGCTGAGTTTTAAATAAATCATTCTGTAACAGTGTACTCTTCAAAAATAATTTTAAATATTCTTCTTCAAGGGATAGTTTCAACAAGAGTCATCCTGAAATGATGATGCTCTGTGAGCATATGTAATAGACGAAAACATCCTTGATCAGTGGCTCTTGTGTGTCCCAAAGAAAGCTGCCAATGAGAAGGCTTTAAAAGCCATGAGAGATATTGGAATTAAGGGGGTGGGTTGCTGTGGGGTAAGTTTGGGGAGATAATATCTGAGTGAAATTGATGTCTTCAGATATCCCGGGGATAGCAATGAAGAAAATAGCAATTGAAGGCAAGGAGCCATCAGTGTCACGGCAGATGAAGTGAATGATGCTAGAAACAGGAGTGATGAATTGGCTTCACTGCTTCACTAAGTTTTGAGGTGGAATCAATGGCAGTGCTCAGGGTGTCAGAAGAGCCTGATTTGGTAAGAACAGTAATTCAATCAGAGAAACCCAAGTTCCCATCCATCATCATCTTCCCGTACAGTAGGATTTAGATGACTTAAGAGTTTACTGCAGTTGCAACACCATCACCTCCTAGAGCAGCCCTGTTTCTGAAATGTTAATTTCAAACTCAATTTCTTTGATGAAAGGCCCCTATTTCTTTCTTTATCCTCATTTCTGTTGTTGTTGTTGTTTTTTAATCTCAAGTCAAAGGAGACTTCTAATGCATCTCTCTATCTTAGACTTTTCCAAGCCTCATTTTTAACCTCAGTCATCAAGTCACCCAGGACAATACAGCAGGAAATATCTTCAATATCTTTGACTTTCCCTCTATGTTTTTTTTTAATTCCACTAAGTTTTTTTTTTTTTTTTTAAAGTGTGGCACTTTATTAAACTGACTTTCTCTCTACATCTCCAGGCAAGTCAATGTAGAAAAGAATGCAATATAAAAATGTCATGGGATCATAAAGAAAACCAAGGCTGTCAGAGCCAACTTGAAAATTATCACTCAGTACTCTTGGGTTTCCATTATCATATTCTTTTCTCATTTTTTAAAGCAAACAATTTAACACAAATCCAAACATCCTTTCAAAAATATATTTTCTATTCTCATTAGTGTCCATCATTTAGGTTGTATTTCTAGACAAATTTTTTTGAATTTTCTTTTTTTTTTCTTATTTGACACTTAAAGTTCATAATGTTTTCTCCTTACATCTTTTATCCTCATAAAAGTATGTGCCTGTGGGGGACCATCTCATCCCCACTTTTCCCCAGGGTATTCTTGAGCAGGAGTAGCATGCAATATTAGATAGAAATTTAGAGGGTAGAGAAACAGATAGAAAATACAGGATAGCCTTGAGAGGGCCTGAACCCTATTCCATCAGGCCCTGACTGTCTCTGCCAAAGAGCTTTTAAAGAAATGCCAAGGGGTGGAACAAAAGACCTCCTCACAGCACAGCCAAGTGCAGACCATCTCAGACATCTGGCACTCAGGCCTGTGGTCCAATCATCCTCTTTATGCAGACCTGGTGGGTAAAGCCACTAGGAAACCTAAACGGGCTCCAACATTTACCCATTCAGGATACTAAATCTAAGAGGCAAGCCTCAACTTCCCATTAAACTTTTTAATTTTCCTAATGCCATTAAGCCGTGATCACTACGTCCTTCTTAAATACGGTCTCCTGTAACAACAGGAGACCACCCACGCACGGCTGTAGCTCCTTGCTGCATACAAAATACTAATTTCCATTATAGTTGTCACGTAGTCATTTCAAATTATTACCTCTCTGATATGAACCATTACATTCTGGAGGGGGGGGCTCACTGAGGCATGTGGAACTCACAAGAAATCATAAGACTTCTGATGCCACTCCTTAGATATAAGTAGTAAATATTTACTGAAGGAACTGGCTGTTCTGTAACGCAGTTGTGTAGTGGACTTGAGGGATGTAGTTTGGTGAGCTGTCATTCTTTCCTTGAGGGCTTTTCAGTAAAATAGATGTTTTAGTCACTTAAGCGCTCATAATTCCCAATGAACTCACTGATTTAACTTTGAGAACTAGGATGACTAGATATAGTGACATGAGGAAAAGTCAGGCAACAGTAGCAACATTTGTCCCTAAAACCTGCTTTTCATTCTGAGTTGTCAATCTCAATGGAAGCTGTCCAGCTTTCTACTTTCTGATACAAAGCCTTTCATAATGTTCAAAAAAGAAGCTGCATCACTATTTTCTCTTATTGCTGTGATAAAACACACTGAGCAAGACAACTCACAGAACAAAGAGTTTATTTGGGCTAACGGTTTTAGAGGGTTTCCTCCTTGGTGCTCTATCATTTATTCCAACTCAGGGATAAAGCACACATTAAGAAATCTCATAAAGAAGGAGTGACACCTGCCTGGAAAAGGTACCATGCTCTCTCATCCTGTCGATGCCAAGTACAGTCAAGGCTGAGAGGATACCTGCCTGGATTCATCCTATGCAAAGCCTGTTCTAGACCAGGACTGGAAATGGGTTGTCTCATGTGGACAATACGTACTCAAGTTATGATCCCCACAAATAGGACTCCTGTTTGTCTAGATATTCCTTCTGAGTGTGGCTAAGCCATATCCTCATGGCTGTACTCTTATTTACCCATATTCTTATTTCTTTACTCCCACTTTCCTTCCACAATGGAAAAGTCCTGAGATATTAACTGGATTGAAGGGACAAATAAGCCATATTACAAGCTGATCTCATGACACTCTTGAACATTTTCATTATCAAGGCAAGAGGTTACCTTCTAACAGACTTGGGGCATAGGGTGGGGTGCCCTCTAACATCCCACATGATGGTGAGAACATTAAAAAGGCAGACTTTTACATATGTCTCAGTAAACCAGAGGATGAAGAACAGGCCCCGGATAAAAGGGCACAATGAAACCAAGAGAACTAAGGGTATACATATAGACATTGCTACCTATTCAGGGGACCCAAATGACACCATCTTTCTGTCTGTATGGGGGGAAACTACAGATACTGAACCTACCTTGAACCTAGTAATTCTGTGTACTTACAAGTAAACAACGCTTACAATTTGCTTGAGTTTTTGGATCCACATAAGGAATAAGATTATATGCAACTAGGCCTATTTGGGGTTGGAGGGGTGCTCTATCATCCAAACAGACCATTAAACCCCCTTTGCCCTTCCCACAGTATTGGCCTGATAGCCCAGTTAAATAAGCTTTTAGTAGTCTTCACATTCCTCTTCCTTCTCCTTCTCCTCATTCTCTTCCTCCAACTTCTCCTCCTCTTCCTCCATAAGAGCCAAAAGCTTTTATGAACCCCTGGGGCTATATTAATCGACTCCACACTCAAGGAGGTCCCTGCCTCACCTGACCTTTTTAGTATGCTTCAGCAAATCTGCCACCTCCAAATTACATTCAGCCTGAGCTGGCCCAAGACTGCTGGATTTGTCTAAGGGCCTGACCTCCTTTCTATAGGCTGGAAGCAGAGATTCCAGTAACTGTGTCTTCCAACCAGTTAGCTTGTCAGTTCCTAGAAACCCCTATTCCATTGGGACATATGACTGGACATGCTTCACATCTTGTCATTACAAATTACTCCCCTGCTAATTTCCCTTTTTCTGCCTCTTGTAATACAATTACTCTTAACTTTGAAGCTTATTTTGCTTCCACAGGAACTAAGTTTACCTGTACCATAGGTCTCACTCATTGTATGGCCTCAGAGCATCTGTATGATAGTCCAGTTTTATGCATGGTTGTGCCTATATTTACCCAAGGGTATGCTTATTCAAGACAAGAGGGAACCTACTTTTTACTCCTTTTTGAGCTGCTGCACTGACAGTATAAGAAAGCTTCCCCTTTCCCCATTCCAATGACAGTAGGAATGCGGGTGACAGGGACCTTGAATATTATAGCCCCAATAAGAGGAGAAATGGGCCTATGACAGATGAGTCATCAGATAGATGCAGACTTTAGATCCCTATAGTTTTCTGTAGATATGCTCCAGGCCAAGGTAGATTCTCTGAAAGAAGCAGTCCTTCAACACTGGCTTAGACTTAGTTTTCAGGTCTTGAGCAGGACTTTGTTGGACCCTAGGCAAGGCTTGTTGCCTCTATGTTAACAAATCAGGAGGAATCAAAGAGACCTTACAAAAGGCTAGAGAAAATTTAAATAAGAGACAATAAGAATGTGAGTCAAATAATTATGGGTAACATATCCTCTTCATATCCTGAGGGGTCCTCATTCTTCCTTTTTAAAGGATTTGTTGTGGGGTCTTGACATTTTAAAGGACATCAGATAAAAAATGCCTCAGTTAAGCTAATGATCCTCAGGACCCAGTATTCACCCCTTAGCCAAGATCAATGATTTAAAACTAATTAAAGAAATGAGATGAAATGATCAAGGTAACATCATCTTATCCCAACTCTATTCTGTGTCTGCCTAGACACTTCTGAGCCTTCTACAATCAACAGCCACCTCCACCTTAGCAATGATTTGGGGACTGTCCATGACTCTGACCACGACCTGGATAGATATATTAATAAAAAATAAGTAGTGTTTGTGCAAGCCTAGACATAAAACTAAAATACTAAGAGGATGTGTAAGTCAAAAATAATTATTGTATAGTGTCTGAAAAATACTGTTGAGCTTTGCAGGAAAACAGATGTTACTAGGTACCCCAAATCCCTCATTAACATACCCCACTCCCCACTCCCATGAGCAGAGATGTAATTGCCATTTTTGTCTTTAAAATGCTATATTCTTAAGCTTGGGCACAAAGAGACTTTACAGAGGCAAGAACCTCTAAAACTAGTCCTACTTCATTTTAAGATCAGGAGCCATTTGAGACTCTAGCTAAGTAAGCTTCTGTTTCTCAGAATTGGGCTGTGCCCTACTCTATAACCTCTAGTTGCTCTTTTCCAGATGTTCCAAGATGATTTCCTTAACTGCCTTTTAACTGCTTGGTTCTTGCTTCTGTAATCACACCTGCTTGCAAAATACAGCCCCCACCCCCTCACCCCACCCCCGTGGTTTTGTCCTATAAAAATGGTATGGGAAATTGGCTTATCATTGATCTCTTGAATCCCACCTTAGAGGGACAGCTGCCAGCCAGCTCTTATGTGTGCAAATGAAGCTTGGCCATAATTTGGGTCAATGGTTTTTCTCTTTATATTAGTGGGATTTACATTTGGAGGCCCCAGTGAGATTAAGACTCCTACCCATCTTATGAAACTGAATCCTTCCCTTTGAGCCTCTAGGACTAAAGCACCTCTCCCAGGGTGTGTGCACCCTGGGGATATTCCAAGACCCAGACCTTGCTTTCAATTTGCTGGACTGGTGGAGTAAATGGCCATAACAAAAAGAAAGCACCTATCTTAGTGTCCTTTACCTGTCTTAGTAGTCCTCCCTATGGATGTAAGTCATAGTTTTCTTTCCATGACATCTGTTTCTTGTTCTGTTGGGATCACATTTGGGAACAATGAGATGTCTGATGAGACACATGAATTCCTTTCCAGGGTACTAGCAAGATGTTGCTCTGCCAGCTGGATTTTAGCCACTGTGTCTTGTTTTGTGTTTGTTCATCTCTTTTGATCAGGGTACTAGCAGGACATCATACTTCCCACCTGGTTCTTAGATACAGGGAGTAAAGATAGAAATAAGTCATATGTGGTTGAATGTATGAATAAATGTGGCTTACTGCATGCTTTGTTTCTGACTGGTTTCCTTTGAATGTGTGAACGTTCTGCTTTCTGTGCTTATATGCATATTTATATTTTTTTTTGCTGTCTCCACATCTTTTATATGTTTCTGTGCACCCATTATTTTTTTCCAGTTACAGGCAGATGTGACAGTTGGACCAAGCATTGGAGAGAGAGACTGAGGGAGCAAGTACAGCTGGGGCAGCAGGCATTCCTTGGCAGTTTGTCTCTCAGCTCAGTTCCCTATCTACAGCTAGGACTCTTGCTGAAGCTGTAGCTGTGGCTTCTCCTGCCCTACCAGGCTGAACAATGCAGGCATTTCCTTCTGCTTCCCAGCATGGTCCCCTGGAAGGCATTGTTTACTCTTCGTTGCCCAGGCCTACAGCTGCCACTGCCGGCCCCTGCTGCTGCTGTGATGCCAACTTTTGCTGTAGCTTCTTTGATGGTCATGGCTCAGAATTTCTTGTCTCTGAGCTTTTTGATCACTGGATTCAATTAGGCAGAGATTCAGATGTCTCTTAGGTATAGATAATATCAAAATTTTTTAATGCTAGTTTACTTTATGGAAAGGCTGGCTCTGGAGTTGGGTATGACTCTCCTATGTCTATTCAAACATGCTTGTTTAAAGAATGTTTTGAGGAACATGCTTGTTACAAAAAAAAGAATAAAAACAAAAGAATTCTGTCCTGTTGAGGTGAGCCACCTCATTTTATAACAGGAAAAGGAAGCAAAGCAAAACAGTAAAAAAAATAAGAGTATCGGTTTCATTTAACTGCCTATAACTTTTGTAAAGGTATAAACTTTATCTCAAGGTTTGTAAAACTTTTATGTAAACTTTCTGTATGTCAAGATTTATAAGTTTATTGATATGGTTTAAAAAATCTGTAACAAAAGTGTTAACTTAAAACTTGTAATACAGGGAGTTGATACTGAAAAATCTACACATAGGTAATCATAGAGAGATACGTGCATAATGGGCTCACCTTAGAATAAATAACAACCAATGGCTTGAGAACATCCTGCCTGATGACCCCCATCATGATTGAAGCACCTACGTGGATGACTGACATCTTTACTAAAGTTAGAGAGGCTAAGTACCATCCTCCATCTTGATTAAAGTTATATAAACCAACTAAGGAGGCAAGAACAGGTCTCCAAGACATTTTGGATTAGGATAGATTTTTGTATGATATTTTTGGCCTGAAAATAAAATTTTAAAAACAAAGTTTATGAAAAATAGGATTTAAAAACAATGCTTGTTTAGTAAGATATTAAAGCTGTTGCTCCATGCATTTATATACAAGAATGTACCTCTTGCTGAGTTTTTTAATGTATGAGTCATCCAGGTGGTACTGGTTTTAAAGCTATGAAAGGGTCATGGAGAGCAGTTGAGACTCAGCACTGTGTGGCAGGACTGGAGTTCCTGAATGGAACATAGGAGAGGCTATTGATGAAAACGCAGGCCAGTTGCAATAAGAGACCCCTGCAGTTTTGGAGATGCCAGTGCCGTATGATGGCCACCAAGAAAAACAGTTATGATGAAATGGAGATGACTGGAGCCTAAGGGAAAGGCTGTAAATGCTGTTGAGGGTAGAGCCAGAGAGTTGACCTGGACCCAGTAGAGGAGGTCAGAGGATCATGAATGAATTCCAGATATTGAACATTGAGTCATTTACTCTGTTGGAGTTTGTCTTGCCTTGTCTAGATTGTGAGTGTGTCCCATTTCTTCTTTCTTGCAGTAAAAGAGGTACTTGATTTATCTTTGGATGTTACAGGAGCCCACAGTTGAGAGATTTTAATTAAAAAAAAAAACAGGAAAATTTCAAGCTTTACAAAAATTGTAAATAGAAAAGTATTTTTGAAAGAAACTTTAAAAGTCTTTACATTTATAAGGCCCTGGGACTTCTAAGTTTATAAAAATGTTTTATATATTATGATGTCTTTATTAATACATAGCCATAAACAAACAAACAAACAAACAAATAAAAAGTCAAGCATATATAAAAGTTAGGGCCACAGATATGAGCACTAAATACTAAACACTAGAAACTAGGATATTCCTACATTATAATGCAACAAGACAATGGCCTAAGCAGTCTGGCAAACAGCCTATAGAACATATTTCCTTACCTAAGGTCTATTCAGGCTGACAGAGGCTACCTTGATAACATATATCTAACCTCTTTGTATTTACTAGCTTTGTTAAGCTTTAATTATTTTGATAAACTGCGTCATAGAAGAAACAGATATCATGCAGTGTTGTCCTATGAAAGGATCAAACAAGCAAGGTTTCCAGTCCTTATGTGAACTGTGTTTATGGTCTTGTAATGTTCCCAGTCTGTCTACTTATGGTTTAAATTCTTGTTTTAATGCTAAAAGATCTTTAGTTAAATCTTCAACTCAAACTTTTAAGTCTTACCCTTAACAAGGATAAATCTGTAAAATCCTAACCTTATATAAGCTACTAACTTGTTGTAAACTGTTAAAGATAGTTAAAACATTCAAGTTAATGTTCAGCCATCTTATAAATGATCAAATTCCTTAATATGCTCAGAACTAGGCTCACTGTCCTGCTAAGTACAAATGTAATTGATTTATAGGGACATGCTTTATTTAGCCTGCTGTATCTGTTTCCAAGGTTAAGATTGAAGCAGGTAACTAAATACAAGTAAAGTTTGTTTAAACCAGGTATATTTAATAGAGTATTGTTCTCAAACTCTTAGAGATCTGTTGAATATGTCATGTAAAGTGCTTAATGAAAAATTTTCTCATAATAGACAAAAATGCCAGCTCCTAGCAGCAATCCTCAGTTTCCAGAGAAGACAACAGGGCGCAGGCAACTTCATCTGGATTGTGGTAACACTAACCACTGGGCAAAGAACTGCTCCATGCCTCATGAGCCACCAGGGCCCTATGTAAACTGTGAACACTGTTGGGTTGACTGCCCTACTCTGTCTCAACATGGCAGGTCAGTTTTCCCAAGTTCATCCTCCACAGGAAATTCTCTCAGACCTTCTGGATCTGACAGCTGAAGGCCAGTGCTGTCCTGTGCAGAAGGTGAAGATGTGATGCTATCCTGTGTGTGATAGTTGAAGATCTACACCCCCCCCCCAAGTTATTGAGGCAATACCAGCCTAGGATAACTGTCTAGATAGTAGATAAAGCTCAATCATTTCAATTGATATATAGGCCATTTGAATTATATTTTCTGTTATAATTTATCCTTCTCAGATCTCTGATGGTGTTGACAGCTAACTATAGCTTTATGCTAACATCAGCAAGTAAACTAGCTCCCAACCAAGGGTGCAGCTGCCTGGTCAATTCATTTCATATGTAAAATCAGGTCTCACTTTATTCTAATGCTGCTATGTCTTCTGCTAAAAAAAGGCAGACACAGACAGTTTATTTAAAGGAACTTGCTTTATAATGACTGCACTCAGTAGTCAACTACTTGTGTCTCATGGTAAATGACTGGATAGAAAGAAAAGGTTTGAAGTTTATATAAGTTATGAGGTTCTAAGAAAGTGTCTTAAGGTATGTAAATTCAAGATGTAAAGGTCTAAGAAAGTGATTTAAGATATGTGAAAAATATTTCAGATATCTTTCCTTCTTGCTACATTATTTTATATTAAGCCTTCTAAAGTTCACAGTTTTAGCATTAATCAATGGTGTTCTGATGAGCTATCAATCTAGCTCTAGTAAAGCATTCACTACATTGTAGTCCCAAAGCTCAAAATTTTGAATTTCCTTTGGTTGTCTTCTAAGTATAGACTTAGAAGTGCTTCTCATTGTGCTGAAAACATCTCTGTCCAATCTGTATGTTTCCATCCCTCTGGACAAAGAAAAGAATGTTAAGATCTTTTCATTCAAAATCCTTTCTGGGTCTACAAGTTTTTACTATGACTCAAAGATGTGAGTCTACTCAAGCAGTTTACTGATCTCTTTTGTAACTTAAAAGAATTCATGTTGGCTTCAGGTCCTTTAAGTTTCTTAAATTTAACTTCTGTCCCTAGTCTCTATCTGTCCTGATGCTTGGCTGACATGCTCCATGATCCAGGATTCAGCTGGGGTCTACAAACTTCTCCAAAGGTAATCAATACCATGTCAGCTACAGGTAGTCCTACAAAAATACAGAGTCCTGAACTTGCTGAAAGCTGATACAAAACAGTCTAGAAAATGTAATTGTTCCATTTCTTAAGCCAGGTCAGCAAATCAGATGCTACTTGTGAATGCCCCATTGTCCTAATCTCCTCCTGGCCTTTGAATAACATTCCAGCTTTCCTGGGTCTTGACAAAGCCATCCTAATTTCAGCTGAGAGATAGTTACAAAAGAGAGTATGTTGCCTCTTAGCCTCAACAAAAAGCTAGAATGTTGGGCCCAAAGGAAACTCCCTGGCAAAGAGGACAGAATGTCTATATATAGTGCCTGTTGGCATACCAGAACACGCACTGGCCTCCAGGCTCCCTCATTATCAAAAAGGTACCTGTTAAAACCAAATAGACCAACATCTATCAGCAGATGTATTTATTAACTGAAATAGATGTGCAATATGATAGAGCACTCCATCTGCTCTATGCAGAACAAGGAAGGCTATAAATGGCCCTGGGATAAACCTGTTTCCCTGACCATGCTAATAAATCAGGCATAATTAGAGCAACCTTAACCATGATAAGAAACAGAAATGGAAGCTCTCTATCAAGGATTTGATAGGGACACTTAACACAAGGTGGGAATGAGAAACCAGTCTTTGAGACTCTAGCTATGTAAGCCTCTGTTGATTGAAGTTGGGCTGTGCCTCTACTGTGTAACTGCAAGTTGCTCTGTTCCAGGAAGATTTCCTTAAACTCCTTTGTCATCACCTAATCTCACATCTATAACCACACCTGCTTGCAAAGTACCTCTCCCTGTGGTTTTGTCTTACAAAAACAGTGTGAGAAATTCACTAGGCCCTGGTCTCTTGAACCCCACCTCAGGTGGACACAGCACCATCCAGTTCTTATGTACATGAATAAAGCCTGCTTTAATTTGTCCATAATTTGGGTCAATGGTATTTTTTTCTCCACATCACTGGGATTAAAAAGCCCACTCTTGATCTGGTCATTAATAAGAGGGCTCAAAGCTTTTAGTTGACTTAATAATCATGGTTGTCAATGACTATCACACATGAGTCACTTCAAAAGCACACATACTGAACAATATTAATATGGAACACTAAGCAAATTATATTAGTATTGGCAAATAAAATTTTCTAGATAATTTTAAATTAAGAAAGATGGAATCACATTAAAATAGTGAAATATATTAAAACCATCACTGTGGTGATATATTGTGCACTGTGGTGATATATTGTGCAGCCCAATAAGACTTATCTAGGGATCAGAGGACAGAGCCAGCCACTAGATTAGACACAAAGGCCAGATAGTGGTGGCACACACCTTTCATTCTATGACTAGGGAGGCAGAGATTGGTCTGGATCTCTGTGAGTTCAAGGCCACACTGGAAACAGTCAGGCAGTGGTGACACATGCCTTGAATCCCAGCACTTGAGATCTCATGACTTTGCTTGGGAAGCACACATGCCTTTAATCCCAGGAAGTGACATGGCTGGGTGGAGAGTGGTATATAAGGCGTGAGGAGACAGAAACTAAGCAGCAGTTCAACTGAGACCCTCAGGGGTGAGGACTCAGAGGCTTTCAGTCTGAGGATTTATGGAAACAGGATCAGCTGAGGAGTTAGCGAGGTGAGGCTGGCTGTAGCATTTTCTGTTTCTACGATCGTTCAGCTTTCACCCCAATGTCTGGCTTTGGGTTTTTTTTTTTTTATTAATAAGACCTTTTTAGATTTGTGTTATATGTCACTGTATAAATGTTATAGCAATTAAAAACATTGATTGCTACCTGGCTTCTTGTATTAATACCAAATAACTTTACACCATCAATTACTAATATTTTCTAAATTAGTTTGCAAAATATATTTCTGTTACATTATGAAGATAGAAGACAAATATCTATGGTAAACTAAGTTTAAAAAATGAAAAGGAGGCCAGGTGGTGGTGGAACATGCCTTTAATCCCAGCACTCGGGAAGCAGAAGGAGGCAAGGCGGATCTCTGTGAGTTCCAGGCCAGCCAGGGTTACAGAGTGAGTTCCAGGAAAAGGTGCCAAAGCTACATAGAGAAACTCTGTCCCAAAAAACAAAAACAATAAATAAATAAATAAATAAATAAATAAATAAATAAATAAATAAATAAATAAATAAATTTTAAAAAAGGAAAAAAGTTTTATTCTCTTATTGATGCTCAGAGTGGGTCTAAAGTGATTTGTCATCTTTGTGTTTGATTTTTAGACTAGTTCTCACTAGGCTGGCTTGAAATTTGCTATATAGAGAAGGCAGTGAATGCTGGAGATTCTCCTGACTATGCCTCTAGAGTGTTAGGATTAAAGGTACATACTACCATGCTTGGCCCTAAAACTATATTTTTAATGCTATTTGTTTTAGAATTTCTCAAGCTGACTGACTAGAGAATTTCTTTTAGAGTAATATTAATAGCATATGTTATGTTGAATAAATCTCTACTGTAGAATATATAATTGTTGCAGTTTATGATGGTATCATATATATATATATATACATGTATACATATGTACAAAAATATATGAGCATAAACATGTACTTATGTGTGCACATAAAATGTTTATGTGTCTAATTTCCTGTGTTAGTTTTATGACTCTGTGACATGATACTTGACAGAAGATGTAGTGGGTAGCCATTCCAGCTTTGTTCTGGAAGTTCCAACCCCCATTGAGACTTCGGCAACTGTCATGCCTACAAGGCGGGGCCAAGGGAGGAGCCTGGGGACCCGAGATCTGGATCGGCGAACACTCTCTTGGTTCCAGGACCCTGGATGGTTGAGGTGGACAAAGCAGAGCTCCAGAGAACACCGCTGGACTGTGATACACCTTCCCCAGACCCCGCGACCTACCTATCCCTTAATTTGTAAGTTACGCCATTAAATAAATCTCCTTTTAACTACGTGGAGTGGCCTAAATAAGTTCACCAATATAAATAAATTTCAGAAAGTAAGATTTATTTAGCTTACAAGAGAGCTTTTTGTCTATCAGGGTAGTGAGCCAAGGCAGTTGAAGCATCCCTGTCCATGGTCATGGTGAAGGAAGCATGATGTAGAGCTGTTCATTCCCTGGCAGATCAAGGCATAGAAAACATGTCAGATTCAGAACTCAGCCTTCATTTTGACAAACTCCCCAGCCTATCTCACAGCATCACAGCTGGGAAATGAGCATTCAAAGCATAGTCTTCTGAGAGACATTTCAGATTTAAACTGTGAGAGACATATTCAAATAGGTATAGTTCCATTTCCATATAAAATATTTTCTACGTTCTAATAAAAAAATGCAATGAACACACAAAATGTTTAGAAAATGTTCATCTATGTTTAATTGCTACCACACATGTGTTATATAAAGGTCGGGAGTTTCTTTCCAAATTAGACATGCAGGATAAAAATAATAGATATACATGAAAAACAGATGTTCTTCATACAAAGACATACAATTCTGGCAGGGAATGTTTTTGTCCACCCATATTTGGCTAACTAGAACACTGGTATCCTTATGACTGTTGGAGTCAATGATACTTAACTACCCATGACTATTTTCTGTCATTCACCTTATAAATGTGTCCAGGCTTTTGTGTGCATTATCATTCAGACCATGTGTTTTCCATGACGACATTCATACCAACTTTTTTCCTGCCTCTACTCTGAGCAGGAGCCATGTTATAACTCATTCTGGACACACTCAATATTGGCCTTTTGTCAATATTTAAGAATAGAATTTGCATCTCAATGTCACTGTGTTAGAGTTGACTTGAAATGTTCTTCTAAAATATAATAATGGTGGAAATTTAAGCTAAGCCACACTTTTGTCACTTTAATGTCTTAATGATATGGATGGGCTTTTGGATAATTTAGAGATCATTTTCTCTTAGATCTGTGAGAACAAAAGAAAAGGTATTGAGATCACGAAGAAGCCCTGAGGTGACTGAAAGCTGATGTACTTTCCTTCTCGAGCCTCTTGAAGTTTCTGTCACTATTCTAACAGTATGTGACTGTGGAATTTATTCTCCAACACGCAAACTTATTTTCAATACCAAATCAAGCTTGGCATCGGTTTTGACTCAAATCTTCCTTCAAAACTTGCCTTTTTAAAGAGCTTGCTTCAACCTTCTGAAACATCATTGGGCCTCTCTGCTGCATCATCATGAAACCATAATCCTTCTTATATATTCTCCTAAGAAATTTCTGTTCTTTTATGAGACATGTGACTTACTATGATGCTACACTGTTACTCATCTTTTCCACAAGTATAATGCAAATACTTTATTTTCATAATATCTCATTTCCATTTCTTATAATGTATTTCCTATGATTAATTTCAATATTTAATTTATTGTCATACCTTTCTATTTATTTACTTATTATCTATTATTTTTCTTTGAAGTTTTTATTGGACATTGCTGTATGCTTCATAAAGGTACTTATTTTCTTATAAAGGCATTTTAGGTGTATTTCCTGCCTACTGGCTTACAATAAATTTTTTCCTATTACCTCCTATCCTTAGGTCTCATAATTTTCCTATTTAATTTCATGTTATATTTAAATACATGATGGCATGAATTTATATTAATTATTGGTTCCACAAATGAGAGGAAACATGAAATATTTTTGAGGCTGACGTATTGTGTCTAGTATGATAATTTTTACTTAGGTTCATTTTCTTGCAAAAGGCAAGATTCATTTTGCATGGCTGAGTAAGGATGACATAGCTTTCTTAGTTCATATACATATATATGACATATATAAATATATATATTTAAAATATATTATATATTTCTCTGTTGATGAACATGTAATTTGATTAACTGTAGTGAGTAGTGCTGCAATAAACAATGTTATACAAATATTTCTATAATGTGTTGATTGGGAGTCATTTTGGGTTACTGAGTCATATGGTACATATATTTGTAGGGTTTTTTCTTTCTTTCTTTTTCTTTTTTCATTTTAGAAACTTCTATCTTGAGTTCCATCCTTGGTGGCTGGGCGAATTTGCATCTCCATTAAAAATAGAAAAGGGTCTCCCTTTTTCCACATGTTATTTTCCTATTATTTGCTTTTTTAATTGATGACCTGACAGGAGATTGAAGATTAACATAATTTTAACTTGCATTTACCTGGTAGCTAATGATGTTGAACATGTTTCATGCTTATTATACTGCCATGCTTATATGTTCATTATCTTTCAATGACCATCTGCTCATTTCATTAATTAGTGCGTTATCGATGGGTCTGTTTTATTCCTTGTTTATTGTTTTGAGCTATTTTCTTTTGTATATTCCAAATATTTATTGTCTGCTAAAAGTTTAGTCACAAAGATTTCTTCCTAGTTCATAGACTATCTGTCTGTTCACTCAATTCATTGTTTCCTTCGCTTTGCAGCTTTTCAAGTTCTGCAATTAAATTGTAACTAAATTTCCTGAGTGATTGGAGTTTTCTTCGTGAGGCCTTTTCTTATGCCTTTACTTTTAAATTTTAATTTGCATATGTTGTGTGTATGTGTGCACATGATGTCTGTGTATGTGGAGGAGGGAAGCAAATGTATTCCATATCATACCTGTGTAGTTTAGAGAACAGCGTTAGGTGTCAGTCCTTGTCTTTCATTTGCTTTTGTTTATACTAGCCTAAACCTGGATATGCTCCTCTCTCTGCCTGCCATGTCACCTTGAGAGTACTGAACTTCTGATGTACACTACTGTGCCTGGCTGTTTGTGGGTTCTGGGGACTTGTACTCAGGGCCTCACTTTTATGTGGCCAATGCTCTACCTACTGAGCTATATGCATCTGTACTGAAATGTTTTTCCTGTAATCTTTTCAGAGTTTAGGGTCTTTTAAAGTCTTTAATCAATTTGGACTTCATTTTTGTGCAAGGGGAGAAATAAGGATCTAGTTTCATGTTCTACATGCAGATATATATTTTGTTGTTGTTCTTAAGGAGATTATCTTTTGGAAACTTAGTCAAAAAAATCAAGTTGATATAGTTTCATAGTCTTATATCTAGAAACCTTCTTTAATTTCATTTATCTTCATATCTGATTTTTTAACCAATGACATGCCTTTTTAGTTATTGTGGCTCTATAGTATACCTTTAAATTAGATATGGTGATACCTCCAGCAGTGTTCTTTTTACTCAGCTTTGAGTTACAGATGGTTGTACAGTGGCATGTGTATTCTGGAAACCAAACTCAGGTCCCCTGCAAGAGCAGTGATTGTTCTTTATTGCTAAGTCATCTCTCCAGCCCTTGCATACAGCTTTTGAGTGTGTTTCAATTTCTACAATACTAATCTAATAATCCATGCAAATGAGAGGTCTTTACATCTTCTAGTTCTTTGGTGTATATAATGCTGACTGACCTAGAATTCACTAGGGAGACCATGTGGCTTTTGAACTTGTGGCAATCTTCCTGCATTGTTTCCCAAGTACTGAGATCACAGGTGTGGGCTAAAACATCCAGTCACCACTAGGAATAGCATTTAAAGAAAAATACATGAAGCAAGTATAGAAGCAACAGGAAATTCTTCTACCTTAGTCCAGAATTTACTATAAAATCTTTGTTTCTGTGTGGCAGGTAGAAGCAAAATCCTTTTTTCTTTGAAGGATATAAGTAAATAAATACTGTTTCTAGAGAAAGGAAGAAACAAAAGCCCTTTAATTTGGGGATGACCCACAATTGAACATGTCACATGAGTTGAGTAATAAGGAGCAGAGAGTCCTTTCAACCTCAAAAACTAGAAATACACAGTAACAGTTTATCTTCTAGGATCAGAAAGACAGGAACTTTAAGAAAGAGCAAGGATGTAATGTTTGCATAATTCTAAAACTCAACCAAGGAAGTAAAGACTGTTCTGTGTTTACTGTGAGAAAAGTGTTCTGTTATGATCGAATGTATTAACTGTTCCTCAGTATCACAGCACTAGGAAACAAGACCTGGTAGAGGGAGCTTTTTGCATTCTTTAAGCTTTTTTCCTCTCGAATACAGTTATTATGCTGTTACTATGGAAATGGACACTTCAGATAAGGATGAGTTCTGTTGTGGAATATTTGTTTACAATGGGTGAAGCTGTGTCACTGTGATTGGTTTACTAAAGAGTTGAATGGACAATAGCTAGGCAGGAGAGAATAGGCAGGATTTCTAGGCAGGGAGAGGAACTCAGGAAGAATCTAGGCATGACAGAGATGCCAGCAAGACACTGAAGAAGTCAGACATACAGCACAGAGGAGAGGTAACTGAGCCACATGCCAGAATGTAGATTAATACAAACAAGGTAATTTAAGTTATAAGAACTAAGCTAAGCTAAGGCCACACTTTCATAATTAATAATAAGTCTCTGTGTAGTTATCTGTGAGCTGGTGGCCCCAAGAAAATCTGACTACATTTGCTGCCCAACACATAGCACATAAATGTATATAAGGCCTGAGAAAGCTGAAAAAATAATTCTGAATATGAAGTCAGATGCCTCTTCTTAGCAATCTCTGTCTCTTAGGCAAGGCTGCGGCTTATAGTGACATACAGAGGCATGAGCCCTTTACCACAACTGAGAACTTGAGCAGCTTGAGCACTGCAGGAGTGGGACACTAGATAGAAATGCCTGCTGCAGCTTGGGCAGAGCAGCTTCCCAGAGCTGGGATGGTTAGGTTGAGGGCGGTGGAGCCAGCTGCCAGCACCAAGTGCTAAGCTAGCTGCCTGGGCCTAGCTGTCACCTAGAAGTTTAAGCTTGAGCTCATGAGGTCAGAGAAAGTTGCAGGTACTTAGTAAAGCCAGGTCAAGACATAGAAACCCTCTGAACAGGTTACAGTATGCTTGAAAAAATGTGCTTAGGTGCTGAAGAAAAAACATTGGGTATAGAGAGTCATAAAAAATAGTTTAAAAATAATAAAATCTTTAAATAAAGAGTAAGGTAATATAACAAGAATAAACCATGTAAGGATGGGAAATACACCAGGTATCTGAATCCTGTGTATTGCTTTGTTGATTTTAAATTTTTTGAATGGTATGGAGCAAAGGGCAAAGGCTGCTGAAAGACATTGGGTGGTAGAAAAAAACCTGCTTAATTAAACCACTGTATATATTTTAAGAATGGCTTAACTTCAGAATGAAAGTCAGGAAATATTTTGCATTGGGAGAGAGGTTTCAACAAGAAACAAAAAGCTGTGGATTTCATCAAAATTATTAAAGATCAGATTTAATTGGGGAAAACCTCCTGGAAAACTTGGCTACAAGCCCAAAGGAAGAATAAAAAAAAAACCTACAAGACAGGTGATGTATAGCTTATCCCTCAACATGGGAACAGCTCTGAGACTGGATGAGACATGATAAATCTCGTTGGCTACAGAGTCCTCATGACTTATTATTACACGCCATCCTTTCATATGACATGGATAGAGATTTATATTACAGTTTGGTTCTGCAGTTCAAATAGACTTATAAAGTTGACAGATGCCTTTTACCTACCCAAACGTAGAAGAGAAAATCATCTTTAGCTGACTTGTGCACACCATATATTCCAAACTTGTGTTAATACAGATATGTATGTTACCTTTAAAAGTCTATATTTTGTTCAGAAAACAAAAAAGGGGCCAACACCAATAAATATAAGTAGCCCCGTGATTCAGCCACAGAGAATGCCTCTGTTGCAGTTTCCTAAAAAAAAAAAAAAAAGTATCTACATCTAAGGCAACTTCAAAGCTCCTAGCTGAGATGGTCCAGCCTCACAGACTACTGTGATAAGCTCTACAATTTCACATCACACAGAGACTTAACAAATTATAATACAGCTAGCTCTCCCATTACTGGACCATTATGTCAATTATCCCAGGTCCCCTAAAGATACAGTCACCCACAGACAACAGGAAACAGTCTTGAAAACACAACACCCACTTTCCTAAGAGGTGATTGTTGGTCATTTGGTGGGTTATGGATATTTGTCATCATTTAGGAGGGTTGCTCACAACTTGTTACTGGTCATGGTAAGGGAGGAAACTAAGCAAGAAAGATAGGATTCAAGGATCACTATCTTAAAAGAAAAAGAGGAAATATGAGAATAATAGACTAAAATAGTAGATTATTGAATATACTTTTAGTCTAACAGACAAATATTAGTCTCACATATTATATACTGGTATGGATTTTTGTATATTGATACAAATTTAAGGTTATTTTTCTAACAAAAATATATACTGTATATATATTTCCACTCATGTTTAAGGTATTTTGCATATTAATATGAATTTAAGGTTATTTCTGTTATACTGTACATATGTTTCAATTCTTGTTTAAGGTATTGTACCTATGCACCTCATTTAACAATATATTGTAAATTTCTAGTCCTTGGACATTATTATTATAAACTATTTAGGATAATTAAGAAACATAGGTTAGTAGTTAGCTATCTACCAATTGAATTTGTGGCCATGTTAAGTATGTTTTCAAGGCCAAACAGAGATACATTTTAGATAGACAGATGGTCTTCAAATGCTTCAGAGATATATATAGTATGACATTTAAGATGTTTTAATAGCATGAAGCTTCTCATGACATTGAGATACATCTGCTCCTATCAGGAGCAATTACTTCAGAAAAGGATGATGAGCAGCAAAGAACTTCTATGTGGGGTTTGCTTTCATTTGTGACAAAGTGAGCCATGATGCAAGAAACTGCCCTTGCCTTAACTACTGACAGAATATTGTCCAAATTGTACAACCAGGACACAAAAGAAGGCAACTGCCAAACCTTGCCAAGACAAAGATAGTCCCTCAAAATTCTTGTTACAGACAATTCTGGCAGATATTCTAGGCCTTTAGGTCAAAGATGGATGCCCCAGTGCTACAGAAGAACCTTATGTGATTGTTCAGGCAGCCAGTTGTTTCTGTTATTTTTAGAGTTTTTGAAGTTGCTTGCTCTGCATTTACTGTTTACTATGGTAATATCTTTCATGGGTCTCTGATGTGGTTAATGACAATATAGTAATAGTTACAGTTTTCCTTGTTTCCAAATTCAAAGAAAAAACTCACAAAAGAGGTATAAAATGAGTTGAGAGACATAAAAGCTTAAGTTGTTTATCTAATAAAATGTTTTAAGGTCTAAAAAGATATTTTTTAGGATGGCAATACAACTTAGGCTAAAAAATGGTTTAGGTGTAAAACTTCAGACTCATCAAGATAGTATAGATATTAGAGTAATTTCTCCAAATTGTCCAAATACAAATGGACTGGACCTTGTGAATGTAATTGGTAATTGTTCCTATTGTATATAGTTTGGCTGTGTTAGAGTTAAAACCTTTACTTATTATTTAGACAAAACACGGGGAATGTTGTGGAATATTTGTTTGCTCTGTGTAGATGTGTCACTGTGCTTGGTTTTATTAAGAGCTGAATGGACAATAGCTAGGCAGGAGGGAATAGGCAGGACTTCCAGGCAGGGAGAGGAACTCAGGAAGAATCTAGGCATGCCAGAGATGCCAGTGAGACAGTGAAGGAGTCAGACATACATCACAGAGTAGTGGTAACGGAGACACGTGGCAAAATATAGCTTAATAGAAAGAGGATGATTTAAGTTATAAGAGCTAGTTGAGAAAAAGCCTAAGCTAAGGCCTGCTCTCATAATTAATGATAAGTCTCCGTGTAGTTATTTGTGAGCTCTGACTACAGGGTTCTACTTCCTCCTGTTGGCTCTTCTGCCTTGGAATGATGCATCAAGGATTGCTTCAGCAGACGATGGTCATCTGAAGTTGATATTCCCAGAAACCATGAGGCAATACATTTTTACTGAATGAGTAACACCTAGACTATGACATTCTTTCATAGCAATAAATAGATTAAGATGTATCTCAAGATAAACACAATAAACAAGGTAGCTAACACTGCAAGGAGAAAGCCCCTGTATAGAGATACCTCTGTGCTCCAGGTACACAAAGAATGGGGGGGAAAATTTTAAGACCTTTGAGAAACACAGAAATATAAAGACTTTTTGTGTCACAGCAGGATATCACTGAGAAAACTTTTGAGGATCAAGTGGAAATTATAATAACAATAAAATGGAAACCAGTTCAAGTTCTGGCTAGAAAGGTTGATTTCCACATAAGGCAGAGAAGATTAATGCTCATTTCTAGATAAAATGCCATTTGTTCCTTTCTAGCATTTTCCACAAAGCCAGTGTTCAGTTTAAAGAATCAGAGACTCACAGTGCAAGGGTAAACTCGGTCAACACTGAAAGATAAGGCATCAGTTGACAAAGAGATGTAAGCATAAAAATGTCAAGTTGAAATGCTAGGGAAAAAAAAAAAAACACCCTTTGATTGTATCTAGAGTTTTTCTCTCCAGGTCCCAACAAGCCTTGGCAGTCCTGTAAAATAAACATACAGATGCTTATATTATTTAAACTGCTTGGCCATTAGCTCAGGCCTACCATTATCTAGCTCTTACTCTTATACTCAGCCCAATTCTGTTAATCTATACATCGCCACGTGTTCTGTGGCTTTACCTGCTGCTTTTACATGATGCTCCCTGGACGGCAGGCGGGCATCTCCTCCTCTCTGCCTTCCTGTTCTCTCAATTCTCCTCTCTGCTAGTCCTGACAATACTTCCTGCCTGGCTACTGGCCAACCAGTGTTTTATTCATCAATCAATCATCCACAGAACTTTGATGGGTTCCACAGAAGTTCAAACATAGGTAAGGAGGAAATCAGTAAAATTGAGAGCCGAATAAAATTCATTCAAAGTGAAATGCTTACAGGTAAAAAATGAAGCATGTTAGGGTATAGGGTAGGCTGGTGGGAACCAGAGCAGAGATGCCATGATCTGTTTAATGATATGAATGACCACATGCAAATAACACCAACTTCAAAAAGAAAAAAAAAATAGAAACATTAGAAAGATAAAATATTTAGGGACATAGTGGCTGGGCGTTTAAAAATATTTCAAAATGAGACAAGATGGGGGAAATCTGAATAAGAATAGTGGAAAGGTAGCATGCAATACATACATAAATACAACTAGAGCCAATATAGAAAGACAAACGTCAGTCTTCATGATAGGTTGAGGGAGGAAAATAACAAGCAAATAAATGCAAGGCATCCAGAGAACCCACTGAAACACCAATTCCAGTTTACTCATTAGAAACAGTGCAAGGCAAAAATAATGGGGCTAGCATCTTATAATGAAACATGGAATTTTATGTCCTGTAAAATTATCTGTGATGGTTAATTTTGATTATCAGCTTGATAGGACCGAGAGCCCCTTAGGAGATAAGCACCAAGCACATTTGTGAGGGACTATCTGGACCAGGTTAGCTTCTAGGCATGTCTTTGGTGGTTATCTTGATTAGGTTAATAGAAGCGGGAAGTCTCATTTCAGAGGAGGACAGCCCCATCCCAGCTTGGGTCCTAGACTGCATAAAAAGGAGAGTATGACCAAGCAGGAGAAATGATAATAATGACCAAGTATAAAATGATCAGAATTCTTAGCAAAGCAGGCAGCAGTGAAAATGTTTGTAACATGTTTGGAAACATCTTACAGCAGTAAACACATGTCTAGTGCATCATTCCCAATTTACTCCACCATTATCCCACTGAAATAACAACATATGACTCCCCAAACTAGCTCACAAATGTTCATAGAAATTGTAGACATCATAGTAAAATCCAGAAGTCAGATGTTATCATTAGCTTCAAAAGATAATCATTAAATTAAAAACAAGTACTTCTTACCCATAAAATTCATAAATAACTTTATACCCATTAAATATGTAAACAAAAAGGAAGTCAGAGTCACGAGTACCTACTCTTTTATTCCGGTTATGCCAAAGCCCATAACAGGCAAAAGGCTGATCTCACGATTCACATCAGAACAGAAGCTGCGCCGGGCGGTGGTGGCGCACGCCTTTAATCCCAGCACTCGGGAGGCAGAGGCAGGTGGATCTCTGTGAGTTCGAGGCCAGCTTGGGCTACCAAGTGAGTTCCAGGAAAGGCGCAAAGCTACACAGAGAAACCCTGTCTCAAAAAACCAAAAAAAACCAAAAAAAAAAAAAAAAAAAAAAAAGAACAGAAGCTGCATCTGGCTTTTGGAGAAATGATGAACACAAAGGAACTGATGATACTTACTCATAAAATAAAATATATATATATATATATATATATGTTCTTTATGAAATTAGAATTAATAATTTTTTATTCTATTGGTAGTATAGATTAATGAACCTATTTATTGATTTATTTGTTTTGCCCCCTGACTGCAGTTTCCCCTCCCTCCTCTCCTCCCAGTCACCCCACCCCCATGCCCTTTCTGCAACACTGTCCATTCTTCCTCCATTTCCGTTGAACCAAAATTTTAAAGGTCAGTGAAGCCCAATTTGAAATCAGCAATGTATGTGATCTGTAAGTTTATTGTCTTTCAAGGTTGTCTTAGCTCTTTCAAGTCCCTTGAAATTACATACCATTATGAAAATGGAGTGGTCTGATTCTACTAAAAGTGTTATTAACTATTACTGGGGTTTTCAATGACAGCATCATTTCAGCTGCACTGGTTTCTTTATAGCAATGAATCTATGATCCAGGATTGTCCTCTCTCACCTATTTTTTCTGGCACTACTTTATGGCTTTAAGCAAACAAGTATTTCACTTTGAGTAGGTTAGTTCCTATATATTTCCTTTTTTATGTTCTCCTATAAATAGATTATTCTTAATTTCAATTTCAGATTAGTTATTTCTTCAGTTTATAATGAAAACGTATAATCAATGTCAGATTATTGTAATTTATGAAAATTTACAATGATGCTTTTGTAAACACTAATACACAGAAAATCCAACTTCATGATGTCAGCATTTGGGATTGAATGGAGGAGATTGAAAAGAGACCGCCAAGAATCACATGAATCAGAGATGGTATGCCATAGCCAGTAGGTCAAGCAGATCTGGTATTTGTTTTTGTAAACATGTTTTCAGTGGAATATACTGGTGTTCATTGTTTAGATTTGAGCATGTGGCACGCAGAGACCTTATGGCCCATAAAACCAGAACTGTTCTTTACTGCTAAGTTGTACTAGAGCAGTGGTTTTCAACTTTCCTAATGCTGTGACCTTTTATATAGTTCCTCGTGTTGTGGTAACCCCCAACTGCTGTGGGATGTTCTGTGTGTTAAATGTGTTGCTCTGATTGGTTAATAAATAAAACACTGATTGGCCAGTAGCCAGGCAGGAAGTATAGACGGGACAAGCAAAGAAGAGAATTCTGGGAACAGGAAGGCTGGGTCAGAGAGACGCTGCCAGCCGCCACCATAAAAAGTGAGATGTAAGGTACCAGTAAGCCACGAGCCACATGGCAACTTATAGACAAATAGATATGGGTTAATTTAAGATAGAAGAACTAGATAACAAGAAGCCCGCCAAGGCCATACAGTTTATAAGCAATATAAGTCTCTGTGTATTTACTCGGTTGTGTCTGAGCGGCTACGGGACTGGTGGGTGAGAGAAATTTGTCCTGACCATGGGCCAGGCAAGACCAGAAAAACTCTAGCTACACCCAACCATAAAATTATTTTTATTGCTTCTTCATAACTGTGTTTTTGCTACTGTAATGAATCATAATGTAAATATCTGTTTTCTGATGGTCTTAGGCGACCCCTGTGAAAATCATTTGACCCCATAGGGTCTTGATTCGTGGGCAGAAAACCACTGTTCTAGAGGATCAAATTATTTTTGTTTTTCAAATAGTTGCTGTAAGAAACACAGAGTCAGGAATCAGGCTTTCCAAGCCCCCCTCTGCTCATCAGGGGGTCCTTTTCCTCTGTATGCTTTGCCGTATGCATATTTCTTCACCCCTAATCAGAACCTTTCCTTTACTGGCTGATTCTATTTGTAGCATATTAGACTTTTTCCACTGCTTTCTGTATTGCTTGAGAGTTTTCCTGGCTTTTAAATTCTTAAACTGGCAGAGAAAAGCAACCCAATCAAAACTCTAGACAGGAACATTGTTGGAAACCTCATCTCAAGATTTCTTCTGAGTTCTACCAACTAATCAAAACTGGCATAAACTCAGGCAAATGCTGTAAGGATAGCAAGGCACTACAGGGTAGGAAGATGTGATCAGTAAGTAGTGGGTAGCTTCCCCCATCCTGGAATGGGTCTGGTGTAGCTAGAGTTTTCTTCAGAAAAGAAACTCACTAAAGAAGTGTAAGTGTATAAATTTGAAAGACGTTATAAGATAGTTCTGTAGTAATATAAGTTAGGATAGAAAGTGAATCAGGTACATTTTGGACTTACCAAAATAGGATAGATAATGGAATTATTTTCTCTGAATTTGTCAAATGCAAATGGACTAGACATTGTTTAGGTATTTATTGCTTGTATATATTGTATATAGTTATTGTACTTTTGTATATAGTTTTTCTTATATTAGCTATAACTTTTTCTTTTTTCTTTTTTATTAAAATAGAAAAATATTTTATTGGCACTGAAATGTGATTTTATTTGTATGTTAATAAATAAAGTTGCCTGAGGGTCAGAGCTAATAGCAAGCCATAGCAGAAGCCGGATGGTGGTGGCACACACCTTTAATCCAGATCACATGACAGGCAGATCTCTGTTTGTTCAAGGATACAGCCAGCATGGAGACACACGTCTTTAATCTCAATACCAACCTTAGAAGACCTGGAGGTCTGTATAGGCAGTGACGAGGAGGTCATGTGGTTGTGTTTACAACCAATGAGAAGGCAGAACAGAAAGTCAATAAAAAGATAGATACACAGGAAGTAGGTCTCTTCGGAGGGGAAGGACAGCAGCGGCAGGAAGGGTAAGAAAGGGTTTTAGTATCAGCTCTTAGCTACTGCTCTGACCTCTTGGGCTTTTGACTCTGCATTTGGCTCTGTGTTTCTTATTTAATAAGACTGTTACATCTACAGTCTAGCAATTTTATTTTCTTCTCTTTAACAAGAAAGGTCTCCTTTGATATCTCTCCCTCTAACTCTAATACCTGTGTAATATAGAAAGCAAGTTAAATTGCTTCTTGACTAGGGTGAAGGGTAAAAAGTGCCAAGGAAAAACCACCTTGCTCCTGACTTGACCTCAGGACCAGATCATGAAATCCCATCAATCCCTCAGCACTTTCACAGGAGGGAAGCCCAGCTGTAACAATTTTCACAGGAGCAGAGCAGAACTATAACAGTTTCCCTGGGGAAAATTTCCCCTAGGGGAGCAGAGTTGTAACATTTCTTCACCAATCCTTGATTTTGCCCCAGAATCAGGCTACAAAATCCACCAATCCCAAGCAACCTAGGAAAAGCTCCATAGAACTCCTGTAAGAAACCCTATATAAGCTGTGTAAACTGTTCAGTTTGCTGCTGCTTCTCACCTTAGAGGCAGCCACCCTCCTGGATTCTTCCTTCTCAATAAATCCCTTAAGTGAAGTTTGTTGTCTGATGTGACACTTTCATAGGAGGGAAGCCCAGCTGTAACAATTTTCACTTGAGCAGAGCAGAATTGTAATAGTTTCCCTGGGGAAACTTTCCCCTAAGGGAGCAGAGTTGTAACATTTTTCCAGAACAGAGCTGTAACAACTTCAGTCTGGAAACCCTCCTTGGCCTCACCTGAGTTGTCATATATGCACTGGGGAAACCTTTCCCTAGAGCAGGACTGTAAGCTGCTATACATAGGATGACTTTGTGGCGTTCCTTGGCCCCTGACTGCCAGGATAACTTTCCATCCAAGCTACAATGGTTACATAGGGACCTGTGAAAAGAAACTAAATTCACTATTAACCCAGTGACAGAACATCACAGTGGTCAGGTACTGGAAAGACAGACATTCCATGGGAAGACTTGGGGATTTACTTTCCACCTGAAGACATATAAGCTTTTGGAATTTTTAAAACCCCCATATCTCCCACCCTTTTCTCTTCCTTTCTGCAACCTTTCTGAGAGAGAGAAAGACAGGCCCACTATTGTTTTGATCTATAATTGGATGGTGGTTAAATTTCTTCTCTCTTGCTCTCTAGAAACCACCTGAGAGTGAGACCTCACATTGTGATTCTAGCTACTCATAACAACTACATAAAGACGTTGCTTCCTTGACCTGAGACCATGGAATTCCTTCCTCTGTTTCTTTATTTTGCTATTTTGAGCTTACCTAACTATGGGTCTTTTATAACAAAAGGGTATACACCAATCTGTGAAATGTGTAGATCCCACAGGTATTTGTGCCCTGGTCAGGGATGGGTTCATTTTACTATAAAACAGAACTCACCATGAGTACAAAGCAACCCTTTGGTTTCCTGCCATTTTGGCTGGTAGCCTCATTAAGAAGGAGGCAGCCATGTAACTTGGACACCAACTTGGCTCATGACATCATAAAGAAGGCAAGTGCCATGTGACCTCACTGCAATCTTTCTTAGATTGCTTAAGGTGGCTTTTTGTTTATTTTTCTTTCTATTTTTAAGTTTTTGTCTTAATTTCGACATATTTTTTTTAACATGATCTATTTACTGGTTTCCTAAGGGGAGACTTCAGATTTTCTCAGCCATGTTCCTCCAATACTGGCCTACAAACAAAGGGAGCTAACACTTCGAGGTTTGCAATGGTTCAGGGCTATCAGTAAATCAGATACCCCAGTGGGCACTCAAAGGATAAGCTACCAGGTGCAATACAAGCTGTCGTCAATGGCAGATGTTGCAGCCAAGATCAGCCTGCTTGAATAAAAAGCTGGAGATGCAAGCTCTGCTGGGCCTTACTGCCTGCTCTTTCTTTCTGGTATCTCCAGACCCATTTTCCTCTGAGATAGTGTTCTTCCTCCCTCAACACTCCTTTGCCCCATGCTGGTAGGCTTCTGTTCCAGCCCAATGGCACTCTGGGTACCCTTGCTTTTGCTTCCACTTTTCAGTCACAATAACAAAGAGAGGTTCAAAAAAGAGAAGAGCCCAATATCATCACCCTCTAAGGTTTTTAGATATCTGATTTTGTTGTTGTTCTTCTTCCCTAGGCTTACTATTCTATAAACTGCAGAACTTGAATTCTGTGGTGAATTGCAAGAAGGCTCTCTGAATATAGATGGCCCTTTTTAAATAATAAACTCACCAAGAATGACTTAAGAAAATGAACAAGAAGAGCTCAGAGAGATCCCAAAGCAGCGCAGCTTCCTCCCTTTCCTTTTACCTGGAACAATACAAACCCTTCCTCTCCCCCTTGACCAGCTAGAAGCTACCAGAGTTTATGCAAGGCTGGGGGCTAGTGTTTTCTCACTTGTTATTGCGTGTCCAGACTACTGTTGGATATGTGCAAGATGCCACTCCCCTCTGCATGAAACACGAGTTTACATCAGTGTGAACAACAGGACCTTAAGCCATAGTGTAGCTTTCAATGAAGAGAAAAGATTTTGCCTTTTTGACTGGTCGATTCTCATCAGATAATGTTAGTGGGATCTAGTGTCTTATCTCTTATAGTTCAGGGCTTCTCACTTTGATCTGTCCTGTGATGAGGTTAGAAGGATACTAATGACATTTAGGGTATAAGCAAAAACTGACCTGGCAGGGACTGTACTGCAGAAATGTTAAGTGTGAATCAGTCTCACACTGGGAACCATTCCTGGGGTGTTTGAATCATGCCCATCACTATTGGCCAGGAGATGTCCTGTCTGGATACTGTGCTGAAGAGTACTAAGCTACCATCCTTTGGCCTCCCCCAATATTTGTTTTGCTTTGCAGACAGTGACAGAAGACTCCTCCAGGGTCCCCATTAGCTTGCCTCCTGGAAAACTGGAGCATGGAAAACCCCAAGTTCTTAGGAAGAAAACTTTAGTGTTTTTCTCAACCCGTGGAGCTTGTCTGTGAACAAGAAGGAAAGCCCACTGAAATTCCTTGTGTCCAATGTTCCCTTTACCTATGAGACCTCCCCACACACCCCCATCCCCATTGTAACTGACTAAGAACTGAAGGATGGCCATGGAGACTCTAATAAACACTGATGCCAAATTGAAAAGAAAAAAAAGCATCATCTCCTTAAAAGACTTTTGCCCATAGAAAGTAAACCCCCAGAGACACTCTCCAGCCTCCTCAAAGTTCTGAAGCCTTAGGGCCAAATCTTTTCTTAGAATCACCTTCTTGAATATCCTTGTCATCCTTGATCAAAGGAAGGAGAAAGGAGAGTCCTTTATTTTTTTTTTCAAAGAAGGAAGGATACTTGTTTAATATCGGGCTGTCTACATCCATTTGCATACATATGCACACACACACTGATTGGGAGTAAAGATGAGTACAGACTTTCAAGTGGGGTGTCACACAAAACTAGTCAGGAGAGATCTCAACTTAGACACCGGTAAAGACAGGTACATCTGCTGGCTCAGTCATGAGTACAGACTGTCACACATGATGACCTTATGAAGTTTAAAGAAATCAGGGGTGAGGGACAAATGTCTTTTCTCTTATTATAGCACTCTAAAAGAAAGAAAATGTTTTCTGTCTCTTGTCAAACCTTTTTCCCAAAATGAGACCTGGCAGATAAAACTCTCTTGGACAACAATATGCAGGTGACAAGGAGGACCAATACCTTGGCTCCAAACAATTTTTATGAGACTCAACAGCAAGTTTCCTGTCCAGGAGAAGCACTGAATTCAGTTTTATAGAGAAGCAAATGCCCTTATGTATTAGACTGATAACTTATCCTGTACTGGTTACATTTCCTGAGTAGCTGGCTCTGAAGAAGGCATTTGGTCGTTACACTTTAGACTTACTCATCTTCATCTCAATGTCCTCCAAATCCCCTGTCCTGGGTCAGGATGGCCCCCTGACTGTGACAAGGAAAATTAGAACAGCTAATCAGCCAGAGAATGAAGGCATTGTTCCTTTAAGGACAGTGAGTGGTTAAAGTATTTCCAGCATAGATTAATATTGTTTATTTCATTATATGGAGCTGTCTACAGTAAAAGAGCAAACGGAATGCTTATTCATAAAAAGGACTTTTTGTGTAGAAGTTTCTCAACAAGTAACTCCAATATAACAGTGTTGATGGGTTCCATAGTTGAATTTTAGGGGAAGTTAAAAACATTGGAGGATGTTTCCTTCTGCATCTGCTGTTTCTCTTTGTCTGCTACTTACATGCATTCAGAACCAAAAGCACAGTTAGGGTAGATCATTTTCTGAATTGGCCAAAAGAAAACAACTGAAAAAAAATAGTAATTTAATTTCTTTGGATCTTTGATAAAATTAGGGGAGTCTGGAGTTCTTTTTTTTTAATGAGAGGGTCCCACAAGTGAAACCCCTGGTCAATTTCAAGTTGGGACTAGAGGAAGAGAAAATAACTTTCAATTCATGAACTGTACACTTCTTTACCCTAGTTCAAACAAAGGGAAATAAATGTCTTCTAGCATCTAAAACTGCAATTACATGGTTAACATGAAGGATTTTTGGTTCTGTATGCTTTCTTTTCTACCTTTCTTTATTTCAGATGGTATTCTTTTACCTTAAGGTCCTTTTGATAATGTGTTAAAGCTCTTGATAAAATGCAAGTTCTCTGGATGTATGGGTTATTTCTAATTTGATATATTATCATATATATATATATATGTAGTTTGGACTCGACTTTGCTTTATTAAGGAATTTTGGCACACTATCTTCCAAGCCAAGCAACTGTCATCTCTAGAAATTAACCTGTGCCTGTAAAAAACAAACAAACAACAAAAAAACAGCACAGCTAAGCTTGCTGACTGAAAGTGTTCTTTCAGAGAAGGGGGGATGGGCAGGGTCAATGCACCCTTACCTGAGTGTCCAGCCACTGTACCCAGCTAGCATGCAATTCTGCTTTAGTTGCACATGGCCTGGTGGTCTTGGGGAAGAATTAGAATAGCTAAGCTCTAAAGGCTAAGGAAAGGGGGCCTTATGCAGTTATGAGAAAGCTATCCAAATCAATACCAAAATATTGATATACATGTTATGAGTCTTTCTCTGACCCACCAGCCATCTCCCAGATATTGACACAGAGACTTTTTATTAACTATGAAAGCTCAGCCTATAGCTTAGGCTTGTTCTGAACTAGCTCTTATAACTTAAATTAATCCATTTATATTCATCTACATTCTATCATATGGCATTATCTCTCTTCCCTCTTGCATCTCCTGTTTCCTGTACACGTCCGCTGGCATCTCCTCTTCCTTTCTCTCGACAGAAATCCCACCCACCTCCTGCCTAGCTATTGGCTATTCAGCTTTTTTTTACAACAATCACAGCAAATGCATCATCACACAGGGTACAAATATTCCACAGCATATACAGGGTAGCGACTATGTAGAGTGGTTGCTTTCAGGAGGTGTCTGACATTTGCTCCTTATGTTCTGTAAATAATCCTTCCAAATTCATTGGTCCACCAGAGTGAGCTTAGGTAAAACCAAAACTTCAGCTTGCATTGCAGGCCTTAGGAAGACAGACTAGAAATTGTTTAATTCCCCCACCCCAAATTTTCACAGCAGATGGTAATTTTATTTGTTGATGTTGCTAGATCGTATGCTTATTTTTTAAAGTAAGATTTGAGGATGTAAAAATAACAAAAAATTCTTAGTAGAAAAGTAAGTTGTGGATAAAGTTGAAAATGGCTAGATTTTCTTTTTCAAAATGAAAATAAAAAGCTCAAAAGATCATGCAAATCACAAGGGTCAGAATAAGTTATTTAAGATATGTAAAACATAACACTTAGGCACTGGCTTTAAAAAAATGTGAGTTTAATCAAGGTTCAGTTTAAAGTGCTTAATTTCTGCTCAAAGTTTTCCTAAATATTACACCTTCATTAAAATTACCAAATTGGTAAAAACTTACCTTCTGGGTATTCAATTACCATACCTGATGGACTATACTGATGTAGTCAGGAAGATTAAAAGTGTGAATACTTTCCCCTTGTCCTCCAAGGTCAAGTAAGATCAAGGAGAGTGTGGCGTAGCTCCCAAAATGTACTGTAACTGTGAGGAATCATCTATTTTCTTTTTCAGGGATTCCATGGAGATATCCCAGAGTGGACATTAACCCTTGTTCAGTCTACACAGAGGAAGGGCAACACAAAGGAAAAGTTTCCTCCACACTTCCAAGTGAAAGAAGGGTCAAGCAAGTCCTTTGAATTATTCCGGCATAGATGGACTAACCGACAAAGGAAAGACTAGAGGAGCCAGAGGTTCCTCCAAGCCCAAGGGACTTCTGAAAGGCAATGCTTAATTTTGGCTGCCTATACTGCCTTAAACACTTAGCAGGAATGTATAGCCAGGATTAAACTTGCCAGTATGTTTCTTTAACAGTCCAAGGGACTATAGTCTTCAGATGTTGTACTTAAACTTATGAGATGTTATTGAACAACCATTTCTAACTAATGATTATCTTCTTGATAAAAACAAACAAACAGCAGCAAAAAAAACAAAAATAAACAAACATGGGGTTTGGTGAAGTTATTCAGAATATTTAAGTGCCTCTTAGATATTGGTAGATAAGCCTACAAAAATATTTTTAAAAATCTGGTGGGCTTATATTTCTCTTTTAGATTTTCAACCAGATGCTGATATCTAGATGTAACCTCAACAAATGGAATATGAATTTTACTCAGTTTTGGCCCACACCTTCCCCTTTCTTGGGACATTACATCAGGTACATGAGCAGGGATGTCTATTATTGGGAGAGTATTGCAAATGAGGCAATTACTTTGACTGAATTCTCTTACAAAATTTCCAGATGTTCAGATCCTCATGCAGAAGAAGACTGATATAACAAATGGCTAATTACATAGTTACATTTTCATCTGTCAAATAAAACCTATATAATGTAGTTACAGAAAACACCGTTTCTATGACCTTATCCATCTGCAGGGCTCTGACACACGGTCCACTCAGCTGCACTATCACAATTCTCCTTACTAAAGAAGACTTATACTAATCATTGTGTAATGGATTTTCCTCATTAACTTTCTCTATTAATGTTGCCCTCAGAGAGACCCAGTGGCCAGTATCTGAACTTATGCTGGCCAGTGAAAGTCATATTAGCTCTTAAGTCAAACAAACAATCTTCATTGGGGTCCATATCTTGTACAACTTGTAGTGAATAGCAGTAACAAAGAAATCACCAGCCTTATTCTATGGTGATATTTTATTTGTATTAAAATGTTATTTGTATGTTAATAAATAAAGTTGCCCGGGGGTCAGAGCTATTAGCAAGCCATAGGAAAGCAGGGCAGTGGTGGCGTACACTTGTAATCCCAGCACTTGGTAGGTAGAGCTGGGTAAGTCTCTGTGTGTTCAGGGATACAGCCATTATTGGATACACATGCCTTTAATCTCAATACCAAGCATGGAAAACCTGGAGGCCTATACAGACAGGCCGTGACGAGGTGGTCATGTGGTTGGGTTTACAACCAATGAGAAGGCAGAACAGGAACACTATATAAAGACTTTAACACAGGGGTAGTTCTAGTTCGGAGAGGTAGGACTACTGCAGGAGGAAGGGTAAGGTTTTAGCTCTTAGCTCTGACCTCTTGGCTTTCTTCTTTGCATTGGTTCTGTGTTTCTTATTTAATAAAACGGTTGGTTACATCTACATTATTCATGTTGCACAGCAAGGAAGGACTTTCTTGCCTCTCGTCTTCCCCTAATAAGGGCAAAACTGGCCCACTATTTTCTTAACTATGATCACAGGAGGAATTATAGTGGTACTAACGGTCTCATTTTTATATATTACAAATGCTACCTCACTCACAGAGCATGCTCCAAGGATGCACACTATCATTGAATGGTTGACTTACGTTCTGGGACTTTGCTGTCTATATCGTTTTATTGTGGTCGCTTAGACTGAACTTCCCCTGAGGCACTCTAACTGTTGCCCTAAGTACTTTCATCAAGCTTTTACCATCTTAGAAGCAGTTAGAGCAGTCTGCACCCATAAACCCTTAAGAGCAGTTACGATGACCTCTGAGAATGAAAAATGAGGAACTGGGAGTTAGGTAGATTGCCTAATCGACAGGTGACTAAGCACAGGGACCATGACCAGAGGATAAAGATGATGAACTTCACAGACAGACAGATGGACAGAGGAAGGGAGGGAGGAAGGAAAAAAGGAAAGGAAGGAGGGAGGGAGGGAGAGAGAGAGAGAGATAACAGAATCCCTTTGCTCATCTAAGAAATCTTACTGCTGATTATCTCAGTTTCATAAATTAGCAATTGTTATAATTCAGAATCAAACATAATTTCACTTTCTGTTTTGTTCTCTAAGATTAACTGATGATAAACACTCTAGGTAGGCTGTGAGGGAGTCTGTGAAATGCTATCTTCTAGCTGCATACTTAGCACTGTAGGCATTTTTGATGTGGGGCTAGAGATATGACTCCAAAATTAAGTGCAAATGCTGCTCTTGCAGTGGGGTCCTTGTGAAATCCTAGGTTCACATTGGACTCACATTGAGATCCATTTATAACTCCAAGTCCAGGGGACCTGATACTCTCTTATGGCCTCCACAGGCATCTGTGTGTGTGTACACATGGAGAAACACATAAGTACAGTGAAATGCATTTTAAAATCATAAAAATTAACATACTAACATCAGGGAAAAATAAAAATGGGTATTTGAGTGAAACTTGAAAGAATTATGCTCTATTTTCATATCCCATGCACTCTTAATGCGCCCTAGACTACAAAACATTAAAATAATTTATTGCATTAAGGAAAAAACAAAACTCCCTAAACAGTCTCAAAGTCAATTTTAAAGGTGTTTCCTTGATGCCAGTAACAGATAAAAAGGAAATTTGACTCTCTAATTAAAAGACAATTGAAGTATTTGTGAAAAATCAAAATGTACCTCTTGAACAAAACTTGGGTCATCCGGAAGCATGAATGTGTTACATCTCACGGCTCACTAAGATAAAAGAAAATCATAGCAACACATTTCAAATATGGGAATTCAGTTATCAATAAACAGAAAGAAATGGTGGAAAAATTTTTCCTTCTTCAGAGATTGTACCATTTAACAGGCTGTTTAGCCACACACTGAGTCTTTGTAATTCGAGAAGATAATCAGTAAAAATTTCCAGAATGAGCATAGAAAAACTGAGAAATTTGGGTATATATAAAGAAAAACATTAATCTAAAAAAAAACGTATGTACAATATAATTTGGAGGTGGGGAATCAGTGTTCTCTGTGTGTTGGAGGTAAACTCTGGGTTGCTTTTCAGCTGTGTGTGCATGTAGCAACAGAGCCTAGAGGTTGTCCACAGGCAGCATCTGCCCTGCTAGACATGGTGGTTATCTGAATGTTATGAGTACCACTCATGTGAAGGCCCAAATGCTAATATGATATATTATAAAACACTTATTGTTAACATAAAAGAGACCTAATTGCCAAATGAAAAAAGTAACTCAGTTAAACTAGAAATATCTAAACAGATTTCCTTCATATCTAAATGCAATCTACATTTCTGTCTGAGTTATATATCTTCATGGGTTTGAAAGGCAACAAGCTTTTTTTATGTGTGTGGACTGATTTAATGATGACTGCTCAGCTTGCTGGATGCTTTTCTTTTTGCCTTGGTGATATTCTTCCTATCTCTTTCCTTCCTTTCCTACCTCCCTTCATTTCTCACTGCCTCTGTTTACCTATATCCACAGATCTCGTGATAAGCACTTGATGCTTTCCTGTTTAGAAAACAAAAATTAGTATTTTATATTTTTGTGTTCATGCACACTAGCCATTGAGATGTTATGAAGTAAATTTAAATACTATGGAGTTTTGCAGAATTAATGAATGGATGAATATTATACTGTATTTCATAGCCACTCCAAGAAGGTCAGTTACAGGTAAAGTCCAGTGACTACTCAATTTCCCAAGGAAATGAGAAAATGAGGCTTGGCCAAAGCTTACCACAGACTTCTGTGCGAAAGGCAATTGAATGATATCAATAAACAACTAAGATTCTGCAACTCAATCATTTCTGCTTCCTGTAAGCTAAACAGGGGTTGCAGAGGGACAAGGCTGTGTTATACAGCTCTAATGTAGCTAATCAGGAAACATGGAGAACAAAAGGACAAAACACTAGGAAAAAATAACAGGAGCAATGCAATAATTATGAGAGAATACTAAGTAAGTTCTGTGCTCATGCATTTGAAATCTCCATAAAGTGGATCATTCGTTAGGAGAACATAAAGAATGAAATTATCCCTATAAAGGAGAAAAGGCAATAGTGAATCAAAATCAGGGAAATGTTGAAGAATTATTCTCTAAAAGAAAGACTTGAGTCCATCTTAATTTATGACTGGGGTCTTCCAAATTCTCCCTGAAAAATAATTTTATTAAGAACTAACTATATTTCATCAGGAAATATTCAAGTCTTTTTCATAAGTAATCAATTTGGTACCTGACTTTATTGTGAAAGTTAACAAGGCAGATTTTAGTGAAAGGTACATTTTATTGGCTAAAAATGAAGCTCTATATATACTATATAAATATATATATATATATATACACTATATATATACACACACACATATATATACACATATATACACACACAATCATTTATAGCCTCACATTGAACATTCATAATGACTAAGATGGTAAATTCCAAGTGTTCTCATCATTAAAAAAATGATAAGCATATGAGCTAATGTTAATTAGCTTCATTTAACTATTCCATAAAAATATGTTCAACCAGCCAGGCGATGGTGGCTCATGCCTTTAATCCCAGCACTCAGGAGGCAGAGTCAGGCAGATCTCTGTTAGTTCGAGGTCAGCCTGGGCTACCAAGTGAGTTCCAGGAAAAGTGCAAAGCTACACAGAGAAACCTTGTCTCGAAAAAAAAAAATATGTTCAATCCTATCATTAAAAATAATTTAAAAAGTTAATAGGAGTTTGTGTTCTCAGTTATCTTTCAAGTTTGTTAACTTTTCAGTTTGAATTCTTACTTATTTTTGCATAAGAATATGTTTAGCTGTAAATTAATGAATACTTATTCTTCACTGAATGAATTCCAAAGCAAATTTAACTCACCTAATTAAACATACAAAGCCTGGTCAGGTGTTGATAAATAGGCTTGATTCAAGTCTCTAATACTGTTTAATATTGGGACCCATCTCTCTGTTTTTCATCTTCATTGGTTTGCTCCATTTTCAGACAGGATTTGCCTTTTTTGTACTTGAGGCTTTGAGTGGTGCTTGGAACTGTATTCTCCCAAGAATGTATCCACCAGTTAACAAATTTGCATCCCAAGATAGTGACAGAAAGTACTAAAATCAAAGCTGATTAGAAAAGGCTCAGTCATTTGTCAATAAATCACTACTGACTATTGTGGTCAAGAGTACAGGGTACATAAATTAGTTCCAATATCCAGTCATTTTGGTGTTGGTATAATGGAAATGCCTATACTTCCCCACCTCACCCCTACCACCAAAAGATTTTATTGACCCTTTCCCTATACTAGAAGCTTACTGGAGAATGGTTTCTCAGGCATGCACTGTATTTCTTAGCCTTTCCCCACAGTCTTTAAAACTTGGTGGACTCATGTGAGCACTACTATTCAGGGGTAGAAAGTAAGACAGCAGGATTTGTTTCAGCCTAGGATGGTCAAGAATCAGTTCTCCTTTTCCAATTTTCCCTTCTACATTTTCAGCTAAAGGAACATTTTGACAGTATAAGGAAAAGGGATCATCTGAATATTGACTGATTTCTTGAAGTTGGTTTATTCTTGCATTATTTGAAAAGGGTAGCCATGGTTTTACAATGCATTTAGCAGCCAATATGCAATGAGTCTCACTAAAAACACTCTTGTGAGTATTATGTGTTATCCTAGGAGGCACGTTTAGAAGATGTAGTCCCACTCAAAACAGTGTGCATGTGAATTATCAAAGAGATTATTTGTACCTAAGTTTCTGAAAATTTTGTGTTTGTGTGTGATGATTGTTTGATTGGTTGTTGCTTTGCATTTGGCTTTGGATTTTCAGACAGTCTGAATAGGTAGCCCAGGTATTCTTGTCCTTTAAATCCCTTTGCCTTAGCATTCTGGAAGGTAGGACTATTAGACTGCACTGTCAAGTAGGCTGTGAAGGTATTTTAAAGTAATCCAAGCCAGCCTTCTTCATCTTTATTTATGTGAAACTAAAAGAAAAACAGACTTTTTCAATAGTTTTATCATCATTTTACTATTGATAGTCTCAAGTTCTGAAACATTTGTTCATGTATTTAATGAAACTTAACCTTATCTTAGTCAGGTTTGGGGGTATAGGAATGTGATGCATAATTATCTTTAGTTTTTTAAAATATGGCATATGCCCACATTTCACTTTGGATACTGCTGCATCACCTTTTTTTTTTTTATCAAAGTTGAGATTCCTCTTTTCTTCTTCTTGCCCTCCACCTATCTTTCTACTCATTTATCATTCTCCTCTCTTCTTCCTCCTCCTCTCCTCTCCTCCCTTCCCTCTCACTGTTTGTCATTTTTATTTTCTTTCATCTATTGGAAGAATCACTTTACAAAGAAGTATTTAATCAGGTCTATCGTTTTTTACATTTAATTATTTTCTATTGTTCCTTAAGTAGCCCCTTGATGATCGTCTCTGACACATCTAGGAAGACAGATATTTTATTACACAACACTGGAAGATGTAGGTGACTATGCTATGAAAAGACGTTGGGAAAATGGGTGACATTCAATGCATATTTTTGTGGAAGCTGTCAAACCCAAAAGCGGCAGACTGTGTGATTCCCACTATGTGACATTCTGGGAAAGGAAAAGCTCTAGGGTAGTAGAAATGTCAGGAAACATACAGTGTATGTTTAGAAATGCTTAGGGGCATAGTCAATGGTCAAAAGAACAAATGGTTACTTGCACTCAGACAAATAACAAGCACTATTGTGTCATATTTAAAACTAGCGTTGAAACAAAAAATGATTAAGTATGTTTCTTAAGGCTATACAGACAAGCTGTTGTGTTATGATGTAATTATCAGCAGAACTACTTTTGACTCCAGGTTTCTTGTTTTTTGTTTTGTTTTTCTGTGATTTTCTGTGTGAATTTTCTATCTGATACAAATTTTAGAGCAACCTTAGACTTGGCAAAATTGAAGGAAAAGATCAGAGGTTCCAATATCCCATTGCCCTTACATATACATTTTTTCTTAATTTTCAGGTTTTGTGCAACATAATTGTATATTTATGGTATTGACAAGTTTTATCAGCATATCACGATCCCTTTATCCATGGTTTTCACAGGGGCCATGCTTGCTCTTTGCACTTGACTTAGACGACTGTGCCAAGGAATTCATGCTCCTAAAACTTTCTGTATATCTTGTATCTGACTGTAAATGTCCTGTTGAAACTTCCACTTCCATCCTCAGTAAGAAATTATATGTATCCAATTATATAAGATGTACAACATCAAGATCCCTATTGGAGACTCTAGACTTAGGCTGTTGATAGAGTGGTAATCTCATCAGTTGTCATAAATATGCATTTCAAGTGTTTCCTATCTATTCTCAATTGGTTTTGCTCCTTTCTTTATGCTGATATTGGATAAACTGTTCCTGATTTTGATGTAGTTACTATACTCATTTGCTTTGTGATTAACCTTTATTAAGGAGTTAAGAAATTTTATTTACCCCCATGTAAAAAAGATGATTTCAAGTTTATCTTCTAAAGTCTATACAAATTTTGTCTTTCACATTTAATTTCTTACAGTATCTCAAATAAGTTTCTTCTAAAATAGATCGTCTCAAGATAGGATAAAGTCTTTTTTAATAAGGCAGGTAACTGTTTCAGTATAAACTGTATAGTAGTTTAGCAATTCGTCTTTAATTCCAAGCCATATAGGTGTATATATACTTTGTGATATTTGTTTTGTTGTATTTATCTACCTTCAAAACAATCTTTTCTAAAAAAGAAAAATTTCAAGATAGGTCAGTAGAGAAACCAAATAGTGTGGACTTAAATCTTGATTCTGCACTTATTAGCAATGTCACTGTAGACAGCATATCATCTGGAAATTTAGTAAGCTAAAGTTCATTTATGTATATAAAAACTGAAGTCAACATTTACTTAGTTATACAGCTAAATATTGTTGTTCCTTGATACTGAGTTACACATGTATATGTCTAGTTTGATCTTCTAGGGGGAAATTCTTCACCTTTTGAAGCTTTAAATTTTTGAATGTCAGTTTTTACAAAATCAGTAAATATATCTTTGTTGACTAAAATAAAGTGTGATATGCTCAGTCTTTCAGTTGAAGTATTCACATCACAGACTGCTACAAGATTTGGGACCATCTTACATTGCAAAAAAATGCTGTGGAGAAGTACTCTTTACCTGTAATAATGATGTGCCAAAATTTTCTTGATTCAGTCAGTCAGTGGACAAATTCTTGAAGCAGGCAAGCTCAAAAGGAAAGCCAAAAGGACATTATGAAGAAAATGAAGAAACACATTTTGTGTTCATCAATCTAAAGTTGATTAGACCACTGGGCTAGTGAACACATATAAACTGCATATTGATTGACTCTTTTTTAATTATCAGTGCCTAACCTGCACTTGCTCTTAGCTGGTCTTTTGTAGAATTTTTCTCCCTATACACTGACCTCCTAAAAAATTGGACAAGAATCCATTACACTTTATGATGATGAATGCCTTCTGTCTTCTAATCATCCATTTTTTATTTCTTTTATTATAAAATTTCAATAACTTTCTTCCCAGTTGTCTGCCTGTTTTGTCCCAGAATTGCATTAAATAATCAGTCCTCGAATAGTCCTAGTTATCTCTTAACTACCACCTTATCATAAACACATGCTTAAATCACAGCCATATGGTTTCCTGCAGTTGGTTGTTGCTCTTGGTTTGTGTTGTTTTGGATCTCTCATCCTTCTGCTTGCACTCAGCTTTCAGATGACCTTTCTACTTCCCACTGTGATCCACTGAGCAAAACCCGATTCCATTGCTACTTTCAGCAGTGGTTTTTCGTTCAGTCCTTGTACTTGTATGTTCGTTCTCCTCCTCCTGCTCTACCTTTCCCCCTCTCCTTTCCCTGCTTTCTAGTTTTTGAAACATGATTTTTCTCTATAGTCAAAGCTATCCTCAAACTGCTAGCAAGTCTCCTGCCTTAGCCTCCAGAGTTCTGGGATTTTAAGTGTAAAACAGCATATCTTGGTTCTAATGGGTCTTTAAACCTTACATTCGAGACCCAACTCAACCTGCCCAACTTTTGGAGTTTTAACATATTCCTTTACCAAATGCTTTGGCAACTATGGCATTTTGGCTTCACTTTCAATGGGACCATTTCATTGCTAGGGAATACCTTGTAACAAATTGTTATCAGCTTCTCAAACCAGCCATTAAATCTTTTTTTTTTTTAATTTTTTTTTTAAATTTTTATTTTGCAATACAATTCAGTTCTACATATCAGCCACAGATTCCCTTGTTCTCCCCCCTCCCCTCCCTCACCTTCCCCACAGCCCGCCCCCCATTCCGATCTCCTCCAGGGCAAAGCCTTCCCCACAGACTGAGATCAACCTGGTAGACTCAGTCCAGGTAGGTCCAGTCCCCTCCTCCCAGGCCGAGCCAAGCGACCCTGCATAGGCCCCAGGTTTCAAACAGCCGACTCATGCAATGAGCACAGGACCCGGTGCCACTGCCTGGATGCCTCCCAAACAGATCAGGCCAATCAACTGTCTCACCCACTCAGAGGGCCTGATCCAGTTGGTGACCCCTCAGCCATTGGTTCATATTTCATGTGTTTCCGTTTGTTTGGCTATTTGTCTCTGTGCTTTATCCGACCTTGGTCTCAACAATTCTCGCTCATATAAACCCTCCTCATTCTCGTTAATTGGACTCCCAGAGATCCACCTGGGGCCTAGTCATGGATCTCTGCATCCAGATCCCTCAGTAGTTGGATGAGGTTTCTAGCACGACAATTAGGGTGTTTGGCCATCCCATCACCAGAGTAGGTCAGTTCGGACTGTCTCTCGACCATTGCCAGCAGTCTGTTGTGGGGGTATCTTTGTGGATTTCTGTGGGCCTCTCTAGCACTTTGTTTCTTCCTATTCTCATGTGGTCTTCATTTACCATGGTCTCCTATTCCTTGTTCTCCCTCTCTGTTGTTGATCCAGCTGGGATCTCCCGCTCACCCAAGCTCCCAACAGTCCAATTAAGAAATGGGCTATAGAACTAAACAGAGAATTCTCAACAGAGGAAACTCAAATGGCTGAAAGACATTTAAGGAATTGCTCAACATCCCTAATCATCAGGGAAATGCAAATCAAAACAACTCTGAGATACCACCTTACGCCTGTCAGAATGGCTAAGATCAAAAACACTGAAGACACCTTATGCTGGAGAGGATGTGGAGCTAGAGGAACTCTCCTCCACTGCTGGTGGGAATGCAAGCTTGTACAACCACTTTGGAAATCAATATGGTGCTTTCTTAGAAAATTGGGAATCCATCTCCCCCAAGATCCAGCTATACCACTCTTGGGCATATACCCAAGGAATGCTCAACCACACCACAAGAGCACTTGTTCAGCTATGTTCATATCAGCATTGTTTGTAATAGCCATTAAATCTTATATCTCAAGAGAATGGAGGCACAAAAGCTTTCTTTTTATCCTAGCTGTCATGAAAAAACAAACTCGCTCATCAAACTTTTGACATAAAAGTTGGAACTATTGCGCTGAAGTGTAATAAAACATCTTCATATGTAAATAGCATGACATATAGAATCATTGCCACAGTTTGAGACCAAGAACATGTTGGAACTTTAAAAATGCAGCTGACTTCCTATTTCCTGAAAGAATTTGTGTACTTTCTCTTTATTTTTTGTATGATTTAAAAGTAAAAGCTATATTTACCTAGGGTTATCTTTGTGAAAAAGGTCTTTAATCACAAATTAATTTTATTTTGTTTGACATTAAACTGTTTTAGATTTTCATTTCTATAAATCTCAAATATCTAAATCATCAAAGTCACTGGTACAAGGTATGTACAATATCCTCAGACTAACTTTGTTATCTCCATATAATCTATAATAAATCATGATTTAATTTCTGACATTAGTAGTCCCTAATACTCCTCTTGTTTTCTTTAACTTTTAATACTTAATTGATTTTGTTACATTTTAGAGGCATTGAATTTGCCTCTGATATTTTCCTCTATTGTCCACAGTGGGTTTTTTTTTTTTCTCATCGCACTAATTTCTGCTTTTATATCCACTATTTGCCTCCCTCCATCTAGAGTGAGGATAGGGAATAATTCTTTCTTCTTTAACCTCTTGAGATAAAAGTTCTATCTCTAATTTAAAGAATTTCTTATTTTCTACTGTGAATTTAAGGCTAATTAAAGTTTGACACTATTCCAATAATCTTGCAAGGCCTGACACAGTTTTTCTTGTCCTAGGGTAAATTGGTGTTTTTTTCTAATTCTCATAGTAATTCTTTCCTTGCGTCATGTGTGTTGATGATGATTTATGTCACTTCAATTTTTAGGTAGTTCAATCTGTTTTTTTTTTCTGGAAGATAAAAAACTTTGAATAATTTTATTGATTTAAAATCTGTTGCAATATCCTTTATAACTCCGAATATTGACAACATTTATGCATTCAGTCTTGTAGGAATCCCTACTTATACATCATCAATGTTATTAACTATGGTTATCAGACCTTCATATTAGACCTTCATGATTATTTTTACTAGCTCCAAATGGTCACTTTCACTATACTATAAAGCGAGAAGAGTTTTGTTTTAATTGTTCTCATTATAATACATATGCTGGGCAAGCTCTTTATTCTTCTAGTTCTAACTTTGAAATATGAATGAAGTTTTTTAAAGTGATTTCTTTTAGTTTCTGCTATGTGCCTTAACTGAATTTCCAGTTAGTTTCTCAGGTTGAATATACCCACACCTAATACATGATGTGAATTTTAAATCCAAATCACATTAAGCACCCTTCTATTTCCTTTGATAGATTTTTTAAAAAATCTATAGTTTCATTATAGCTAAATTCTTCACTACCCTCAGGTCATAATATCACATTTGCATACACATATAGCCCTCCTGCCCATTTGAAAACTATGATTTTTCTTCTGGGCTTTTGATAACCAAAATCATCGAGGTAAGCATTTCTTTCCTGGTGTACATCCACTGATGACCTTTTGGTATTTTTGGTTCAACACCTTAGGGAACTAATAGTTATAACCAGGAGACTAGGCAGAGGATTGCTGGCAGCAATTAAGGAGAATCCCAAATAATATCCACATGGATCAATCACAAGTAATATCTTCCCAAGCAAGTGAAGCAAGCTTTAATTGGGGTAAACTCATGTATATTCATTCACTAATGGCTGGGTCTTCACTTGGATGATCAGGAGCATTTTTGAACATATTCGATTCAACTCTATATATCTTTTTTTTTGTTACATGAAAAAACAAACAACAAATTCAGAGACGGCTCTGGGTAGAAAATTTGGAAGTAAAATGAGAAAATTTTATTGATGCCCCCAAAAGGGATGAGTCCTGACCTGGACTTCATTATTTTCAGTTGTTCCTTGTAAGTTGGCCAGACTTCTGGCACTGCAAATGCAACCAAAGACGTAGATTTTCAGCCATGTAAAGGAGCAACAGGCTGTTGTTGTTTTTCCTGGAAGCCTACATGATTTTTCCTCAAAGTATCAGCATAGCATCTTCTAAGTGCTTCTGTGGCTGGAGAGATAGCGAAGAGGTTAAAGTTCACCTGACAACTCTTCCAGATGGACGCAGGTTCAATTCCCAGCACCCACAAGGTGGCACACTACCATCTGTAACTCCAGTCCCAGGATATCCAATGTCTTCTTCTGGTCTCCAAGGGTACAGCATACATATGGTACAAAGACACACACATATAAGCAAAACACTCATATAGATAAAATTAATGACAATGACAAACAATCACCCTGTTTCAGTTTTGGGGGGTGTCTTGATGAAATCCTTCAAATCTGAGTTACGTGACACCCTCAACTCTGTATTACTTCCCTGACTCTGAATATGTTTTTTTTTTTTTAATTTTTATTTTGCAATACAATTCAGTTCTACATATCAGCCACAGATTCCCTTGTTCTCCCCCCTCCCGCCCCCCTCACCTTCCCCCCAGCCCGCCCCCCATTCCAATCTCCTCCAGGGCAAAGCCTTCCCCACAGACTGAGATCAACCTGGTGGACTCAGTCCAGGTAGGTCCAGTCCCCTCCTCCCATGCTGAGCCAAGGGACCCTGCATAGGCCCCAGGTTTCAAACAGCCGACTCATGCAATGAGCACAGGACCCGGTGCCACTGCCTGGATGCCTCCCAAACAGATCAGGCCAATCAACTGTCTCACCCACGCAGAGGGCCTGATCCAGTTGGTGACCCCTCAGCCATTGGTTCATATTTCATGTGTTTCCATTTGTTTGGCTATTTGTCTCTGTGCTTTATCCGACCTTGGTCTCAACAATTCTCACTCATATAAACCCTCCTCATTCTCGCTAATTGGACTCCCAGAGATCCACCTGGGGCCTAGTCATGGATCTCTGCATCCAGATCCCTCAGTAGTTGGATGAGGTTTCTAGCACGACAATTAGGGTGTTTGGCCATCCCATCACCAGAGTAGGTCAGTTCGGACTGTCTCTCGACCATTGCCAGCAGTCTGTTGTGGGGGTATCTTTGAGGAAACTCAAATGGCTGAAAGACATTTAAGAAATTGAATATGTTTATAAATATAATTTTCAGAGAAAATCTTCAATCTTTAGTCTCAGAACAATATCTATTTGCTTCCAGTACTTCAGCCTTCTAACTATTTGTCCAAATGCATCCTTGTAATATTTTATTAACTTATAGAACTAAACCGCCAAACTCCATATTTTCTGATGTAGGCATACAATGGAACTCTTTTTGTTTTCCAGGGGCCTATAGACCCTGTTAATGGCTCTGGATTACACATGCCTCTCTTCTCATGTAACACATGTAACCCTTCTCAGTCAGAGTTGCATAGTACATCCACATTACAAAAGCTTGCTGAGCAGTTGTTAATGACTTCATCCTTAAAATTATATTATTTTTTAAGAAGCAATGCATTTATTAATGGGGAATAAAATTGATCACTAGTTTGTAATTTCATGGGAGATTTTGTTTGAAAGCTGATTTTTCTCATTTCAGAGGAAGCATATAGTTCTGCATAAATCTGTTTTTTCTTACAAATCCTTCGCAGTTCTCTCAAATGTTATGATTCTGATCACAGAGCTATCTCTGTGAAATGCCTCTGTCTGTGCAAGTATGTTCCAAAAACCACCATAGTTGGATTGACCAAACTCCTTTCCCTGTATAGGTCCGATTGTCAGGAAATAAAAGAATAATGTTTATTGTTTGGGGATTAGAATTTTAATTGTAGGTGCCACTAGTAATCCTACAATCTTCTAGAAAAAAAAGCCAAACACCCTAATTGTCGTGCTAGAAACCTCATCCAACTACTGATGGATCTGGATGCAGAGATCCATGACTAGGCCCCAGGTGGATCTCTGGGAGTCCAATTAGCGAGAATGAGGAGGGTTTATATGAGAGAGAATTGTTGAGACCAAGGTCGGATAAAGCACAGAGACAAATAGCCAAACAAACGGAAACACATGAAATATGAACCAATGGCTGAGGGGTCACCAACTGGATCAGGCCCTCTGAGTGGGTGAGACAGTTGATTGGCCTGATCTGTTTGGGAGGCATCCAGGCAGTGGCACCGGGTCCTGTGCTCATTGCATGAGTTGGCTGTTTGAAACCTGGGGCCTATGCAGGGTCCCTTGGCTCAGCATGGGAGGAGGGGACTGGACCTACCTGGACTGAGTCCACCAGGTTGATCTCAGTCTGTGGGGAAGGCTTTGCCCTGGAGGAGATTGGAATGGGGGGCGGGCTGGGGGGAAGGTGAGGGGGGCGGGAGGGGGGAGAACAAGGGAATCTGTGGCTGATATGTAGAACTGAATTGTATTGCAAAATAAAAATTAAAAAAAAAAAAAAGCCATTTGGTGCAGGGAGGAGGGGATTGGACATGCCTCAACTGAATGTACCAGGCTCTGCTGACTCCCATGGGAGACCTTGCCTTGGAGGAGGCCAGAAAGGGGGCTGGGAGGAGGGAGGACAGGGGAATTTGTGGTTGGTATGTAAAATGAATAGAAAATCTCTTAATAAAAAAAAGCCATTTTAAAATTTTTGTGGAATATTTTTTTAACTGGGCAAAGATGTATTAGATTTGTTTATGCTGTGGAATATTACTTTAACTGTGTAAAGGTTTGTTACTTTTTGTTTATGCTACATTGTTTAATGATATAAGGATGTGTGTTTAATTATGTAACAATATGTTGCAGCTCTTTACCCTTGCCTAACTAAAGCACCTGATTGTCCTAATGAGGAGCGGAACAGCCAATAGCTAGGCAGAGAAAAGATAGGCAGGGCTGGTGGGCAGAAAGAATAAACACGAGGAGAAATCTAGGTTCTAGAGAAGAAAGAAAAGAGGTGAAAAGAAGGAGAGGGAGGAAGATGCCAGGAACCAGCCACCTAGTCACTCAGCCAGCTACAAAGTAAGAAAGACATATAGAATAAAGAAATGTAAAAACCCCAGAGGCAAAATATAGAAGAAGGGAAACAGGATAATTTAAGTTAGAAAAGCTGGCTGTGAATAAGCTAAACTAAGGCTGGGCATTTACAACTAATAAGAAGTCTCTGTTTTATGATTTGGGATCTGTTTGGTGCCCCGCCCCCAAAAGCCTGGTACAGTAATGGTTCACTTTCCCTCCTAAGATCCAGACAATGCTTGTGAATATTCTCAGGAAAATTCATTACAATTATAGCCTTATTACTCCTTTCATATATTTTATATCTACCTCCAACTTCATATTTCAAGCTTCCAAATCCTATCAAATAGACCTCCCATTATCACCCTTGCCACCTTCTTTTATAGATATATTTTAATCTCTTTGGGAAGTATTCTTGGGCAGGTGTCTAACACAAATCTATCTAGTGTCTCTGAGCTCAGTAGCTGTGATCCACCGCAGGTGGGTAGGTCTAGCTAGAGAAAACAAAGCTTAATTTGCTTTGTTGGAAATTGTAACATTGTCTAAAGAATCTCCAGGCAGCTTATACTGACACATATGCTGATTATGCTGACTACACACTCATGCACAAACACACATGCACACACACACATATACGTAGAGATAATTTTGCTTATTTTGAAATAGTAAATTCCTGTTTAATTCTACATTTTTATGTGTTGTAGAGAAAGCTTTGAATGAGAAATAAATTTCATTAAGTGCATTTCTACTTTTGTATTCCTTGTCATGATGATTAGTCTTGTCAGTTTATTGGGAATAAAAGTTGCCTTGGAGATGAATAAACACACACTTCTTGGTGTGTATCTGTCAGTGCTTTTCCAGAGAGGATTAACTAAGCAAGGAAGACCCTCTCTGAACATGCTGGCATCATCAAGTCATGGGGAGGTCCAGATGAAAGGAAGGGGAAGAAGGACTCACAGGTACAGATATCATGCCCTCTGCCTGTTTCCACCATCTACCTCATCACAGGCTTACAACAACAGAACTTTTGAAATCTTGAGCCAAAAAAAATTTTAAAGTTGTTTCAGCTGATTGTCAGAGTGATAACATGTATAATGCAGTAGCTTGAATGGGCCCTTCTTGTAATAATATTCTTAAATCATTTATTGACCTTCAAGTTTTTAAAAGTACACCATTAGTATACCAAAACGTAATGTGCATAGGTGTTTTTCCCTTCATGTATATCTGCATACATCATGTATGTCTGGTCCTCAAAGGAGGTCAGAGGAGTGCACTGGGTCCCCTGGAATTGGAGTTATAGACATTTATGGGTCACCTTGAGAGTGCTGAGAACCAAATGTAGGTCCTCTGCAAGAGCCACAAGTGTTCTTCACTGTTAAGTAATCTCTCCAGCCCCCATTAATAGACATTCAAAAAACAAAATCGTTTACCTTATCAAGATACTGTATCGCATTTGATTCAAGTTGGCATTTAGAAATAGGTTTAATATTACACCCAATCAGATGTTCATTGTCAGGTTTTGGCCTACTTAAATCTGTTCTTTAACAAACTATCATTTTTTAAGCTTAATTTCATATTTATAATCCAAAATACTCTCTCTTCCTTCAGTAGTGATTTAAGGAGAGACTCATTTGTATTTTATATTCGTGTCTTCTTGGAATAATTATGTTGAACCCCAATGGTTTATTATTTGTAATATATTTTTCTTCAGAATGTTCAGAATTATATTTTTTAATCTACGCTGAAATATTGATTATATACATTTTCAATTGCATGTTTCCTTCTTGAGATTATATAATAATTAGTATTATTCCCAATTGCTTGTTAATATACCCCATATTGACAAATACAGAATAGCGATTTTTTTTATGCCAGATAGAATATTTTAGTTTCTGCCAGGCCAATAATCTGAAATATGAAAAAGTTGAAAATTCTGGGTAAATATGTTTTTTTTATAAGTATCACAAAACTTGAAATTGATTTGAGATGAGCAATCTAAAATGCTATGGTGGATAGAAACACGTGACCCATGTCTGGCCATTTTCCCTTTCTGTTTGGGGACTGGCTTTGTTGATGAGTCCTTGTCAGGAAGGAATGTTGTAGATGGAAGAGGGAGGGCAGCTCGCTTTAATTCAACTTGCAAGAGTCTCTTTCTTGACCTGGGTGTGCACTACATGTTTGCTTTCAGTTTTTGAAAAGTCACTGAGCATTACACTTGCATGTCTGTATTTTTGCATATATTTTATTCCTCAATTAAATAATTTAAAGACTAAGTAAAGAACAGAATCAAAATACACAAGCAAGAAATATATATATGCATATATATATATGCATATATATATATATATATATAATGATATCTGAGAACTCAATGAGTTGAGAAATGGAATGAGGCATAGTTTAATGGTGTTTGTAAATAGCATTAGATTGAGTATAATTGTGACATGATTTGAATGCATCCATGAGTGTCACTGTGTAATTTTCTGTAATCAAAAATTCTTATGAAAACCCTGCAGAGTGACAAGTTCAGTCGTCTACACAAGATAGCTGCTAGGGTTTCTTCAGACTTTCTGGTGAGTATAACATCATAGTTTATCTGATCCACCAGACCAGCACCTCCCCTTACTCATGTGGGGTTACAGAAAAGGTGAACTGCCCTCTTCTCTCTGACTGTCTTCTAAATTTAATACCATTAAATAATATTTCCTATTAGATATCTTTCTATTTCTTAATAACCTGCCATGTCTTTCTCAGTTAATTTTCACCCTGTTATACAACACAACAGACTATGATTTGGAGACATTGCACTGATTTGTTTTGTGTATATTTGAAGAGTAAAAAAAAAGTTCCAAAGCCAGTAACAACACAAAATGAGTGGTACTTTACAACAGCAACAAAGGACACTCAGAAAATGATGTCAGAAACATGAGAAACGCAGGAAATCAGGATCACTTGGGTTTTAGGACAATTTCAGAAGTGTAATAGATAAGTTATTGACTTAAGTAAATATATTTTTATTAAACCTTGGAGAAAAATTAAAATTACAGTATACATAGGATACAACATAAATGTCCAATACCCTTGAGGGAACCTTGATACTTAACTCTATTCCCCCAAATTCATAACTCAAATTGAGAGACCCAGGCATACACTTAAAACTCTCAATACTGAAAAATGTTAGGCCACATTTGTTCATCTTAGCACTCATAAAATAGATACAGTCTGTAGGTCTGACTGACAGGTAGGGCAGAGGCAGGACTGGTCCAGCCGGTTTCTCCCTGGGCTGAGCAGGATGGTGAGTGGATGGCCCAGACCCCCATTCCACCAGAGAGAAGCACACTGGGCTGGGAGTCTTGTCGAAGCAGGAACTCGCTTTATTGCATCAGGAGTGAACATATATAGGTTGGAGTAACGGGGAGAATGGGGTGAGGATAGCGGGCCAATGAGATGACGCCATCTCAGCAGTTACTAGGCAAAGGCGATTCTAGGTCAGGTAGTGCTGAGTCACTGGTATGCGGAAGTCATGTCCCAGGACAGGCCACCAAACTCCAGCTAGGCTCCAGAAGTTACACTGGGCCTCACCCTGGGCCTTATGGGGTCCAACAACTCTCTATGCACCAGCAAATGGTAATTAACTAAATGCCTTTTTTAAAAAGGATCTCAGTACCCAAGTAGATAGTCTAGTCAAGAAAATTTATTTATGGAATGTGAATGCTTTAAACCTCTTATATGTTTATGTATTTGTACGATTTGGAAGCATTGCATCATGGAGGCCTAGGGGTTTTGTTATAACTAAGATAATGTAAGTGAAATTCTTATCATTGTACCTAGAGCCAAGTAAGTAAGATTAACTATTATTATTATTATTATATGTGTTTTTGTTTGTGGAGAGATTTCCATGGACTCTGTTTTAGTCAAACAGACTGCCTTGTAATGTAAAAATTATTTTAAGTAGGTTTTTATTGATAGAAATATTTTTATTTTATTTAACTAATTTATTTATTTATTTATTTTGGTTTTTTGAGACAGAGTTTCTCTGTGTAGCTCTGGCTGTCTTGGATCTCCCTCTGTAGACCAGGCTGGTCTCGAATTCACAGAGATCCACCTGGCTCTGCCTCCCGAGTGCTGGGATTAAAGGTGTGTGCGACCACCTCCTGGCTGATAGAAATATTTTTAAATACATTTAGCTAAAATACAAGAAAATCGTTCATTATATGACTCTATGTATGGAACGTAAAATGGAACTCAACAGATAAAAATATATTACGTTTAGCTTTTGTTTCTTTAATGGTAGACCTTTAACTGTTCTATCCATCCTTTCTGTTCTACTTTACCAAGAAATTTCACATTAACCTAATTAAAATTAAAAAACAGATAACCAACTTGTGCTATCTTTGAAAAAGTATGAATTGTGATGCATATTACAAGCAGTGTGTGTTTGAGGTGGTAGGATAGGAGATAAGCTCTCACCTTTATCACGAAGGCTCAAAACCAAGCTTTATCTCTGTTAAAATGTTTGTTAATAAGGCCTCCAATTTACAGCATAAGATATCTTGGCATATTAATAATTTTCAACACACACACATGTCGTACACATGCAAGATCTCTCTAATTGAGACAAGATCAAAATATTTTCAATATTACCTATAACCCAAATTAATTTTCTCATGCTCATCCTAATATACATAGCTTAGTCCTTATAACAAAAGCTCAATTTGTGTTTCCTTTTGAAAACTAATTCTTTTACCCTCAAAGGAAAGCAGAAGCATCTTACCCCAAGACACTTCCCTTCTCAAACCCAGGAAAAAGCCTTGGCCCAGGCACTGGAAATAACCAGTTCTTTGTCATTGAGGCTTTGCAACAGCGCATACAAAGGTTTAGCTGATCCATTAATATAAGAAGTGGGAGACTGCCACTTCTTCCTGATGACTCATGGAATTACTCAAAACAAATATTTAATGGTGGTCAGTCCTCTCCAGATCAGATATGGTCTATGAAAAGGTAAACTGTAAATTAATTATCAATATAACTACTATATTGATATACTCCTGTTGTGATACTTCAGTAGGGTTTAGGTGCCTATAAAAAAAACTGTCAAAAAATTGCATGAAGAATTTAGATCAAGAGAAACTTGCGAGACAGAATGATAGAAACACTTAAGCAGCAGCCTCTTTGTTACCAGATTGCTCTTTTAACATTCCATGGAAGGTTGAAAACATACTTGTTCTCACTTCAGTTTCTTTGGACATACAGTGATAGTGGATTTGCCATTATGGCTAAATGGGTGAGTTTCCATCCTTCAGATAGACCTGTAAAAAACTACTTCATGGTTTCTAACTAGGAAGGCATAGGTAGCAGTGGTCTAAGTATAAACTTCTCAAGTATCAACATGCCCTTGGGAGAGGCAGCTTGGTTGAACAGACCAAGGAAAACACTGGTCCTTTTCACTTCTCCCAGTTTAGTTATTTGTTTTCTGATATTTTGACATTTATTTAACTTTCAGACGTTCATCTCTTCTTAAGGCAACATTGGCTAGGAAGGAATATAATATACATAAACTCTGTAGTCACTTCTTTTCAAGGCTGTTAAAAACTAGTAATGAAATAGGCTAACATGAAAGATACCGCATTTCAACTATCTATGGGTTTCCTTTGACTACATTCTATTCTTTTCCAACAGTAAAAACAGTTATTTATCTCTGTGCCCAACAAGCCTCAACTATTTTTTAACATATAGGTCATTTGAAAAGTATGAAAATGATCTTTGCATTTTCTGTGCACATATAGCTGTTCTAGGCTTGACTTATAGGAACCAGGGCGAGGAAACATTCTCTCTTCATGCATCACTGAGAATCTAGAGTAAGGCTAATAACATAAGTATTTCACATAGGAAAATATAAGTATATTAAAAATGACATGAAAAACAGTTTTATATTTGATAACTATGAAATTGCTGCATATTCTGGGATGCCTTGTCATTAATAGTGCTGTTTTTACCTTGACGTGTTTGTTGCAGTTGGAAGAGTTAATTTATCTCCAGCTTAGTTTGAAAGAGGTTGGCAAGTTCATTAAGTTCACTCCAGTGCTGCCATGCAGCTCCCATGGTGGATATGACAGTTCTAATGAGGAGAATCAGAAACAATGAAGCTGCAGGAACATTAGCAGCCTTTCATTTCAGGAGCATTATTCATGGATACTGTGGGCCTTGGCTGAGTAGGAGAAACAGACAGAGATGTGCCCAGTATGAATCTATGTATATGTAGAGCTAGTACTGCTTGAAAAGACACATGCAGATTTTGTGAGCAAGAATTGCTTTGATCTGGTGTAGACTGTGAGTGTCTGAGAGAAAAAAAACTGGTATCTGCAAGAAAATCTGTCTCAACTAGACCAGACAATCAGTTCCTAATATGCTAATTCAATCTATGGCCTTCATTTACATCTAATGATCAGTGGTAATAACCAAAATGTTTCAGTACCAATGTAACACTGAGTAATTTATAATTTTAGTAAGCAGAAAAATCCATTAGGTTTTAGGTCATGGAATAGTATCTGCTTCACAAAAATACATAGGGACACGAAAAATAGGTTGTTCATAATTTTTCTTGTGCATTCCTTTACTCGATCATTCGATCGGATGTCATAAGGAACAGGAATACCTTGATGTAAAGAAAATACATCTTGGAAAAAATATTCTCCAACAGTATCTGAAGCATCTCTTATTGTTTAAAATCTTAGTTGAGTTAGAAAGGTAAGCACAATCAAGCGAGCACTGGAGAAAAAAATCAAAATAGACTCAGTAGGAAAATTATTTCTTGAACTAAGAAAAAGTGGACCAACCTTAATGTGATAAAAACTTATTTATGCATCAAATCTCCCCCGCCACTCTCTTTTTGAAAGCCTCATTGAATCTGATTCCTCTTTGACTGTGAGGCAGCCATTTCTCCTAAAAAGGAGATAAGTTATGATTTGCATATCAAAAAAACATTCTGCTAGGTCTGTGAAGGAAATCTTTTCTGTATTTTGCATTGTTATGTAAAATAGACCTTACAGATCACTTACTGTGATAGGATAACATCAGGTATGCACAGTATACAAGACACTAAACACTATGGAAGTTTGCTGTGAAAAGACCCTTCGTTAATTTAGATTAATGCAATGAGTTTTGAAATGGAAGTGCATCTGTCAAAGTCAAAGCCTGCCAGGTATGCCCATGTTCCTCGGTATAAGCATCTACACCACTGAGTAGTGCTTCTACCTCTTTGCTATTTATCCTGGATGACTTAACAAGTCACAGAATGACAAATGATCTATCCATACGACATAATCCACATCACATACCAGTTGTCAGCAGAAGCAGAATGAGCTTCTCACATCAAATAGAGTAAGTCTGGGAAGGAAGGCAGGCAACAAGGGGTACCAGCAATCCATGGGTTGGTAAACAAAAAGCACTAACCTTCGACCAGATTTATAAGGATCTCAAATACTAACCAGGATTATACTTGATTTTCAAAGTGCATTCACACTAGCTCCTTGTCAAGTGACTGCCTTTTATAATTACTAGCCATCTGGGATATAATGATACTGATTTTGAGGGTCTCACACACAAAGATTTTCATTAGCTTCACTGGGCCCAAGAAATAGCATATTCATAAGCTTTCCAATTGATCCTAAAAAACATTATGCCAACATTTGACTATAAAACTCTATTTATAAAATTTTGTATCTAAAGCCGGGCGGTGGTGGCGCACGCCTTTAATCCCAGCACTCGGGAGGCAGAGCCAGGCGGATCTCTGTGAGTTCGAGGCCAGCCTGGACTACCAAGTGAGTCCCAGGAAAGGCGCAAAGCTACACAGAGAAACCCTGTCTCAAAAAACAAAACAAAACAACAAAAAAAAAATTTTTGTATCTAAAATAAAGGTTCCAGAAGAAAGATGGAATCTATCCCTCTTCCCTATCTGAATATATTCCTACTCCTAGGCTTCATGATTTAAAAAAGAAAGAAGACCTGTCTACATTCACTGAGTTGTGTGGATGTTGTTCTTGGCAATGCAGCACAACCTTCTGTCCTAGCATCAGCCTGCATTGTTTAGGGATCTTCATGGGACTCCCTTGGCCAACAACTCAAAGGAATATAACCCATTCCCACCATTGGAAGCCTTGCCTGGCTACAAAAGATGGTCAGTTTAGACTCAGTATCCTTCATCACTAGGAGTCCATGCTAGGATCACCCTCCCCTGTAGCTAGAGTTTTCCTGCCTGGCCCACAGTCAGGACAAATCTCTGTCACCCGCCAGTCCCACAGCTGCTCAGACCCGACCAAATAAACACAGAGACTTATATTGCTTACAAACTGTATGGCCGTGGCAGGCTTCTTGCTAACTGTTCTTATAGCTTAAATTAATCCATTTCCATTAATCTATACCTTGCCACATGGCTTGTGGCTTACCGGCATCTTCACATGCTGTTTCTCATCGTGGCAGCTGGCAGTGTCTCTCTGACTCAGCCTTCCACTTCCCAGCTTTATTCTCCTCCTTGTCCCGCCTACACTTCCTGCCTAGCCAATGGCCAATCAGTGTTTTATTTATTGACTAATCAGCAACACTCCCCTCCATTCTAGTCTCTTTGGCATGAGAAGGTACCCTGAAGGCTATGGAAAGAAAAAACATGGATGTTAATTGAGCCATGAAACTCTCAGCCTACAGTGTGTCTTGCCTGCAAGATCCTCTGGGGCAATTGTGGCACAGAACATGTGGGAGGGGCCAAGCAATGACAGGTCCAACTTGAGGGATCCCATGCCCTACACTGTCTGGATGGCTTACAGACCTAGAGTAAAACTATACACAACTAAAAAACAATGAAATGATCCCTAATGATATTTTATTATACTCATAGATCAGTACCTTATCCAGTTGCCATCAGACAGGTTTCCTCTGGCCTCAGATGGGAACAGATACAGAGACACACAGACCCACAGACCCACTTTAGGGAAAGAATCTAAATGGGAGATCTTCATCTGATCCCTGCCCTCAGAGATCAGAGAATCCCATGGAAGAGGTAGGGGAAAAGATAGTAGGAAACAGAGAAGATGGAGGATACTAGGAGAACATAGCACACTGAGTCAACTAAGCAGGGCTCACATAGGCTCATAGAGACTGATACAGCAAGCCTGGGGCCTAGATGGGTCTGCACCCAGTCCTCTGTATATGTTATGGCTGTTAGATTGGTGTTGTGGGACTCTTAACACTGGGAACAGGTATATCTCTCACTCTTTTGTTTGCTCTTGAGAATCTTTTCCTCCTATTGGCTTGCCTTGTCCAGCCTCCACAGGAGAGTTTTTGCCTTGTCTTATTGTATCTTATTTTGTCCTTATGGCTAATGATTCTTGGAGGTCTGCTCTTTTCTGAAGAGAAATGGAGGAGAAGCAGATCTGGAGGAAAGTGGAGGTGGAGGGGAGCTAGGAGTAGCATGAGGAGGGAAACTGTGGTCAAGATAGATTGTTGGAGAGAAGAATCTAGAAAAACTTGTTATAGGTGGATGGGATGGTATGATCCATAGTGTCGTTTTGATGAATTGTTATTTGATTAAAATGCTAAGACATATATAATATTAGTTTAAAGTTCTTAGTATAAGCCTGCAGGTCCATAGCTAAGTATGAATTAAAACATTTTGTAATATTCTTAATTCAATGTGGTTGATTGTTGCTGCTTTTAGTAGTAATTATTACCAACTAGGGAATATGGTAAGTCTGTATTTCCTGGAACACATATATGAGTAAAGTTCATAAATTCACTTTTAAGAATCCAGGTATTATTTTCCAAAGCAATCTTCTAAACGTGAAATATCAGGTGGTAGCAAGGAGGTAATTAAAAATGAGCTAATACCATTAGGGTGGAAGAAGGACCTAAAAATCTGTAAAATAAGCTCCAAATATAAGGAATTACAAAATAGCAAATTAAATTTAAAGGGAAAGAAAAATAATAAAAATATTAATGCAGAAATTATAAAATAAATAACTGTAAATTAGTATAGAAATCAAACCTAAAGATAGTTCCTTATATTTTAAGATATCACTCTTTCTCTCTCTCTCTCTCTCTCTCTCTCTATATATATATATATATATATATATATATATATATATATATATATATATATATATATATATATCTTCTTCCCCCTCTCATCCCATATTTCTCCTTCTGTTAATACTCTCTGCCTGCCAGCCCTGCCTATCATTTCTCCTGCCTCACTATTGGCCATTCAGCTCTTTATTAGACCATCATGTGTTTTAGACAGGCACAGTAACACAGCTTCACAAAGTTAAACAAATGCAACACAAACAAAAGTAACACACCTTAAAATAATATTCTACAACAGCTTCTAGCCAGAACATGAGAAAAATAAAAATTAGAAATAAGGAAGGCACATCAGTATGTTTCTTATGGCCGCACAGGGAAAAGAAAGGAGTTACATGAACCACTCTGAACCCACATCTAAAATAATCTAGACAGAATGGAGAATATTTGAACAGGGTTGTATCTGGAAAAAAATTACATAAATAATTAACCACCCTCAAAGAAAGAAGAACACAGGCCCAAATAGGTTTGCTAATGACTTTTATCAAATGCATGTGTAAGAAATAATACCTATTGTCTCTAATCTCTTTCAGAAACAGAAACAGAGTAAATACTGGTTTATTCTGTGATGTCAACATTAACTATTCTAACACTAAAACAGAAAATTATATTGGGGGGGAGAGAACTGCATCTCTCATGAGGGATCATTAAAAAAAAATATCTCCAAAATATTTAAAAATAAAACCTAACAGTAAATGGTATCCAACGTCATAGGTCATTAAGGAGTTGAAACTAAAAGATGTCATTACACAGCCTGATTCATTATGGCCCAAACCCAAAATACTAGTATTGCCATGAGCAGTCATTTCCTGTTGGTGGGAATGCAAAGCTGCACAGTCACTTTGGAAAGCAATTCAACATTTTACCCAACACTAAAGGTTCTCTTCATGTATAATGTAGCAATCATGTTCTTTAGTATTTGCAGAAAGGAGATGAAAACTCAGGTCCTTCTGTCTCTGCAACAAGTGCTGCTCACTGATCCATCTCTCCAGCCTCGAATGTCTAAAACTCTGTAGTTACCACTAACAGAGAGATACATTTGTAATGGCAGGCAGGAGAGATAACAGGCATTAGGGAAGTCCTAGTAGAACTCACTCAATTAACTATGTGAAGCCACAAGCCAAAGAAAATGTGGCAAGAAGAAATCAGTGGAAAAACAAAACATTATTGCTTAATCTTACAATAAATGCTACAACAGAGTTCATTTAAAGAAATCAGTAAAAGAATGGAAGGCATAATTAGCAGTCCTTGGAAATTGTTATTAAGAAAATAAGACATACAACTTTCTAAAATTATGTCAGCTATTGTTTTTCTGTTTTTATTATATGTTGTTTTTCTGAAAGTTTTTTTCTTGCGAAGCTTTTTATATACATATAACATTTGAAAATGAAGAGTGCAGCAAACACTCTCTGTGAAACAAACCTATTTGGCTCTGTTTTGTTTCTAAGATAATAGCAATCATTTTATTCTTCATGCCTACAAAAACCACATTGCTAATCTGCAAAGGCCACATGATTATTACAGAGCTGTGATCAAATCACATACACACTAAAACCGACAGACAGTTATCACTTGGGATAAAAGCTGGAGGAAAGGAGCCAAGAAGCAAACAGGACTCTGGGATCCGGGACCTTGCTCACTAAGTACCACAAGGATTTAAGGTGTTTGTAGGGAGGCATGCAGGTAGAAACCTCACCAGGGCAGGTACGATTCTTATCAATAGCTCTGACAGTGATGGACCACCACAGAGCCAAACCACTGGTGAAGTACACATAAATTTAGGGTTAAGGGAGAAAACAAAAAACCTCCAGTGGATAACCAGGCATGAGGTTTCCTGTGATCTCATTTGTCATACAAGTTGTTGATCCTTCTTCCAGGCGGCACAAATCTTTATTTTTAGTTTTCTTTTGAAATATATACTAGAATAGTGATTCTCAATCTGTGGGTCATGACACTTTTGGGGGTCAAATGATCCTTTTACAGGGATCGCCTAAGACCATTGGAAAAATGCAGATATTTACATTATGATTCATGGCAGTAGCAAAATTACAATTGTGAATTAGCCATGAAAATAATTTTATGGTTGGGGAGTCACCACGACATGAAGAACTGTATTAAAGGGCGTTAGGAAGCGTTAGGAAGGTTGAGAATCATTGCTCTAGAATATAGGTCTTAGTGCCATTTTTACTCCATTTTTTTTCTTGAAAATTTATATTTGTGAGAGTGTAAGGGAGAGTTGACTATTGTTTTTCCTTAATAACTTGGAAGATTTTTCCTCTGGACTTCTGTTTCTTCTATTGCAAGGTCCATTATTGTGATCAACATTCTTTCTTCTGGCTCTGCTCTCTACCTGCATAATAGATTTTCTCTCTTCCTTTTCAATCTGAAATGATCACAACAGCCCAGAATTCAGCAAACAAATGGACCCACAGGAATAGAGGAGACGCTGGCAGAGGCATGAATGAAATCTTGAATGGTGGACAGGGAAGGGTCGTTGAGTAGCAGTAATGGGAGAAAAGAAAATGACTCTGAAATGTTTGTAGTTGCGGGAATCATGTTGTCTGAAGGAATACTTTATTCTTTCAACAATTTTGGAGGCTGAGTGTTCAAGATCAAGGGGTCAGGAGGTCACTTGTCTTCCCAGGTTTTGAGGCCCTCCCTTGGCTTCCAGGTGACTACATCCCCATTCTTAGATGGTCTTTCACGCACATGCTCATTCTTCTTATTTCTACCCCCAAATTCTTCTTCAAAGTACACCAGTGACACAAAAGAGGGATCCAATATAACTGTATAGTTAACATAGTTACCTCTTGATAGCTATCTTATTATCCAAAAAAATTTGTATTTTGAAATATTTGTAGTTATCAGTTCCATATACATTTGAAGGCATGGAACAACAATTTAGCCCATAATATATCCCTTACATAAAATTTAATTTCCAATGGATTCTAATATCAGTGTAAATACTAAAGCTTTATTCTACCATAAATGCAAAAGGAGAATTTGGGACATGAAATTAGGGATGTATATATAAATGAAGTAAGCATATATTATTATATACATTTGGTATATATTCATTATTTAATCAAGTCCTAAAGAAGTAGAAAAAATAAGCATTGAAAAAAATAATCCACAAATTGGGACAAGATATTTTCAATACCTATAACTTCTAAAAGGATTAGATAAAGCCAATATGAAATGGGAATTTTGATCATATAACTAGAATGTATGCGTTTTCATTGCTATGCATAATTAGTTTTAAAACCAAAGTAGAAATTTCAACAATAATGTACATATTTTTGGCTAGCCTGTTTTGTTTGCATTTTTAAAATCATAAAGACATTCTGCAGTTAGCATATTGAACTGCAGAGGTAAACATTGTGAATCAGAGACATATTGCCAAAATGATTAAAGAGGCTGATGGCCTGAACATTGTTTGGTACACAGAAGTCCCTTTAGGCTGATGAATTGATCAATACATCATGTCTAAGCCTCCATGCTATCCACCCAGGTCATGGCTTCCCAACCTTTCATCAGAATGAAAGTGATGAACTGTTATAATATCTAAGTTTAATTTGAAATGACTTGGATGAAGTCATTATTTATTTTTGGCTTCAATGCTTATTACTGGGCTTCTCATATTTATCTCAGCAACAAATGATAAGAATTTAATTATAGGAAACTAGTAAGAACATAAGAAAGATAAAGTATAGAGTGTTTATCACTTGTATTTGAAAAAGAAATGATATTTGAAAATGATCTAAGGATAAGTGGTAGAAAATAGCGTAAGTAGAGAAAATGCTGGAATAATCCATTTATGAGTTGGCTCAGTGTAATAGATATGATACACTCACAAGGACGTGTGGTTTAATACATAAATTATACTTTAATATTTGGTTTCAGCAAAATGTCATTTCTTATATTAAAATAATCCAAGTGAATTGAATGTTACTGTTAAGGATTTTTTAAATGTGTGTGTGTGTGTCATGTGTATGTCTGTGTGTGTGTGTCTGTGTATATGGTGTATGTGTGTGTGTCTATGTGTATGTACAGGAACCCACATACTCATGTTCACATGTGTATGTAGAGGCTGGAGAACAATCTCAAGCGTTACTCCCCAAGTGCCATGCACCTTTGAGTTAGTGTCATTTATTGCTCTGGAACCTCAGCAAGTAGGTTAGGGTGTCAAGCCAGCAATCTCCGGGGACCCTCCTCTCTTTTCCTCCTTGATCATGGGATTACAACAGTGAATCTCCATATGCAATTTTCTATGTTGCTCCTGGAGCTCAAAACTTAAGGTCCCCACATTTATGAGGAAAACATTTTACTGTCATAGCCATCAATTTTTGCTTATATTATATTTACAAGTTTGTCTTTGGTTTTATAGCACAGTCTTAACATAGGCAACATTACTATAAAAACAATTTAACTGTTTTTCATAAAATGAATAATATTTCTTTAAATTGTGCAGTACATTACTCTTAATTACCATTCTACAATTTTTTTTCATTTAAAAATGTGGGTCTTGTTTCTATGAAATTAAGATATCTAAGAAATAGAAGATATCTCCAAAACAGCACTACAGTCAATATTATTTTTGTTTTAGGAACCAAACTCAGGTCCTTTGGAGAGCAGAGAGTGCTCCTACCCACAGATCCATCTCCTAAGCCACTTTATCACAATTTTTTACTTGCAAGCAGAAATCTTAATATGCTGATAAAGTTGCTTCCAATTTGTTTAGCCTTAACCTGGGATTTTAGACTGTTATTTATTTGTCGTACTCTGGAAGACAAATATCCTGTTACTTTTTCCTATGTGACTGAATGATGCTTTAGAAATCACACTCTAGATGAGAATCAGTCTGTCAGTAGAGCACATCATGATCACTGTTGGACCACTTCTCTTCTAGAGTAATGGTTCCCGCCAAGGGCATGCTGCTCCTTTGGATGAACTTGGAATGAGTTTCTCAAGCCCTTAAGGTAAATTGGAAGATTTACTCACCACTAGAAACAAATGAAATCTGAAGTAAATTCACTTTAGTCTAACAAATGATTTTCATTATTCAATAGTTTGGAATGGAGTGGTTTGGCCATAAATTGTGTGTATACTATAACAAAGAAATGTTTTATTCTTCCTGTAAAAATACACTAATATATTTTAAAATACAATGAAAATAATTATATTTAAACAAATTCAGAAGGGTATTCAATTCTCTATTTTAACCTGGTCACTTAATGAATTAACAATTCGTTAATAAAAACAATTAAAAGAGTAACAATTGGAGGTAATGGGAGTTGGTTGGGAGGGGATGGCTGGAAGGGTGGGAGGAAGGAAGAGGTTGATCTTTGATTGGTATGTAAAATGAATAAAAACTTTCTTAATAAAAAATAGATTAACAATTCCTTGAAGACTCAATGCATGCTAGTTCTTACTGAAAATGCTGTAAGTCAACCTTTACACTTTAAATACTAACTCTCATTTGGTGTTTAGCTGTTTGCACTGTAGCACTACCACAAAAGTACCTGAGAAACCACAAAATAAAATGAAAAGATCTTGGGCATTAAAAGATTAAACAGCCAAATTTCCAATTTTGTCCTTGCTTTTACTGTGTTTCACTTTATTTTTATCAGAAAGCTACTGAATTATCAGTTTCCACATCTGTATAATATATAAAATTTATCATTAGTGACTGAAGGCTTAAGTATTACCATATATGCAAGAATCATAGTCCAGGGCAAAATTCATAACATTAAGTAACTTATTCAGCCTACCATGTTCAAATTTATGTTACTATAGCAAAAATGCATATCAACACATTTTTCTTTTTATGGAGTTTATAATTTCTAGTGTAATTCATACCATGGGGAGTTTGTCTAAAGATATCTGGAAAATGAATAGAAATCCTCAATGTCCTGTTTAGTCTTTCTGTTCTCACTAGCTCCTTACAAGTGTCAACAGGTTTTGAGTGGGCAACACATTAAGCAGATGCAAATTCTGTATTGAATGCTTTGCTTGTAGGGAGATTATATGTGAAAATGCAATGTTACATTAAGGAAAGCTGTTACATAGACACAAACATCATCTGTACAGATTTAGTTTATATATAAAATGAACTTGTAATCCATCATGGTTTAAATGTAGTCATAACATTTAATAGCTATATGCATATGTGCAATTTGCCAAATGTTTTCACTTACAAAGCTCATGAGGTCAGAGATGAGTATTATATTAAATATTATTGGAGAGAATAAAAAATTAACTACCATAGGTTTTATAGTAATTATTGTTAGCTGTGAAGAACACAAAAGTTTCCTAGATGATGTTATAAACTGAAATACCATCTAATAAATTAATATAATAATAATACAGCTTCATTGCAGCTACAAAATCAAGTTTCACAGCCTATCATAACAGGTGATATTTAAGCAAAAGTCAGTTTTCATAGTTGCATATGCAATAAACCCTCCATTATGAGAGGCATTCCTAGAAATAGTGACCATTAGATGTAGATTTTACTGAGAAAATTATCCATAGCAATTAAAACCTGAAATGATTAAAGTTATTCATCTAAAATGCATTTCATTTACTTTGTACCATCTTTCAAAGAATGTGTTCAGGGCTGGGAAGATGGATCAGTGGGTAAAGTATTCATTGCACATACATGAGGATCTGAGTTCAGACCCCCCAGAACCCATGTAAAACCTGGGCACAGTAAGGCAGGCTTGTAATGCCAGTGCTGGGAAGGAAGGCATAGGTATATATTTAGCCAAAGCAGCAAGGTCCAGGGTCAGCAAGAGACTCAATCTCAGTAGAAAAGTAGACTTGAGAGTAACAAACAAAGACTCCTTATGTTTCCTTCTGGCATTTCTACCTATACTGCTGGACGAGCAAATCCACATGCACACCTGTATAATATACACTCACACATATCCACAGACACAGACACAGACATATACACACAGACATATACACATACATGCATACACACAAGACACATGCACACAAACACACAGGTAGAAGCACACACACATAGACATAAACACAAACATGCACATATAGACATGCAAACTTACACACAGACACTCAGAGACACACACAGATACATACACACAAACACACAGACATACATGAAGATGCACATACAGACACACACAAATACACAGATAAATATGCGCGCGCACACACACACACACACACACACACACACACCTTTTCATATGGCCTTCAGCATTAGTTTTTCCTCTCAATACTTCATCTTTCCTTTCCATCCCATCCCCATCTAATCTTCCTTTCCTTGTTTCCCTTTATCTCTTTACAACACTGTACTCTATATTCCCTTCCTTTGAATATCCCCTCCTGCTCCATTGTTCCCTACTAGTTACATAACCTCTATCTTTATTCTTGTCAAAACACAAATATGTAAAGTTTAAATGCTAACATCCACATATAAGAGAAAATATGTGATATTGTCTCCTGTGGTCTGGGTTACCTCACTCAGAATGATAGTTTCTAGTTCTATTTATATATCTGAAAATTTAATGATTTTACTATTTTTTTTTTGAGACAGGGTTCTCTGTGTAGCTTTGCGCCTTTCCTGAGACTCATTTGGTAGACCAGCCTGGCCTCGAACTCACAGAGATCCGCCTGGCTCTGCCTCCCGAGTGCTGGGATTAAAGGCGTGGCCACCACCACCCAGCAATTTTATTATTCTTTTTTTTTTTTTTTTTTTTGGGGGGGGTTTTCGAGACAGGGTTTCTCTGTGTAGCTTTGCGCCTTTCCTGGAACTCACTTGGTAGCCCAGGCTGGCCTCAAACTCACAGAGATCCGCCTGGCTCTGCCTCCCGAGTGCTGGGATTAAAGGCGTGCACCACCACCGCGGCAATTTTATTATTCTTAATAACAGATTTATCTCATTTTGTAAATGTGCAAAAGGGGGCTTGCCCCCACCTTTTTCTTTCAGGGTGCTCTTGAGGAGTGAGATATAAGAGATTTAGATAGAAATATAGAGGGGAAAAAGACAGACAGAAACACAGGATAGCCCTGGGAAAGCCTGGATCCTTATCCACTAGCCCCTTCTGTCTCTTCTAAAGGGCTTTTTATAAGAATGCCAAGGAGTGGAGCAAAAGACCTCCCCTTAGAACAGCCAAGTGCAGGCTCTTCTAAACACCTGGTAACCATGGATGTGGTCAATCCATCTGCTTATGAAGCCCTGCTGGGTAAAGCAAGCTCAGATCTCACACAGAGCCCACTCTGTGGGCCCCCACAGGTCCCTCCTCTTAATTTTTTAAAGAGCCCTTCAGGCCCCTCAGATAGACTGGGTGTGTCTTAGGTCATCCTGCTTGATTATTCTTCCATTACCCACCATGGAGATATGCTTTTCACCAAACATACTCTGTGGCTTAAGTTAGAAGATATCAAGAAGAAAGTTGCCGATCTCTGACCACCAGCCTCTGGCAGGAGGGGTTACAGAGCTTAACTCAACTCTGACTCAGAAGCTTGCATGTAGTTTGAACAACCCAGTGATCCCTAGTCTGCCACATCCCCCAGGAAAGGAGTAGAGGATAACTAAGATGGAATGTTCTTTTTTAAATGGGTCTTAAGATGACTATAACAGCCTTAGCGCTGCCAAGCCCCTTTTTAAAATCAATAAACTCTTGATGCAAACTCTATCAAATAAACTGCATCAAACTTAAAGATTCCCTTAGCTTCACCAAACTCTGGTTCATTAGTATCAACATAATTTTAGTATGAATATTACTATACATTGTGGCTGTAGAGTTTTCTCTCTGGGTCCACCAAGCCCCGGCAGTCTGACAGCTCACTTATAAAATAAACACACAGATGCTTATGTTATTTATAAACTGTATGGCTGTGACAGGCTTCTTGCTAACTGTTCTTATATGTTAAATTAACCCATTTCTATAAATCTATACCTTGCCACGTGGCTCATGGCTTACCAGCATCTTCAACATGCTGCTTGTCATGGCAGCGGCTGGTAGTGTTGCCCCCCCCCTTTCCTGTTTCTCAATTCTCCTCTGTTAGTCCCACTTATACTTCCTGCCTGGCCACTGGCCAATCAGTGCTTTATTTATTGACCAATCAGAGCAATACATTTGACATACAGACCATCCCACAGCAATACATATTTACAACTAGCTTGATTTTTTTTTACAAATTTATATTCTATAGGACTACTTTATAAACCTTAGCAAACATCTAGAAGAGATCTCTCAATTAAATTATTATCACTATACATATTTACTCTTTTTACATTTACTTACATTAAACATATAGGCTTACATTCAACATTTACACTTTTCACAAACTCACATTCAACAGACACTTATGTATACTTCTTACAAACTTACGTTCAAAAGGAAAGTCTATAGAATTATTTTACAATCTTATATTCATAAGGAAATGCTATTATTCAAGAGGAAACTCTATAAAACTATTTTACAGACATCTAGAAAGAATCTTTTAATAGAACTAACTTAATATCTTTCAACAAGATAGAGAATACACAAATCATAAGTTACCACAGTAAAAATTATAAGTGAACTCAACACTGCTTTATTTCTAAGTTCGGAGTTCATAGTCAATTTTGATATGAGAAACCTGTGGGGAGCCAACAAGCTTCATTTTGTGACTAAGGGTACAATTTTTCCCCTTTCTTAATTTTTAAAAGCTACTTTTTAAGATTACCATGAGTTCTTTTAATGATGCCAATGTTTCTTTCTTGTATCTTAAGCACTACTCAATGCCATAAGTTTTTTTCACACCGGAAGAAATTTCCCAGTCTAAGGACCATTTTTCCTTGTTTTCTAAAACATTTTAAAGTGGCTTGTTGACAAACAGTATTAGCACTTTAATTATCTCCTGAGAGGCAAATTGTTCACCTGTTCCTAGTTCTCAAGAGATAAGACTAAGCTTTCTGCATTTGGAGCTTAAAAAATAGTTTTTTGGCAGTATTGCCATTTTGAGCTAAAAAATTACATTTCCCACACTGCCTTTCTCTATATCTTCCTGAAGTTACTAATGACATTATGAACTATGTTTCCCAAAATGCCTTTTATGTACACTGCACTCCTGTTTCCATTTACATGGTTTTATTTCCTGCTGTTGCTTTTAATACGGAAGATTTTGAGTCAAGTTTTTGTTCTTTTACCATGGGAGATTTCTGTTCTCCCTGAGCTGGCATTGATAGGTGTATTTCCTACACCTGACACTTTTCCTGGAGTGGCCTGTGTCCATCTGTTCATGTGCATTCAAACAGGTTCTTTGGTGCCAGAAGCAAAAAACACTCAGGGCTTGCTCTTCCACCTTACTGGGTTAGTACAAGAAAATAAAAGTACTATTTCAGCCTTTTCAGAGAGATTCCCTCCTGGTTATATCTTTCTCTTGTCCTGCTTGTCTCCTCCCCCTGATACAGAGACACTGATACCATAGCCACCTCTGTGCCTCTGTGAATGCTCTGTCCCTACTCAGCTTTCTGCCTGTACTCTCTCTCTCACTAGGTTCTAGGCACAGGGGATTCTGGCTGATGATTTTCTAATACTGGCTGGAAGGAGAGACAAGACTAGCAAAGAGGACTTACCTTGTCCAAAGAGGTTTTGGGTTTTTTTGTTTTTTCTTAGAGTAATTACAGGTAATTTTCCCATACTGACAGATGTTACTTTCAGGTGAGTTAAAGTTTTGTCCTTACAGAAAGAGAAAAAAATTTGAGAAAGAAAAGGCCTGAAAAACTTTGAGTTTTTTAGAGAGAGATTACTAAGATTTTCCTAAGACCTCTCTTCTCCTTGGCTTCATGGCCAAATGGAAACTAATTTTGATGGTATGATGTTTCCATACAGTTGCAGCATCAGCACAGTGAAAAGTTTTATTATACCCACATCTGTCTCAGGCAAAATTCATTCCTCTGCCTCTCAGGGCTTGATTCTAAGCTGTCTCCAGTCCAAAAGCATCCATAGGAATCTTTTTCTGCTTGTTTTTCTCATCTTTGATAGATTTTCATGATTCTTTTTTGTTTATAGCCACACAGTTGGAAAATCAAGGACATAGTTTCTCTGTCTTGTTACTTCATCCTAAATTTTTCTTAAACTATATTCCTAACCCATTTTTTTATATTCTACCTTACTCTAAACTTCTTCCTGCACTCCATTCTGTATTCCACCTTATATTTTTCCCTAATTTTTATACGCAGGAAGTATAGGCGGGACAAAGAGAAAGGAGAATGCTGGGAATAGGAAGGCTGAGGCAGGAGATGTTGCCAGCCACCACCATGAGAAACATGATGTAAGAAACCAGTAAGCCACAAGCCACATGGCAAGGTATAGATTTATAGAAATGGGTTAATTTAAAATATAAGAACTAGCCAGGCGGTGGTGGCGCACACCTTTAATCCCAGCACTCGGGAGGCAGAGCCAGGAGGATCTCTGTGAGTTGGAGGCCCACCTGGACTACCAAGTGAGTCCCAGGAAAGGCGCAAAGCTACACAGAGAAACCCTGTCTCAAAAAACCAAAAAAAAAAAAAAAAAAAAAAAAAAGATACAAGAACTAGATAACAAGAAGCCTGCCATGGCCATACAGTTTATAGGTAATATAAGTCTCTGTGTGTTTGCTTGGGTCCAAGTGGCTTCAGGACTGGCAGGTGAGAGAGATTTGTCCTCACCACAGGCCAGGCAGGACCAGAAAAACTTCAGCTACAAATGGCGCCCAACAGGTTGGCAAGAATTTCCACCTAAAACCTGAGAAAGAAGATTCTAAAATGGAGCTAAAAATAGCTTCCTAGTTGTCTCTTTGAAGTTAGCCACAGCCTGTGGGCTTGAGCTACTATATGGCAGGTTCCTTGCATACACACTTGCCCTGTAGTATGGCAGGAATGAGGTGCCCTGTGTGGTGGATTTAACCTTTTCTCGGAAAAAAAAATAAAAAAGGTTTCAGGACTACATGCTGCTTGGATAGAAGCATAGACCCACTATGGCTCTCAGTGCTGCTGGTGAATTATCTCCACCATGTTGGAAAGCTAAATTGGATGGAGCTAACACCAAAGATTTCTGCTTCAGTACTAACCACTGCTTTTTTTTTTTTTTTTTTTTTTGGTTTTTCGAGACAGGGTTTCTCTGTGCAGCTTTGTGCCTTTTCCTAGAACTCACTTGGTAGCCCAGGCTGGCCTTGAACTCACAGAGATCCGCCTGGCTCTGCCTCCCGAGTGCTGGGATTAAAGGCATGCACCACCACTGCCTGGCTTAACCACTGCATTTTAAACAATAGTTACACAATAAGACAGATTCAGATGGAACAAGACTTTAAATGGTTTACAATATATGTAAAAATGTATGTAGGCTTGAAAGAGAGAAAAAAAGAAATATATGCAGTTATATAAAGAAATAAACAGTTTTTAAAAGTAAAGTCTTTAAAGAGACAGTAAAGGTAATATAAAAAAATAAGCCACGTAAAGATGGATATCACACAGAGAATCTAGATTGTGTTGTCTTTGGGATTTTTAACTGCAGAGAGACATTTGATTGTAAAGGCAGATGAGTTAAACCAATATGTATATTTTAAAGGTATCTTGACTTCAAAATTTGGATCTAAGGATATGTTGATTTGGAAAGGAGGCTCTGCTTTTGTTTCCACAGAAAGCAAGAGGCTATGGATTTGTTCCAGATTAAGATACATTAGGTTTGACCAGCCAAGACGCCCTGAAAGGTCACCTATGACACCATGGCCCAGATGATCCAATATCCAGAACGTTTTCAAGACAACTGGCTCAGATAATACAGCCTCATGGACTACTCCATAATTCTAAAATCTTCTATATGTCCCCATAAGAATATAGTGCTCTCATCCAGCAGGAAGTAGTAAGAGAAGCTATGCCCAAATTCCCAAATATACCAAGCTGGCTTTGGAGATGGAATTGGCTCACTCTTTCTCTAAGCCCAAAAGAAAAGGTTAAGAGATTTTTCTGTCCCATATCTGAAGAGCTCTCTGGTGTGGGACAGAACAGAACCAATATTTTTATTTAAAGCAAGTTGATTATAAAAGCAATCTCTTTCTAAAGAAGAAAAGGGAATAGTATAGATATGGTAGGATGAAAGGGTAGATTAAGGAACCTACTTTTAAAGAGTTACAACTTCTTTAAAAATGTTTTACATTGCTGTAGATTTTAGTTTATTGATACAAATTTAAAGTTAATTTTGTTATACTGTATGTATATTTCTACTCTCCTTTGAGGTATTATGTTTATGTAACTCATTTAAATTGTAATGGATAATTAAGAAATGAAGATTAATAATTACTATTCTATAACAGTCAAACTTACAGTCATGTTAAGTTTTCTAGGTATAGATAGATATAATTCAATTAGGTAGGTAATCAAACACTTCAAAGACCTACAGAATATGGCATCTAACATGTTTTAAAAATTTAGACTTTCTGGACAGTGAGACATGTCTGCTCCTGGCAGCACCAATTTACTTCAGAGAGGAGGACAGGCATCAAAGACACCCTGTATGGAGTTTATCTTCTTCTTGGCAAAAATAGCCATTTGGGCAAGAAACTGTTCTTGCTTGGACTGCTTGAAAAAAAAATGCATCAACTGGACATGCAGGACCCATAGGAAGGTGCTTGGCAAAATGGTCCTTCGGGTTCCTGCTTTGCAAAAGAAACTGCCAGACATTCTACAGGACACAGAGAGAAGTGACTGAGAGACTCTAGCACTATAGGCTGAAGACAGATGCCCCAACTTTACAGAGGAACTTTGGATGACTGTTCAGGCTGCCAGCTGTCTCTGTCTACTCTTGCAAGACTCCTGAAAGTTGCTTGCATCCTTCTCTCATTTCTCAGGTAATATTATATCCTTCTGAGGTCTTTGATGTAATTGAAGACTAGATAGATATAATTTCCTTAGTCATGATAAAAGATAAGTTAGATATGAAACCTTAGACTCACAAATATAGGATAGATAGAATATCTTTTATAATTTTGCCAAATACAAATATACTAGCTATTATAATGGTAATTCTTGCTTGATAACTGTTTTGTTATATGTAATTTTACTATGTAAAAGTTAAAACCTTCCTTTTTGAAAAAAAAAAAGGGGAAGTGCTGTGGGATGTTCTCTATGCTGTGAATGTGTTGCTCTGATTGGTTAATAAATAAAGTGCTGATTGGCCAGTAACCAGGCAGGAAGTATAGGTGGGACAAAGAGAGAGGAGAATGCTGAAAACAGGAAGGCTGAGGCAGGAGACGATGCCAGCCACCACCATGAGAAACATGATGTAAGATACCAGTAAGCCACAAGCCACATGGAAAGGTACAGATTTATAGAAATGGGTTAATTTAAGATATAAGAACCAGATAATAAGAAGCCTGCCATGGCCATACAGTTTATAAGTAATATAAGTCTCTGTGTGTTTGCTTGGGTCTGAGCGGCTGCAGGACTGAAAGGTGAGAGAGATTTGTCTTGACCGTGGGCCTGGCAGGACCAGAAAAACTTCAGCTACAAGTTTCCAATTGGATTAAGGGAGTAACTTCATTCTAGTTCCCCCATAGAAGAAGGATGAAATTCGTTTAAAGGAAGATTGTCATTGGAATGCCTACTATTTTCATACATACCACTAATGACTAAACAGAAAAGCATCATGCTTGCCTAGAGGTAGAAAATATAACTAATTCCCAGCAAGGGAATAGAAGACATAATTGTGTGTCGGTTATTGAACTGCAATCACAGTGGTTTAAAGTAACCATGATGAAAGGTTTTGAGAGAAATGAAAGTTGAATAAATACTAAAAGATGGGAGTTGTATCAAATATTTGGATCTGAGAAAAGAATTAAATGGAAAAATAGAACTTAAAAATTCAGGAATAGAAACACAGAAAGCAATGTCCAGAATAAGAGACAGAAAATCTACAACAACAAAATCACAAAGGAAAAAAAAGAAAGAAAACTACTGGTGAAATTGAAAGAGTGTTATAAACACAGTGAAAAGATTTCACATCTAGATAAATGCTAAAAGCAAGAAGGCGAGCAAAAGCAGGTTCAGACATACAGCACCCTGCAAACACTGACACTGCTCTGAAGAACAAGGGGAATGCAAATATAGCCCAGTCTAGTTGCTTTAGAAAAAAATGGCTGCATCCCAGCATCTCAGTAAATCTTTAAAACACCCCAAAATAAGGATATATTACTTTTACTAGGGCATCAATACAGTAATGTACAGATTCCATCTCTTCAGAAAGAAATACAACTTTAACAAGCCGAAAATGTCTTGCCCATATAGAAAATAAAATTGTTCCAATCATATACATGGGAAAAACTCTGGGCAGTAAGTGTTTACTGCTCTAGGAGTGAATACTGCCACAGCTGAAACTGGAACTTGATCCTGGTACTCAGATGGTGGAAGGAGAGAACCAAGTGTCTCCTAGAAATTGTCTACTGATTGTCACAAGATCTTCTCCCAACCTCATGCCCCACATTAAATAAGCAGATCAAATAAGAAAGGTCTTAAACAAAATACAGAGAACTTATCGCCAAGAGATCTACTCTAAAAGGGATAGAAGAATATTATGAAACAAGGAGAAATTGATACATGTCCTAAATCCCACAGTAACTTTTATTTTTTTAATTTTTGTTTAGTTCATTGAGAATTCCAGACAATGTGTTTTAATCATAGTCACCTCTTCTCCCACGTTCTGTATCCAAATTCCTTCTGTATCCATTCAACTTTGTGTCTTGTGTGTGTGTGTGTGTGTGTGTGTGTGTGTGCGCTTGTACATGTATCCATGGAGTCCAATTTGTGCCACATAAACCTGGATGTGTGGCCTTCCACTGGAGCATGCATGACCTATTGACCTACTAAGGGTTGCACTCTTAAAGAGAATCAACTCCTTTGAGCAGCTATAAGTTTCCAATAGCTCTTCATCTGGGTATGGAGGGCACTTTGTGCCTACCTTCTCTTTCCATGCTGGGAAGTGATCTGGCTTGAACTTTCTAGGTCTTGTACATGTTGTCACATCACAGGTGCTTTCATAAGTGCAATTGCTCTTCTGTATTCAGAAGAAACTTGTCCCTGGCACCCACTGCCTCTAGTTCTTACACTCTTTCTGCCCCTTCTTCCACAATGACTCTTGTGTTTGGAGTTAGGAAAGTGATACACATGCTCCATTAAAGATTGAGCATTCTAGAGTTCTACAATAACTATTTTAAAAATCTGAAATGTAAAATAGCAACAGTGACAATAACGATGACAAAGCGCAATGAAAAATGTATACTTGAGGAGTCAAAAAAAGGTGAATAAATCATAAAAGGAACATAGCACAGGTTCAAGAATAAAAACAAATATCAAAATATTGATGTAAAACATAAATATGGTATCAAGCAATAATATAATAAATAAACCTCCTGAACACAGATGCAAACATTACCTACATCACACGAGAAAATCAATCCAGACAATATATTGCAAACAAGTGCCATACCTCTTATTCTAAGACATTATAGGTGGATTAATATTAAAAAGTCAATGTGCCACATTAAGAAATGAAAGAACACCAGGTGGTGTTGGCATACTCCTTTAATCTCAGCACTTGGCAGAGCCAGGCAGATCTCTGTGAGTTTGAGGCCTGCCTGGGCTACAGTGTGAGTTCCAGGAAGGGCACAAAGCTATATAGAGAAACCCTGTCTCAAAAAACAAACAAAAAAAAAAAAAGAAATGAAAGAACATCATAATAAAAAACAATAAAATTTTTAAAATGTTAAAGCATAGAAGAAACTAATTCTACAGTATTTCAAGTTTGAAGAATGGATAGTTGTAGATGGTTTGTGATGAATATGTGAAATCATAATGGTGTTAGAATCTCATTACTTCTTTGGGTTATTAATATGAAATATATGTGCACTTTTGAAAACTTTTGAAAAATTGATCTATTCGATATATCCTTTATTTATTTTTTACTTTATTTTGTTTTTGAAACTAAACTGATTACATATAGCCAAGGATGACCTTCAACTGTTGAACATCCTGTCTCTATCACACATATGCTTGCATTATGGGTGTGTACCATCACAGCTGACACATTCAAACATATTCTTAGGGATTCTCATGCTTATAATGTTTTAATAAAATTTTACTTAAAATTATAATAAACTTTTCTATAAAGCAATAATAGTATAGCAGCATTAAAAATACTGGAATCAACCTGGGGCGGGAGTTTCTTTCCACTTCCCTGTAACATTAAGGCTGCACCGACTTAAGGTGCTTGTGAGTTTGTGATGAGTTCCCAGATAGGCAACGTGGCTCGGTCCAGGCCTCAGAAGCACCAGAATGTGTTCACCTTTAAAAATGACAAGTTCGATAAGAGTGTTCAGACCAAGAAAATTAATGCCAAACTTCATGATGGAGTGTGTCAGTGCTGCAAAGAAGTTCTTGAGTGGCGTGTAAAATACAGCAAGTACAAACCATTGTCAAAGCCTAAGAAGTGTGTTAAATGTTTACAAAAGATAGTCAAGGACTCTTACCACATAATGTGTAGACCATGTGCCTGTGAACTTGAAGTTTGTGCGAAGTGTAGAAAGAAAGAAGACATTGTTATTCTGTTTAATAGAGAACCAGAAACTTCAGCAAATACTGAAAATCAAGATTCTAACCACAGAAGAAGCTACAAAGGGAAGGAGGACAGTGATGAGGATTTAGATGATGACACCCACTTGGATGACGAGGATGGAGACACTTAGGTGGCCTGATGACAGCATGGAGTCAGCTGCAGAGGGCTCAGCAGACACACTGACATCCTGATGTGGCTGTTCAGAATCGGTAGAACTGACCCATGAGCAATATAAATTACTTATAACATTTGAATAACAGAAACTTTCAGGTTTTCACAATAAAACCTAAGCTGCATATACAGAATATGTGTGGAAACTCCTACTGTAGCATATTCTACAATCTATGGAAATTGTTTTGAAAAAAAAAATATTATCTAATGTCAAGCTATCCAGTGTTGAGAATTGTTGATTGTATCAGAACTATCTTTTGGAAAATTAAGATGATTAGCTCACAGTGAGTACATTTCTATAGCCTGACCTCAGGTGTGTGGCTTCCTTAGCAAAAGCCCCCTTATAGCTTACAAAGCAAAACCATTTATTTTTATACATGCACACACACACACACACACACACACAAAATCATGAGTAGTGATTTTCCTTCAAAAATATTTTTATATATGTTATCTCTTTTTTTAACCTTTTCCCGGAGTGGAAATATGTACTCAGAAAAAAAAATGAGTGGACTATATAATATTAATAACTAGAAAAGAAAATCCAACATTGATACTTGAGTGGAGATACTTGCAGTATCAGAAGCTCCTGCGATGTTCTCCCTCGCAAGGTTATCCTTCCCAGAATTCCATTGTTCTGCATTATCACTTTGCTGCCAGTGTTTCTGTATGTAGGTGGTGTAGGTTAGCTCTGTGTGATTACTGAGATGTGTGTCCTTATGTTTAAAATCCTAAAGCTACAGAAAGGTAGCAAGGCAGGCAATACAGTAAACTTTTCCACACTCTGTACTTTGATTCCCAATTTTAATGTTTTACTATGTTTTCTTTGTGTCTTAATCTACACACATAGTGCACGAATTGTTAGAAGGTCTTATTAATAAAAACAAACCTGGATCCAGGTACTGGGGTCAACACTGGAAGATCAGAGAAGAACAAGCCACAGCTTCTTCACCTTGCAATTCCTCAGTTGATCCTGTTTCCTCAGACTGGAAGCCTCTGTGTCCTTATCCAAATGGATCTCAGCTGAACTGCTGCTCGAAAGCCTGAAAGCTTAACCAGCTTTAGTTCCTGGTCCTCACACCTTATATACCTTTCTGCTTTATGCCATCACTTCCTGGGATTAAAGGTGTGAGTCACCATGCCTGGCTGTTTCCAGTGTGGCTTTAAACTCAGAGATCCAAATGGATCTCTGCCTCCCAAGTGATAGGATTAAAGGTGTGTGTGCCACCATTTTCTTGCCTTTATATCTTGTGGCTATTTGGTTCTATGACCCCAGATAAATTTATTAGGGTACACGATATATTGGGGAACACAATACCACCACATGCACACACACACACACACACACACACACACACACACACACACATATGACATTGTATGTATGTGTATATATGTGTGTATATATTTTCCAAACCATTGAAATAAATGTGCAACCCTGGTTTTGGAAAAAAAATACTGGAATCAGATCTAACACACACACATACACACACACACACACACACACACACACACACACACTGGAATGCAGCATCTACCATCATCACTATCAAATCACTACAAAAAAAGAGAAGAGTCCCAAACAAAACACTGCTCAAGAAGTCAAAATCCCATTGAGAAAGGGAGCTAAGATAGTGAGAAAATTCCTTAGATCTTCTTCCCTTAGACTATAGGTTTAGTTAGCTATAGTATCTATCCTGACAGATATTTTATGTAGGGACTCTCATTATAAAATACCTAGAAAGCAGAAGTACTCCGTCAGTTTATGAAACTAAAGTAAAAAAAACAGATTGTGGGTACAATAACAGTGGAGACTTGTGGATAGGTAGCTGGATAGCCATCGTCAGCCCTCACATAGTGATTTGCAGAAACTTGCACTGCAGTGACAAAATGTAAGAATCTAGTTAGAACATTCCTGCTGAACAGATGGATATATTTTCCATCTCTACTACCTAGTTCAAGAGTCACTACAGGGTAAATACCCCATCATCTCAATCTGGAGTACCATGATAGCAGAAACAAAGAAGAGGTGTGGCCAAAGAAGGAAACCCTACTGGTCACATAAACAAATACCAAGCAGTACGGAGAATGAGTGACTGAGCAGTCAGGTAGCTACGAGAAGTAATGTGGACGTTTCTCCCGAGTTTAAACTGAGAAAGAGAAGCTGGTTAAAGTCAACACATATACAATTCCATCTGTATAAAACCCAAGTTCCACAAAGTGCATATTTAATGTTAGGACTATCAGGTCATTTGGAGGAGAATTAATAAGAGGAGGCAAATATTCTTTGACTGCTTGGTCTCAAGACATCATTTTATTTTGTAAAAAAAAAATGTTTTTAATGTATTTTTACTGTAAATATGCATGTGTATTTGACCGAAGAAATAAGACATTTTGTAAAAGAGAGGTCAAAACTGAAAATTTTGGACACAGAATTTTAGTATCATAGATGATGAAATATAGTGGTAAAAGGACAATGTGATACACATTTCATTGATTAAAATTTTGACAATCAATAAGTAACATTCAACCATAAATATACTAATTAGCATAAACATCTGTAAGGAAAGCCTAGTGGAGGTATGAAAATAAAAGGGAAAGGGAGCCATGCAGCATCCAAGTGTTATGAAAAACTTCATGCACATGTTGAACAGAAACGACTAAGGGTCACACAGTATGGTATCTGTAATCCTAGGGATAATTTTTACAAATTGTTTATACTATGGCTTCAATCACAATCACCCCAATGTGAAAATAACCAAAGTGTCTTTGGGTGATGGATAGGGTAAATAACTGGGTACAGGCATGCAATATGCTATTGAGAAAGAAGACAGGATGAACTACAAAGTTGTGAGAAGACATGGATGAGCCTAGCACATGTACTAAAAAAGTGAGGAAAAACCATCAGAGTGGGCTGTGTGCTTCTGCATCAGAGTTACATTATGTCCTTAAAAAGGCAAGTTTCTAAAATGGCTAAAATAATTTATCTGTCTGAGTTTCTTGATGACAAGAGAATGATTACAGATAAGAGAATTTTGTGCCAGTGAAACTCTTATTCTTAATACTGAGTTGGTGTATGCATGACACTTGGCATTTGTCAAAATCTGTAGAAATTTACAGCATAAAAATGGAGTATATGCAAATTTGGAAACAATAGAACATTAAAGCTTTAACAAAAAATGAAGATTTTGACAGTCTCTAACAATATTTCAAACATATGAAATTATTTCTCAGAAAAGAACAAGGATTAGGATGTATTCCAGTTAGTAAATTCATTAGTCACTTTTGCGTTGTCGTGACCAAATACCTTGACATCTGTAGAGGAAATTTATTTTAGTTTACAATTTCAGAAGGTTCAGTTGATTTCTTTTCCCCCAAATGCTTGGGCAGAACATCATAGTGCTGGGAGTGTGTGACATTTTTAACCTCAAGATGAATGGACAGCAGATAAAGATAAACCGGAAGCAGGGACAAGACGCTCCTATAGACTCACCCTAGTGACCTTAACTGGCTAAGATTTACTCTCTAAAGTTTCCAGAAACTCCCTATGTAGTGCTACCATCTGGGGAAATAGGCTTTACCACATGCATTTAATACTCAAATTATAACAGTGAAGATATTCCCCATATAACAATTTTAATACTTCCACACACACACACACACACGTGTGTGTGTGTGTGTGTGTGTGTGTGTGTGTGTGTGTGTGTGTGAAAGAATTAAGCCATTAAGTGTGTGGTTACCAGGCAATAGGATCAGGGAGTTTGCTATTAAGATAGTTATGTATGAAGAGGTAAATGTGGGAGAGCAGAAAGATTCATGTGATAATGAATAAATGTTGCACATATAAGCATGAGACGTGTTTTATTTCATACTGATGTGAACACTGACGTATAATGACAGGAGCATAGCTCAGTGGTAGAGTACTTTCCCAACCTATACAAAAGCCTGGAGTTTGAACCCCGCATGTTGAAAAAGACACATAGAAACATATGCAGGTATATGCACATAGGAAAAGCAATAAACTTATTTCCCCTACTGGTAGATGAGTGGATAAGAAAGGAATGATACCAATAAACATATCTAATGCCCAGATTTTTGCTTCTGAAGAAGGGATAGAGGCTCTTTTGGAAACAAGTAGCTGATTCTAAGTGAGGGAGGAAATATGCAAGAAAGGCAAGAGTATCTTGAAATGAAACAAACTAGGATGTCTTACAATTAATGGAGCTTATTAAAGGGATGCAGAAGACAATGGGAAGAGACCCCATTGGGTGATGGTGGATAAATGTGAGTAACACACAATAATGCTGAAGTAGAATTCAAATATCAAACAAATGCTAGTGAAGCCCTACAATTAATGAGTATGTAATTGAATCCATTTATAAATTATATGAAAGACTCAATCTCCCACATAGCTTTGCCAATAAATTATTTAGATATTCAAACAATGCGGGAACGTTACCCACTGTCTTGTGAGTATAAACTCTGCATAGCATATTCCTTCCTAAGAGTTTAGTGTGTGTGTGTGTGTGTGTGTGTGTGTGTGTGTGTGTGTGTGTTTGTGTGTGTGTGTGTGTGTCTGTGTATGTCAGTGTGTGTGTCTGTGTGTGCACACACACATAGGGGTAACTGAGAGGACATTCACAGAAATCTGACAATTTGAGCCAGGAGACAATTCAACACCAACAATAATGAATCATATAACAAAAATGCTACTTTACTTTTATGAATAAAAGCTCATGGGATTATGAAGATGGATGTAGAGAGTATGGGGAGATAGCTGGAACTGTGGGATATTTTGGGGATGGTGTGGGAACTCACTTAAGTGGCAACTTCCCTTGTAATGACTCTTGTTATGGAAGATAAGGAGTCTTAACTGGCCATCTTTTATAGTTAGGCAAGATTTCCAGTGGTTGAATTGGGTTACATTTGATTGAATTGTTGGATGAGGGGGTCCACTAGAGATACCTACACAACTCAGGCTGATTCCAGGATAGAGGATCTTTCAAACAAACTGACAGTGGGGCATAATTGCCAAGAACAATATCCACACATCTCATTGAATGTAGAGAGATCAAAATGGTGCCCACATGCTTCACCCCCTACTTTGTATTCTCTTTGGTACAAGAAGATACTTTACAGGCTATGGAAAGAGAAACTTGAACACCAACCCAGCTACAAAACCCTCCATCTACAATATGTCCTGCCTGCAAGATGTTCTGAGGCAATTGTGGCACAGAACTTGTGAGAGTGGCCTATCAATGACTGGTCTAACTTGAGGCTTACACTGTGAGGGGGAGTCCACGCCCTACACTGCCTTGATGGACAGGAACCAGAGACTAGATAGCCCATAGACTTGGGGTCAAACAATCACAAATGGCAAAACAAACAAACAAAAAAACCTATAAGATTATTCCCAATGATATTCTACTATACTCACAGATCAGTGCCTTGTTTAGTCATCATCTTAAGAGAGGCTTTCTCTGGCTACAGACGAGAGTGTGTGCAGAGACCCACAGTCAGACATTATGCAGAGAGAGTTTAAGTTGGAGCTCTCCTTTGGATCCCTCCCATCAGAGATCAGGGAATCCTATGGAAGAGGGAAAGGAAAGATTGTGTAAGTCAGAGAGGATGGAGGACACCAGGAGACCATGTTCTGCTTAATCAACTAAGCAGGGCTCACGTGGGCTCATAGACTGAGATGGCAAGCAGGGACCCTGCATGGGTCTGCACCAGGCCCTCTGTGCATGGGCCACTACATTTGTGGTTTGGGGGGACTCCTAACAGTGGGAGAGGGTGTATTCCTAACTCTTTCTCATGATCTTGGAACTCTTTTCCTCCTGTTGGACTGCCTTGTCCAGTCTTGATATGAGGGCTTTCACTTTGTCTTATTGTATCTTGTTTTTGTCCTGTTTGGCTCTTGTCTGTTGGAGGCCTGCTCTTTCCTGAAGAGGAAATGGTGGAGGAGTGAGTCTGAGGATCTAGGGGCAACTGAAAGGAGTGGCTAGAGGGGAAACTGTGGTTTGGCTGTATTGTATGAGAGAATAATCTATTTTCAATGTAAAGAATAGCCCATAACCCCAGTCTAACATTTAGGGAAACAATCAGTTTCCAACCTTACAATGTACCTCAACTAGTAGTCAGATCACTTCACACACACACACACACACACACACACACACACACACACACACACATACACACCAAATTAACAACAAAATCAAGGTAGCAAGACCAAGAGGAGCTTGAGGAGCAAACATTAGCTTCATGAGAAAAGATACCCAAACAAAGAAATTAGGATTGAACCATGGGCTACAATTAATAATGTGGTAATATCAATATACTGACGGCAACAATGTATCCTAGTCATATAAGGTATCAAGGCAGGGAGAATTATATGGGTACACAGAACACCCTTTCTTTGCTTACATATTCTGTATTGTCCTTGTTAATGGGAATTACTTACATTTATTTAAAAGCAAAAATGTATTTTCATAACTATAAGCAATAATATCACTGAGAATACTTCTATGTAAAGCTGAGTTCTGGGGTCTTTATCACTCATGTATCACGAGCGTATCACGTAAACTACAGTTTACTCAAAACAGTGTCTTTGGATGATCATGTCTTATCTTACAACTAGACATTCATTCTGTGCTAAAGTGGAACAAAAGATTGCTGAACTACCACTAGAAAATGCAAACCTAGTCTCAATGTTTCTGAGATAAATTATATACAAATACATGAAACACATTTCAAATCCATGAAACTGCAATATGGAAGTAATATTTGTATAATACAATTCCATATAATCTAATTCTATTTTTATTCAAATTATAAATCAACAGAGAGAAGGATTCCTGAACTTCTGGTATTGTCTACAAAATACCATTTCTATTGATTTGCTCTCGCTCATCTGTCTTCAGCATATATTGAGTATCGATATAAAACACAATCCTGTGAAACACTCTCTTGTATCTATTATTTATAAAATAAAAAAGAAAAAATACATGGCCTATCATAAGTTTGAGGGCTTCAGAGGAATAATTTTCTACAAAGTGATTCCATTTTTATTTTCTAAGCAAGGATTATTTCCATTAACCCTATGAATCTGAACTGGGTAATTGGTGTAGGATTTTTATTTAATGTCATCTGGCAGAATACTTCCAGAATCACTTTTGGATTATTTTAAGCAAATACATAAGTAAGATGGGTATAAACAGATGGGTCACCTTTGCCACCATCATGTGCTAATCCATCCTTACTTTATAGTGAGATCTTATGGTGGCATCACTGAACTGAACCACAGTCTTTTAGCAATCTTTTCAGAAAAGAGAGTTTCAGTCATGCAACCTTGTTAATGAGAATTGTGTAGTTTGGATCAGCACAGCATGCATGTCACATTTCCTGATTGTTGAATAATTTATTTCCACAGTTGATCCTTTTTTCTTTCACTTTCACATTTAGCTTTAAGAATTTCACTGAAAAGCAAAGGTGGCTTTTTTCTTTCACTTCCTTTACTTTCTGCCTTGATCTTGAGCTCTTAGGACAGCGTTTATAAATTTTGAAGATGCCCCTTCTAATCTTATTTTAATGAATATCATCTGTCTTTCTCGGCACTCTGTTTAGGTTGAGGAAAACACAGGAATAGACTTCCAGGATAGAGAAGACAGTATTTTTTATAAAATACTACTTCACATGTGTAAAAAGTCAAATATTCTTGACACTCTGCTCTACCTGTTGTATGTCTCTGCACAGGTGTGAGACTGCATATATTAAAAAGCAGTTTTTGGATCTTCAATTCTGGAGGCAAATCTGCATGTTTTACCCTAAAATACCCTAACTATGTGCCCTCTACTTTTCCGTAAACCTGTGTGCAACTCATCTCACATCTTTACCAGCCCTCACTGGAGCTAGATATGCTGCTTAAGACATAATCCCAGGGCTACACAGTGAGGAAATAAAAGGTGGTGAGGTTGACAAAGTGGTGAGTTACTTGCTTTTGCCTGCATTTCTGTAGCTATTAGTAACTTTGAACAACTTCTGTTTAGTGCTTTGCATATGTTTCCATGACTCCTGATCACCTCTCTTGACTCTTTTCTTACTGTGCTACTTGGATATTTCTTTTTGAAATATAAGCACTTTTGTAATCTAAATGATAACCCTCAATTTTATAACATAAGGTTCTTTGTTGTTTGGCTTGCTGTCCTTTTTCTTAAAAAAATGTCTTTAGGCACAATTTTTTTTGATGAAGCTATAAAGTGTTTCTCTTTGAGTTCTGTTTTTGTGCATTTTAAAGAAAGGTTGCTCCCTGCTGACATTATGAAGGATTTAAAACTTTATATATCTTTAAAGTTATATTGTTAATAGAATTAAAATAATTTTTTGTATGTAATGGAGGTGAAACCTGTAATAATTTTCAAATGCTGTGGAACTAATTTCCATAAATTTAGTGGTTAAAATAAATAAAACAATTCTCATCGATTCTATTAGCTTCTGTATGTGTGAAGTCTAGACATAGCAGAGGCATGTTTTGCTCAGAGTCTTACATGTTAAAATCGAGCTCACAGCTGAGCTGAGTTCTCATATGAAAGTCAGTGTCTTTTTCCATGTTCACAGTTGGAAAAGTTCTTTTCTTTGAAGCTATGGACCCCACTTTCTTCTCATTTATTGAGCATCCACTATTCAACTTCTAGAGTCTTGCCTCCTGCTCTTGTCAGAGGGTCCCTTCCTCTGAACAGGATACATGTCTACTTCAAGCCAGTAGGAAAGAATCTGTTACTGCTGTTTCTTGTCCTTTAAAAGAATTTGCCTGATAAGTTTGTGCATGCTCAGTATAATTAATTACCTTTTGATCAACTCAAAGCTGGCTGACTTAGGGACATTGATTGTGTACTCACAGTCCCTTTGTTTCATGTCATCTAACCTACTTTGGAGAGTGATAATCTACCTATTCCACCATATTCACAGGTTCAGTCCACTCTTAATGTGGTAATGCAGGGTCAAACACTCAAGGTAAAATATCTTGGAAGGATCTTAGAAATTATCCACTGGTATCTCATGTCACTTATCCTTATAGAGAACCATGCAGCCTAGTCTCCTTTTGTTTCTCTTATTTCTCAATATTGTGAGTAAATTAAATTTGCTCATTGTATGATTTCTTTTTAACTTTCCTTACCCGGTTTTATAATGTAAATTTCCTATTTCTTCTCATTTTAAGTATTACAAATTCCATGATAACTCCTGGTATGTCGTTTACAGTTTCTACAACCTTATTCCACTCAGAACTTTCTCAGGTATTCTTGCAACTTATACTTCTATTTGAAGTGTAGAAGTTGTTGACTCAAGTTAAAATTCTTAAGGTATGAAAAATAGGTGTTTAATAATTCATTAATGTTGTCCTGGATAGTTGTCATCATTGATATATGTCGATATGTTCCAGCCTTTCATGAATACTTCAGCTTTAGTTTTTCTTTATCTACTTTATGCTTTGATCATCTACACATAGGCTATTTAAGTAGTACTTATAACCTACTATTTATACACATAAAGAAATGTAGTTTGTCTTTGTTGATCATCTTTATCTTTTATTTTGCTCAGTACTCTTAGTAATTTTAGAAATTTAACATTTCTCAATGTGCTATTACATAGACAATTGGTCAGTTCAAGCAGGATTGTGTTTCTTCCTTTCTTTTGATGTGTTTGATTTTCTAGTTAGAACTTTCATAAAATAATAAATGAAAACAGCAATGACTGATACCTATGTAATGCTGTTAAAGGAGTTTCAGTGCTTCGTTGTCAATAAGGAAACAGCCTCTGTTTTGTGTATGTAAATAATAAAATGATCATTAAGACTTTCCTAATATTCTAGGTGCTTGTTAAGATGCAGTACTGTCTTTGTCTTTCAGGGTTCATCCTGAGTCACAAGATATAAAACGTGCAATACACACAGTCAAGGTTCCACCCTGACAACAGTTACAGAAAATTTAGGTATGAGAAGTACTGCAACAAATTAACAGAAGATAGAAGTAAACAAAGAATTGAAAAACAGAGAGCACCACATCAGTGGCTATGAACAATAGGATTTTGTGTTTGTTTTTGTTTTTAGGAAGTTTTGGTTGTATCCCAAGAGGTCATCACATCACTGATAATGGAAAGTAGAATCACTGATGATGAAAAATTGTTTACTGAAAAGCACCTAGACTGTTCTTGTCAATGGCCTTGAAGATGTTTGTTCATCCAGGCTGGGCTGTGTTGTGCATGCTCCTTATTGCTGTGCAAAAGGACATTCCACTTTTAATACACAGAAAGACTTCAGTTTTGAAAGTAAACCTAATCACATCAGTGTGTTTGTTGCCTGGAGTGATTCTAAGAAACAACTGGCAATACGAAAAGCTGAGATCGGTTTTCTGGCCAAGATAAAGTTGAAAGTAATAATGACTTCATTTTAATGTAGAATAGGACATTGGTATGTAGTGACCAAAGATATGAATAAAGATCTCCCATCCACAATGTATTGATACATTGATACCATTACAGCAAAATGTTAGGATAGAAATTATGATTGTATAGACAATAGATATGGTTGAGTCTTACTATAATGGCAAGCTTCCAGAGAAATGTAATGTTAAGGTATAAGTTCTCAGGAGGAAGCATGGCCCAAAGTGGTCCTAACTAGTCAGAAATTGTCTCTTCTCTTGTTGTAATTACCATCATAATTTTGTCAAGAATGTATTGTTATTCTTAGACTCACTAGAAAAGAATGCCTCTCTGTGAACTGAAATAAAGGCTTTGGTCACATTCACGTGAAAATGAAGCTCTTTTGATACAAAATCTTACTGTTTCTTGACATGATAATTATACCTCCTTCACTGTTGATACTTTCTGAACATGTCATGATGATGCCTTCCTGTGCCTGTAATAATAATCCCTTCTGGTGCCTGTGCCAATAATTTTCAATATTGATAGATTTATAATGAATCAAATCGATGGACTTACCAGGACAAGTTGGAGTCTGCCATGGAGGAAGCAAATATATGAAAAACAACTTGAACAATTTATATTCAATGCATGTTTATAGAAATGTTTTTCTATGAGTGACAAATTCTGGAGTTACCGGATCAAAGTAAGGGATATGTGTTGAGTTTATCCACATATAGTAGTTAGGAGAACCCTCTTTAGTGATCTATGATTTACTGTTTAAGCTGGCGTAGCTGAAATGGCACTCACAGTTTGCTGGGTGGGTTAATAAAAACCTAACAGGTCATTAAAATGAGGTAAAATATGTGAGTGGCTTTGGAGTGATGTAGTAAGAAAGCTTCTAACTGATCAGGCATTTTCAGAGTAAAGTTCAAGTTACATCATCAGGGTAAACAACCCCAAACAGCTTCATTTTCCTTTGAGGGCAAAGAGAACAAAAACTGAGGGCAAAGAAGAAACTCAAATAACAGCTAGGCCTTCTGGGTAGTTTAGGAATCAGATGAAAACAGTTACACACACTTTTCTGCTAGAGATGTCAGATTATTTCTGAATATATTCAGCTTTACTTTTACTTTTCTATTTATTGTAGTACATACTGGCAATGTTTATTATTCAAATCCACTCCTCAATTTACCTAATGTTGCAGAATTCGACAATGATAAAAGGAAAGAAAATCATGTGGGGATTGATAACAAGGAGCAGAATATGTGTGTGTCTTTACCGAAGAGAGTGTGTGTGATAGTATTTCTTTACAAAAACTAGTTCAATCTTGTTAAAGATGCTAATACTTTAACTAAAAGAAGGAAGTTTTTAAGAGTTAATATTAAAAGCTATGGATTGTCCTAATATTTTTCACAGGCAGTCAACAATTATCTGACCACTGTGTCCTTCCTCATACTGTAACATGACAACAGAAACTTCTCACCTGTTGAGAGTCAGCTGAATTCTGAAAATGAGGTGTGCATGGAAAAGACTGGAAGACCAGAAAGGAAGGTAGGCAATTGGCCATAAAACTTCATGTATAGTAGTGTACTCTGACCACTTCAGTCATGGGCAAAGCTGCCCTGGTTCTAATGCAGAATCATTGTTGGAACTATTACATTGTACAAGTGACGGTTTCTATTATTCATCATCACTGTGGAGTAACATTTGAATCTGGGTGTTCATTACCCCAAATGAGAGAAGATTCACTTCAGCCTTCCATATCAATAGATGCATATGGACAATATAGCAGCAACATTTTTTCTGTATTTATTTCTTTTAGATAAAAAATAACAAAGCAATAAGATGAGTAAGCAACCTGGCTCAGGCACAGTCCTGTCTTTCTCTGGTACTTGAACCTTCCCAAGCATCTACTTTTGCATAATTATCTTTAGTTAGTCATTTCATGCACAGTAGCTATGTCTATCCAGTTTAACAACTTTGAACTGAATTTTTTTACTCAGGGATGGATGAGCAGCCACTCAGTTTCAGCAATGAATATTGGGTATCTGTATTCCAACATGAAAGTTGAAAACAATTAATTCAGAATACTTAATAGGCTCTTTAATTATGAATCAATCTGTGCTCCTAAAAGTAGATCACCTTATCTAGATGCTACAGAAGGCCAAATTACTCTTTCTGGCCATTAAGGCATTATCTTTTAAATTACACCCACATCTACTGTGTTCTGCCAGTGACCTGAAAAAGTAAATATACCATCAAATGACTTAATTTACATTCCATAAATTTGGCAATTTGTTAGCCCTTTCCTACATTATAAAAGGCCCTTTGTACCTGGCTTCTCACTATGTTGCCCTTGTCTTCCATGACAGTTGCCCATGTGGTACTGTCACTGGAACACCACTTGCAGCTGATGACTTTTTACTTCCTCTCTCACCTTCATCAGATACTAACTTAAAAAAAAGACACATTTTCTCTAAGACACACACTGTCACAAACACCTGATAAACAGTAAATTTCAATATACTTTGACTAAATGTGAAGAAAAGCATGATTGATGGGTGGAAGGACAACCTTAGATAGTCATTAATACCTCTAAAGTTCTATTAAATATTTCCCATGTACAGAGACATATGTCAAGCTATAGAGAATACGAAAAAGAACAGAAATAAATGTACCTCTTTTTCAGAAAGATAGAAAACAGAATTACTATGTGAGATTGAATGTTTTTATTTTCATAAAGCAGATATATCCACAAACACAAAATACAAATGGCAGTTAATTCAACAGAAGAAGTAATTCAAGAGTTAAATGACTATTGATGAGCTCTTTGATGGAGAGACTCCACCTTAGTGAATAAAGTAGAATGATGGATAATGATTATCAACATCAACCCTGGGCCTATGTGGCAGGGTCCTGTGCTGGTCCCTTTGTGTGTGTGGGTGGGGGTGGGTGGGTTTGGGGTGAGTAGGTGCAGAGTCAACAACACAGACTTTGGGAGAATCTTGAAACAACAAGCTCAGTTTATTCAGGAAGAGGCAATCCTTATATATGTTCCACCTCATCTCAGAGGAAGGTCTGATGAATATGCATCTATTGGTGTGACATAGCTGCCTCTCATTGGTCCAGGTCATCTTCATATCCTGTCTCAGCTGTTGTTGCTAAGGCTCTTAGGCAGACCCTGGCTGGCTCTCAGAAAGCATCTTATTACTGGTTTAGGCTGACTAACCCTCAGGCCTGTTAGGGATGAGTCATCCCACAGGCTTATACACCTACACACAGTATGTGTACATACACAGAAATATATTCACATATACATACACAATGTCCTAGTTAGCTTTCTGTCGCTGTGATAAAAACCACGACCAAAAACAACATGAGAAGCAAAGAGTTGACTTCAACTTACAGCTTAAAGCTCATCATTCAAGGAAAACAAGGGAGTTTGAGGTAGGAACAGAGAGCCTTCTGTTGAATTAAGTCTCCTGTTTGAATTCAACAGAGTCCACAAATGAAGTAGTCTTAGCCTCGGTCACAGAAGAAATAAAATTTCTGTGAATATGTAAAGGAATCAATGACAACAGCCAGTTTTGTTTCTGGATTTTCAATGGTAAGCAAATATTCAGTGGCATGAGAGAACACAATACAGGATAAGACAACTGTGGAGCAGGATGCAGATGTATGATAGAGGTATGTGATTAACACCCAATTGTTTTCCAAGAGTTGAAACAAAGTGCTGATCACTTAGAAAATACAACTCAGATGAAAGTGAGATGAATTTCTCATAAGGCAACAAGCAGATCTATCTTATAGAACTCAAAATTGGCAATCTGCCAAGGATCAGAAAGGATTGGAATAAGACCTGAGAAACCATCCAGTGGCTTTTCAGTCTTCTTCCTTTTATTTGCTTTGTGAATCTGCTGATTCTGTTTTTCTCATTCCTCTCATAGACTTCTAGAAGTCCAGGCTTAGGGAAAACCATGATTTACTGTTTTAAACACAAGCACAGAAATCCCAACATGCAGCTAATGGCCACATTTAGGATTTTAGAATATTCTAATAACCTCATTAGGCATAAAAGGTCCAACTTAGGATTAATGGCCAGGGCACAAAACACATATTGTCCTATTTCATTCTCATGTTGAAGTATATTTGTGCACATATTTTATGCATTAGACAACTGGATTATATATGGTGTTCTAAAAAATCTATGCAAGTTCATATACCTGTTAATTGAGTCATTAGTTTTATTGGACTTTTAACACAATGGTCTAAAAGCTCAAATGAGGAGACAATAGTCTTAAACATAGTGCTTATACTCTTACTGCTTCACATACTTGGCCCCTTACCTGTCTGAAAGAAAAACAAAGGTTGCAACAAGGTGATATTTTAAGAGCTACAACAAGTTCATTTCTCCACTCTTTAATTACTAGTTTTACTGGGAATTGTAATCCTCATTCTTCCACATGGACTACGATGTTGTTAATTTCTGAAATTACTAGCCTTGCTTAATGCAGTTTAGGGTGGTCACTGTTTCTATTTATTTCAATAAGTACATTTCAAAATATAAAGTGGCAAATTTAAATTATTATAAACTATTATAGATATCAAGGGAAATCAATTTATACCCAGGAACAGTCAAAGGGATGTCACCATATTAAAGAGACTTACTCCATGCATGGAAGAATTCATATCCTATAAATGGGGTGAAGAATACCACATACCAATTAATATGACAGGTGGTTGGTTGAGAGTATGAGCAAAATTCTAAAAATCTTGTTTATAATTGCAAAATTGCATGCAATTATATTGTAAAAGTCCAGTGTATGCTCTAGTTTAGTATTTCAAAAATTGATATTATCCCTAGTGATGTCAAAGACTGGATTGTAAGCATGGATATAGAAAGGCTTTCATAGAAATTCTTTAAAATGGAAACAAAATTAGAGGTCTGTAGCATCAATGTGAAATGCCATGTCTGTAGACCTTAAAGATTCATAACTCATGACAAGTCATGGAATCAGCCAGTGATGAATAGTAGGCCATAACTAAGTAGCATTACCTAGAAGGGACAGTTATAATCAGAAAGCATGGCTGAAAAGATGAAAGAGGCTTTATGTGAGAATGAACCAGCGTGTAATGGCTGTCTGCAGTAATAAGCACTCTCTAGATGATTTCCAGCATTGCATATGGAATGCCAAAGTGAATAGTAATCACCTGCATGCATCTTTAAAGGGATTAGCTTATGCTAGAGACCAGTTAAGATAACAAAACAGATGCTGACTTAGGAGGAAAGTTAATATGTATTGATGACACACAGAAAAATTCTCGAGGCACAATAAAGGAGTCTGAAATTGTAAATGAATTTCTTCAAAATGAAGTAGAACCTGATTTTATATCAGAAAACACATTCTGGAATTATAATAAATTTCATACATTAGATTCAGTGGTGAAGACAAGGGGTGAAGCACCTATGCTTGTGGAAATTAGTACAAAATATATGTGCCTAAATTTGTGTCTTTTAATATTCACAAAACAATAGGTATTTAATATCTATAATATCCACCATTACAGCATCTCAAACCAAATATTATAATCTCAGTGATGTCTCTATCACAAAATCCCCATTTAGTTTACTTTGTCAAAGGATCTTAAAGAAGTTGTTAGAGCCAATACATGTAGGTGTCATCTTAAAAAATTACTAACAAGAATACAATGTGAGGTATTGAAATTCTAGATGCATGAACACTTGGTGAGTTATAATTTTTCCTAAGAATGTGCTACCATAAGTAATTATATATAATACACAATACATGCCCTTATGTATAACAAACACACACACACGTATACATACCCCTTTCAGAATTACATTTTCTTTCCCAGTGCAACTTTGTAGGCATTATCTTCTAATGGGATGTGAGATGACATAATATCAAAGGTTATGTATTCAACAGTAGCATGTTGAGGACTGTATCTAGCCAAGAACAAAGACTTCTTTCACTGAACCATATGTACTGTTCAAGGGACCTCATTCTAAATTGGTTATCTGATGTTATATCTTAGATGGTGATTATTCCATAGGAAATGAAATTTGCTGTCATATACACGCATATGCAATAATTACTATGTGAGTATCAGGGTTGCAACAAGTCCATGTCAGCCAAAAGAAGTGAATGGTGTTTGGTGGTTTAATTTTGTTTATAATTATAAAACATTTAATGACAATTTGTGAAAATACTCTTATAGTTCTTATATTGTAAGAAAAAGACTGATATGTCTGAAATGTGAGTGTTTTTCTGAGTTGCCACCCAGTATTTTATAGCCATGAAAAACACCATTTATTCTTTTAGGCAGTAAAGGTTTGTTGAAAATCTGGTACCCACAAGTTAATTACTTAATCAATCCACTCTTTTCCATTTTAGTTTAATTTCCATGAGTGCCAGTTTTAAGAGATTCATACAGTGATCACAGATGAAAGTCACCTTTGTATTTCATTAGGATGAGAATTTTTTGTAAGACAAACATGACTAAGAAAGGATGACAGAAGGAACAGAGATGGTAACTTAAACCCAAGCCTAAGTGTTAAAATATCCCTCGCCAACTATGTGACATAGCAGGACTATACCCAGCAAGGTCTGACTACAGGGAACTTCCTCCTGGAAGTTATGCTAACATCTCTCATTACCAGAGTTTTGCAGTGAACTCTCTATTGTGTATATAGTTTGGTTAATGTGTCTTATTAGTGTCCAGTACATTCATTTACAATTATTTAGCCTTCCATGTTGCAGGGAAACCTGGTGAGTTCCACAGAGTGGAACTAATGCTTAGCAAATTCATTTGCCAAGCATTCAATATAAATTTTGCACAGCAAACAGAATAACTCTCCATCTGAATTACGGCAAAACTTCCTTGCAACACTGGCAGTACCCACTTATTGGAACTAAGAATTGTAACAACTTGCATGTAATTGTACTTGTCAGCGGCACCTATAACTTGAATGCGAGTTTTGAAGGACTACATTTATTATGTCAAAGGCAAATTAGCAGCTGCTCAAACGGGGATGGTAGAATTTTAATATAACATCTGCAGGACTGTTTTACATCTTGAGACTCAGCTTTTTCTCACCAGAGAGCTTTCAACCAGTTTCATTGAGAAACTTCTCGCTCCATATGTTTCATACAGTGTTTCACATTCTCTATAGTAACAACTCACTTAACTGACTGCATCCCTGTCACCTTGACAGCCTTTCCAGTCAGCCTTCAAGACTGACATAATGTTTATCTGATTTATAAAACTGTCATTTATTGCCACATTAGCTTCATATCAGTACAAGACTGTATGCTTGCATAGTCCTTGGCTATTTTTGCAATTTATACCCACTACAGCTTTTTAAAAATATTACTTTTGTCATGCATATTCTCCTCTCCATCGATGCTGCATAGAATTTTTACGAAGGTGATGAGGAGGAGGACTTCTTACTTGAATATAGGTTTTCAAACTTGGTCATGGACATGGACAAGCAGGTGATTTTCTCAATTGAAAGGACATGTCACCTCTGCAAACTAAGAGTGAGATTTCAGGTGTTTTATGCCACCTGAATAGCATGTGCAGCAACAGCCCTCAGGCATTCTTTGTTGCCTCTTGCCACTGTCCAGCTGCTTGCTGACTTGCGAAGGAACTCCTCTGAATCTCAAGGACAATTCCAGAGAGGTGGAACACTCCTCTGACTTCACCTAGAGACACACCTAAGATGTCTATGAAATAGGTTTCTATAAATATTAGGGGGGAAAGACATAAAACTAATTGTCACCAACCTCCTTAAGGAGACATTTTATAATAAATTTAACTATTAATGCTTTGAAAGTAGCAATACTTAATTATAAACATTTTACAGCCCTACCTCCCTAAAAATGATCTTCTAAGAGTAGACGATATTAAAAATAACGTTGAAGAGCATCTCAGTTTTCAGCAAGGTTGGTGGATATAACACTGAGTACACATTTAGTCATATAGAGGGAAGCTTCTAAGACAATGCTTGGATGGCAAGTAATTCACTTGGTCTTTGGATGAACCAAATGTAGTATTTGAGAACCATGTATCAAAGTGTAATATCCAAAATCAATGATTCTAAGTTAAATGACTATATAGAGAGTTTACAGAAAAGGCCCCAGAAACAGGCTTTTCTTTGATCAATGAGATCCAAGAGGACAGAATTGTTGGGGAATTTATTCATCATCACGAAAAACAATAATTATCCTCTTTTACTCTCCATAGGTTTCCAATGTGAATAACTGGGCTAAAGTCGGGACATTTACATCTAGGATGCTCCTGAAAATATGAGAAAAGAATCACTTTTCTGATTTTTCTACCTTCTAGATGTTGGATGCATGCCCTCATTCACAGACCTGTCCTCTTTCCTCAAAGTCTGCATGCTGGGATATTCTGAATTCTCTTTGAATCCATTTCTCTCACTTCCTTCAGTCTTCTTATCCTTCAGGAGCCCTTGCATTTACGCTAGGACTACTCCACAAACCAGAATAATCTCCCTATTTAAAGTATTCTCTTTAAAGTCTAAAATTCCTTCTACATGATCATTTCTTTTTGTCACCTAACTTAACATGCCTATAGATACCAGTGATTAAGACTTGGACATTTTTATGGTGAAATACTTCTCTGCCTAGCACAGTGATATTTGAAAGGCTGTAGAGGAAGCTAGGACTCATTTGTGATATACGCACTTGAGATGCATGTGTAGATTGCACTGATGTCCTGCTTTGAGTCTTTGATGGCAAGGGTTTCCAGGTATGCTTGAGCACACCCAGCGTGTGGTGTTAAAAGCCTGCAGATAGCATCTCAGAACACAGCCTGAGCAAGGCATGGTGCACATGTTATAACCATAGGATTCAGAGGTCAATTCCAGAGGATTGAGAATTCTAGTATAACTGTTTAAGTATGTATTTATGGACAAATGAATAAAGGGACATAGGTGGTGTTTTCTGTAAAATGCTTGAAATGTAAACATGCAATTAGAGAATGGAACTTTAGAAACCACTCATATCTTATTACAGATCCAGTCTCAAAGTTTGCCCCATCTGTCTTTGAGCCATTAGAATATGAAAATACCTGTGGCCTCTGACTGCCCATGACACAAGTACTCAGTATTAGTTGTTGATGGTGTTGCTGTGACCAAGTACCTAACAATACAGCATAATAGAGGAAAAACTTTCAGGTCACTGTTTCCGATGATTCCCTTCATCCTGACAGAGGCAAAGCAGTACAGAGCAGGCCATGTCATGGTGGTCAGGAAGCAGAGAATGGGGAATCCCGGGATTTCTAGGCCATTCCCACACACAGTGAGCACCAGACTGGCTCAGCATTTAGTCAAAGTAGATCCAGCCCACACAAGGAAACTATGCCAAGGAAGAAGACAATGGTTAAGGCTATTATGCAAAGTGGTTTACCTCCTTCTTGATTCAAATGCTTTCTTTTTTTTTCCTAAAAAGAACTTTGGCTCTATTTCTGCATAATCAGACCATTACAATTTTTTTTTTGTTTCCCAAAAACAAAAATTAGCCTTCTGCAAAGATAAATCAGCAGACATCTGTGATCAATCTTTAACAAAGTACTCATTTTCACTTCTCCATACTGCTAATATTGAAATATAATATTGACAGCATCACATACAATTTTTATAGCTAAAGGTATTTAGTATTTTTACATTGAAAATAGTTGTTGTTGTTTTTTTTTTAAAAAAAACTCATTTCTTAATTACAATCAACTATAATTTCATCTATAACTATCACAGGTAAAGTAAGATTCCATTTGCAGAACTTAGGAGTGTATGCCTCTGTCATTCTGACGACTCCCGTGGAAGTTTTCAATGTATAATTATATTTAATGAGCTCACAGAGGTTAGTGCTATAGTTAGGAAGTAACCAAACCAACACAGAGCCGGGGATGATTCCAGCTGTGATTTCTTGTCTGCTTCATTTCACCAGCCTCTCTTTTGTCTTCCTTCTGGCCTCTCCTTGTTCCTGTGGATGATTCTTCTGTGGATGATGCCGTTCTTACAGCAGCCATTGCTCAGGGGTTACAAATCAAACAACTCTGGAAAAAGACAGCTTTACTGTGCAAAGCACTGCTGACGTTGAAGGCTATAAAGACCAGGGTTGTTGCACTGGAGACTCACACCAAGTCTAACAAAAGCATGTGCATGAAGACTTCTCAGAATAGCATATAACCAGGTGAGGCACGGGTGATTTGGTCAAAGAATGCTAAGTTTTGTCTTCATGGGTAGTTTATAAACTTGAGGGTCCAATATAAAATAATAGTGAAAGATGTTTTTCCTCATGGTTGTATTTTATTTTTTAGATGATCTCCTTCAAAATCACAGACCCGTTTTTCACATCCACAAATATATTATTATCTATACACATGCATATCTGTGAAAGTGTTTACATTTATTTTGCTTTACCTAAGAAAATAAATGCACATAGTTCAAGAATAAAGTGTTCCAAGAATGTTATGATGAAAACAAGCCACTTCTGATTCTGTTTTTTGCAAATTCAGTTCTGCCAAAATCACTTTTTCCTCAGATTCATGCTTAAGTTTGAAACAGGGTTTAGAAGATTTTTACAGTTTATTAATATGACCTAACATGTGAATCTATACTTCTCCATCACTTGATGAGTGAGGACAGAGAAATCTTACAGCTCATTCAAATGTTCCTACCGAATCCCTCAGAGCAGTGATTGCCACTTTTCCTAATGCCACTAATAGTTCCTCATGTTATGTTGACCCGCCGCTCTAAACAAATTATTTCATTGCTAATTCATAACTATAATTTTGCTAGTGTTATGAATTGCAGGTTATCTGACATGCAAACCTCAAAGTGATCACAACCCACAGGTTGAGAACTGCTACCACGCAATATTACCTCACCATATTTCCTCAAATCATAATTTATCACTGAGTAACTACGTTTCACAGTAAAACCAAGCACAGTGGTTACGTCACAATGTTATTTATTTCTTATATGTAAAGACATTTAACTGCCAAAATTATATATAGTTACAGCATATGTGATGTTTGAACTATGCAAGGAAATTACTTTCCATATTTTAGAATAATTTTCCTTTTAGAAAAAGGAAATTGTGGGTTAATTTTTGCAGTTAAGAGAATTTCCATAATATTATAAAATGTTTATAACAGTAGAAATTCACTTTTTAAGCACTTGGGAAAAGCATTGAATATAATCCCACAGAAGCATCCATAGAACCAATGAACAACCTACTTAGGTTCCTTCAGCCTGCAGATGATGGAAATATATTATTTTTAGTGCTATTTCAAAATTCGAGTCTTGAACACCTTAATTAAAACTGAATTAAAAATAACTACATATTTAAGGACATTTCTTGGAATGGAATAACTACTGTTTAAATTAAACTGAATGGTATTAATACTGGAGGCTTGAGGAATACTTCCCACAGGTAGGAAATAATTCCAATGGGAAAACATGAAGGAGATTCAGTTTTGAGTATCAGTAGCAGCCAAAAGATACTCAGAAATCAGATCCTCTCAGACCAGTGATATGTCTCCTAGAAAATTCCCTATCAAATTAAGCTGACAATAAAAATTAACTATCACAATGAATTAAATGGAAGACATCCTAAAGTGAAAATATAATTTGGAATATTCAGACATCAAATAAAAAAACATGCTTCATAAATCATGAAAAATCAAATTTTATGAAGTCAAATTGTACATAAAAAATTCAGTGGTATTCAACACAATTAGGGTAACCAAATACCATCATGGCAAAGAGTCTGTTTCTTCAGAGCAGTTCATAAATTTTTTGCAGCAAAAATATGGTTGCATTTCAAATATTGGAGAAAATTATTCTAAAAATATCGCTACATATATCTAGCAACAAGAGTCATTGGTTGCTTTTGAATAAGCCTTCAAAAATCTTTTAGTTACCTTTAATTCATAATGTAAGTAAAATGAGATTGGAACACATACACAATTGTGCAGGCCTATGCCTTTAGCCAAATTGCCACCATTTCCGGAGTTCTGCTATGCCTGCTCACAAAGATCATTGGAGCTGGGCCTGCTGATTTCTAAATCTTCCCTCACAGAAGGAGGGAACAGGAAGGATCTTAGGACCCTCACCTGATTATCACCCCAGCTGTAACTAATTCTTCCATAACTGCTTGTAGTCTTCAGTGAGGCTAAATATCATTGGGTAAGGATGAGTAGTTACAGTTCCATGGATGCAGCCATTGTGATCCCATTGTCCCTGCTAGGTGTAAACCTTTTGCTGTGGCTACTTTAAGGTCATGTCTGTGCCTGCCCACAACCCCTCATCCATTACTTTTTAACTCTAATAAACTCACTGATTTCCCACTTTGAACTTTGGTTGATTTATATCTGATTATCATTGGGATCTCAGGGTAGACATTGTTTACATTTCTCTGTGGGAAGAAATAGCAACAAGTTTTACATGTGAGCTGCTTGGAGTAATTAAAGGATAACAGGCAAATTAGGATAAATGATAGATAGATAGATAGATAGATAGATAGATAGATAGATAGATAGATAGATAAATAGATAGATAGAGATGGATAGAGATAGGTGATAGATTGCAAAATATGATGACTAAAATAGATGAGATATATTAAGAGAAGCCCTCAAAACAGTAAGTAAAAAGTTGTAATGAAATTTTAGCTTTAATTTTGCATTCTGTTCTAATATAATATTTATTTCATGTTAAATCATAAAATGGGTATGACTGCTTAAGTATGATTCTAACGTGTTACTTAGGGAAATCATATAATACCTCCCCCACCAAGTCTATCTGCACATTAGAGTAATTTGTGATTTTCTTTATAAGAACAATTTCTAGGCCCAGGTCTAGGAAGTTTGATTTAATATCAGATATATTATATACTTTTATCAAACTTAATAATTTTCTGGCATAAGATAATTCTTAGTTGTAAAAGATTGTCCTCATTATATGGTATGGCATATAATCCCTGGCTACATGGTAGTAGTAATTCAGCAACTCCATTCCCTCTGTGACAATCAAAATTATCCCTAGATAGCCTATAAATGACAATCACTTCCCCTTTTCCTTATTGTACTCATCTGGTCCAATGCACATCTTGAGTTTTTGTTGAAATTTTCTGTGTTGGTATATAGCCATCTAAACCCTCATTTTCCTCATTGATTTAAAAGCAACGCTACTGAATTATAGTGTGCACATCATTATAACATACTTTTCAGAGGTTTGCATTTGTATATATAGTTACTCCATCAAAATGTAAAAGCCTTTTATCAAAATGAAAATGACAAAGTAGCAAAATGTAAATGAGCTATAAAATACAGGTAAAGTCACACTGAATGAAGTACAATTAAATGTATATAATTTATATAAATTCTTAAAAATAATATAAATGAGACACATATTAGGTATGAAAATAGCAGGGAACATAAAAGAGAAATAAAGTAACACAATGGACAGACCTAAAGATAGTATAAAGATGGACTTAAAGTCAGCCATAGCAATCTTTGCATTGAATGTTCATAATGTGAATACTCATAGAAGAGTATTTCTTCTAAGTGTGAACTGAGATTGAAATAAAATGACACTGAGGTCGAAAGTGAGTTGGTAGAAAGTTAACACTTGCAAACAGCAAGTCCAAGGACCCCAGAGTAATCAAAATAAGAGCCCATAAATACTTACCAGACAGATGATGAGAGGGTCAGTTCAACATTAAGTTGAAAAGTGAGGAGTGGGTTAATCACAGTTATAAAAATGTTAAATAAATCATACAGAAAGCTAGAATTTGTGATATAAATTCAGTTTACTTCTAATCCTTAAGAATACTTTTTTCCTTTTCAGAAACCAAAACTTGAGAGAATGAAATGGGGAAACAGGCAGTTTTATACTCTCAGTTGCTTTGAATGCCAAAGTCATACTAAGCAATATCAAAATAAGATGAAAGCAAATAAAATAGAGATGGCTTGAATAAGATAATCAATAACTTTGGTCTATTTGATAGGTAAAGAATATAAGCCCTCAAACTTCACAACACCATCACTCACCGGTTCCATGGTACATTCATCAAGAATGATTGCATATATATGAATTTTAGCACAATAGATACATTGCCAGCCTTGACTGAAAGGGATGTTCAGTGCACAGCAAAAGAGATGCTGGACTCCTAGAGTTCCAGTGGCAGGAAAAGTAACAGGAGCACTCAGCCACAAATGTACAGTGTCTTTTTAGAAAAAGGAAAGCTGCCTCTAAGGCTGCAGCCCTGAGCTTAGGTCCTGGATCTTCACCCCACACACGATTACTTGAGGCCATGAAGCCTCATGGGATTAACCTGGTTAGATTTAGACATTGCTAGGGACTGATGATGTCTCCCATTCTTCCACATCATTTCTTTCAGAGAAGGGATGTGTACAGTTTTCATCCTGTGCCTGCCTGACCATTTTTTTTTCCATAATCAGAGTATTTGTCCTCTAATATCAGATGCCCACAAACGGAGGGGAACTGTACCCTAGATGACACCAAAGGACTGGGGCACATACATGGTTTAGATTAAGATATTTGTGTTGTTGAGCTACTGGTAGTAAAAAGCTAATTTTGGACTTGAGTTGATGTCATAATGAATTATAATTTGTGGTGATTCTGGGATTGTATGAATATGTTTTGTATGTGGGGTGAATATGAGTTTTTGTTGGTCATATGGGGAGACTGTAGAGAGCTGAGTAATGTCCTGGAATGTATCCACATTATGCCCCCACTAACTTGCTCTAAAATTTATGGCTTCCTTTTCTTTGATTATTGTTGACAAATATATAAATATAACCTGATAGGTCAGTTTTTGTTTCTTGTATATATATATGACTTATAACCAATTAAAGAGCTCATCTCTGGAAAAATCTAATTCTCTCTCGCTCTCAGCAGTCCTTAGTTACCTATATTTTTTGCCTAGCGGTGGCGCTCTATGAGATTTCTCCCTTTCTTTTTAGCATGTCTATTGGTGCTATCACCGTTTGATTCTTATAGGTTAAGATTTTATACTCCCCCCAACTATGGAGTTCTATCTTTTTCAAAAATATGGGAGCTACAAGACCCACTTTTCTTTTGTTTGGACTTGAAGGAAAAATGTGTTCGTAACAGAGAAGAAAGAAAACATGGGACCCAAGATTCATTTACCTCAAGAATAGAGAGGTTAGTCTGAAGCACAGCTAAGTGCATTAAGTTTGATAGACTTTGTGAGCATGGCTGTAGAACAACCTCAGATGAGACTGGAAATCCATGGTAGGGAAATCAACACACACCCCCACCACAATTGGACACAATTGTAAACAAATCCATTTCCCTGTATCAATTTCTATCCCTAATTTCTTTTTTATTGTTTTTTTCATATAGTATATTCAGATCACTGTTTGCATTTCCTAACTCCCTAATCTCTTCTAGATTTTCCCTACCTCCACACACATCCAAATTCATGCCTCTTTCTCTTGCTCCTTAGAAGACAAACAGGCCAATAAAAGAATGAACCAACCAGAATAAATCAAAACAAGCACAAAAACAGGGAGGGAGAACAGAGAAACACATATACAATAGAGATACCCTCAAATATGCAAACAAGCAGAACCCATAAAAACACAAAATTAGAAACTATAGTAGGTAAATAAAAGACAAGGTAAAAAAAATCACAAACAATTCATTGAGACAACATTTTCAAAAATACTATTAAATATACTTTGTGTTGGCCATCTGCTGCTGAGCCTGGGAACTCACTTAAATGTGGTTTGTACAACCAGGGAAATGCCATTGGAGAAAACTGGTCTATCCTTTGGGAGTGGTTGTCAACTGGAGATAGTTTTCCAGGTTAGGAATGGGTGCTCATGTCCGATTCCCCTCTCTACTCTGGGACCCCAATCTGGCTTGGAATTGTGTAAGCCCTCTGTCTGTTGCCATGGTATCTGTGAGTTCATATGTTCACAAATCATGTTGTGTCTGAAAGGCACTGTTTCCTTGATGTCTTCCATCTCCACTGACTCTTAGAATCTTTGTGCTTCCTTCTTCTCCTAATTCCCTGAGGCTGAGAGGAGGGATGTGATGAAGACACTCCATTTAGAAATGAGTGTTCCAAGTTCTCTCAATTTCTGGACATTGTCCTGTTGTGATGTCTGTATTAGTTCTCATCTCCTGTAGGAGGAAGCTTCTCCAGTGATGGCTGAGGGAGACACTGTTCTATAGAGCTAGCAGAATGTTATTCTGAGTTATGTTATTGCTATGTTCCTTTAGCAAAAGAGTAGTATTTGATATTACCATAGTCCATGACCTATCTAGTCTCATGTCTTTGGCCATCTGAGCAGTGTTAGGAATGGATTTCATCTCATGGCATGGGCCTTAAACCAATTAGATTGCTGTTGGTTACTCCCACAATCTTGTGCTCGTATTGCACCAGCATATCATGCAAACAGATGTTCACTGTAAGTAAGTGGTTTGTAGCTGAGTTGGTGTTTAGCTTTCTCCTCTGGCAGCATGCACAGTACCTCCAAGGACCACGAACCCTAGCCATTAGGGGGGAAAGCACTAGTTAGGCACCAGCTCGAATTCTCATGTCCAGTTAGATATGTAGGTGTTGTCTTCAGTGATAAAACATTGCTAACGCTTTCTGGAATGTACCCAATAGCCTTGGCAATAGCTTGAGTTGTTTAGAGGTTTCCAAGGGGCCTTGTAACTCAAGTAGATCTAATCCATTGCTGGCCCTGGAGATTTTACTTAGTGGAAAGTGAGGTATAGTTGTGCCTTTGTCTCTCTATTATTTGGTGATTCCATTTAGTTTTCATTCATATATGTTTACATTTTAAGAAACTTCTACTGTGGTATGTTTCCATATGATCCCTTAAATGGCCCTTAGTGTTAGCTGTCATTCTTGATATACCCTCCATCATCCCCCTATTCTCTTCCTTTTTCCATTTAATCTTCCTATTACATGCCTACATCTCTCCATAACTATATATTCTATTTTCCTTACTTATGAGTTCATTCCCTCCCCCTTAGTCACTTACTCTATAATTACTTCCTCTGGTTATATGGATAGCAAAATGCCTAAGGAAGGCTTGAAAATTAACACATCTAAGAGAATGCATTCAATATTTGTCTTTTGGGGTCTGAGTTTCTTCACTTGGAATGAATTTTTTCTAACTTTATCCATTTACCTACAAATTATATATATATATATATATATATATATATATATATATATATATATATATATATATATATTTGGTTTTTCGAGACAGGGTTTCTCTGTGTAGCTTTGCGCCTTTCCTGGAACTCACTTGGTAGCCCAGGCTGGGCTCGAACTCACAGAGATCCGCCTGCCTCTGCCTCCCGAGTGCTGGGATTAAAGGCGTGCACCACCACCGCCTGGCCCAAATTATATTTTTTTAACACCTGAGTAATATGCCATTGTGCATATGAACCATATTTTACATCATCCATTCATCTGTTGGTGGATAGAGAAGCTGCTTCTACATCTCACTATTATGACTAGAGTAACAATGAACAGTTGTCTCTGAAGTAAGATGCAGAGAATCCTTTGTGTATATGCTTAAGAATGGCACAGTATATTTGGATCTCGAGGTAGATCTATTCCCAGCTTCCTGAGGAACTGCCACATTGATTTCCATAGCGACTGTAAAGGTTTGCACTCCCACCAGTAATGGATGAGTGTTCCCCTTAATCCACATCCTTGCCAGTATGATCTACCATTTATTTCATTGCCCTTGACAGTACTGACTGGTACAAGATAAAATATCAAAATTTTATTATTTTTATTTCCCTGATGACTATGAATATTGAACATTTCTTTAAGTGTTTCTCAGCCATTTGTGTTTCATGTTTGGAGTACTCTCTATTCAGTTCTATACATCACTTTTTTATTGGACTTTGTTTTTTTGATGTCCACTTTTGTTTTTTTTTGTTTTTTTTGTTTTGTTTTGTTTTTGTTTTTTTTTTTTTTTGGTCTTTATATATTTTAAATGTTAGCCCTCTTTTGGATTACCACTCTGTAGCTTGCCAATGTGTACTAATGATAGTGTCCTTTGCCATACAGAAGATTATTTTCCATTTTGTGTAGTTCCATTTATTAGTTGTAGTTCTTAATTGCCTGTTCACAACATTCATAAAAGAAACACTACTACAGCTAAAATCACATACTGAACCTTACAAAATGATAGTGGATGACTTCAACACCCTACTCTCACCAATAAATAGGTCATCCAGGCAGAAAACTAAACAGAGGAATGCTGGAGTTAAAGGATTTCATAAATCAAATGGACCTAGCAGACATTTACAAAAAAAAATTAACCCAAATACAAAGGAATATATCTTCTTCTCAGAATCTCATAGAATTTTCTCCAAAATTGGCCATGTCATTGGACACAAAACACATCTCAACAGATTAAAAAAAAAGTCAAAATCACACCCTGAATACTATCTGACTACAGTGGATTAAAGCTAGATATGAACAACAGAAAAAATACCTGAGAGACTCTCTTCTATGTCTTTTTCTCTCCTGGGAAGGCTTAACATTCTGTTCATGGTTTTTGTTAGATTTACCAGATTTTTCATTTCCAGTTTTATCTCAGTTAGGTTTTTCAGCTGTTATTCTATTTCTGTTTTCATGTCTTTTGCAGTTTTCATTATTGTATTCCACTCTTTGTTTATGTTTTCAAAGACTTTAATGGATTTATTCATATCCTCTTTAAGGTCCTTGAACATAATCATGATAACTATCTTGAAGTCTTTGTCTTATGTATTATATTTCTCTAATGTAGTAGGGTTCCTGGGTTGTGGTGAAGGTATATTGTCTTGGCTATTTATGATTGTACTTTGGTGCTAGTGTCTATGAATCTTGGGTTGGATAATTGTGATTCTTGTTATTAATGTCTCTGTTGGGTGGGTGTTCTATTCCTTGATTTCTGTTGTTATCTCTGGATCTTAGGAGCATGGGGTGGATGTAGGTTACCTGGTAGGGAGTCCTTTGGCTAGTTGGTTGGTAACAGAGAGGAATTGAGGTAGGCTAGGGGAAAAGGCGGAAAGAGATAAGGGGATCCTATTCACACCTAGAAATTGGGGTCCACAGGGAGTTGGAAGTATAAAAAGTAGGAAAAAGAGATACTGCAAGTAGGTTGCCACAAGGAAAACAATTATCTGGAGAGAAATGTATGAAAGGGGTAGAGGTCCCTAAGACTGAATTAAGAGTTGGAGTCTCTGATGAATGAAGTTGAGGAAGCAGGAGGGGTACCCATGAGCAGGCTGTTACTGAGGCCAAGAATGGAGAGAGAAAAATGGGGAGAGGAAGGATACCATGGTTTATCTCCCTGGATACCTGTCAGGTGTGGTCACTGGTAATCTTGGGTAGAATATGTTCCTAGGTATCAGGAGATGACAGGAAGGAATTAGGATGTGATAGAGAGAGGCCTGAGAGGAACCACAGGAAGGAGGATAGTTGGGTCCACTCCAAAGGTTGGCAGAGCCCCCCAGGGGGAGATTTAGGGTAGAACAAGCCCCTATAAGCAGGCTGCCACAGGGTTGGGGATGAGACTGGATCCATTGTGATGGGGGACAGAAATAAGGAATAAGAGTTAAAATGGCTTACCTATGTCCACTGGGAGTCTCAGAGTTTCTATGTATCAGTGACAGACACAAAAGGGGTGGAGGAAGGACAACAGACATATGGATCCTCTGGGAGGTTTAGTTGAGTCCCCAGTGACCTGAGGTACATGGGAGAACATATCTCTGTCAGTCTACTACAGGGCAGTGGATGAGACTATAGAGATTGTATTGGAGGATAGGAAGAACAGTGGAATTTTCTTACCTTTGTCTGGACTATCCGAGATCCCAAGTAGAACTTGGAACAAAAAAGAAATAAAGACGGGCTAATGGTGTGGGGCTGAGAGGGTTCATAGGGGTGATGAAAGTGGGGTCTACCTTAGAGTACTGTGAACTCCCCAGGAAATGGATCCATGCAGAGTGGGATGACAGCCCTCAACAGCCTGAAAGGCAACCAGGACTGTGGATGAGACAGGATGAATTGTAATGGAGGACCAGAAGAAGAGTAAAGATGGTCTATTTGATTCCTAGCCTGGTGTGGTATTTGGGTTTCTTGGTAGAGAGTGGTACTAGGTTTAGGCAGCTGATACAAAGGGGTGGGAGGAAGGAGGAGTGCTGGGAATTCAATAAGGTTGAGTGGAGTTCCCAAGGAATGGAATGAGGGAGGGTAGATAGACAAGCTCCATCAAGCAGTCTGCTAGAAAACTGGGGATGCAACTTGAGGCATCATAATGGCAGACAGGCAAGAGAGTTCATTTCATTTTTTTTAAATGCAGAAAACTTAAATTGCACCCTTATGGACTGAATTCTCAGCAATAATTTCAAAATTAAAAAGAAATCTATTTGTGACTAAAGAAAATAAACAGTCTCAATGAAATTGTGGGCAGTTTTTGCTGGTAGATGAAAAACTTCTGACTGTCTGTCTTTCTCTCCCATAAACCATGCCATGCCCACTGCAATTCTTTCTGAGGGCAGTTAAGAAGCTAAAATCTTTCATTTGCTTGCTTAGAGTACACCAAGATATTTTATATTATTTGTGGCTATTGCAAAAGGTGTTGTTTCCCTGATTTCTTTCTCTGTTCATTTATTATTGTTTGTTACTTGTACATAGGAGAGCTACTGATTTTTTTGTGTTAATCTTGTATCCAGCCACTTCACTGAAGGTGTTGATCAACTGTAGGAGTTCCCTGGTAGAATTTTTGGGGTCGATTATGTATCCTATCATATTATTTGTAAATAGCAATAATTTGACTTCTTCCTTTCCAATTTATATTCCCTTGATCTCCATTAGTTGTGTTACTACTCTAGCTAGAACTTCAAGTACTTTATTGAATAGGTATGGAGAGAGTGGACAACCTTGTCTTGTTCCTGATTTTAGTGAAATTGCTTTGAGTTTCTTTCTATTATATGCTTAATGATATTCTGCTATGCTTATATACTGGTGCACAGCCCAGTTGTCATCAGAGAGGATTTATCCACCAACTGATGAAAACAGAAAATAGATGCAGAGACCCACAGCCAAGCATTAGGCAGAACTCAGGGAATCCTGTGGAAGAGGAGGAGGAAAGATTTTAGGAGCCACAAGAAAACCCACAGAATCAACTAGTCTGGGCTTGTAGGGGCTCACAGAGACTGAACCAACAAACAGGAAGCCTGCATGGGTCTAAGCTAGGTCCTCTACATATATGTTACAGGTGTATAGCTTGGTCTTCTTATTGGACTCCTAACAGTGAGAGCAGGGCTGCCTCTAACTCTTTTGCCAGCTTTTGGAACCCTATTCCTCCTACTGGGTTGCCTTGTCCAGCCTTAATATGAGAGAAGGTGCCTAGTCTTACTGCAACTTGATATGCCCTGTTTGGTTGATATCCATGGAAAGCCAGCCCTTTTCTGAATAGAAATGGAGGTAGAGTAGATGGGGAGGGGGATAAGGGAGGAAGTAGGGAGGGGAATAAGGGAGGTATTGGGGAGGAACCAAGAGGAGAGGAAGGATGGGAAATTGCAGTCAGGAAATAATAATAATAATAATAATAATAATAATAATAATAATAATAATAATAATAATTTTAAAAAGAAAAAAAAGCTGAAATCATGCCTTGCAGTTCCTCCCTCTTGCATCACATTCTGACTTAAAGCCTACCCCTTGTAATATAGGCTAAGCCAGACTAAATCATTTATGTGCAACATTCTGCCACTTTCTTAAACATAAAATAATATTTTAAAATTTCCCCTATGTTCAGGAGATTGGCAGACTTTTCCTTCAGGACCTCTGTGATGCTATACATAGTCGCTATTTCTCCTAATGTTCTCCTATGACAAGAAACCCATAATTTGAGGTGGTCTCTCCTCATAAAGTTCATTCTGAAGGTAAGCTCAGCCTAGCTCCTGTCTCAAACCCTTATACATCTAATATACTCTCCTCCTCTTTTTTTATAACAGCTGTATGACTTTACCTCTGTAGACACAGAGGAACCCAGAAAGACAGGGTATTGATACTGCAAAGAAAGTAGTCTGTCCAGGTCAAGCTTAGGGGATCAATGAGTTTATTGAGGTGATGGATAGGAGAAAATCTAAGGCAGCTGCAATACCAGGAAGTCCCACCCCCAGCAGTGCAGTTCACCTTGTACTTGTACTACTGAGGAGGTCCAGATCCTCAGTCATCCTTTCACTTCCTATATATTCCAGCAGCACTCAGAACTACAGAAGCTCAGGCAAGGGAGAGTGGTCAGTGGGATCTCTGATGAGTATCTGCTAACATCCCCCTACCCTTCCACTGTAGTATTTACAGCCTCCTTATCATTTCGGTTAGCCTCCCTGTGACTGTTATGTTCTGCTTATTCCTTCATCATAACTAAAGTCAAGATCTTCTACAGATCACAACAGCAACTCTGTTCCATGATGGCTATGGTAATGTCAAACTCTAAGGAAATAGCTACATGACACTACATGACACTAGAAGAAAGCACTTATGGAAAGCCAACAATTATAAAAGACACTTGAAAATTGTTGTGAAGTAATGTTTCTAGAGCAAAGTCTCATCTTCAATTTCACCAGGTTGGTTTTACTGATTAGAGATTAATGATTGTGGAGAGTTGGGAGGCTGACTATCCAGAGTCAAATTATCTTGGGCTATCTTTAGTCCCCTTAAGAACCATTCATTGTAGGAAACATTTTGGAGTATATTACCTTACGAGAAGACTGACTTCCATCAACTCCAAAGCTAACAATGTCCTCAGGTAGCACCTGAAACCTATAGAAGATTTCCACACATTTCTATAACCTGCCTATTCAATGTTTCTATCAAAATCTTTGATGCCTTGACTTATGACTTGCTTTTGTTCTGTAACCAAAATTTCATGAAAGGTCTTTACACATTGTGACATATTATTTGAGGAACACCTGAGTTTGTGCAATGGATCATGGCTACTCATATATTCGATTGAAGAATAAACTATTTCTAATTTCTGTTATGGTGAGATCTGTGTTTTGTATTGACACAACATGCACTAAAATACACTAACATTTCACTTGGGCCCATATAGCAACTTAAAAAAGGATGAAAACTTGGAATCTCTGCCTTTGTTTTGTGTCTGTCCTCTTCATTCTGGATCAAACTCCTGTTTGACTCTATACAAGATATTCCTCACTCAAGAACTGTCTGTCTAATATATGTCATCTCCCTTCAAAGCTAAGGATGAAATAGGCCCTTGTTCTAAACCTGTTGTTTTTGAAAAGGTCTTAGGGTATCCCATGACACAATTTTCATGTTATTTTTTTCTTGAACAACAAATTGGACAAGACACAAACCAGTAACAGTAAAAGGAAAAAATGTATTAAAAATGAATGAAAGCATAAAGCATACTCTATGGAACAGAAATATGCTAGAATAGATAACGCAGCTCAAAAGTCATTGATGTACATCTCAGGCCTTCCTTGTCTTAGTCCTCTAGGAAGAAGAATTGGTTGTGAGCAGGGTGTGTACAACTTCCTGTTTTGATTGACAGGCTTGAATCCTGTAAGTAAACCTTTGTTTACTGTGTATGTCCTTTCCAAAGAGATTAATCACATTCATGCCCGAAAATGCATAGGCATCTAATAGTAAGCTTGCACCCTGAGAAGTTTACTGCAAGAATAGAATGGCCTTCCCTGTATTTATGCTTGCCAGTGGTTTAGCTGGCCTTGTTTATCTCTCCTTTACAAAGAAGAGTCTAACAAACTACCTACAATATTGAAGGTGCTGGGTGTTGCCCTTCCTGAAAGGAGATGAGCCCTGGGCTAATGGGCTGTCAACACACATGTTATCTCTAATTCTACCTGATGAATTTCTTTCATTAAGAATTCAGAAAGGAGAAAATCCATCTTTCATATCCTCCTGAAGAGAGACTGTCCTCCTGTCAGACATAAGCCTGTCCTATTCTTGCCCTGGGGTAACAGTAATTCTGGGCTGCCCCTTAACATGTTTCTCTTATTGTAGTAACTTTAGATTCAGGATAATCAAAGCCTAAAATGACCAAGTACTCCACAGAGGTGAAACTCTGCCCTCAACCAGAGGCAGTCTTCTTTTAGAAGCCAAAGTGGCATCCCTACTCTGCAATGATGGTAATAAGAGCTAAGAAACACTTTGAAGAAGTGGAAACGAGACAATGAATAACCCAGTCCAGAGCACGACCACAAACTACTTAATTTTACATACTGTTGAACCTTGCCACAATTCCTTCTTTATTTAAAGCTAAAGTTTACGTCAACACCCTAAAGACAGACATAGATCTGTTCTTTCCAATGTATCCTCATGGGCTGAATCCTTTCTTTCTCTCTTTGTGCTATTACTCATCTCCTTAATTGGCATATTGGGACAGGTAGCTGAACCTGACCTGTTGGTGCACCTGGAGCCTGGATTGCTGACCATAAACTCAAATTACACAGCTACCCTCACATTTAAAGGTAACATATTACATACTTTCTCTAATTTTAGGAATAAGACAACTTTACTCATTCTCATTGTTTTAATTTAATATTAGTGTAGAACACTCAACCACTTTAAAAAGAAGCAGTAATGATTAAAATGAGAGAGAAAAGTAAATTTGTTTAAACTCTTAGCATACAGCATATTTTTGCATAAAAAGTTCTATGGAGTATAGCAAACTACTAAATCTGTTGTGTGCATTTAAAAGTCACAATATATAAGATTTCTATGAAAAAGCCAATTCTATATGATACACTGGCAATAAGAGCTACTAAGACAATTAATAATTTGATTTATATAGAATGAATACATAATAAATGTAATAAAGTAATACTCTAGTCTAAACACTATAAAAATTTTACAAAATAAATAAATAAATAATGGGAAAATGTAGACTAACTGGAAGATTCACTATGGTTATAATGCCAGCTATTTAGCAGTTGATTTACAGATTCAATGTAGTTCAGAGGAAACATTTTTTAAGACATTGGCAATATTATTCAAATATTTTATAAACTGAATGAAATAGAATATAGAAGCAATCTTTGAAAAGAATAACAAATTAGAAAAGATATATTACTTGATTTTAACAATTAGAAATGCTAGAAATAGACACATACTTATACAGTCCTTAGAATTTTTAAAATTACCACAGTAACCCAATAAGGAAAGAGACATCAACAAGTACTGCAGAGAAAAATGTGCATTAAGACAGTACAGGAATTTAAACAAGAAATGCCCCCATAGTCCCAGACATTTGAACACTGGGCCCCCAGTTGGTGGCAGTGTTTGGTGAGGTTTAGGTGGTACAGCTTTTCTGGAGGAAGTCTGCCACAGAGTACAGGCTCTGAGACTTATAAAAATGTCTTGCCTACTTCCAACTTGCTTTCTCTGTTTCAGCTTGTGGTTTCGATGCGAGCTCTCAGCTTCCTGTTCATACCACCATGCCTGCCACCTGACACCACATCACATACCCAAATTATCCAGACCCAAAATCTATACGATTCCATGAACTCATACACATTTAAGATTGGAACTTGAGCCGGAAGGTGGTGGCATATGCCTTTAATCCCAGCACCCAGGAGGCAGAAGCAGGTGGATCTCTGTGAGTTCAAGGCCAGCCTGGGCTATAAAGCAAGTGCCAAGAAAGGCACAAAGCTACACAGAGAAACCCTGTCTCCAAAAACCAAAACCAAAAAAAAAAAAAAAAAACAAAAAACAAAAAAACCCACAAAATGGAATTTGAAATGGCAGCTATGAAGCTTCACATAAATAGGAAAATGGTTGGACTTAGGAAGTATGATATTAAAAAGGGTCACACAATATCAGAAATAAAGTGTGTGTTCTCTCTCATATGCAGAGTCTAGCCAATGATATATGCATATATATGCATATATGTAAACAAATGTCCATCTGGGTACCATATAAAATGAAGAAAAGAGGACAAGAAAGCTAAATATAAGGGGACAAGAAAGTAGTGGATGCAGGTAATAGACATGAATTATGAAAAGGGATATAAGCATAATTGTCTTGTAGTTCTAATTTTTAGTTTTGAGGGTGGCTATGTGAATAAAATATACTCAGTACGGAAACATCATTATTTAAATTAATTCTTAGAAAGCATTCCAAAATATATGTTTAACTGAGATGACTTGAATGGCAAAGGCCCCCAAAAGCTCATATATTTGAATGTCTTATTCCTAGGAAGGATTAGGAAGTAAGTGTGTCCTTGTTGGAGGAGAAGTGCCACTTGGAGTGGGTTTTGAGGTTTCAAGACCCACACCAGGCCTAGACTCAATCTTGTTCTGCCTGCTGCCTGTAAATAAGAGATGAACTCTCAGCTACTACTCCAATGCCCTGCCATGATGGAAATGACTACTTCCCTAAAACTGTAAATAAGCCCTTTTCTCTATAAGTTGCCTTGGTTATCATGTCTCTTCACAGCAATAGAACAGTAACTAAGACAGTCACCAGTTCTAATTTTTGCCGTTAATGATGGGTATGTGAATAAAATATTCACACTACTCATACCTCATTATTTTAAATAAATAATTAACTCATCAACTCATGAAAAGCGTTCCAAAAATATTTGTCTAACAAAAAGCTGTCAATATGTCAATAATTTCTACAATTGAGTTATAAGGATGAATAGACAACAAAAAGGAAAAAATAGAAGACATACAAGTAATCTATAATCAATGAATAAAAGAGTTTGAATCATTAATTATTAGGCAAATGTGACTCAGTCATGCTGAATTCTACTCATGCAGCAGAAGGCACACATTTAAAAGGGTTGATTCTTTCAACAAAAAAGGCACTGTGGTCAAACAAGATACCTGGAACTCATGGCATTATTGTTTAGGAGACAAAATTACAAATATGCAGAAAAAAAATGTTTTCCAGTGTGTTGGAAATTAATCACATACCTTTTATATGGCCACCGGTTCAATTTGCAGAGAAATTTCCAAGGAAAATACAAAGGACATGTACTCAGAACAAATATTTGTGCAAAAACAATGTGTAAAGAAACTTTGTTTGTAGCAGCTTCAAACCTGACTCGAATGCTCAAAAAGACAGTGGATAAACGTTGGTATAATCACGCAATGTGATATTGCTCCATTGTAGAGAGGGCTCAGTAGCTAAGAGCACTTGCTCCAGAGGATTAGAATTCAGTCCTCAGTCCCATGTGAGATGGAAATTCACAGCCACATCCAGTTCCAGGGGATCAGATTTCCCCTTCTGGCCTCAGCAGGCATGTGTACTTGTGCAAATACACACACAAAGATATACATATATATGTAAACAAATAGTATAGTGATTTTTAATTTTGGTGTGTGTGTGTGGCAGGGGGTGGGGGGTGGAGGAATGCCTTGTCGATAGACTGGCTAAAGCAGATAAGTCTCAAAAAACATGAAAGTAGCCTGAAACAGATTCATATTAAAGTGTTGCACTTAAATAAACTTATTGAGCAGGTAGAAATAATATATAACAAATCATAGCAGTCATTGTCTCCAGGGGTCCTGCAGATTCTGAAACTCGGAACTATTATAAAGAAACTTTCTAAGCCAATAAGTCTGCATTACACAGAGGTATAGATTTCTTATTACTCTATAATGTAAACTTATAATTTATATATTTTGTTCCACATAAATATTAGTCAGAATTTTAAAAGACTAAAACAATATTTAATTCTACTTTATGATATACATGCTGCAGAATTTAAGGCCTTCCTGATGTTATAACCCTTTAATACAGTGCCTCATGTTGTCATGACCCCCAACCATAAAATTATTTTGTTGCTATTTCATAACTGTAATTTTGATACTTGTATGAATCATAATGTAAATATCTGATATAGAGGATATCTGATATGTGACTCCTGTAGAAGGGTCATTTGACCCCTAAGGAGTTGCAACCCACAGACTGAGAACCACTGATTTAAGGTGAAGTGTGTTTTCCTTCACAATTCCTCAACTTGCATGAAGTGTTCCAAAGTATTGATGGGTAAAACTAGATAATGGTAGTGATAAATAAATTTGTAGTAAAAAACTAAATTAGACATTATTAATGGTAAAAATTATTGCCATAGATGTACAGATATCCACGCTAATATTCTTGCTACTTTGGTTAAAATTTCCATAAATACCCAATACTTTGACATCTTTTCAGAAAGCTCAATTTACCTCACCTGTCCTTTTCCCTGCTACAAAGAACCTATCAAACAACTCCCTCCACAATAGCTTAATTTGGCCTTTTTCAGACCTAGGAATAAATGGAATAAAGCAGTAATGTTGTGGAATATTATTTTAAGGTGTGTTACACTTGTTTATACTGTGGAACATTTGTTCAACGATGCAAAGATGTGTTGCATTCTTTTAGGTTGCATTTGTTGAACTCTGTGAAGCTGTGTTACTTTTCCTGTCTAAAACACCTGATTAGTCTAATAAAGAACTGAACAGTCAATAGCAAGACAGGAGAAAGGACAGGTGGGGCTGGTGGGTAGAGAGAGCAAATAGAAGGAGAAATCTGGGGAAAAGAGGATCTAGGAGCAAGAGAAGGGGGACTCCAGGGACCAGCCACCTAGCTACACAGCAAGCTACGGAGTTCAAAGTAAAGAAAGGAATATAAGATAAAGATAAAAGCCCTGAGGCAAAAGGTAGACAGGATAAATTAAGAAAAGCTAGAAAGAAACAAGCCAAGCTAAGGCCAGTATGGTGATATTTTATTTGTGCTGAAATGTGATTTTATTTGTGTGTTAATAAATAAAAGTATCTGGGGGTCAGAACTAATAACAAGCCATTTAGCAGAAGTCTGGTAGTGGTAGCATGTGCCCTTAATCCCGATCACATGACAGGCAGATCAAGGACACCACTAGGATGGAGATACATGCCTTTAATCTCAATACCAACCATAGAGACCTGGAGGTCTGTATAGACAGGCAGTGACAAGGAGGTCATGTGGTTGGTTTTGCAACCAATGAGAAGGCAGAAAAGAAAGTCAATAAAAATAGACACACAGGAAGTAGGTCTCTTTCCCAGGGGAAGGATGGCAGCAGCAGCGGGTGATAAGAAGGTGGTATCAGCTTTTCGCTACTGCTTTCTGATCTCTGGGCTTTTAACTCTGCATTTAGCTCTGTGTTTCTTATTTAATAAAACCATTCAGAATTACATCTACAGGCCGGGAATTCATAAGTAAGAATAAGCCTCCCTGTGTATTTATTGGGGAGCTGGGTGGTGGACCTCCAAAGAACATGGAAGAAAAAACAACCAGCAATACAGTAATATGTGGATTCATTGTTGTTAATACTTCAAATTGTAAATTAAGTATGATGGCATTATTCATTAATTCCTCAAGAATAAGTGCAGTGCCCTCAGAGGCCAGAGAAGATATTGGATCGCTTAGACAAGCCGTTGTGAGCTTCCAGACATGGGTGGTGGGTCACAAACTGAGGGCCTCAATAAGAGTGGTACTCTTAAGCACCAAGCCTTCTCCAGATCACCAACATTTTAAAACACTATGATTTAAGAAAAAAAATATTTAAAGTTAATCACATGACTTTAACACTACAAGGGGCTCTCAAACATCTGCAATATCCTTTATATGGCACGCAGAGGCAGCCCACAGAATGGATGCTTTTGTACAGCACAAGTGAAATATGTGAGAAAACTACCTTTTAATTCAGTTGGTCAATGCCAAACAACTTTCTAATTGAAATAAAGGTGATAACAAGCAAAACAAAGGTCACCATCATAAATGTGAAAAAAAAAATTGGTTAAATCCCTGAAACCAAATTTTGAAACACAACTGCAGTGATGGTTTTCTGTCAGCAGGTAAATGAATGACAGTTTTGTCAGCATTAAACAATGTGTCACCATGAAATAATTGTGGATGTGTGTCAGGGTGTGTGAGTGTGTGTCAGGAAACGTGTCTCTGTGTGTATCTGTCTGTGTGTCTGTCTTTGTGTATCTGTTTGGGTGTCTGTGAAATTATGTCTGTGTGTGTGTCCATATGTGTGTTTGTGTGTGTCTGTATGTATGCCTGTGATTCTTTGTGTCTGTTTTGTGTGTATGTCTATGACTGTGTGTGTGTGTGTGTGTGTGTGTGTGTTTGTTTTTATGTGTGTCTGTCTGTGTGCGTGTATGTTTTGGAAGTGTTCACATTGCAATAAGAACTATCACAACCTGGAGGTACTTTCTTTTAAATCTGAAAGTCTACCAACATGTTAAGCTTTCAAACAAGATGATCTGTTAAAATACAGAAACCAATCATTAAGAAATACAAGCTGGGATTGGTGATGTTGTAGGTCACTGGTGTGTACAAGACCCTGGGATTGATCTCAAGCTCTACAACAAAAGTAAAAGACCAACTCTCAAACATGCTTGAGAAAATCATTCTACAGAAGTCAGTGAGCAAACTATCCCATTGATGAATGTGTTTGGTGAAGATATACAGTCTCGTTTTCAACCTCTACTTTTATTATAGATCAATATAAAAATGAGACTTACACTTCAGAACTCAAATGTGAAAAGAATTTGAAGTCTGTGAACACCATGCTGAAGATAATCTGAAGCCAGTACAATAGTGTCAATTGTGGAGAGTAAACTAATGATGTCTTTCAGGAAGTCAACAAGGGTACATGTACCCAAAAATAAAATACTCATGTCACTGGGACCAGTCAAAATCAATGGAGATTTTATATTTTAAAGGCATGAACATGTCAATCATGCACATTTGCTTCTTGGTGTTTCTTAGCCAGGGTCAGCTTTCTATCTCTCTCTGTCTCCGTCTCTGTTTCTCTCTCTCTCTCTCTCTGACTCTTCTCTCTCTCTCTCTGACTCCTCCCCCCTGTGTTGTGTATGAATATGTATGTTTGTGTGAAAAGCATTAATAAAACAATAAAAAGTCAGGGCTACACTTTATGAACATAATGTGGATTTTACCAGCAGTGCTCCATATATTACTGAAATAATGTAGGAGTGGAGCCAATAAGTTAATGGCACCTCTTCTAAGTTGAACAACTGGAGTTACACCCCCAAAACCCATATGGTAGGGGGAGAAAACAAAATCCTCTACGTTGTCTTATGACCTCACATGTAGGCCATAGTAAGCATACAAGTGCACAGAAAGGAAGTAAATAAATAAATAAATAAATAAATAAATAAATAAATAAATAAATAAGTAAATGTAAAAGTAGTGGAAGTAACACAGAATAAATAAACACGGAGGTCCAAGAAGGGGCACTGGCTTCTGTATATTTGTATCCAGGTAGAATTTAATCAAGAGTCTAAGCTACTATCAGCAAGACATCTCCTAGATGATAACAGTTATGAATTTTTTTATATGGAGAAACCAACTAAATTACAGCATACCAGAGTGCTTTTAACTGATATGAGCTATTTCAACTTGGAAGTCATGAAATGACCTTACTGAAAGAATAAATTCTCCCATCACTTATGTATTTCTTATAACTCAAGGGTAAGTTCTTTAAAGGTAGATAACTCTTCTGCTAAGCTTCAAAGATGCAGAGGTCTTCTGAGTTCCAAGTTACTTGCCTTAGTAATTATGAAGAGATGGCATCTGCACACTGAAACAGATTTGTTTCCAATCTGACTATGGAATCCAAACTGACAACAAGCAGGCCAGTCTATGGTGTTTACTTTTATCCCCAACTGAAATGTGTTGCCCTAACAGTGCTTGTCTCCATTGCTGTCTTGGAACTCAGATTTTTCAAATAGCTACATAATTATATTGAAGATGGCCTTGCCTAGATAAATTATGTCTTTGAAGATGTAAAAAAAAAATCCTGAAAAGTTGCTAGAATATATGTAGTATAAGTATAAAAAACAAGAATATCCTCAGCTATATTAATCATAGTAAGAACACATATTTTTCACTAGCTTTTCTTCTGAAGCAGCAGAGAGCAACAAGCTCTCAAGATACAAAAAGTAGAATTAATAAAATGACCACGTCTGTAATACATATCAAGGTTTCCATCGTTTTTACTACAGTATATTTGCTTATCTTTACAACAACCCTTTGACACACATGTTGGTAAACATGTGAGAGCCCAAGGCTCCTGGTGTGCTTAAAGTGAATGACCCAAAGCCTAGTATCCTTTTGTGATTAATACTATCAGATTTTAGGATCTCACAGGCCTTGAAGTCCAACACGTATCTTGATACACATTGTGCTAATAATTTCCCCTTCTGTTTCTTCACTGGTATTATAGGTCCATAGTACAGTTTGATGTTTGTATCTGCGTGAACTCAAGTTTCTGACTGAGACTTTTAGCTGTTTCATAGGCTTGAAGAGTGTTCTCCATATTCTTATAGCTCCTGGCTCTTTGTCAGCCTCATTAGATTCACACCATTGTTGCTTGAACTACCATTACCTTCAGATAGACTACAAACACTGTCGTAAATACAGTCAATCCAGCATCCTGCCATCTCCACTCTAGGAACATAAAGCCTTAATCACACAGGTAAAGTGTCAGTTGCATACTCTGTCCTGAATATTTTTTGATGAAATGTATAATGATTCCCCAAAGAGACTGCATCCAAAGCCAGGCAATCTATCTCTGTCTCAGTCTTTGCTATCCTCAGGATGATGGTTAGCTTCTATGGTCATTTTAACAGAACCTGGAATCATCTAGGGAAAGTCTTAATGAGGGATTTTCCATACTGTGTTGGTCCATAGGTAGATCTGTTGTCTTAATTAAGTCAACTGATATAAGAAAACCCAGCACACAGAATGCATCACTATTCCCTGGGCATGTGCTTCTGAATGGTATAAAAGTGGAAAAATAAGACTGAGCACAAGCAAACAAGTAAGCAAACAATTGAGCATGTATTTACTCATGTTTCGATGCTCTTGACTTTAGATAAAATGTGACTAGCTATTAAAAGTTCCTGCCCTGACTTCTCACAATTATAGACTGTAGCCAGATATCATAAGCTGAAATAAACTCCTTCTTACCTAACTTGCTTTTTCTTAGGGTGTTTTATCACAGCAGCAGAAATAAAAATGAAATTCTCAGTTTATAAAACACTTGCACATGCTCATTGTTACAGTCATAGTTTTTCAATTGAACAATCTTCCAAAATATATTGAATACTAGTAATGTAACCGACAATGTACTCATAGTATGTTTACTGTGTTCCCTAAGTACCAGATTCTATTATATAGGCAATTTGTGTTTATTCATACATAAGAAAATTAATACAAAAGCATGTGAAGTATTTTACAAAAAGATGGCAGGAAAGTCTAGAATTTAAATCCAGACAATCTGATGTGGGAGTCTGTCCTATGAATTCTACATTATAATTCCTTAGGAAGTGAAACCTTGTGACTTTGACAAAAGTTCCCATCCATTATGATAATTTTTAAGAGAAGAGTGGTCACTTCACTGTGGACTATATTTTGAATTTTGACCATTAGTGTCTAAGGGAGATATAGATATAGATATAGATAGATATAGATATAGATATAAATATAGATATAGATAGATCCTTAAGCATTTGCCAACTTTGGCTAAATGTTCTATGTCTGATCATTTGAAAACAAGACCAAATTCAGCAGTCTCTATTTATTAGTGGCCTTGACCTTGAACTCATGGAAGGGATGACAGTAATGTTAGAGAAACACTATTGTCACCTCCCATCTCTGATTTCCATCTTGTTCATCACTTTTTCCATTACTTAATATCTATTATAGAAGGAAGCTTACCTGAGCCCACTGGCCTGCGCACATCCTTCCTCTTACACAATCATTAACTCTATCTATCTATCTATCTATCTATACATACATATATATATATATATATATATATATATATACATACACATATATTTGTATATATAGGCACAATTTGTCAGTTCATTCTGTCTGACATCATTGTGTAGATCTCCTTGTTGTGAAATTGAAAATTCTTTGGAATATTGCTTTGCATAAAATGTCATAACACAGGGATATGGCACTTCTTAAAACCTCATACTCTGAAACTAGTATGGGAAGGTTTGGATGTATTTATTTTGGAATAATCTGCTTTCTGAAACTATACATAAAAATTCTAAAACTAATAAGTTTAGTTACAATAGTAGTTATTGTTTTGATATTGAAAGAAATTACCAATTCTCTCTAGTCCCCAGTTTAAAAAATAAAGTGACTTATGGGATTCTTAAAAGAATTAAATACATTTATTTTAAAGTTACATAATGTAATAAATATTCATAATATTATTGTTCTTATAATGTTATAACTTGCTATTGATACTAGAACAAAGAGGAGCTGGAGGGATGGCCCAGTGGTTATGAGCACTAGCTGCTTGTAGCTGGAGTTTTCTCCAGTCCTGCCTGGCCCACAGTCAGGACAAATCTCTCTCACCTGCCAGTCCTGCAGCCGCTCAGACCCAACCAAGTAAACACACAGAGATTTACATTTCTTATAAACTGTATTGCCGTGGCAGGCTTCTTGCTAACTGTTTTTATGTCTTAAATCTTGCTAACTGTTTTTATGTCTTAAATCAACCCATTTCTATTAATCTATAAGTTTCCACGTGGCTCGTGGCTTACCAGTACCTTACATCTCGCTTTTCATGGCAGCAGCTGGCAGCGTCTCTCTGCCTCAGCCTTCCACTTCCCAGAATTCTCCTCTCTCCTTGTCCTGCCTGTACTTCCTGCCAGGCTACTGGCCAATCAGTGTTTTATTTATTAACCAATCAGAGCAACACATTTAGCATACAGAACATCCCACAGCAGCTGCTCTTTTCAGAATACCAGAGTTTGGATCCTAGCGCTCACTACTTGTAGCCCCAGACCCACAGTATTCAATACCCTCCTTTGGACTCTATGAGAACCCACAGAAATGTGGTCCATACACACTCAGACATACACATCATTAAAAATAAAACAAATCTCTTAAATAAAAAAAAAAGTAAAACAAGAAAGGATGGCTTCTCTTCATAGTCTTACATAGAACACTTCAGGGGAAAAAAAAGCAACATTCATATAACATTCTCACTTTCTCCCACACTTTCCTCTGTTCGTTTGTGTTAAGGATGAGACAACCTTAAGCCAGTACAATAGTGAAGCACAGACGACAAAGGAAAGGGGGGAAATGATACAATACTTCTATTCTGTTAGCAGAAGAGGGTATGTCTCATCTTCAATGAACACTTTATTCATTTCTTCAACTTGGAGAGTGCTCTATGGTCTCACTGTCTGCAGATTCAGTTTGAACACTGTGAAACTTTGATTTTCAATGCTTTAAATATATCTTTTCCCCTTCTGTGACCACTAGCCACAAATTTTGCAATGACTTTCAAAGACAAGATCTTTCATAATCACTTTGTTGTGCCACTAAAATACAATTTGAAGTGCCAGATGGGATCTCAGATGTTCCCTGAGTCACAGAAGGCATTAGGACACAGATCTTTCCTTTAACAAAAGAAGCTACATTTCACAACGTAGCATGAGTCACTGTGCTGAATTGTGAGAAATCCAGAGCTTAGTATCATATCAAATAATTAATTGATCCATTAAATCTCCCCTAATTTAAAATTCAATAACCTTGTCTCAGAGAATCAATTCTAGTTGCTTCATTTATTACATAACACTTTGGAGTTCATTAGTGTGGAGCTATTATTTTTCCTTCTACCAACATAAACATATATAACATGGTCATGGTGTAAACTGCTTAATACCAGTTCTATTTGTCTTTGTCATTAGAAGGCCTTTAGACGTATATCAGAAAAAGTACAATCTATGATCCAATGTCATTTTTCAATGGCATGAAGAGCTGAACACCACATAATTAGGATCAAGTGCCAGATACAGTCTAGAGCACACTGGCATCAAGAAACAGCAGCAAAGACTCATGTGGCTGCAATTTTGAAAATAATCCAGGAACAATTCATTTTCTCACAATCAAAAGAAAAATTTCTGATTTATAAGCAATTATATAGCACTTTTCCTCTGGACTCATTCAGCCTCTTCCTACAGTGCAGTTTCTTTCTGAGCAGGGAAAGTATGTTTGTGCGTTGTCACAGTCTTAAGTGCAAAGAACAAGCTGGTTATCAAGAACAATGTATAATGAATGTTGTATGCCAAAAGAAGTGAGATCACTTCAAAGGAAGTTCTACAGATGCACCTTACACCAAGGGGCAGCAACAATGAAACGAAGTAGCAGCTCATTGTAGCTAGAGTTTTCCTGCCCGGCCCACAGTCAGGAAACATCTCTGTCACCTGCCAGTCCCACAGCCACTCAGACCCAACCAAGTAAACACAGAGACCAGAGACTTACATTGCTTACAAACTGTATGGCCATGGCAGGCTTCTTTAACTGTTCTTATATCTTAAATTAACCCATTTCTATAAATCTACACCTTGCCACATGGCTCATGGCTTACCGGCATCTTCACATGCTGCTTGTCATGGTGGCGGCTGGCAGTCTCTCTCTCCGCCTTCCTGTTCTCTCAGTTCTCCTCTCTCCTTGTCCCGCCTATACTTCCTGCCTGGCCACCGGCCAATCAGTGTTTATTTTATTGACCAATCAGAGCAACACATTTGACATACAGACCATCCCACAGCAGCTCATAATTTTCATGCTATGAAAAATACATATGAATCTTCTTGGTATGCAACTATTTTATAATGGCATAATGGCTTATTTTAAATTCTGCAGCTAAAAGTGTCCTGATGAATTCCACACATGGGAAAATCTCCTGCACTCTGTTCTGTAGTGGCAAAAAAAAATGGAAAAAAGTCATTTTTATGCATAAGTAAACTTCAGGAGCAAATACTTAAACCATTCATCTAAATGGTGAATAAATATTTGTTAAATCAATTTTTAATTAATGAATTTTTAAAAGCTATTACTTGAGCTCCACTTAGGTGTGCAGGGCACACAAGGGAAAAGGTCTGGTCCTGGTCCTTCTTTTGAACTGTAGAACAAAGAACATTGGTTCTTTGGGGAAATTCTATCCATGTCCTAGAGGAGGTTCTATTAATTTTATTTGAGAATGAATGAAATATTAAGGTCCAACATTGAGAGAGGAACAAGTTAGTGACATGAGAGGACAATACGTATAGAAATATCCATGCAAAATATGGTAGATGGAAAATAAAAAGACTTCTGACCACCAAGAATGGTAGGGATTTGACAGGTTCTTCAGAAGAATTTTTGTGTTATGTCAATAAATTTGAGTTTATCTTTAATGGGAAAACTAATTTTACTAAAATAGTTGAAGTTATATAAAGTTAAATTCTGACTAATTTTGCTATAACAGAAACTCTCTTCTGTATGATATTACAGTCCTCAAATAGATTGAGAAATGGGAAAGATATGTGTCTATACAGTTACAAGATCTTGTCAGGTCAGCATTTTAAAGTTTACTTATTAAAAATTAAAAGGAAGTTTTCTTTCTCACTACAAAGCTGTGTATGTACAATGCAGTGATATTATGAATGCACTGATGCTTATATATCAAGATGTGATCAGGATATTTCTTTGAAATTGTAAATAGAAAGTAGCATTAACTGTGCAAATAATGGAATTTTGACTTAGTTGAGAGGTCGTGCTAAACAGGGTAGATGACTGCTCCAAGCATGTATTTTCTTTCTTGGTCACTCAAATAAAAATCCTGGCTTCTAAATTGTGTCTCACAGTGCTTTCCACGTGGTTCTAAGTTTCCTGAAGGAAACAGTGTGTCACTGTTCCTGTGTCCTGTATGTTACCTTAAAGCTAGCCCTGTCACCATTTTCCACTTATTCTTCCATTTAGAAAGGCAGGGCATAATAGTTTAAAACTTCCATAAAATGGCAAGTGTGGAAATCATCCCACTCTAAATTGTTGTAGGTGCATACTTCCTCATGCAAATTACCTCATGCCAAATGCCAGTCATCAATATTTTAGACATGCAAGACAGTTGGAATATCACAGGGGCAAACTTGAAACAGAAATATAACCCGAAGTGAAAGCTAGCAAAGACAGATTTCAATAACTGCAGGCAAAACAAATTTAGCTAAAGTTGGTACTTAGTAGATACAGAACAATGCTGGTCAATGTAGTCCAATTCATATCCCAAAAGTTTTTCCGTACACCAGTAAAATGTTGGGTGCTTGTCATTTTGCCAAAACCAGATAGATCATTAAAAAAATTAACTATAGAAATAAGTATTTCCTTTAAATACAGAGAAGTTGCTTTTAACATTAATTTGAAAAATTGTCCAATTTTAAGAATGAAGTCAAATAAAAATGAGTGAAAAATTGAAAGATACAGATGTCACTAACTAAAATTTCAATATTTTATCTGGTTAGACTATCTACACAACATATGACAACATGGTCAAATCAGCAAAATAAAAGCAATAATAACAACAGTATCATACTAAGTTCTCAATGACATCAATAATAAGGATTATTATTTGGGAATAATCCTCAGTAATCAATACTTTCTTTCTTAATTATTCTCATTTATTAAGGTAAATGTGCAACAAAACCAGAAAATAAACATGTATTTATTTAAGTATCTCCATTAGTAGATGCTGTAGAAATATACTGATATTTAAGAAGGCAAAATACATTTTGTAAATTTTCACAGTTGATGAATTTTGTTATGGAACCCATAATAATGGAAATTAAATACATAGTGGTCTAATAATTACAGTAAAAACATACACCAAAACAAACACTCATTCTTAAAAATATGCACATAAAAATATAGGTACTTTAAACTATATACAATTTAAAATCCTTGGGTATATAAGGAAGTACATTGAATAACTAAGTATATAATTAAATTATTTCCATCATCATTACTTTCAACATGTGATACAGCCTACCAGAGGCTGTGCAAAAGATGGCTAAAAAGATAAATCCCAACAACCATGTATGTATCACGCATTCACATATGGAAACCATGTTCAAATATCAAAGTTTTGCTTTTAAAAGTGGCCTGGATGGCTTTTATGTGGTCACAAATAAATTAATTCATTGTGAGTTACAAGTTCAGAAAAGGTGAAAGGCTATAAAGCTATTTTCGAGATCCAAGGATATCAGTAACACATGAAGATTACTTTTTCACAAGGTGCATAATTTCTGTCGGGTTTTATAATTTTCTCAACACTTCAGAGGATGTGCAGGTCCATATTCCCTTCTGGACATTCTGATTCCAATGCCCAGCAATTTTGACCTCTTGTAGAAACACATATGTGAAGTGTATGCCTGAAGCCCAGCTAGAATCAGCTCATCTTATTTCAATCTGCAATGTCAGCAAAAGGTTAATTTGAAGAGGGACTTCATTTTAATTGCCTTTGCTGTTATGCCAACCAAATGTTTTGTAGAGTTTATCTTTAAATCGCTTGTGTATGGAAAAATGCCTCAACCAAAGTGTTATTAAAAAGCAAAATTCAAACATTCTCATTTTCTGCCAGCTTCATTCTTAAATGCCTATGGCTATTGTACACGTATTTTTAGAATATTCGCATGCAGTAGATTTTAATTTGTTTAGAAAATATTTTGTTGGAGCTTTTTTCCCAATGTGTCTTATATAATACTCTTTATATATCACTGTGCTAATTTGAATTCTTGAATTGCCAAATCCATCAATATTTTTCTTTGTTTCCAACACTTAAGTAGAGAACTTTTACATGTCCCCAATTCTAAAACTACTCTTTACAAAATAAAGAGCGTTTCTATGTTGAAGTCTATGCCTTTCATACAGTTTAACGTTTAAATTATTGAACATCTTCAATTTTTGGTATAGTATTATCTAAAAGTTAGCATTATTTCTGATACAGATAAGTACCTACCTTGTTCAGAAGCATTTATGCAATAGCTCTTGTGTTTTTATGCCATTAAATGCCCCAATTTTCTTTATCCTCCTTTGAACCCATTTTTGTAATATATTAGCATTTCCTCCTGAATTGCCTCTTTATTTGTGCCTTAATTTATTTCCAATCTTCAGAACCACAAGTTTCTACACAGCTTAATACTGCTAGTCCTAAAAACAGAAGGAGCATGGACACAGATACACTCTTGATTATTTTCAGCCAGTTAAGGCATTTACATGACCATAAAACCAGGATGAATATGTATGCTCAGTTACATAAATGCAAGGTATATTTAAATGGGATATGTAGTCACTTTTGCTTTATAAGCTGAAAATGACTGCAGATAGTTCCCTAAATGTAAGAAAACAATACGCATCACCACAAGCCTTAAAGTGATGAAATTTCAAAGGAAATTAAGAAGGCTTTCTAGCAGTCAGTATGTTTGTGCTTCCCACCGCAGTGAGGACGCATCCATTAGTCTGCCAGGGGAGTAAACGTCTCATCCTGCTTTGACCAAGGGGCATCATTGAGCCCTAACAGTGAACATTAGAGGAAAAGTGAATTTCAGGCTAGAGAAATAACAAGAGGAAATTTGCAAAAAGAACATTATTCCAATCATTCTTCGAGTCCTTATAATTATGAAGCTAAATCATTCCTTGGTTATCATGGTGATCGCTGTGTGATGGAGTGAGGAGTGGCAGATTAGGAAATGATATATTGACATTCCTAAAACTGAATAAGTAAATTTGAATATATACAATATCATATCATATCATATGTGAATATAATATGTATGTGAATATTATATATATATTTCAACAAGGAAGAACGTTTTGATTTTAGCTTAGCAATCCAACAGCTGCTTACAATGAGAGAAGTGAGAGCAGAGGGAACCAGAACCTCCTTGCAAGTGTGGGACTGGCTATGCCGTCCTTCTGATCATTATTCACAGAATCAGTTCCCTGAGGAGTCACCTCCAGGTGTTTATTATTTTTATATTTAGAATAGTTTGATATCATTTTCAAGTTCTATGGTCACAATTTCTTGGACTCAACACTATTAAGAACAAAACTAAACACTTTTAAGGAGAAGGCTGGGTTGCAGTCGAACTCTATTTGGTCATACCTTGCTATTTAAATACTTTTGCAAAAATAAAGAGTATTTATCAAAATTTGGACTAAAAAAATACTTCTGGAGGCTTAAGAGATTCTCAGTTGTTAGATAAAGTACTGTTCTTGCAGAGGAAGAGAGTTCGATTCCAAGCATCCAAGTGAGACAGCTCAAAACTGTTTCTAATTCTAGCTCTAGGAGGATCCAATGCCTCTGGATTCTGTGAGGACAAACATTCATAAGCACAGATATACACACAGTTCCACACACATATACATGATTAAAATAAAGTTAAAAGAAAACAAGATTTTGTCAAAATGAAATTCACATTAGTTAACCATTTTAAAACAAACACAAAACAAACAAACAAAGTGATTGAGAATTTTTAGCTTCTTCACAATTTCATGCCACCACTTCTTCTAGGTAATGCCAAAGAACTTCACCTCAATATGAATTCCCAAAACATGACACATATGCCCAAAGTCATCAATATACATTCTGATTCATATATATATGGTTTTCATATAAACTTTATTGTCTAGCTTCCTGTGTTTGCTTAGAATTGTACAAGTTCAGCACTTGACTCACTTTACATTGTATTTGGACAATTTGTTTATCCATGCAACTGTTGATTGAACTCGGACTGTTTCCACCATGTGTCAGTGTGACTAGCTCTGCAGTTCCTTTTCTGTTGTGTGCTTGTTGAGATACTTGTCTTCACAATTCTTTTTTGGTATGTGCTCAGGATGGAACTGTAAAGCCAGATGGTAATCCTCTGATTGACATTGTGAGGAGCTGACATATTGCCTTCAACAGAGGCTGAGCCTTTCTCATGAGTAATGTAATAAAATGACAGTTCCTACATATTCACACCGGTATTTTAGTTTGCCTCCTTCATTTTATAAAAAGTAATATTCTTTTTTAAATGATTATACCCACCTCAGTATATTTTAAAGGGTACTGCCTGGTTCCCATCCTTCCCTCATTCATTTCTTTAGTTAGTTCTGTATCTTGAAATTCACTTAAGCAAAATAGCTAACGACTAAATGTAATGACTTTGAGTATCTTTCCATGCACTCATTAGCCATGTGAAGAGCTATGAGAAATATCTACTTACCACTTTGGATTTTGAATGCTAATCCAGGAAAAAAATGTAAAGTAAACCATTAATATTGACTGAATCTGTTACAGTTCTTCAACTATCCATTTTATTCCTTTATTCTAAGGCCCCCAAAAGGCCCTTGCCATTCTTTTCTTTTGTGATTTTACTCCCCTTTAGCAGAGGTAGGAGAAATGTCTGAAAAATAATTAGGAAACTTGAATGTGCCTCACATAGTGAGAAGGCACCCAGTTAAGTATTTTGGGACTAACCAGGAAATTGTATTTACTAAAATGAATTTCCTTTTGTTGTTGTTGTTGTTTTTTGTTTGTTTTTTTGAATTTCCTTTTGTCTGTGCATAACAAAATGAAAATATTTGAGTAACATGAGAATATTAACAAGGCGAAATGATAGTTCATGTGCCATAAAATCCCGCAGATAACCATTTATTTCCTTGAATTTTGGTTGCCCTAAGGCAATTATCACTGTGCAGCAGAACACTGGAAAAAAACAAAACTTAGGTCATGTCTCTCTCTAAGTAATCCCTAGGAAGTCAATACCAAGCAAATACATTTAGAAGTTCCTCAGCCATTGTCTCATTTTATTAATGCCACTATAACAAAAGACCATCTAAGGATAAGTAGTTTATAAGTACTAGGAATTTATTTCTCAGTGTTTTAGAAGTGGAACAAACAGGTTTTGTGTTTGCTGATAGTCCTAGGTGCTCAGTCCTAGGAAGGCATTCTGCAATCCATCTCTTATAAGGGCATTAATATCGCGCAGGAGGGCAGTACCCTCAGGACTTAATCATTTCCCAGCTATGCCAACTCTTAATATCACCATTCTGGCATTACAGGACATGCATAGTACTTTTTGGAAGACATATATGTTTGAACCACAGTAGCCACTTTATAAGTTGGTATTGTAAACATACTTAAAATGACATCATGAAACCAAAATGCCTGTCAATATATCAAAGCCAAGCCTCTCATTATGTATTTTTTTCTCCATCCCTTAAATTGCATTTCTATTATCTATAAACATCTATTTCCAGTTCAGTTCACTATCTTTTCAAAGGACATGATTCTACTTAATTTGGAAAATGAGCTGTATAACATAAATTATATTGGTAATTTGATGTGAGCTGTTTGTGCTTGCTGAGAGTTAAGCCCACAGTCCAAAACAAGCCACCTTACTTCAGACTTGAGCATTATTTCAAAGATCTTATGACAGGGTGGCCCCCTTGATTGCTAACAGGGAAGAGAGAGAACAGCAAAGAGATAAAGTCATTAAAAGTATTGCAATTAGAAGGGGGGAACCATATCCAGCAGATGTTACTGTTATTTATTCCATTGTATAATGATGCCTACAGCAGAAATGAAAATTTAGAAGTCTCACCCAAGGAGCCGGTAGTCTGCTGGTATTTACTTTATCGATGCTTGTTTTCATGGGGCTTCTCTAGTCGTTCCCTCTGTATGATGTAAGTGACTGATCTGATGTTCTATTTATCTGCTGCTTGCTATTTTGTTATTTGCTTGCTATACATGAAATAGATTCACTCATTCAAAATAGAAGGTATAGTTATCATGGATCACTCTCCATATGAAAAAATAACCAGCATACTTGGCAGGATCTATGAAATGCCAGTTTTGTTTCAAAGCAGTGATTGCTCTAGACCATTGCCATTTCTGGGCCAAATTGGGATTCATGGGATAGAAATGTACAGGGCAATGATCAGGCTGGGGAGAAATGAAGTGATGGTGATTAAAAATTTTCATACCCACAAAACCCAAGCTCTCATGTATAAATGATAGAACAACAGGAGCAAAGATCACCAATAAAGCTATATTAAGATAGCTACCTACTTATGTTTTAACTACTTGGGAGACCGAGTTTTAAAAAAGTAATCAGGATTTACTTAAAATTGTTTGGTGTTTTGGGTTTAACATTTATCTGAATGTTGCTGAATCTAAAATTGTACTTAAAGCTGCAATTCCAAGGTTAACGTAAAGATTTTTGTTTCTCTGCATATTTTCTCTTCTATTATCTCATTTACAGTGTTCACTATTCAAGGTCGGTGATATATTTGCTAACTCTTCCCATAACATCTGAAACTATTGTAAGGACAAAGAAATGTTTATAAAGGCCTTTGAAGAAACCAAGTGACAAAATGTTTGCCTAAGATCTTACAACAGACAACAGCTGTAACAATATGCAAAATGGTAATCTCATTTTGTCAAAAATGTGATTGGGATTCACCTCCCTTTAACAAGTGGGTAAATTTTATGTTGCTACATCTTATGCTATTATGGAAGGAAATAAAGTAAAAGGAAACAGTAAGTGGAAGAGACAGAAATTTTAAGAATGATTTAAGTATGAGGTTTTATTTTGTTGTTGGAAAGGGGGTTAAGGAGGAAATGGAATATTTGAAACAAGAAAAGATGTTGTATGGTAAAACAAACTTTGTTCTAAAATGAAATTACAGAATGTTTCTGAGATGAGAAATACATGACAAGGATAAATCCAGGAAGGTTAAATAGAGTAGAAGGTTTGGGTTAATCAGGGAATGCGGATGATGACACCTAAGCATGGCATATGCATGATTATTAAAGATCATTTAATAGTCATAAATAAATTTTAAGTTTAAAATCAATACAGTGATATAAAAGTGATATTTAAATCAATGGGATTTTCTTATGATATTTTCTACTCAAGGTAATATTCATGGCAACTAGTTAAGATAGCTAGCTACTCATGTTTTAACTATTTGGGAGACTGAGTCTTAAAAAAGTAATCAGAATTTACTTTAAATGGTTTGGTGTTTTGGGTTTAACATTTATCTGAATGTTACTGAATCTAAAATGGCTAGACTGATAAATCATCCTCCTAGGTAATCAACACCCAAAGGTCTGCAGAGGATAAGAGGATGAAAATAACAATCAATATGTTCATCCATGATCTACTAAGTCAGCCAGGAGCTAGGGGATAATGAGTCCTGGAAAAGAAACCCACATCCCTGAAAAGTCTCCCCTTCTCTTGATCTGCAAAGCTACAGAGCCTCTAGCAATTGGATTTTAACTAATGCACACCTTGAAGAGAAGAGTCAATAGAGATGGACATGCTTCCTTTTCTTCCTATGCTTCCAAAGGAAATCACATGATCATAAAGATCCTGATCTATCCAAGAAGATGGCACAATTAGAAGAAAAACTAAAGGATCTATGAGGGTGGTTCCTAAGTCTCGAAGAGTAAAAATCAAGGAAGCTCAGCTAACTTTAAAAATAAAAGTAAGAGGTTAATGTGTGGCTGCATACATGGTTTTAAACACCCAAGGGAAGAATATAATCAAAAATATAAAATAAATCTACCAACTTCAGACAATTTAAAAAGGCACTATATCAACCTCTAAAAATTGCTAAGTGCGTTTACTTTTCCAGGATTAAACCCTATTTTCTAAAGATCATGGGGCCACCTTCTAGAACAACAAAGTATTTACATTCTCACTACAAGGGATTCCAGAGAGTCAACTTCACATAAGTAAACCTATGGACCCATGATCTATAGCTCCTTTTATTAAAACTATCCTCATGAGAAATTTCATAACATTCTTTAGAAAGCCAATCATTTGTTTCTTGCAGAATTCAACTAATTTTAATGAGGCCATTCTCCACTGCCCCAGTGTATTAGGCTAGAAATCCTTGAGGAGAGAATGTTATACTAAAAAAAAAAATGTGTGAGTGAAATAAACATTAAAATATTAAAGATAAAACGACATCAAAGACACTGAGAAAGGTAAGTAAAAGGTCTGTAGATGAGAATGAGACTGCCTGGCCAACCAGGTAGGAGAAAGGAGAAGGCTCTGAGGAAACAACAAAATCCTTATAGTTAGCTACATTTGGCCCCAAATGTAAACAACCAGTCTTCCTTTTGTGTCCATACTAAATAGAGTCCTAAAAATAGTTACAAATAACTTAGTAGAAACAAAAATGTCTTATACCAGCCTAGGAACCATTCAATATAAATTGTACCAGGAAATTATCAGGTACTGTGTGTGCTTGCAGAGAGTGGTCTCTAAGACCATGATGGACATCCCTGCTTCCGACACGAATTGATGTATTTCAAGATGTATTTCAAGTGTCCTCTGTGACTTCCTGTTCTGCGTCAGACTGGCACACTAGGCTTTCGAACAGGGATGAAGGAGAACAGAAAACTGCCAAGGTTATTAAAAACACTGTGCTCCTGGGAACAGCTGGAGGAGAAAACATTTCTAGTAGAGGTTACTATTCTTATCCAATGCTCCAAAAAGGCCTATGGTGGGAGGGGGAATTGGAGAGTCTTCTCTGAAGGGAAGGTGTTCTGCCTGAGACTCTTTAGAGTGGGACCCCAGCTAACTGCTTCTAGGGGCTTCTGCAGTCCTTCCTGATAGATAATTAACTGTCCGATCCGATGGTCTGCTAATTTTCTGCTACGTGCTATTATTGCTCACTTTTGCTTGTGATCTGCTTAATAAACACATGTATTAAAACTGAAAACCTTGACCAATGCGGATCATCTTCATTTGGAACAATCTGCAACTGATCATTTTTCTATTTCTTTACTACAAATAACATTTCAGGTATAAACTTAGCACAGAATGTTTTTAGTTTCAACTCAATTTTTTATTGATTTACCCAAAAAATATTTTCAAATGTCTTACAGAAGCAATGCGCCTCTCTAGGAATGAGGAATGTATCATGAATCTATCATAGTTCTATCTGTTAGGAAGCCCTACATATCATGAAATAGACAAATAGGAGGTCATTATGACATGGTACATTAACCACTAAGATAATCATAAACTCAGCATGCTTCAAGAGAAATGAAAGGACCACTGTAACCCAGCAGACTTGCAAAAGCTCTTTAGTAGGAGGAGGTCTGTCTATCTTATACTAACTCAAGCTGACTTGAGAAGGTAGAAAGAGTTGAACCCTATAGAATGACAGGACAGGGAAGCCGGGCTGAAATTCTCTTCATGAGAACGGTGTCTTTGTTTTCACCAGTTACCATAAGCATAGCTAACCATGAAAGGTAGGCAAACATTAGTCACCTTCTTACCCAGGGGACAGGAAGACCAAATTTGAAGGCTATTTCTAAGTTGTTCTTGTTTCATCAAATTCCAATTCAGTAATTGGTTGAGCAGAGTCAAGAATAGAAGGCCTCACATAAACACACACATTCGAAAGTTAGATGATGTTTGTATGCAAATAACATCACAAATTGTGGTAAAATTAGATTACTAAAGAAGTTATATTAAAAATAAGAACACCAATTAATTAAAATAGCTTTCATGGGTAAATTTAAAAATCATAAAGGAAATTAATTTTAGCCAACAAAACCCAAAACTTAATTACTGATTTCTAATACTGTAACTGTTTAACAAAATCAAAATAGAAAAAAATCCATCATAGTGGATTCCTCACCATGTTCTTCATTTGCAGTTTGCAAGATGGATTTGGGGGGATGGGCATAACTTGTTTCATATTTGACATGGATAACAGAGAATTTGGTCTCTTCAAAAGGACCCACTGGATAGGCCTCCCTTTCCTTCCACACAGCACCGATGGCTGTGCTCTGGAAGCTCGTCTCTTCTTGAAATCACAAGCAGGTTCCCAAACTGTATCATGCACAGGGAGTTTGCAAATCAACTATTCTCTGGGCGTCTGATAGTGTCTAATTCCACAGAGTTGTCCACTCTGTAAATCCATGCTTTTGATGTCTGTTTTTTATGCTATCCCTGTAAGTTTGCTCTTAAAATATAGTAAACTATAAAAGAGTTTCAGATTTACTTTTTCCAAGACATTAAACTATGTCATCATTTTCACCCCAACTTGGAATTCTCTAATGAGAGTTTTGTTTTTTCTAAGCACTATTTCCCAGATATTAATAAGTCCATGCTTAACCTATGTATGTTGTCCCTCTTTTACTTTGTGAGGAAGCACTTCATTTTCTTAAGAGAGTAACACATTTCCTGTTCACAGTTCACAGAAATGCAAACACACTCAGATATACCATGATCACATCCTGCACACACTGTGACGACATCTCTTCACTAAGCTGTTTGCAATTCTGATTGGAATCATTAGCAGCCTTCAAAATAAATACAAATTTATTTCTACAATAACCTCTCTTCAGCATATCAAGTAACTAAGTACCTAATACTGAGCTTTGAGAATTCATGATTTTTTTTTTACATTTCCTCTTATCCCAAGTTTGTGTCATGACTGTGTGCTTACTGTTTACATTGTAACACTTCCAGGGATATTTAGTATTTGTTCCACTGGGAAAGTGTTGGAGACTTTCTTAATCACTATTAACAATAAAACAAAAACAAAAATAACCTCAGAGGAGTAAACAGAAAGACAAAACTGATATCCTCCATGAAAGAAGGAGGAATTCCACCAGAAAACTGAAGCAGATGTATATCAGTTTGTTAGTTCATATGATTTACTTTACAGGTTTCAAACTTCCCAAAGCCATTAGAGATACAAAACAAAATGTAAAAGACTTAGAACAAAAGATGAAGACAATAAAGGGAAATAGGAGACATAAGGAATTGGTGTATTGTTGCTTTTCTTGCATTCCTTAGATAAAGTATTATCTATTACAACCCATGATGTGAAATAAAATTATTTTTAAATATTATACTTTATTCAGCAATACAGTTATAAAAATAGTGTACACGATAAACTTTTGTGACAAATAATGTAGATAAACCATTCATATATGTATATACATAGTAGAATCTCACTGCTAGACAAATAATTTAAATTGAACAGTTGTAGAGAAATAATTTGCCCATTGATATAAAAGGATTATATAGTGCCATGAATTGACTACCTGATCAGAGTTTAAAGTCCCAAAATTTAAAAAATTGTTTGAAATGATTATCAGCAGAACAGTAATAGGCTATGGAAAGATTTTAAATTTGATTAACAGAAAACAGGCAGGTGAGTTTAAAGAACAGATGTGTGATGTATTAATTTATACTTTATGAAACAGTATATTACTCTCTAAGTAAAAAAAAAATGCCTCTGTACTTCTCCCTTTGAAGAAATAAAGATACAAATGATGGTAAACTACCATTGCTTTAGAAATCCAAAGCGACATAGGTGGATAATCCTTAAAAAAAATTGATAATTGCTCTGAATAGAAACTTCTCGGGACTCTAGAGACTCCCACTGGCTGTTGGGTACAGAAGTGAGCAGAGACTGAAGCATGGAAGAAAATTCCTTTCAGAATGAAGTCCTGGAAAGCAGGGTGTGGTGACTTCAAAGACAAGGGTTCTATAAGCCGTTCAGTCCACTTCGGAAGGCAACATCGACAGCATGTGTGTTATATTGTTGTGTGAGCTGTAAAATCTTCTGAGGGTAACGCAGATTCAGTTGGTTAAAACATCTACTTCTCTCTTAAAGCTATGGTACTCGGAAGTTGGAAGTGAGTCTCGTGGGATAAATCAAGGTTGTCAACAGGCTTGCTTTATCTGGACATCCTATAGGACACTCCACTACCTTCTTCTCTTATCTTCTGGACTAGGCAGTTTTTACTCTTTGGCTTCAGGCTACACTCATTTCTACCCCGGCCTCCTTTACCACATTGCATTCTTCTGGTATTGACCCATACATTTCTACCTTTCTGATACAAGTAATCTTGTGATTGACTTAGCCTTCTTGTGATATCCGGGACAATTCCCCCATCTCAGTGTCCTTAGTTTAATGACACATGCAAAGTCTCCTTTAGCATGTAAGGCAACATATTCGGAGATTCTAGGGGTTAGCATGTGGATCTCTATGTGAGAGGAATTTTTGAGTCAATCACAGAGAAATATACACATATCAAGAGCTCTGTTGCTAAGAAAATGGAATCTAGTCTTCCACCAGCTCTCAGTCTCAACCTCCTTTATCCAGAAGGGAGGGACAGATCAACAGTGTTTCTCAATTCCTCTGCCAAGTTCTGTGGGCAAAGGTCCATTCTAGGCAAATGAATCTGAGAGGTGGGGGGTTCCTTTCTTTCGTACAATCCTCATCTGTAAACTGAAAGTTTCCTCCAAATGCAGCTAAGTGAGCGCACACAGGCTTTGGTTACTCTTGTCAAGTTAACTTAGAGATGAAAAGTCCACGTTAAATTAGGTAAGCCAGAACATTAAAAACCAATGAATAAGGCCTCAATCCTATGCTCAGTTCAGAAAAGTAAAATCGATCCCCCAAACCAGCGTGTGTGAATATGTGTCTGAGGGGGAAAATGGGAGCATAGGGTTTAGAATAGAGATGAATTGCATTGTATACTTGGTCATAGCCTGAATGTCATAGGGTATACTTGTACTACTTAAATAAATTTTTCTAGATGTAGGTAACAATTTCCACATCGTAAATAATGCAATGCACCACTATAATCTTATATATGGATAAATCAATATTATCATGAATGGAGATTAACGTCTGAGCAAACTTCAGAGCATTTATTATGCATATTAGTCAGATTGTCTCCAACATCACATATCAGTTTCTTTAGACACTTGCTCAGGTAAGTTCTAGCTTTGCTTCTGATAGCTACAACACCACAGCTTACACTCCTTTTAAATTAACTTTGAAGCTTTGAGTTTTATTTGTGAAATTAAACCTTATTTGTTAGTAGGTAATATTGTCCTTGTTCAGATTGACTGTTCACCTTTCTTTGAAAGCTCTGTTTCCTTTTGAAACAACAAATATGAAGTGTAAGCAATTATTTTCATCTTTCATATTACCTGTCCTTTTCACTTTCAAGTATTTTCTAATAACCAATTCCATGAATTTGGATAATGCTTTGATCTAAAACTATAGTGTAAAATATTCAAATTAGTCACAACAAATCATGTTATCCTCTATTTGCTGGCACTTTTTCTCTGAGCATAAATGCATGATAGCAACTAAATTCTTTTGACCATTGCTAGAGTTTAGAAAGTAATAATTTCCTTCAATCAAAACTCATATTGGTCAAACTTTAAAATTGTTGTGACCAAATATTCATGAAGATCAACTTAGAGGAGGTGATGTTTATGTTGGTTTACAGTTTCAGAAGTTTAGTTCATCATGGTGAAGAATGGATGTCAGGGCAGTTCAGAACCAGGTAGAGCTCTCAAAACATATCCAAAGTGACCTATACACTGTTGCTAAATTTCATTTACAAATATGTCCACAACTTTCTAAACTGCTGTCTCAATGATGAGGACCAAATGTTTAAAAATGTGACTGGCATGTTTCAGAGTTAAACATTGACCCTCACTTCTAGAACCTAACTCATAAAACATAATATATTTAGAACAACTACACAAGTTTCAGAGTCTTAATAGTATTCAAAGTTCAAATTCAAAGATTCCTTTAGGACTCACAGAAATTCTTAGCATTGAACCTTGGTAAATATTAAAAAGCAAGTTAAGCTACATAATAGTTAGCTTTATTCACAGTATAAAGTACTTCTCTGATACCAATTTTCCTTTTTTTTTTTTTTGACAGAAACAACCTAAGTGGAGAAGGTTTTATTTCAGCTTATGATTTCAAAATGTCCTGTCCACCATATTAGAGAGGAAGTGGCAGAACAGAAAAAAGCATTTCACATTATGGTTAACAGGAGTAAGAGAGAAAGGATCCTCTAGGGATATAGTAGAGACTTTAAACAAACATCCTCAGTGATCTAGATGCTCTTCCTGGGATTTATTCCCAATGTAAGCAAACATTCACATTTCAAAACAGAGCAAGGGAAGAATAGCAAAGAAGAATCAGGTTAAAGCCAGGCAAAGCACAACAGGTTGTAGCTGGACGTTTTCCTGTGTCCCACCTGGTCCACAGCCTCTCAGACCCAAGTAAACACACAGAAGCTTATATTAATTAAAACTGCTTAGCTATTAGTTCAGGCTTACTACTGACTAGTTCTTACACTTAAAATAACCCATTTCTGTTCATCTAAATGTTGCCACATTTTCTGTGGCTTTACCTGTGTGTCATTACATGCTGCTCCCTGGACAGTGGGCTGGCGTCTCCTGATTCAGCCTTCCTCTTCCCAGAATTCTCTTTGTCTGCTTAGCCTGCCTATACTTCCTGCCTGGCTACTGGTAATCAGCATTTTATTAAACCAGTGTACAAAAGCATTATCCCATAGCAGCAGGTAAACATTAAGGAGAATCTGGGAAGAGTTGGTGGAGGGGAAACTGTGATCCTAATATATTGTATGAGTTTTTTTCAATAAAAATGTATTTAACAAATCAATAAAAACATTAATTCTCATAGCTTCATACCCAGCACTGGAACCATGTAGTTATGCACTTTGAACTCTAACAGGCTTGGGTTACTATGACCTTGCTATTAATAATCCACATCATATCTCTCTGGTGTTAGTTCCTCCCATTTACTACAACTTTTTAAGTACACAGCCTGTGTTTCTGGAATGTCCTGTAGTATGTCTGTGGAAGCTTAGGCTTCTTGCTGAAACTTCACCTATGACCTTCTGAGGGACTGAATATAGATATTGCACACCTATCTTGCATTTCCAGGCCTCACATTCCTTTTCTTGAAAGAAGTAGAGGCTAATACGATCCTGTATCTCCTATATTCAACACACACATCTGTACTACTAGAAGCACCAGGAGAGTTCCAAGGAAGTCTGAACCAGCTTGAGCAGTATCTAGGCCTCTTTGGATTGCTACTTCAACATCCTCTGAGGGCTGAGAGTATTGAATCTGGGCAAATGCTTCCCTGGTGGCTTTCTTAAATAGGTACCTAGCAGCTCTCTCCACTATTAAAGGATACTTTTCCAATTTAATTCTTAACTTTGTATAGGTAAGACTGTACTAGTCGAATCTGACAAACTCTAAAAGCACCACAATATATCTCTCCTATTGATGCAGAGCAAAGAACGTGGCTTTTTTTTAATGTCATTAATCACTTTAATATTCATGCATTTTAAAATGTGATTTATTTATTTATTTTACATCTCTTCCTCAGTTTTCCCCACCCACCTCTCCTCACATTCCCTTCACTCACCTCTCCTCAACCCCACTCCACAATCCACTCCTCCTCTGTTTCCATTCAGAAAGGGGAAGGCCTCCCATGAGTATCAAGAAAGCATGGAATATCAAGTTGCAATAAGACTAAGCTCTTCCCCTTCTATTAAGGCTGGGCAAGACATTCCAGTATGAGGAATAAGTGCCCAAGACTCAGGTAAATCCTTTGGGACAGACCCTGACCCCATTGTTAAGAGTGCTACAAGTAGACCAAGCTACACAACTGTTACACACATGTAGAGGGCCTAGGTCAGTCCCTTGCAGGCTCCCTGGTTGTTGATTCAGACTCTGTGAGTTCCTATGAGACAGGTTAATTGTTTCTGTGGGTTTTCTTTTGATATCCTTGACCCCTCTGACTCCTACAATTTTCCTCCCTCTTTTCAGCAGGATTCCCGAGTTCAGCCTAATGTGTGGCTGTGGGTCTCTGCATCAGTTAATGGATGAAGGCTCTCTGATGACAATTGGGATAGTCACCATTCTGATCTCAGGAGTCCAGTTCAGGCTACTATCCACTATTGCTAGGAGTTAGCGGGGGTCATTCTTGTGAATTAGTAGGATATTCCCTTGCACTAGGTTTCTACCTGACCCTGAAATACACTCTCCTTTCCAGTCATCTCTTTCAGTACTCTCCCCTTCCACCCAACCCCATTCTGATCCCTCAAGTTGCCATCCCCACTTTCCCCCAGGACACCCAGGAGATCTCTTCTATTTCCCCTTCTCAGGGAGATCTATGTGTCCCTCTTGGATCCTCCTTGTTATCTAGCCTCTCTGAGTCTATGGATTCCAGCATTGTTATCTTTATAGGTAATATACACTTATGAGTGAATACATACCATGTTTGTCTTTCTGGGTCTGAGTTACTTACCTCACTCTTTCCAGTTCCATCCATTTTCCTTCAAATTTTCTAATGTTATTGTTTTTAACAGCTGAATAACACCCCCTTGTGTAAACGTACCACATTTTCTTTATCTATTAATTAGTTGAGGGGCATCTAGGTTGTTTCCAGGTTCTAGCTATTACAAGAAAAGCTGTTATAAAGATAGTTGAGCAATTGTCTTTGTGATATGATTGAGTATTCCTTGTGTGTGCACCCAAGAGTGGTATAGCTGGGTGGATCAAAGACCTCAACATAAATGCAATTACACTGCACCTGATAAAAGAGGAAGCAGGAATTAGCCTTGCATGATTTGCTACAGGAGACAACTTACTGAACAGAAGACTAGTAGCATAGACACTAAGATAGACAATTAATAATGGGACCACATGAAACCGGAAAGCCTGTGTAAGGCAAAGGACACTGTCAATAGGATAAAACAGCAGACTGTAAAATGGGAAAAGATCTTCACCAACCCCACATCTGACAGAGGGCTGATCTCATATATATATATATATATATATATATATATATATATATATATATATATATATATATATATATATATACACACACACACACACACACACACACACACACACACACACACACACACACACTTAGGAAACTAGACATCAAAAAAGCGAATAATCCAATTTAAAAATGGGATACAGACCTAAACAGAGAATTCTCAACAGAAGAATCTTAAATGGTAGAGAAATGTTTAAACAAATGTTCAACATCCTTAGCAAATCAAAATGACTATGAGAGTCCATCTTAAACCTGTCAGAATGACTAAGATAAAAAACACAAATGACAATTTATGCAAGAGAAGATGTGGAGCAACAGGAACACTCCTCCAATGCTGGTGGGACTGCCAACTTGTACATCCACTTCAGAAATCAATATGACAGTTTCTCAAAAAATTAGGAGTCTATCCATGCATTTTTTCATCCACGCTTCCAACTTCTTCCTTTATCTAACTTATTTTTAACATATTTATAGTCTGCCTTTTGCTACAGTTTGTCCCTGCAAACCTGACTAAAAGCTTCCAGTCATAACAATGCCTCATCCAGGAATTTATGATCACCTGAAATTTCTTACTCAGGAACAATTATGCCATTTATTTGTAATATTGCCTCACTCAACTCTCAGGACAAGACTCAGTGTCATCTATCCCCATTCCAAGTTTTGTCTGAAGGCTCATGAGAGCAATCTTTACTGTTCATAATTCTGCCAATAGTTTGATCTCCTGAGCTCCCAGAATTGCTCATTAAGCTGTGCTTTCAACATTTCCTGGCTTCTTTAGCCCATATTTTCAAAGATTTCCACATCCTTTCCACAAACTAATCGCATATGCCTAAAAATTGTATTGTTAAGCCTTGCTCATAGTAATTCTGCCTCTCTGGTAATCATCTTCTGTGCTGATATTTTTTTTTCATATCTGTGACAAAATACTTCACTAAAGAATACAAGAGAGGAAGTTTTCTTTCAACCCATGCTTCAAGGTATTCTGTCAATAATATTAGGGGAGGAATGGATGAGAAGAGTTTACATCATAAGGACCAGGAACCTGATAAAAAGGATAAGGCACCTCTGAAGGAACATCCCCAGTGACCTATTTCCTCCAGGTAGGTCTTACTTTCCAAAACTTTTCAAAGCAGTGCCAAAATCTGGGGGAAAGCATTCAAAGCATTTGATGTGAGTCCTATTTCAGATGCAAATATAGCAGTGAGTTTCCTAACTAATAGGTCTTGATATTTTAAAATATTGTGTTGCCAGTGTCTTTTGCTGCCAGTTATGAGTCAACAGTGGATATATTAACATTAAAGATTTCTAATTATAAAACAAAGGCCACATTACTGTACCACTGGTATTAAACAGATCTGGGTATGTCTTGACATGTAAAGAAAGTGCAATTTTATTACTCTAAAGAAACAATGTCCCTGAAAAAGCCCAACATTTCTAGATAACACCATTCTTCACTTACTATGCACCAAATACAGCACATATTTATTTCACATTTTGACTTGCTACTGTCATCAGGAAGTTGCCATTAGTATCCCTATTTTGTTCTGAAAAAGCATTCCTAAGCTCACGGAGCTCAGAGATTTGACAAAGCCAGAATTTAACGTGATCAATTGTATGCCTTCAAAAGACATGTTTTTGAATACTGTATTAGGCAGCCTCCTAGCAAGTGTAGATATAAGGAAGGTAGTTAAGAAGATTCTAAACCAGAATATTCTAGTTCTCTGTACACCTCAGTTTTATAGATGGGCTTAAAATAGAGACTTTAGTGGATATTTTTTTCAGACACCAGCAAATGACAAGTAAGTAAATAAATTCTACACTTCTTTAAGGTCAAAATTATTTCTAACAGCCCTCACTTCTCGCTGATCCATAAACACAACTTCAGAGCTAAAAATGAAAAAAAAAAATCAATACTATCCTGGTTTAGTATATTAGGTATGTGTTCAGTATGCCGAAGAAGTCAAATGCATAAGATTTTCCCCTCTTCAGTGATCTCTGGCCTATCTATATCTTCAGCTCTGAGCAAATAACTACATATGAATTTTTATCAGATAATATGTTCGTATCTGTAAGACATTCCCCTGCACTCTTATTGATATACTGTGGCTTAATCCACACATTTATTCAGAAAAAAATGTGCAAACCCCTAAAATAAAATTGTCTCAAAAATAGCTTTATTTGCAAGCACAACCTGACAGTTCTACATTCATATCCCATTAAGATGTCTGTTGTGCAATACATCTCACAGTAGCCTTTGGGTTTATCTTTACATTTACAAAATAAATGAAAATTCTGGCTGTTTGTTGGTGCAGGGAAGCTATGAATGCCTAATATTTCTGTTTCTGTGGAACTTTGTCACCAGCCGTATTTGGTTATTCATTCTCTATTGATTTCTGTTGCAGTACTGAGTCAACCACTCCCTAAGACAGTTGATTGTTGAATTAAAATCTGAGAAGGCAAAGAAATACATTTCTGCACTGTTTGTACAGCAATATATTCTGCAGTATACTGTAAGATGTTATGACTTAAAGTAACACTGTAGAGTGCTAGCAAAAACGAATTTAGAGCCGACTCAGAGGGAACTCATAATCATAAAGTCATCCTTAGACAGGGATAATAAAAACAGAGTTACAGTAAACAGACTGAGTCCTCAGTAACAACAGATAAATCACAAGGTGGAAGACTGAAAAGGCGAACTGCAGACATCATCGGAGCAGTGTAGAAGGAAATTATCAAGCAATGAAGTAATAGAAATGTCACGGTGCTGGAACCAGGGTTCATTACAATGCCCCCCAATAACATTCATTTCTTTTAAAGGTCAAAGAAACTTGAAAATAAGAACCACCAATTTCCTTTCATATTTTTTTTCTTCTATTTTGTTTTATTTACTTGTTTGACTTTTTTTTGAGACGTGTATTACTCTGTAGCTCAGGCTGGCCTCAAACTTTTAAAAATTCTCAAAGTTCAGCCTTCCACATTCTGGGATTATATATGTGTGTCACTATGCCCAGCTCCAAATATTCCTCTAAATAAGCTTTAAAAAGGAAAAGAAACTTCGTTATGCTAATAACAGAGCTTGTGGGAACATTGAAGAATTATCACCTGAATAATCTCTAAAGGTTCAAAAGCAGATACTGCTACTGCTTGACATCCTTAGAAGGCAGAAAAATTAAATGCCCAGTCAGTAGTTCTCTGTAAAAAGTTATCAGTATCCTTCTGTTTATCCTAAAATCTGATATCCTTAGATGTGTCAAATCCAAAAAAAATGAATGTCTACTTTAAGGAACTGCAAAATATTTATCATTTCTACCAGGGCCCTATGGTAATAATTACTAAAATGCAACACATAGATTTTAGAAAAAAATGAGAACCTGGGTCAATGGAGTGATTTCTGTTTGTTTGTTTTGTTGTTGTTATTGTTTGGGTTTTTTTTTTGTGTGTGTGTGTGTGTGTGTGTGTGTGTGTGTGTGTGTGTGAATGATGATGCATAAGCTAAAGTGCCAAGACCTTGGCCAAAGTTGAAGAAATCAATTCAACTTTCTATCTTGTAATTAAAGACTCTAATCTTTTGTTGCTAGAGTTTTCCTGCCGGGCCACAGTCAGAACAAATCTCTCTCACCTGCCAGTTCCACAGCTGCTCAGACCCAACCAAGTAAACACAGAGACTTATATTGCTTACAAACTGTATGGCCGTGGCAGGCTTCTTGTTAACTGTTCTTACAGCTTAAATTAATCCATTTCTATAAATCTATACCTTGCCACGTGACTCATGGCTCGTGGCTTACCGGCATCTTCACATGCTGTTTGTCATCGTGGCGGCTGGCAGTGTCTCTGACTCAGCCTTCCACTTCCCAGCTTTATTCTCCTCCTTGTCCCACCTATACTTCCTCCTGCCTGACTACTGGCCAAGCAGTGTTTTATTTACCAACCAATCAGAGCAACACGTTTGCCATACAGAACATCCCACAGCAATCTTGATGCTAAATTTTATTCTTTTTGTGTTTTTGATCAAATCTGAGTAGTATACTTACTGTGTGACCCAGGTAAGACGGACAAGAGGCCACCAAAAGTAATATGAAGCCAAAAATTTTGTCGGTAAGGTTGGGCAAGTATTTATTGCCACGTTTCAATACTCTGAGCTTTTATTGGAGAGTCCATTCAGCTAACCAGTTCTAAGTTACATAATACCAGAGTCCACATCTTCTTGTGTGTGAGTTATGTTCTGACCAAGCTATGATTAAAAAAAAAAGACTACAATTCAGCAAATTGAACAAGCCATGTTTATTTTCTGTTTATTCTTCCCCATAAGATAATACAGAAGTAAGAAATCCAGAAGGACATGTCCAGGTAGATGGGTCTGCTCCACAGAAATATTCAAAGACTTGGATCCTTGGCAAAGGCCCTTGCCATCTATGTTATGAACCTTTCACTTCTTTCTTGTGTCTAATGTTACCAGTGTTCCAATCAATCTTTATCAGGTTCTAGAAAATGAAGTGGCAGGACAAGGGAGATATCAGAAAAACTTTCATTTGAAAGCTGTGGCAAGACACAGTATTATATGCCACTTCTGTTCATGTCCAACTGCTCACACAGCCACTCCTGGATACAAAAGAAGTTGAAAAGTTTCTCTCGATTCAGATGCATTCCCATGCCTTAGTAATAATGAAGTTCTTTTTCCAGTAAAGGAAAGGAAGGGAAAGAGAAAGAACATAGCAAGCTTTTTCCAGTCTATGTTCTTTTCTCTTTATAAAGAAAAATGGAATATTAAGATTTGAAACTCAGCATACCTTTCAGATAGGCCTCATAATATTTTCCAGCGATAAAAGTTTATGTATGCTGATTATGGTAAGTGAGTGAATTAGTTCATTGGTTTATTAATAGTGAAGTTCCAATTGTGGTGAGAGAGCAAAATAGTTCACTGGTTTATTAATACAATAGTGAAGTTCTAATTGTGCTAAGAGAGTGAATTAGTTCACTGGTTATTAATACGAAAGTTCCAATCATGGTAAGAGAGCAGAATAGTTCACTGGTTTATTAATACAATAATGAAGTCCTAATGAAGGATAAACCAAACACATGATTTTGTGGGTTTTTTTAATTATACTTTGCTTTGTTCCTTTTTGGTTTTTTTTTATTTTATTATATAAACTAGAATAATATGAAACCTATCACATACCACAGACTGGCATTGAACTCATGACCTACCTGCCTCTGCCACCCCAGGGAGAAGATTACAAAAGTTTGCCACCATTTCTGGACTTCTGAAACTATTTTATATTTTTAGTGATGTTGTAATTTTGGTGAATAAAATATATTTTATAAAGTTGTTTTATCATCATTTCCCTCAAGCTGTTCTTAAATTAAAAAATTAACATAGTAAAAAAAGATGTTTAAAATTAAATTATTTTTTTCCTATTTATAATCTAAGTATTAGTGGACAGTTTAAAATCATTGAATTCTCACTGATAATTTGATATAATGAATCTTGGTCTCCACTTTCCTGGCTTCCAGAGGTCTATTGATCTACGCTCACTTTCTTGTCACTTCTAATACATGCCAATGGTTCCTTCCTTCACTCATTTACCATAGCTTAGTCATGTGACTCACGTTAGCCAATGAAGTATGTAAACTGGCCAGTGTTTAATTTCTGAGCCAAAGCTTTACCAGAGACTGTGGGCTTCACCATGTCTCCTGCCTTTCCTTCTCCCTCAGCAGCAGAAAATCAGACAAACAGAGGCTGCTTCTTCAACTTGTGTAATATATACGTGTGTGCCTAAAATATAACTACAGCCTACTCGGTTACTGCTCCTTGTATGTTTATCATGTCAGGGTTGAAAACGTAGTATTATTAGATAGCCAATTATGGAGCTTACCCACAAGGGAGATTATTTTTCCTACTCTCAGCATCCTTTATTTGCCTCAAGTTCTTTGCCTACAGGTGTGGACCCTTGAGAATTCCCCCATCCACATTATCATATCTATTGCTGCTATAGGCACCCATATTATTGAGGTATCATGGGTAAAGTGAAGTTTCCCTGTTATATCTAGGAAACACAATTTTGCAACAGAGTCTTCATTAAACAATATGATATTTAGATAAATAATTATATATGTGTATATACACATACATACCTACATATATGTATATATTATATGCACACACATATATATGTGTGTATATGGAAAAGATGCCCTTATTTCTAGAGTGAACAATGGAGTATATAGTAGAGGTTAGAGAGAGGAAAAGAAAAAAAGGGAATGACGTGGTTATATTTCAATGTAAAAATATTAAATATAATTTAAAAATTTTAAAAAGAGTATAGAATTGAAAAGTTGTACATAGGAACAGAGTAAGTGCTGCCTTGGGTGATGTTAATTTTGTATGTCAACTTGACTGAACCACAAGGTCCCCAGACATTTAATTAAACATTTGTTTGCCACTGAAAGTTTTTGAGAACGAGATTAACATTTGAATTTGTATAATCAGTAAATTGGATTGCCTTCTCAACGAGTCAGGGGGGCTCAGTATCCAATCAATCAAATATCTCATTAGAACAAAGAAACTGACCAATTGCTTGGCTGACTGAAGCTGAGACATGAGCTTTTTCCTGCCTTTCCAATTGAACTGAGTCATCAGTTCTTCTGGGTCACAAGGCTACAAGGCTTCATGGAAACTATGTTCTTGGCTCGCCAGCCAAGAGACTTCAACTAGAACTCCACTACTGGACTCCCTGGCTTTTAGACACAGATCTTGAGTCTTCTTGGCAATTGTGACCACATGAGCCAATTCATTGAAAAATGGGATCACTTCCTATTAGTTGTGTTCCTTCAGAGAACTCTAAAACACCTGCATCTGACATGCCCTGTATCAAGGAAACCACATAGGTTAGGTCATCATAATATGGAGTGTCATTTACTGTAACAGCAACTAATGGACACAGCTGGACTTTGTGTTTTCCTCACATCCCACAATCTTTGTCAGGAAAACCTGGTGCGGATATTCTCTCAGACTTCAGCTAACTTATTTTAAAAGAGCATGATCTTTTAGTTCAATAAAATTCAACTTGTTCTATTTTGTGGGAGTTGCTGTGGTGTCTTGACATTTTTTTTATTACCATTTATGATTCTTTAACTGTATAGGTACATGTGTGTGTTACATTAATATTACTATCTTTCTTTTGGTTTCTATTTTCATCATTTATTTTCTGATGGTTTTAAAAAATTATTTTTCAGTTACATTTATTATCAAATGACTGTCTATGTCAACTATGCCATTTTCTTCTTCTACTGGTTCATTACAACAGGTATTATAGAATTACAGCACATCCCTGTAGCCACTACAGTTTCCTTAGGGTAATATGACCAAACAGCTATGATAAAATCATTATGAAACTGCATTTACAGCAATATTTAAGCTTTTCACTTGTTCTAGAAACCCACCGTGATGGCTATTCTTGATTGACAGTTTGTCTACACCAGGATTTAAATAATCCAGATCTTTTGAGCTGGGAAAGGACAGGCCTTTAATCCCGATCTTGGGTCAGAAAGACACTCCTTCAATCTGGGCCACACCTTCTGCTAGAAGCCTATACAAGAACTTGGAAGAAGGAAGCCTTTGCTCTTCTCCTGCTTCTCCTCTCCTTACTAGCTAGTCAATTCCTTCAAAGGCATTAAAGCCAGCTTCTTCAGGAATCCGGGTATATTGATGAGCAGCTGAGACATCTGAAATTGTGGACTGAGCAACTACTGGGTTCTTGAACTTTAAGTTCACAGCCAGCCATGATTGGATTAGCTGGACTGCAGCCTGTAATTCATTCTAATAAATCCCCTTTCTATATATAGAGAGAGGTTGACTCTATAAGTTCTGATGCTTTGGAGAACCTTTACTAATACATCAACCAACTGTTCTTACCAGTCTTTTCAACTGTGACTAAGTTAGTGGGAGGCTATGACATTTAAGTGAGGTTTAATTTACATCTCCTCTCTGAATAATGATGTTAGGTATATTTTTCCTACTGATTTGCTAAGTGACAATCTTTTGTGAGGGGCATTAAAATATATTGAGTCCTTTAATTAACTTTCTACTGAGTTATAATCACACTGAAGTCTAGATACACATATTTTACAAAATAAACGTGTTACAAGTAGGTTCTTTGAGCTGCTGTATTAAATATTTACATTTTTACAAACATTTTTCAAAGAAACACTTCACAAGTTCAATGAATTCTGATTTATTGGCTGCCTTTTATTATTTATGTTTCTGCACCTTCTATAAAAAATATTTTGTGGAAACAAGTTTTTGAACATAGTCTGGTGTTTTTGTCCTAAGAAATTTTGTAGTGTAAGCTCTTTATCATTCTCCCTCCCTTCAAGGTGACTTCTGTACAATGTGAGGTAAGAGCTGAAGGTATTTTAGGCACAAGACAAAAATTTAAATATTACAGTGTCACCTGTTGAAACAATTGTCATTGCTCAACTCGGTCCCCAGCATTTCCCCTTAAAACTAGCAATGCTAGGTTTTCTTTTCCAAAATTTACTTTGTTTAATAGGTATGTATATTTATTTTGCATACAAACTATGTTTCTTTCACAATCATTGTACTTACCTTGGGGATTCTCATTTTCATATAAAATTTTAAAACATCTTATCAATTTATGTAAATACCCTGCTGACACTTTTATTAGGAATGTATTAAATCTATAGATCATTTTGGAAGAAAACTCTTGTGTTAATAGTGTGGAGTGCTGTTTCAAACCGTAACTATGTAGTATCTCTCTCAGTTTTCTTTATATTTTTTTCAGAAATATTTCTTAGCTTTAGAACGCAAATTTTTTAATTGTTTTACACCAGTCCTTACTTATTTTTACTTTTGATGCAATTATAAATAAGATTTAACTTTAATTAAACTTAAATTTCCAACTAATTATAGATACTATGTAATAATACCAAAGACTTTTGTACACTGATCATGTACTGCATTGTTTCTAGTTTCATCTAGTAGCTCTAATCTCTTTTATTATGTCCTTCAGATACTCTACATTGATTAATATTTTATCTCAATTTTTAAAAATTTATTTTCTTCATTTTTCTTAATGCACTGGTTGAAGTTTGTGGTAATTGTTCATTATTTCTAACAAGATTGGATGATGTTCTTATTACTTGTCTTTTGTAGAGAAAGTTCATTATAAATCATGTTGAAATTAATCCAATGTATTTTCTGTCCCCATTAAGTGATCATGTCATTTTCTGTTTTAATTTGTTAATGCAATTAGTTATATTGGCATAGCCTCAATAATATTCATCTTCTATTTTGGGTTGTACAACTTATTTATTTATTTCCTTAGTTGTTTCAGCTTTATACCCACACACTTGCTGTGTGATCTTTCCTACTCACAATTTCTTACTTTCTGGCATTTTAAGATATTCCAGGTTTATCTCATAAGTCTTCTATCATAATCCCAGAGGCAGTCCTCTGTTCAATAAGCTTTATACGTATTTTCAAAAACAGTATTCATTTATTTATAGTGATATGAGACTTTTATGAAAAACAGAATTTTAATTACTCCACAAGCATAGTATCCCAAGCTTTTCCACACTATGCAAATATATTTGACTTTCATACTTTGTAACTTTCTTGTTTCAGTACCTTGGATAATACTCTGTAAGCTCTTTTATCATCTAACCTGGAAGAGTTAGACTCAGAATTTACATATAGAAAGTTAAAGCTAAACAATTCTATAATAATAAATGGTATATTACAATTTATAGTATATATAGACAATAAAAATATTGTAACTAAATAAATTGCATTCTTTATTACTCCAAGAATGAATCCAAAGCAGAGATGCAGAGGTTGTAAAAACATGTAAAGAGAAAACTGAAAGACATTTTGTTTTATTTTCAAGTTAGCATTATGAGACAGGGTAGATGCAACCTCAGTGCTTGTTTGTAAATCAATAACAATTATTTCTATCTTTTTAAGAAAAAGTAAGATATTTTGTTTCTACTTTAGACTTTCATTTATTACTATTCTTTATATTGAACTCTGAAATATTTATCTTTAAAAGTTAATCAGTACCTTCTAGCATGTTGGTGAATTTTCTTAACAGGAATTCTCAATGCAATTTGACTGTTGTATGAACAAGATAGTCACTTATATTCTAGCTGGCTGATAATACCCTTTGATCCAGCTCTAACGATGTATTTATTGTTAAAACTCATGTTTTGCAGCAGAGTTTCTTCACTTTTTTGAAAAGAAGTTCGTTTGAAGGGGTTTACTTACAACATTTCAGAATGCAAGTGAGGTTAGTGTGAATCATTGTTCACACAAAGTGCAACTAGAAAGTTTGCATTTCCTTTCTTAAACTGAGGTTTCTTTTCTCCTGCCAAAACCAGCTGTTTCCAGAACCACTTTCCTCAGACCATGTTGACCATCATTAGCTGTTTTCTTGCAAAAGAGGGATGTAATTTATACGCAGATGTATTTGGGAATGACTTATTCTTGATTTGAAATATGCATTTTGCTCCCTGGATAGTTTATTTGCTTTGTCTATATGTAGATGCAACATTGTCTTTAGATCCCCATGTACATCATGTAAATACTTTTAAAACTTACTCCACAAAGTAATGTGGAGTACCCAACGGAGGCTAATTTTTAATATTCTGACAAAATAGATTAATGAATAATTCAATTTTGTAGTATTGCAACACCACAGAACATAATCCTGTTTCTTTTCATATCACCTTCCAATGTTATAAAATAAAACATTCAGAATGTAGAAGTTAAAGAGTTTATCAAGTAACCCAGATGTAATCTAATGAAACAAAGAACAGCACAATACCTTGCAGATATCTCAAACCTATTTACATATTTAGAGCTCACAACCGATTCACAACTAACTTCTCATTAATTTGCTCAACTACTTCTTGCCTGAGCTTAAAGGACCTTCCCACTGGACTTGCTTCAATTACATTCTTTTTATATACTGGAAATTCAAGTATGGAAAAGTGAGATTAAGTGTTCATGTTCCTTTTCCAGGTTCCACCTTGTCACTTTTAGATTAACAATCACAGTGAATACATAATCTATCTCCATATGCTTAATAGAGTATCTCATGCCTACATTTTACAGTTTTAAAGTTATATAGAAAAACATAAATTTAAAGGGAAAAGAGGAAAGCTATTAAATAGACAATAGTTGTTACAAGAGAAACTTAATTGAATTGGAATTATTTAAACTACAGAATAATGGGCTGCAGGGTGATTTAGTGCTGAACACATAAGGTATAACTGAGATGGGAATGCCAACTAGTTCTATATGCAGCAAGAAAAAAATAAATGATGTATTAAGTTTAGCAGTTCTTTTATCATGTATGTCTCTATATCATATTTAGATACAGTCATTGATATTATAAACATGATAGTATCATGGTAGAATATGCACACCTAATCTTTTCAGTATTATAGTTAGAATGCCAGCCTACCATATGAATAAAAGACAACATGTAGTAAAGTCTCACAGTGTGCCTGAAAAGAGAAAAAGTCGCTTATTTTAGTTTCTCATTAAATAATGTCATATTTTGAAATGAAAAATTATAACATTGTACAATATGAAGCTCAGGAGGGGGTTATAGAATGAATGAATACATTAAAGAAGTGAGAAGAGATAATAAGAAAGACTGGAATCTGTTGAGAGCTCTCATCCTTGCATTGAATACAGAAATTTCTTTTAGAATGCAGATGATGGTGTTACCCTTCTCCCAGCCTTTCATGTTGTTGCTAACTTTCTGATCCTTACACTTCAGTTTCTACAAATTACACACTTTCCATTCTCAGCCAATCAAGAAGTAACTTGCATGCTCAAACCTTCTTTCTGTGGTGTTTGGTAGATGTGACAAACATTGTCACAGATCTCTCTGTACTTATACCCAACTTTGTGTTTGGAATACTATTTTTCTTTCTGTACTCTAGCAATTTTTACATAAAGTTATAGTAAGGAGGATTAAGGTGAAACCCAAGTTCACATCCTCTTGAAATACACATCAGCAAACCCAGCAGTGAAGATATTTTGAAATGCAGTCAAGGTAGAAGAATTAATCATGCAAAACCTTGCAAATGAAATCTTTTAACATGAACTCTGTCTCCTTGGTATTCTTGGAGATAGGAAATACCACATTGTTGAAAGGGCTACAATTCTCTATAGAGGTTGAAATCAGCCTATTACAAGAAAGCCAACCTCAGACTTCTAACTGCAAATATCTAAACTATTCTAATAATAATGTGCTCTTGCAGCACGCTTTGACTTGGCTTATTACAAGAAAGCCAACCTCAGACTTCTAACTGCAAATACCTAAACTATTCTAATAATAATGTGCTCTTGCAGCAAAGTTTGACTTTCAGTATGACTGCTAATTACTTCAAATTCAGACTTGTGGGACCCTAAGCAGAGAACCCTGTCTTGCTATGATTTGTGCCCTGAAAATTGTGCCTGTCTTAGTGCACCAAGTTTGGTACACTCAGTGGGAACACATTGGGTATCAACAGATGCTTAGATAAAATGTATCAAGCGCCAAAAAGTATTTTGCAGCCTTCACTTCCTGCCTTTGAATCACTCAAGGGCAACATTTTCTTCCCACCCCAACAAAGACTTTTAACCAGCCTGTGAAAACAACAGGAAAGAAAACTCAGATGACATTTCATTTCTTTAAACTGTCACATCTCAGTGTTTCTTATCATTTGTCTTTTGAGGACTAGTAGAATAGGCATCAAAATTAAAAATAAATAATTAAGATGGAAAATGAAGAGAGATATTGCTCTTGGTGGTCTTATTGAACTTGACAGTAAGACTCACTGAAGACATCACATTATTGAATCATTAAAAAAATGGGAAAACAGACAGGTATTGACCTCAAGGCCTCATATTTAATCTACCTGTTATTTTATAGTGTTGGAAAGTTCTATGAATGCTACCATAGGAGAAAGTAATCAGTTACAACTACTGAAAATCCTGTGAGCTAAAATAATGACTTCTGTGGCAGGGTATGCCCACTGGTTCAAAAGTGGCATGAATGTTATGTAAGTAATAAACCACTTTCTGATTGGATTTAAGGGTTGCTCCACAAAATAGAACTCACACTTAGCACTATTATCAGGGGCAACAACTTATGGTTAAACAGGTAATAGGTCTTAAGGAAAAACCTACTATTATTATTCTGCTAAGTAATCATAATATTTAAATGACCCTAATGACTTATTTCTATTCTTATAGATTATTGTATCTCTCAAACCTCACCAGAAAAGCTTTTGTGGCTACAGATGGCAGTGAAAACAGAGACCTACAACTAGTCAATGTGTGAAGAATAAGCGACTGTGGTTTAATCAGCCCCAAATGAATGTCTACATCTCATCCCTTCCCCCTAAGGCTCAGGAATCATCATGGAAGAAGGGGTATAAAGATTCTAAGAGCTGGAGCTGGTGGTTCCTACAAGGAAACAGACACAACAGGGCAGATGAGCACAAAACTCACAGCGATGGTGATGGCTTGCACAAGATCTCTGCAATCTGAAGCCAGATAAAATGCCATCATGATCGTGTGTAGAGGAAGCAGAGGATCCACTCCTAACAGAGGAGCTATTGGCATTTGATAGCTGCTAGAAAAGGGAGAGTCAGTTTTCTTAAGGGTGTAACTTCTGTAGGTTGACCAATCCCAAGGCCAGCCCTCATACTCAACAGTATTTGGGTAGCACAAATTGACTTGATGATCGAGAGAGAGAGAGAGAGAGAGAGACAGACAGAGAGAGAGAGAGAGAGAGAGAGAGAGAGAGAGAGAGAGAGAGAGAGAGAACAATAAGAAAAAGATGAAGTTGGCTGGGTTGGAAGGAAGGTGGTATTAGATCTGGGAGGATTTGAGAGAAGGAGAGTAAGATCAAAATGGTATGAAACTCTCAAAGAACCAATAAAAATGTTATTTTTAAGAAGATATTTTTAAACATCAAAATTTGGGAAATGGTAATGAAACACTATCTGTAAGTATGCCTTGCAATCTATTACACCTTATATACAAGGATGGGAAAGAAAATTGAATCTGTGTCAGCTCCCTGCCAATTCCATCACATCATAGCTATGTGTTCTAATGGGTCGGCCAAGGTCTAAGGCTCCCATTGGAAATTAACTCTGACTTTATAAGTTAGTCATCCAAGATTCAAATTTAATTTCCATCATCTTTATTACTAAACAGTTGATGGAACAAAGCAGATAGAGAAAAACCCCAAAGGTGTTCATATCCCTGCTTCCACTATCACTGCAGTATTTCTTTTCTTTCATGAGAGCCCAATGCCTCCTCTTGTCCATCATTTCATCTCAGTGTAGCTCAATAAAGCACAGCTAAAAACAACTATATTGGCTGTCCACTTTCAAACCTTCTCTAAAATGTACTAAAATGCCCCCTAATAAAGAGACAACATGAAATAGACACTCTCCTTCCATTTAATGCCTGTGATAGACTACAAGGCCATCGCAGCAGTACCAAACAGAGTACCATACACAGAAATGCCTACTCTAGTTGAAGGTTGTTGATAGAAACACCCATAATGATGAATCGTAGCAAAATTGCCTTAAAACTTCTCTCAACGTGTAATTGTTTAAATTTGTTACCAGATTCCCTTCTCTTTCCCTTTGAAATCACATTTTTTTTTTCTCATGTCAAGAATGAGGAAGAGGATGACAGATTACCTGGGATATGAAGTACCCTGCTGAGGCAGTCGATTCTAATTAGCTACCACAGTGCCTGTCAGCAAATATTTGGATCTAGTTGTTGTAATTAGAGAAGCTTATATAAAAGCTTAATCTTAATACTGACATAGAAAGTTATTTTTGCAGTTTTTGAGTGATGGATTGCTGAGCTCTTGGAGGGATTGTTCCTTATTACATTGTCACAGAAAATCACGGGAAATCAGAGAAGATCGCATAGAAAAGTGCATTAACATTCCAGACCTATTCAATGCAGAAATGGAGGGAAGTGCCATCGCTGCTGAATTTTAGAATAACAAGCTTCCACATGGAGCATTCTGCTGAACAAACACTGTGCACACATCTTCTACGCTCATGTGCTATACAATGAGCGTTGGTCTCCTGCAACACGTGCGGCATTCTCTATGGAAACTCGGCAGATATTATTTTCTCCTCTTATATAAATGACGTCTGTATGATCTCAGTACTGTCGATTTGAGTCAAATGCCACACGCTTGAAAGGAAACACACTTATGTGATGTTAGCGCAGCCGTGAATTCAGACTGGTATGGCAAAAATATTAGTCCTTAAACCCAACTCATAAAAGCCAAAGCAGACCTTTAGATAAGGAATTGAAATGTGTGATTGCATATTCACATGAGCAATCAGCCAAAGAAAGAGAATGAAAAAGAAATTTCCTAATGTCCAATAGCTTCCTGTTTCCCAGGATGTGTTCCAGGCCTTAGGTCATGGTAATCAAACCCTTGCCAATCCACATCACCTCTTTCCTGTTAGTATTTAAGTCAAAAACACACCTGCTTAAATGTCCAGTGCTCAATACTAAAAGCCTAAACAATGAGTTTAAATGGGCTGAATACTGCCCATCATAGAACCTTCCAAACACATGCTTCCAATGCACTGAGAGAAGCATTTGTATGCAAAAATGACAGAAAATGTAAACGGCAAGAAAACTGCTAACAAAGCCATAGCCAGATGGTGTCCTTTATTGGGGGCAATCTCATATTTCTGAGCTTTTGAAAATGTCACCGCTTATTGCTGTTCAATTCTAGAGTTACATCCTCAATTTGGGGAAGATCCCTCCCTTGTGAATATTCTAAGCTTTTTCACATTTGTCTTGTAATTTACCATTTGGAAATTCCTTCCTTCCAATGCTCCCCTTTGCAGTTGTTCATCAAGTTCACATTTCAGTAAAAAAAAAATATATATATATATATGTAATAATGATAATAATAATCATAATAGAGACAACATGTATAGGTATAAACATTAAAAGAAAACATTTTATGGAACAGCCTATTTGTTTTCATTATATATATATATATATTTACTTACATAATATATATAAAATAAAGGGTTTGCAAAAATAAAATTTAACTGTACATTTTAAAATATCTTATAGCATTAGAAGTGACCTTGTGATCATCTTCCCATATAAAATATATATATTAAATTAATGTTAGACAGCTGAGTGCTGTTCTGCTTTAAAGCTTAATAGGGATGATATACATATTTGATATGTGATCCATACACACACACATAAACATATGTATATATACATAAAGACATTCTCTGTAGAGAGCCATGCACGGCCGTGCCTCAAAGATGGCGCCGGCGTCCGGCTTCCACCTTCCCGATGGCAGGTGTTCTCTGGGATAAACAACTCCTTATTTGGCTTGGGCGTGGAATCTGGCTTGCTTGCATATGTCTGACCCTATCGGCATTGTCCACGTGGCACTACGGGGTTGATTGCCCAGTGGCTATAAAGCGCGTGGGCTGGCTTTCCCGAAAGAGGAGAGAGAAGAAGATGGTTTTCCCCGGGGTCAGAAGATTGTCTCAAGGTTCCTGAATAAACTGCTTGGAGAAGAGCCTGGTGTTGCGTCTTCCTTGCTGGTGGAGGCAGACGGGACAAGTCTCCATGGTTCTAATCTTATGAGTTTAATTATTTTAGGTTCCACATAGAAGACCATGGGAAATTTATTGTTTTACTTCACTTGATGCTCTAAAATTCTTCCTACTTTGTTATCACAAGTCTCTCTCTCTCTCTCTCTCTCTCTCTCTCTCTCTCTCTCTCTCTCTTTCTTTCTTTTTCCCTTCCTCCCCCCCTCCCTCCCACCACCCTTTCTCTCTTCTTTAGTGTTGGGTGTACCTAGATTGACTCTGTATATTGGTCTCTGTGAATTGTGCTGTAATGAACATGGGTATAGAGATCTATGTGATGCACTGGATCTCAATCTATCAGGGAGGCATGGTGACACAGGACTGCTGTCTCTTCTATGCATTCATCGCTTTTCTCAATATTGTGACAAAATATATAAAAGAATGGAAGAATTTATTTTGGCTCACGATTTGGGAACTATTTGAGTTTTGTCCCATATATCTTAATTCAATTGTTATTTCCTTTGTACAAAATACTTTGAGTTCTTTATATCACTCATATATTAGTCCTTTAGTAGACCCAAGGTTTAGGAATATTTTCTTCCAATCTGTAGATAATCTCTTCATCAGGTTAACTGTTGCTTTCCTTCTGTGCAAGTGATGCTGGTTTTTCTATTTTGTTTTAATCAGCTGAGTTATGTCAACGCTGTGCAGTTTAGCCCTTTTTTTCCCCCTTGTAGTTTGATGGCTTCCTACATTTTGTATTAGTCTTAAACCAGTTTGAATTGATCTTTATATATAGTGTGAACTAACAGCCTGATATTATTCTTTTGCAAATACTTCTCAATGTTATTTGCATGTATTTCTTAACACTACTTACTGAGCAGACTCCCCTTCTCCTTCTGTATATTCTTGACATCTTTGTCAAAACTCAATTGACCGCAGATGTGTGGGTGGCTTTTTATGTTCTCTTTTCTGATTCCTTGGCTGACGGAGCTTTTTTATGCCAACACCATGCTGTTCTAACAGCTTTCATTTTCTTAGTATAATTTGAAATAAAGAAGTTGATGTCTCTAGTTTCAATCTTTTGATTGTGTGCCTTAGCTTTGAGGGTTTCAGTTGGAGCATATGAAATATCGACTTTTTTCTATATCTATAAAAAATTAGCATTAAGTTTTGATAGGGATTCCATTGAATCTGAAGATTATCTTGGGTTGTATGAACATAGCAACAATATTATTATTTATAATCTATGAATATAGGATGTTTTCATTTAATTATGGCATTCCAATTTCTTTCTTAAATGTTTTGTAGTTCTCAGGGTGAATGCTTTTGATTGCCTTGGTTTAATTTTGTTCTTTTTAGCTATTTGAAAAGGGATTTTTTTTCTCTTCATTTACTGTTTGGAAAGTTTCTTTTCAGGGTGGATAAATGCAACCCAATTTTGTTTGTTGGTTTCGTGTTCTTAAATTTACTGAATAAATTTAACAGTTCTAATCAATTTTCTTCTGGAATCTTTGAGGCTTTCTACATGTGAAATCCTGTCACCAGCACACAATAGTAGTTTCCATTTTTTCTTTGCTATCTTCACAGCTTCTGGCTCACTCTCGTGTAACTGCTGCAGCAAGGATTTCTAGAGCCGTGTCCAACAGAAGCAGTGACAATGAGCAACTTGCTTCATTCTAGATGGTACAGGATAAACTATAATTTTTGGCATCAGCTATATTGGCTATGGGCTTATCATATGTCATTCTCCCACTAAAATGTATCCTGTTTATATCTAACTTCTTCAGCAGTGTGTGTGTGTGTGTGTGTGTGTGTGTGTAGGTTTGTGTAGACCTGTGTATATATGCACATTGAGATCAGATGTCCTTCCTCCAATATCAACCATCTTTATGCCAAGGAGCTCCAGGAACCTCCCTGTCTCCATTTCCCAGTATTGAGATTACAAGTGTGCACTACCATGACTGACTTTTTTTTTTAATGTGGTTTCCGGGAACAGAACTCAAGTTTTTTACCTGCAGTACAAATATTTTACCAACTGACCGATTTCCTCAGCCCCAGACAGTTTCCTTTTATACTACGAAATAACAATGTGTCAAATGTTGTTGTTTTTTTAAATCTACCAAGATCATATGACATTTGGTCCTCAATCTGTTCATGTGGTGCATTACATTTACTGAGTTGTAAATGTTATACAATCCTTTTAAATCAGAGATAAATTTCACATCCTAGTAAATGATCCTTTTCATGTGTTGTTGAATCCAGTTTGCTGATACTTTTGCATATAAGTCATCAAGAATATTGTCACATATCTTCTTTTACTGTAATGTTCTCATCTAGTTTTTCCAACAGAACAGTGTTAGGCTTATGGAAAACATGAAATTATTGTGGAGAATATGGGAAACCATATTACATCTTCAGGTATTAGTTCTTCAATGGTTTATTAGAATAATTGATGCCTTGGTTCCTGAGATTATTTATTTATTCAATGGCATGCTTATGAATACTAATTCATCTCCACAGGTGTTACTAAACAGCTCGGATGTTTTATTTCATGATGATTCAGTCTTTATAGGTTGCATCTAGAAATGTATTCATTTTTCTAGTTGACCCAATTTTTTGGCACAGAATTATACAGAATATTCTCTTATGAGTTTTTACTTTCTATTGTGACAAATGTAGTACCTTCGTTTCTTATTTCACTTGCACCTTTTTTCTGTAAACACTAGTTAAATATTCATCAGTTTTATTATTTCAAGAAATGAACTCTTACTTTCACTATTTTATATGATTCTTTCAAGTTTCTTTCTTTCTTTGTTTTTTTTTTTTTTTTTTTTTTACTAATTTTTCCCCTCTGACATCATTATTTCTTTCTTCCTAACAACATTGGACCTAGTTCGTTTCTCTTTTCATGGTTCTTTTTGGTAAAAGTGAAGTGGGCTTCCAGGGATGCATCACATAAAGCTAGAGAAACAGGATGTATTCACCTTTACAGTTCTTTTCCCACTGTAGGCATTGTGGGCTTTGGGGAAATATTTTCACATGATGTTGTGATGGCAAGCCCCTTTGAGGCACATAAGTTATATTGACCCATCCCTGAGAACCTCCAACTGCCCCCAGAATACTCTAAGGCAGACCCTGCCCCTCAAGGGACTTGAGTGCCCAGGCATCGTTCCTGAGGACCTCCAATCACCAGGCTCTGCCAACAGAACACTCTAATCACCATAACCAGCCCCTTGATATGCAGTTCTGTCCTATGGAGTAGCCACAAGATGGAGTGGATAGCTATTCCAGCTTTGACCTGGAAGTACTACCCCCAATGAGGCTTCAGTAACTGTCATGCCTACAAGGCAGGGCCGACACAGGAGCCCTTAAGACCCGAGATCCAGATGTGCCGGCTCTCTTGGTTCCTGGATCCTGGATGCTGGAGATAGACCAGGTGAGCAGAGTTTTCCAGAGAACACCGCTGGACTGTGCTACACCTTTCCCGGACCCTGTAACCTATCCCTTTACTTGTACGTTAACCCACAAAATAAACCTCCCTTTTAACTACATGGAGTTGCCTTAATACTACAACCAGTAACAAAATCCCACCAATCCCAGGCCACCCTGGAAAGCTCTGCCCCCAAGAAACCCTAAATAAACCCCACCTCCAACTCAGCTCTTTGCTGCCTCTTTCCTGCAGCAGAGGCAGCAACCCTCCTCTATTTCTGCCCAATAAATCTCTTGTATGAGGTTTGTTCTTCAATGTGACTTTGAGGTATTCCTTGGTTCCCAACTGCCAGGATACATTTCCCCTTAGATCTGTAACACTTACAGTGATGCCTGTGAGGAACTTCATGGTGATGTAGTCAAGGCAACACCTTTTCTCCTGGCTTTTCAATGTGGATTGGTATTTATCATAGAACACATAAATAACTTAGGCTTGTTGAGGATTCTCGTCTAGATGTGTTTTCTATTAGATAGTTGTTCTGTCATCCTTTTGAAGAGATGTGGGGGAGTAAAATCTACTTGGCCATGTTGCTGGTGTCACTAAAATCTTAATTGAGACTCTTAATTTTATACATTTATCAATATGTTTAAACGTTTTCACTTATTTTAACTATATGCGTATATTGAGTCACTGTATTTCTTTGCCTCTAGTAGAGTCTTTTTAATATTTATATTGACACATTCACTTTTCATTCACTTCTTTCTGTTTTGTAGAATTTTTTTTGACATTTTACCTTGTCTAAAGTAAATTGCATACAAAATACTTATTTCTTTAGCACAGACTATTTCTATTCACAGGGTACTGCATTCTCCCACTTGTACTGGTCTCTGCTCTAAAAGATGTTATTGTTAAGAACGTGTCTCTCTCCTTTATTCTTCATGTAACTGATGTTACCAATCCTTTGTCTGGATGACTCTACAACAACATCTTTCAGCTTCTGTCAGGCTTAGGTTTCACATCAACGGCTTCTCCAGTTGAGGTGGTTGGTTTGTTCCCAATTGCTTAATCATTTAAATGAGCCTCATTCCAAGATGCTGACTTACCATTTCCCACTCTTTAATCTTAAGAGGAAAGTCTTCTCATATACTACTAAAGAAATTAAATATTTAATAAATGTAGAAGCTTATTCTCACACTAAAATAGTTGTTTTCAAATTCTTACTTTAATTTCTTCTAGAGGAATCTGTTTTGAAAATCTGTCCTTACCAGTGTTGAATTAGGTAGAGATATCAACTGTACAAAGAAAGACAGAAAAATCCTCCAAAGTTTGGAACTTGAAACTCAGAATAATTACTGCCCTAGAAAGAAAATTAAATGTGACATGATAAAACATGTGTAATGATTTATGTTTCAAAAAGTGAAGACAAACTTATCTGCAGATCCAGAATTAAGAAAGACATGTTTTATTCATAAAAAATTTAAACACAGAAAAATTTACAAGAAACAACATATGTCTTGTCTGTTATGGAGAAAATGTACTATATGTATTAAACATCATATTATTAAAAGTAGCCACTGTTCATCCTTTTGTTCAAAATTTGTGGAATAGATTTCAAAGGTAGAAAACCTGATCATTGTTTGATTCTATAACATTAATCCAACAGTCTAAGTTACATGGTTTTTGTTCACTATATCAGCACCAAACATGGAACATAACATAACATGATAATGGAAAAAATAATGGAAAAGATTCTCTATGTTTTCAAGATGAAGTGAATGTGGGCAGGGGTAATTGTTATGTAGCTATTACCCCTAAATGGAAAAAAATACCTCCTGGAGGAAAGAGGCAGGCTCATAGACTCAAGAAACTTATGAAACCAGACTCAGAAAGTTCAGAGTTACAAGACTCAAGATTCATGAGGACCGCCGCCTCCAAGATTATATAAACTGTAAGAAATTCAGAGGAGAGTGGAGGAGACTCTTCGGTGGAACTGCCTGCAGGTTGTGTAGGGAGCTTCAGGGATGAAACTCTTATGAGGAATGATCTACCTTTTCAGTGCTGCCACTGCCTTTGAGTCACCCAAACCCCTGTATATAATCTCAATAAACTCATTGTTTCTCCTAGCTAAACTTGGGTGGAATTATTTCTTTGGTCTATCGTCTGTGCCCTGTGGGGAATAAATAGGCTTTTATTCATATCTCTCAGAAAAGATCATAAAATAGAAATTTATAATGATATTTGAAACTCACAGTCAAAATACAAGAAGCAAAATATTCCATGGGTGCTCTTAAAGGGGAAAATGACTAGTCCTGGGAGGTAATGTAATTACTTAAAGTTATCAAATTGGTAGCACGGTATCTTCCTCTTATACAATAGCATTAAGATTTGTGAGTGTGTGTGTGTGTGTGTGTGTGTGTGTGTGTGTGTGTGTGTGTGTTCATGTATATCCCATTAAAGTGCCTTTGGAGTCCAGAGGATGACATCAGAGTCACATCAGAGTAACTCTGGAGTTACAGGTGGTGGTGAGTCTTGATATTGGTGCTGGGAACCAAATCCAGAACCTCTGGGAAAGCAGCAGATGTTCCTAACAGTTAAACCATCTTTCCAGGCCCCGGCACACTCTCCATAAAGTGTCTGTTAATTTTGTTAACTTAGACATGTTAATAACACTTTAAATAAGAATAGATATCAACCTTTTCCTTTTGTCAAAGCAGTAAACTCACTAAATCTAACACACTGATTAGTGCTAATTAATTAATAAAGCAGTCAAAGATTTTCTACAATACAAAGGAGAGAAATAATTTGAAAAGAGGAGATGGACAAGGCAGAGAGAGAGAGGGAGAGAAGGAGAGAGACAGAGACAGAGACAGAGACAGTGAGAGACAGAGACAGGGAGAGAGAGACAGAGAGAGAGACACAGAGAGAGAGAACACTATATTTATCTACATTTTAAATGTGTAAGGACTACAATAAGAATTTTCTCCTTTTGAACTCACTATATATCATTTTGCTTCTCAACTCTGAGCAATCACATTCTGAAGCCATCGGAGTCATTTGCTGCTGTGATTTAATTCACCCCTTCATAAATTTACTGAATCTTTTACCTCCAACATGGTGCTATTATGAGATGGAACCTTGGAAGGTAATTAGGTTTTTGCTGAGGTCCAAGAGTGGAGCCCTGGCGGAATGATTCGTGTCATCTAAGAAGAAACGTCAGCAATGGCTCACAACAATGTGAAAACACTGAGAAGAAAGCTTCCTCAGACCAGGACAGGGGTCCACCATAAGAAGTGAGTTAGTTGAAAAAGTGAACTTGGACTTCCTAGCTTCTAACAGTGGGAATCTGGAGCAGCATCCAGGGCTCCAGAACCTGGAGTGTGAAGACAGTTGGATCCTCAACAACAGCCAGGTTGAAGTAACAGTAAGCTGCTCAGAGTCAGGAGTTGTGATCTAACAAGCCAGGCAGTCAGGAGTTTTGCTGTGACAGCCTGGAAGGAAGGCCTCTGCAGACAAAAACAGACTCAATGTCCCAGCACAACAGGCCACTTCTGCCTAGTGTCAAAGTCTGAACCCATGGGACAAATCCCAGGATTTCCCACCCTTCTTCTTTTCTTTTCTTATTGCTGCAATATCAAGGGAGGTGCTAAAGATGATAGAGCTGGGAACCTAATCAAGAACACCTCCGCTTTAGGAAGACTTTCTCTTTTCATTCATTGGTTAGAAGGTTCTCTCTAGATTGGTCCCACTTCCCCCTTCATTTTGTATACATACACGTCTAGCCAATCAGGGGTCACCAGGCTTTATATAACAGAGCAGAACACAGAGTTTTGCCAATCTAGGAAACTACCTCTTAGCCTGCTTCCAACTCAGGCCAGGGCCTTGGCTCTCAGACTTCTTCCTTCGAAGGAAGACTGCTCACAAGAGACAGACAGATCATCAGGAGAAACAATAAAGGGAATAGACTGCCCTAGGCTTGAGAGATGTTGTTTCTGCTTAGAGATCCATCATTTCTGTCTCAGCCTTTGGGACCTGCTGGTTCATCTGCAAACAGTAGAACTTACTCAGCTTTGGGAACCCTACCAGAGACAAAAGACTTGCCAGTCCTGCTCTCCCCGGGGTATGCTACACTCCTGGTGAACTTGTTCTGAAGGGGAATGCTCCTGGGCCACATCCTGAGACCCTCCGGGAGCAGAGCTGTAAGGACTGCAAACCCTCTGTCTTGCCATCTTGATAACACCGAAGTGCTCAGGGTTTCTATTTCTCATTTGAGTTTCTGCTTTCCCATTTGAGTTATTACTCTCACATGGCAAACAAAAGCTCCCTGTTTTGTTGTTGTTGTTTGTTTTGTTTTGTTTTGGAAGGAGTCATTGTTTGCTGTCTGACTCTACCCTCCATTCTTGGAGAGAGGGTAAAAAGCATGTTACATAAGAGTGAACCCTGGAACCATGAAGAATATACCTATTCATTATATCACTTTATCTTTTTGTATCACTCATTCTTATGCTTTCTAGCACATCAGGCAGAAACTGAGGGAAAATTCAACAACAAAAATTGTCATCTATTCCAATTGTAAAATTGGCAAATGATCCACATGCACATTTATCAAAAGAAGACAGAAATAAATGCACAATAAGTACTTGGAAAAATGGTTTTCACTAGTCAGGAGAGAAACTCAAATAACAATCAAAAAGAAATATCACCCCTTCATTAGAACGGCTTACAGTAAGAGTCAAAAAATAAATAAATGACAATATACTGGAAAGAATGCGGAGAAAGGAAACCTCTCATACATTGTAGGTAGGAAAGTAAAATAGAGTAATCATTATGCAAAACAGTATGGAGCCTTCTTGAAAACTAAAAATAGAACTGCCTTATGATTGATCTATTCCTCTCTTGTGTACCCATGCAAAGAAAATAAATAAGTAGATGTAAAAGTTGTCTACTTTCCCATGTCCTTTCTAACATTGAAATATCTTAGACTTGGGGTCACCATAGGTATCCATTGTCAGAAGAAGAAATAAAGAAAATATGACATACATACAAAATAATAGCATGTAGTTACCAGTAGAATAGCACCCTGTAATTCATGATGAAGCCATAACACACCATGTTAAGTGAAATAAATAAGGCCAGATTACCATATATTCTTCTCCACCAGTGGAAAATAATAAAAAGGCTGATCTCTTAGAAGTAGACAACAAAATGGGAATTATCAAAGCTTAGGAAACTAGAGAGAGAATAAATAAGGGTTGGTTCATGTCTATGAAAATACAATTAGGGAAGAGGAAGTATAGTTAGTAATAAATTGTTGTTATGTTTGAATATAACTAGGAAAGATTGTGAATGCTACCAACAAAAAGAAATAGAATATGGAGGACAGGTCAGTAAGTAAAGACTTTAACACACACACACACACACACACACACACACACACACACACACACACACACAGAGTTTGGTCTCCAGCACCTCTGTAAAAGTCAGGCATAGTGGCACATATTTGTAACCCTGAGTTGTGGAGGAAGAGACAGGCAGGCCTCTGGGGATTGTTAACTAGAGAGGCAAGCCCTAGGTCCCACTGGGAGAAAATGTCTCAAAAACCAAGTTGGATGATATTTATGGAAGGGTACCTGCAGTCTACCTAAGTGGGTGTACAAATACATACATAAAACATGATCACCAATGCATAGACAAAAAATGAAGATGTACCAGCATGCAAATACACATACACACACACACTAAGTATATAATGGTATACATCATAAATATAAGTAATTATAATATACCAAATATTAAGAGAAGAAAAAATAAAACAAAACAAGATGAAATGATCTAAAACCATGAAAAACACAATGGTCACTTATGAGTGTTCCTTCCCATTTGGATTTCTTAATTAAAAAGAAACTCACATTGTTAAAATATAGTGCAATATATTTACTTAAGCTTTATTTCTGTATTAATCTTTAGATAGATATAAATATTGTCTTGATTACTGAGTATTATAAGTACATTTTACTTTCTATATCTAAAACATTAGCATGACTGATTTAAGTAATCCAAAATGTGGAAAGAACTAAAACCATTCTGCTTGACTTGTTGGAGAAATTCTCTCTCTAAAGTCTTTTAACAAAAAAGAAGGGAAGACGAATAAGCATTGGAGAAAAAAAAAATAAAACTTCAGCAAAACAATATAATAGGGGGTATGCATCAAGTTTGAGATTTCAGATCTATTATCATTCAGGTAGAGGAGGAGGATTCCAAAAATAATTACAGAAGCTATTTCTAGCAAATGTTGGACAGAAAAAGATTTATCACTTTTCATCGATAAGTCAAACTACAGTGGAAAGTATTAAGAGAGCCCAGAACAGAAGAAAAGTGCAGGATTATTATTTGAGGAGAATCAATCTCTGGAAAATAATTTAACACAGGCAATAACTTTTTAAAACATCTGCCTTGTATCCACAAAGAAAATGAGGATGAAGTGTACCGAAGAGTCCACATTAAAGTGCCATATTGAAAAGAAATGATAGCAAAGGCTCAAACAGAGGAAGAGCAAACCACAAAACTGGTCTTCAGGATCACAAAATTTCAAGCGATTAATTAAAACCTACCATAAAAAGGGATTTAAAGATCAGAAATGACCCAGAAAATAAACTTTTTAATATGGGATAAAAAGAATAACTTGAAAACTTTTTGCAGATTTCTGAAGAAAAATAAAATGATAAAAAGTCCTGGCAATTATAACATGGAAAACATGGGGGATAGAGAGAAGCTTGTGCCTGTTCACATACATTCCAGTAGAAAGGGAAATTCTAGCAAAATAACTAAAAAATAAAAAAAATTATGAAAATAAACCTACATTCCAGAAATGAAAAATAATTCAACTTGTGTTTCTCAATATTTCAAATATGAAAATAAGACAGATATTTACAATATATTGAGAATAAATAAACTTACATGAAAACTAAATATTTCTAAAGAAAAATGTCAATATTTTAACAAGACTGTTTTCCCAGTGTTGATATGGATTTCTCTACCTTAATGAGGACTGGATACATTTATAAACAAAGTCTCAAGGTGAATGTTGTGCAATGACCAAATGATTTACAGCTCAACCAAAAAGAATTGACTCATAAGAACTACTATGAATACTTTTTAAGTGAAATAATGACTCCCTTGACTAATATTCATTACATTTAGAAGCTTCAGTACTTTGTATAAGACTAAGCATTCAGATAAGTTATCAAATTGAAGATAATGGGAAACTTACACATGTCTAAATTTAGTCAATATTCGATTTACAGAGGCCATAGTTATGTTATATAGAAAGTTAATGTAAATAAATATATTAAATTTAATTGTATGTTGTATATATTATATGTTGAGTCAATTGATTTATTAAAAAGCATATGGGAAAATAAATGAAAATCAAACAATTAAATTCAAACAAGACTATATATATATATATATATATATATATATATATATATATATTCAGTAATCAGAAAGAAAACTAAAGGAAAAAAGGCAAAGAATTCTGAAACTATGAGGCAAAGTATAAAGAAAGTGTTTGTAAAAATGGCACACATACCTAGAGAAGGAATGCCACCCCTTTCATCCACAGAGAAACTTTGAAAATGAAAATGAAAACCTTGAAAGTTTATCGTAGTGAAACCACAGACAGAAATCTTTTGTGAAGAATTAAAGTAATAAAAGAGACACTGTCTCCCTGGGACAAAATCTCCCACCATGTATTAACTAGCAAAGCTGGGCCCCGTGTGCAATCCGCAAATCTCATCTTATTAAAGTCAAGCCCTTATCTTTTTACAATTGAGCAAACAGGATCTCAGAGGTGATCTTGTTGCAGAACAGGAGCACACAGAGAATTAATTATTAATTGCTCTAATTAAAGCAAATTTAAAAATTAAGATACTTGAGTATTATGTTTATCCCAGTACTCATAATTGAGAACAATAGGTCTGAATTCTTTTCTTTGTCCAAAAATATCAATAATGAGTTTTGGATTTGGGAAGGAAAATGTGAATCAAGGAATTTTCACTTTCTTATCAAAGAGCAATATCCCATGCTCTTCATTAACAAATACGTGAGTAGAATATTTATAACAGCCCATGGTAACTACAGCTGAGCTTTTGTATTCTGGCATTTGCTTCCAAAACCATATTGCTCTGCAATTCAGTAATTTATTTCCAAGTCTTTACAAAAGCCCCTGCTTTAATTCATAAAGGACCTTAGCATGGATTGTTCTGTGACATGAAGGTCTGAATTAGAGATTCATTTCTGAAATTCAGTTTTCTCAAATAGACAAACCTTGGGGAAAAAATTAAGGAACCCATACTGACTTAAGAACATGAATTCTATAATAAAATGTTAGTTTAACTGAAGTTCCCAAGTCCATGAGTTTGCTAGAGACAAGCAGAGGAATTTTTACATTTATCTGAGTATATGTGCACACACTCACATAGAAATCTTGTTTATTAACCAACATAATTTAGAGTTTGCCCATGGGCTGAAGTAAAGTTTTAGATATCACTAATAAAACAAACAAAACAAGCAAACAAAAAACATGAATGTCTACTTAGATTTCTTTCACATGTTTACATTTTTTAAAACTCATATCCTAGTCAAACCAAATAATTTTAGACACTGGAAAATCATTACATCATTATGCAAAATCCAGAACTGGCTAAGGTCTCAGATCCAAATGCCTGATTTCCTTCTCTAATCGAGTTGTCCTGCCAATAGATGCTAAGACCTGTACATTGTAGACAAGTTTTCAGCCTCTGAAGGTAAGAAACAAAACACCAAAACAATGCACCTTTATATTGTGGCGTATACTCTCTAAGCAGTTATATGTGGCTGAATATGTTGATCTGAAACAAAAAATAAAATTGATTGATAAGGAGAATGTATTTTAAAGAAAATAAAACAAGAAAGGTTTAATAGCCAACCTATTAAACTGTAATAGAATGAAGAAAAGACAGACACACAGACATGGAAATGCTGTATTTGAATGATCTGTGCTCTCTGATAGAGGAGCCACAGCACCGTGGAGACTCAGTGTGTTTGTTACACAGAGTTGAACAGTGAGGCAGGGTTATTTAATAAAGCTGAACAAGGAGGAAGGGTTATTGCATACAGGTTAAAAAAAAAAAAGGAGGCAAGGTTATTGCATCTAGATAAACAAGGTGCAGGGTTATTATCACAGCTGAACAATGAGGGGGTGGGCAGGTTTAGCTGATCTCGGCAGGAGCAATCTTTATAGGGGAGCTGTCTTCAAGCCTAAACACCCAGAGAGAGAAAGCTATGGTGGACAGTTTCTGCACACACTATTGACGTCCACACTCAGACCCCCACAGATGAACTCTTGAAGAAGGATTTGCCATCCTTCTGAGCCTGAGGCTATGGGATCCTGGCCATGCCTGTGTCAAAGGCATACACTCACTCAGGCCCTTGTTCACTCAGGGATTCCTCAGCTCACCAGATGATGTACTAGAAGGTGCTGGAAATAGAGAACACTGTGTTTAATATACTTATCAGGGCAGGCATCTGTGGGAGGCTAGCACTTTAGAAATTATCTAAATGGAATGGAAGAATCAACTCTGTGGGTGTTTGTGAGTGGATTTTGCAGACAGTGGGAAAAGCAGGCAAAAAAACTTTTAGACAGAGGTGCACCTAGTTGGTCCCTAAGCATCTGAGGTAAGGAGAAAACATTTTTTAAAAATGGGATCAAAGTAGTCAGCGGGCAAAACTTGCATGAAAGGTGAATTGTGTAATGGGGAGGGCTCAGACTTCGAGAAATGAGATGTTGAAAGTGCCAAGAGGCATTTAAGTTCATTAAATTATTAAAATTTCTTCTGTTTTTGTTTGTTTGTTTGTTTACTTTGACAAAACAATTCCTGGATAGTAATGGAATCCACAGATGTCTTTAACTGCTATTCTTTAAAAAGTCTAACAGTGGCCATCACATAAGTACCATCTATAAGCACATTTGTTAGTTTCATTCCATTTAGATTAAACTTTTTCTTTTACCCTAAAGAATTGTTAACCTTATATTTCTCAAAAATATCATCTCCAAAAATTGCCGTTTAATTTTTTTTAACCGGGGACTTGGGTGAAGGCCAACTTACGTTAGGGCAAAATATGTTAGGGCAATGGTGGCACAAAGTTGATGGTGGTAACCAACCAACACCTGATTTCACTTAAGGCGAACTCCTTGACATGCAAGTCATACTTGCTGACATGCACTGTTTGCATGACCAAGAACCAGAGACTAGACAGCCCAGAAACCTAGAATAAAACTGAATAATACTCATTTTTTTTAAAAAAAAAAAAAAAGATGATAAAATGACTCCTAATCAGTGCCTTGTTCTGCAGTCACTGGAGAAACTTCAGCAGATAGAAAAACAAAAAACAAACAAACAAACAAACAAAAAAACCAGAGACACACAGCCAGACATCAAGCAGAGAGAGACCTTGGAACACATAGCTCTAAATGGGATGCCTCCATCAGATTCCTCTTCTCAAAGCTCAGAGAACCCTGCTGAAGAGGAGGCCAAAAGAGTGTAAAAGTCAAATGGATGGGGGACACAGGAGAACAAGGCCCTCTAAGTCAGCTGAACAGAGCTCATATGAACTCACAGAGACTGAAGCAGCATGCACAGGACTGACATGGGTCAGTACCAGATCATCTACATCTATGTTATAGCTTTCTTTCTGTTTAGCATTTTTATGGGACTCCTGAGTGTATGAACAAGGGGGAGTCTCTGATTCTTGTGCCTTTTCTTGGGCCTCTTTTTCTTCTTTTGATTCGCCTTGTCCAACATTGATATGATGGTTTTTGTTTATTGTATTATATTATATTTGGGGTTTTTTTTTTTTGGTTATTCCATAGAAGGCTGTTCTTTTCTAAAGAGATAAAGAAAGACAGTGGACCTGGTTGGGAGGGGAGGTGGGGAAGGACTGGGAGGAATAGAGGGAGTGTAAACTGTAATCAGGATACATTGTATGAGAAATACTCTATTTTCAATAAAAGGATGGAAAAGAGAAGGAAAAGTAACTTTCCTTTTCATTTTTGAAACAAGCTGTACTTCCTTCCCTGTAACCATGTTAAAGGTGCATACTTAGAAAGCATTTCCCATTTCAAAAAAAGAAATGGCACCACATGACAGCACACAGCAAAACGGGCTTAGCGTCAGGAAGACTAAGAGACAAAACAATGGCGAAAGGAAAGCCTTGCATGCAGTCTACTTCTATTTGACAATGATTTTCTCTTTCTTTCTCTTTTCTTTCCCCCCTTCCCTTCCTCTTTCTCTTTCTACCTCCTCCCTCTCTTCCTCCCTTCCTCCTTTCCTCTCTCTCTCCCTCCATCTGCCGGTCTCTTCCTTTCTTAAGCCACACAATTGGTCATGTAGCCCTAGCTAGCCTCATTCATACTCACTGTACAGCTGAGGATGACTTTAAACTTCTGATCTTCCCGCTTCCATTTCTCAGTGATGGGATTCCAGGTAAGCACCACCATACTCAGTGCTGTATGCTTCTGGGGATAAAACCCAGGGCTTTGTTCATGCTAGAAAGGGACTCTTATCAACATGAGCCACATCCTAGTCAATGGTGCTCTTCCCTCAAGAATGCAAGTTCAGGTTACCAGATCTGTGCCAAGTATCTACAGTGTTGGTGAAAACCGATGATTGTTAAATGTATGCAAAACATATTCAGGCCATTTAAGGGTAAGACACATTGCCTCCAAATGATATTTTTAATTTGTTAGTAACAGAATTGCAACGTCTGCTGCAAAGTAAGGCCCCACAAGTGCAAGACAATGCTTGCAGGAGATAAAAGGGAGAAACAACAATCATGCCATAGCACAGAAAAATTGCTAAAAATTAAGAAATATGCAAAGCAGAACTGAAAATTCCCTTATTTCAGGAACAAAGTAGGAAAAACATTGGTTAAAACAAAGCTTCTACCTAGACAAAGGACACATGCAGAGACAAATATTTAAGCTTCTAGAGAAAGTGGGAAAAATACATGAGAAATCATAATCAGACACAAAATGTTACCACTGGCAGCAATAGAAGCAGAATAGCGGGGACAGTTTAAAATTCCCAGGGAAACAGTTTGTGACCCACACACCCAGCTAAAACGCCATTTCAGGGACCGACAAAGGTTACCACAAACTGATTAATTTTTAAAAACTCAGGGCAGAAAATATTTCCAGAATGATAAGTTGAATCATACAAGAGCGATATATAAGATTATGGTAAACATTGCTGGGTGTGGATGGGACATGCTCTTAATCCCAGCAGTTGTGGAACTGAGGAAAGTGGATTTCTGTGAGTTCTAAGTTAACCTGGTCTACATAATGACTTCTAGGACAGACATGGCTATATAGTGAGTAAGACCCTGACACATACAAGGAAAAAGAAATAGTCAGCATTCTTTACTAATAATTGGATGCATAAGAATTAAATATAGGCTGGGCAGTGGTGGTACATGCCTTTAATCCAAGCACTTGGGAAGCAGAGCCAGGTAGATCTCTGTGAGTTCAAGGTCAGCCTGGTCTACAGAGTGAGATCCAGGACAGGCACCAAAACTACACAGAAAAACCCTGTCTTGAAAAATCAAAAAAAAAAAAAAAAAAGTAAATATAAAAAGAAAATTATCTTAATCACAATCTAGTACTCAATTTATAAATAATATAAATAATATGGACTAGAGAGTGCCAGAAATGAAGGGAGCATCTAGATTATTGCACACTGAAGATGCTATTATCTAACTTTCAAAAATGTTGTTACAGAAAGGAAGATCAGCAAGCATATTAAATAAAAATGTCCCAACAGATGGAGACAAATAAGAAATAACTTTAATTATGAAGAAAAAACATGATGAAGCAGTTTTATAGAGGAATCTTAAATCAGAACACAGGGGAAAAGATGCGGATTGTGTGTCAATTAAAGGGATTATTCAGTAGCAGTTCAGATAGTTGATTTTGATCTCTTTAAAAATAAAACTTGCAGGAGTTAGAGATATGGCTCAATGTTTAAGAGTGACTGCTGCTTTTCCAGAGATGAGAGTTTGGTTCTTAGCACTCCTGGCTGGCAGCTTACAATCTCCTCTATCTACAGTCCTAGGATGTCTGATATTCTTTTCTGGCCTCTGTGGTAACCCACATATACACAGCCTGCACACACAGGCACACATATTCCCCATATGGGACAGGATTAAAAGAGATGGCTAAGCTTTCCTAGGGGTCTGAGTATGTTTGTAGAATATTGATCAGTGCATACAAAATTAACAACTGAGCTTCCTCTTCCCTGACATTCACAACCTAAGACTACTGGCCTACAGAGACCTCCTATCGAGACTACCTAACAAACATGCTGAGGTTCCAGGTTGCCATCAGTAGTGGTTCGCCTCCATCAGATTGAGCACATCCTCATGTGATCCCAGCTTTCCTGTACATATGTCTGTGTGTCTGTCTTTTCTTCCTTCCCTTGTTGCCCTTAGTCAGGGTTCCAGGACCCAAGCCACGCAGGTCCCATTATACATGCTCTTAGTCTACACCATCATGTTCCAAAAAATGCTGGCCCACAGGTCTCTTCATTGAAGACACTTGCAGTGTAAACAATAGTGTTATACATTCTATAGATTTTTGAAATCTAACATGATTTAAGAGTAAATCTGAGGAGTTCTACTATATACACACAAAAATGGTGAGTATGTGAGGTAATGAATAGGTTAATTACTGGGATTATGGTAATCATTATAGAATGTATACATATATCAAATCATTACAGTGTACACCTGTAGTACATATAATTTATATGCCAATCATTTTTAATAAAGCTAAGAAAAATTAATAGTTATGAAAACCTCAAATTTATTGGTAGAAGTATATAAAATTTTCAATAACTAATCATTTTAGACCTACAACAACAGCAATTTTATGTAGTTACATTTAATATGTAATGAAAGAAATTCACCTCAGCCAGTTAAGTTCCTCATGGTTTCTGTCATTAAAATTTTCCTCTGCAGTTTAAAACAGAACATAAAGGATTTTCCCTCAAAACCAATTACTCTTATGTTCTTCCTTATACTTCTTTAGTGCCTAAAATATTCACAAGGGAACATAAAAGTAATACATAGTTTCATTCAGTACTGAAGACATAGTTCCTTTCGCAGAAAGTTGGCAAAACCTGCGTGGCCAGGATCATGTTGGCCAGTGTTCAAAGGCTTCAAGTGTTATTGCTGTCACATAATTTCTTGCATCATGTGTGAGCATGTGCGTATGTGCGTGCATGCATGCGTGTGTGTGTGTGTGTGTGTGTGTGTGTGTGTGTGTATGTGTGTGTGTGTAAAACATACAGCCTATCTCGGTATCTGGTCATTATATCACATTATATCAAGACTTTAGGTTGTTTGCTGTCTGTTAAACTCCATTTCCCCTCTTATTGTCCACCATTATGCTGGTTAGTTTATCTCAACTTGGCACAAACTAGAATAATTTTCTCATAAGAGGGAACCCCACTGAAAAATATTCTTTATCAGATTGGCCTGTGGGCATCTCTGTGGGGGAATTTTTTTTTTTTATTAGTGATAGATGTATGAGATTTTTATCCCTGCGCAGGTAATCCTGGGTTTTATAATTAAGTATGTTGAACAAGCAATGGAGAATAAGCCAGTAAGCTGCGTCTTTGCTCTGGTTCCTGCCTTGGGTCCCTGCCTTGGCCTCCCTCGGTGATGGATTGTGTGTGATGTAGAAACGTTAGCTGGGAATATTCTTTCTACCCCATGTCACTCTGGTCAGTGTTTTATCACAACAACAGTGAAACAAGCTAGGAAAAGACAATTTAATTTGTTTTTCTGTATTGTTTTGTTTTTCCTAGAGGGCATATCTATTTATCCAAAACTACACATGTACAAGGCACACTGTACTAGGTGTTGGGCAAATAACTCCGGACAATATAAAACTGGTGCTTTCACAGGACTGACATGATGATATGTGACAAGCTGGTATTCCTTCCGTCCCCATTGTTGAGCTTGCTAGGTTGGACTGTGTGTAAGTACACAGCTATGCTAAGTCTTGAGGACCAAGTACCTACTTTCACCATGTTTGCTGTGACTCCTCTGTTCTGTCCAGTCTCAGAGGACTTTAAATCCTCTGGATGCTTCCTTTTAAAATACACACCCATGTTAAAATATTACACTATATCCCCCTTAATGCACATGAGTGTCTCTTGTTAATATAAATTAATATCTAACAATAAAAATGCTAATTACTCTGATTTGATCATAATATATTCTACACATGTATATAATTGTCGCATTATACCCATGAATTAGCACAATTTAAAATTATTTTAAATTGCCAGGCATTGGCTTTGAATGCCTTTAATCACAGCACTTGGGAGACAGAGGCAGGCAGACCTCTGTGAGTTAGAGTCTTCCCTGCTTTACAGAGTGAATTTCAGGACAGCCAGGGCTAGTTTGGTCTGCAAAGTATGTTTCAGGCCAGCAAAGTATGTTCCAGACACTATCTCAAAATACACACACACACACACACACACACACACACACACACACACGCACACTATTGACAAAGGAGTTGTATACACAAAGAAAGAAAATCAGGGTAGAAAAAGAAATGTGGGTATTGTCAGCAGAGAAGTGATTATTACCATAAAGACACTGGTAGAAATCACCAAAATAGTACATACAAAGATGTACTTTAGTGGGCGCTAGAGAGGTGGCTCACTGGTTAAGAATACTTGTTGGAGAAGATCTGGGTTCAGTTCCCAGCACCCACATAATGGCTCACAAGCAGGTATAACTCCAGTACCAGGAAATCTGATGCACTCTTCTGATCTCTGTGAGCACCAGACATACATGTGGTGTATATATGTACATGCATGCAAACCTCTCATACACAAAATTTAAAAAAATACATCTAAATGTAATTTTAAAAACAGAGAAAACAGATGCTGATATTTGTGTACTGGGCCATGCAAGCATTTTCTGTTATATAGATAAGGAAGAAGCAAAAAAGTGTAAGTTTAAATAATCATCATGTTAATAATTAGTTAAGAGTTACTGTTCTCATTTTAATTTTCAAATCATAGTTTTATGTGTCTCTGAGGTGCAATGTGTTGTGATAAGTCATAAGTAACTGGGTTGATGGAAGAGGTGCTTCTTTCAGGATGGTCAGGAAAACGAGGTGATCTGGAATCTGTAAGAATGCTGGATTTCAAGGGGGAAGGAGGAGCCACTGTGAACAACGCTGCTCACGGTCCAGCAAGTCGAAGACAGATTTAGTCACCAGAGGCCAGTGCTGCTCAGGGATAATTATTACAAAAACAATTTCCAAAGCCTAAAACTTTAACACGCCAGACATTGTTACACAACTGATAGCCTCAAATCAATTTCCCATGCTATAATTTTATTATGACAGTGATTAATCTGTCAAATATGATACAGATACTGAATGCCGTGCTTATAAAACCAGAATTAATAAATCTCTCTTGGTAATTTATTGTTCCTCTTTCTCAAGTTACTATTTCTTGTTCAGTTTCCTCTTAACGGATCTGGAATTTTTTTTTGATTTTTATGTTTATTATAATTAATATATTTTAGTTGTACAAATAAGTTTTCACTAAATTGTATATATACATTCATATATCATGTCTTGATCAGTCAAGTTCACTTACCCTGCTCTCCTCTCTTGGCCCCTTTTCCTTCTTGCTCTTCCCTACCAGTTCTCTGAAAGCACTTGTTCTAATTGCAGGTGTACCTTATTTGTTTGTTTCTATATTTGAGGTAAAACTTAAAATGCTAGTCTACTTAAAATTTTATTCTACTTAAAACTTTACCTGTTTTCTTCAAATGACCTTATTTGCCTATTCTTTGTGACAGCAGTGTGTGTGTGAGTGTGTGTGTGTGTGTGTGTGTGTGTGTGTGTGTGTGTGTGTGTGTTTGTGTGTGTAATCTTTACTCATTCCAGTTATTGGGCACCTAAGCTTGTTCTATATCTTGACAACTATGAATAGTGCTGCAATAAACATGGATATTTGGGAATCCCTTTTCCACTGATGTCTTTTCCTTTGACTATATATCCAGAAGTGGGGTAGCTAAATGGTCATCCTAATTAGTTGTTTTGAAATGGGAACATAAAGTTTTCCAATAGTGACTTTACCAATTTAAATTTTAGCCAACAGAGAATAGGTTGGGTTTGTTTTCTTCACATTCTTTGTCATCATGTATTACAGAAACTAATTTCAGATTTGAGTTGGCCATAGCAGGCTGTACAATCTCTTCAAGTCTGCAAGTCATAGAACTGGGTCATTCAGTAAGCCTTCTGATTAATAATTGAAAAAACTGAAGTCTACAGAAAGCAGTCTTATCAAAGGTATTCAATCAGTTAGCAAACAACTCAAACAAGATGCTTCTCAGGGGAGACATGCCCCTGTCTTAGTACCTTGAAGAGTTCCTGGCAAATGATAAGCATCAAATAAGTGTACATCCTGTGACAGGATGAATGAATGAATGAATGAATGAATGATAGAAACTAAAATAACAGGTTTGTTGATTTTTATTTCATTTTATCCTTATTTTGTACCTAGCATTGATTCATAGAATCACTCAATATTCTTCTCCCTCATTTATCCTCAGCTTTTTCTTTAGGCAGTTCATAGAATATAAAGAACAGAGTGGGGCAGGGGAGAATAAAAGCATTTACCATGAAATGGGCTCCCCTTTGCAAACAAGTAACAGTACTGAAAATATATGTGTTGATGAAATGTTGATGGATGGCAGAAAAAAAATATTCAAAGAAGTTTGTGATACATCAAGGAAACCGAATTCCTACTGTGTGGATTTGCTTTAGGAAACATCTGAGCTGGTGGATTCAGTCCATTTATCTAGTCTACCATAGCGATCCTTGACTTAGACTCCTTTGCAAAAAAGAAAAAAAAACTTTCTTTACAAACCCCCTGTGTGATTTCCATGGTGTGCAAGGGCTTATTAATGGAAAAGTAAATTCTGAGAGCAATTCTGGGCCTGGATAGAAGCCTATACTATGAGCCAAAGGCAGCTTTATTCCTCAGCATGCCTAGGTATACCTGTGCGAACTGCAGAAGTTGTCATTGAATTACTGCTCATGCAGAAGAGAGAAAATTAAATGGGAGACTATTTAAAGAAAATTACAACTAATAGAAACATTTTATATATATAAAATGAATTCATTAAGGGTCTGCATTTTACCACATAAGGGATTAAGGGGTGCTGAAGGATTTCTGAAGAGAGTATATATATCCCTTATGTGGTAAAATGCAGACCCCTAATGAATTCAAACATTCTTGAGTTGGAATTTCTACATCATCTTTAGTGCTTTGTTGAAGGGTAAAAAGATATTTATTGATAAGACCTTTTGTTTTCTTTTTTCTATAAATGTTGACCCTAGCATCTAGTTGTGAAAAGAAGGCATGTAATAGACATTCATTAGACAGATTGTTCTTGTCCATTCTGACAAAAAGGAATAAAAGCTTTATATTCAAGTTACATATGGTAGAATAAAAATAGAGAAGAGCACTTATTTTTCACTTTAGGAAGCATCCCGGATCCAATAGTTTACTCTGCCATGGATACTGTTTTACATATTATAGTGCTTAGTCCTTTCTAAGGCTAAACCATTGCTAAGATAAATGCAGTCTTTGATTCCTTTCTCTCACCTGTGTGTGAAGTCTCTATATAAAGAAACCGGACTCTACAGAATTGCACGCAAAGGCTTAGGTACCAAAACATGTAGAATTGTTGCTTTAACTCACTGGTGTGCATATTTGCAGCCCCCACTGCTCCTTATTGCCAGTTATCTGGAAACACAGCTCATTTGTTTCATGGTGATTGTGGATCCAAGAGGTCAATGCCATATCCAGCTCAGCGGGACAGGGAAGGTGGCTAGAGGACAGGTGACATTACCACGGAAAAGGATACAAGGCCTTCAGTCGGGAGATGTGGTCTCCATTTCCACCTCTCACAGTCTCAGGCCATGTTATCTTCAATGTGTGTCATCATGTTTCTGAAACTGATTGATAGCAGCACTTAGTTTTTTTCTAACTGATAGCATCAGTCTACAGTGTAAATAAGATAAGGAGTATGAGCATTTTATATAGGCTCTCATATTGAATCCCTTCATTTAATGTTAGATTAATGGAGAACTGTTAATACTGTTGTTACTGCTAATATGTATAGGTTAAATTCTGATAAATGGATGAATATAAATACTGTTGTCATTGCAGATATTTGTAGATTAAATTCTGAAAATGTACTCTCAACCGTGAAAGTGTATTGTCTCAAGTTCCCATATTGGCAGATTAAGTTTATTATTAGAAGTTTCTGATCTTATTGGTGCATACTCTTAATCTCATCACTCAGGAGGTAAAGGCACATAGATCTCTGGATTCAAGGCCAGTCTGGTCTAGAAAGCAACTTCTAGGCCATCCAGGACTACATAGTGAGACTCTATCTCCAAACAACAACATAAAGTCTCTGCTAAAATCTTTTAATTTCCTGGTTGAAGGATTCAGGTGGGATTCAACTGTGATGTCCTATGGGACAAACAATGGAGTCCTGTAGCATGAATCTTAAAAGTTCTTATTAATAAAATAAAACCTGAGCCAGTTATTGGGGTGAATGCTGGTAGATCAGAGAGACAGAACAAGCCACAGCTATCTCATCTTGCCAGTTCCTCAGCTGGTCCTGTTTCCTCAGACTGGAAGCCTCTGAGTCTTCATCCAGAATGAATCTCAGCTGAACTGTGTTGCTCCAAAGCCTTAAAGCTCATCCAGCCAAATGCTTAACCAGCCAAATGCTTAACCAGTCAAATGCTTAACCGCCAAATGCTGCTAGTTTCTGGTCCTCATGCCTTATATACCTTTCTGCTTTCTACCACCACTCCCTGGGATTAAAGGCTTGCCTTCTGGGATTAAAGGCGTGATGAGTCACCATGCCTGGCTGTATCCTTGAACACATGGATTTCTGCCTCTGGAATGCTAGGATTAAAGGTGTGTGCTACCACTGCCTATCCTTTATGTTTAATATTGTGGCTGCTCTGTCTCTGACCCCCAGATAAGTTTATTAGCATGTACAATATTTGGGGGAATACAATACCACAGAGTCCATGAGAGGTAAAAGTTGTGAGGTCCCAGACTGCTTAGGTCTATTATATAATTTCAGAGTTCATGAATGGTGGCAGAAACATGACAGAAAGAAAGAAAAGAGAAAGAGGGAGACATACAGTCCTGTCAAAAGTTTGCCTTGACCCCTCACCCATGTTCCTGAACATAAGTCATTGGTTATTGTAATGACACTTATTAGTTCACAAAAGAAGGCATGGACATAGAAGAGGGTATAGTTGCAAAGAGAAAGGGGATTGGCAATAGAACTGAGAACTGAGACAAGAGAGGATAAAGGCAGGAAATATCACCAAAATATATAATATATGTGTGCAAAAGCATCATAATTTAAAACCTATGATGAATGGGTCATAATAAAATAAAAAAAAACATAAACAATTAAAGCTCAATCGTGAGTTTCGCTGAATTTAGTGACTTTAAGATATGACACAAGCAAAGATATATTGGGATCATCTCTGTTCCAAGCACCGAAGTAAGTTCAGAGATAAAGGCAGGCTCCTCTTCTCTAAGAATTCTCAAAGGTCAATATGATTCTCCTCAGCTTCAGTAAGAACTGGGAAGGCGATTATGAACCAGGTAACATGTAAAGGAGTGAGTTGTCTTAAAAGTGAGGCTGACCAGTGTGTGATGATGGGTCTTAGCATGTGTGAAATTATGAGGAGAAACCAGAACTGCCCTAACCCTCCTTGCCACTAGCACTCATTATAATCGCTCACTTTCTTGTCCTTCAAATGCATGGGATTCTTAATCCCTGGAGAGCCTTCTGTGCTTGCTCAGCATGACTTCCCAATCTAAAATGGCATGGACTGTACAGAGATGTTTATGCAGATGATTCCTTCTGTAGATTTTGTGAGTTAGCTTCAATCTGATAAAGCATGTTTAATTTTCTTAATTAGGATCAGGAAGGCTTCAGGCTTTCAAATGACAGGGGCTGTTTTTAGGATTGCATTGAATGGCAACAGAAGTGAGAATTAAGTTTGTTACTAACAGAAATTGGAAAAGATCTATAGGTGAAAACAGAATCATTGAAGTCGAAAACAGAACATTATCGCCTTGTAATTGAAACATGAGCACATCCTTACAGGATATGTATGCTCATTTATAATGTGAAGAGTTACCTGGGGGACATGTTGGAACTTCTCTCTCATGGGTTGTTTAATTAAAACAAAGGAGTTTCCATTCACACCAATCCTGGAAAAGTTATTTTAGAACCTCATATTTAGAAGAAGAAAGGTTCTGTTAATTTTTTTCAAGCACTAAAAGATATGAAAGGAGTATGCTTTCTTTCCCCGGTGATGATTGTTTTCTTAATAAAGGGCCAAGGTAAAATTAAACGGAAGAAAAAAGGAGGCAGAGGAAAGACAAAGAATTGAACAGACAGGGATTCTAATTTTAAAAATAATTTGGCAAGTGTACTTTCCTTTCGATATCAATTTGCTTGCATGGTTAGTTACTGACCAATACTAAAGGGCGGGGGAGGGGGGAATCCTTCCCCTCCCTCCACAGCTGAGACTGCACTGTGGTGTGTCCTCTAGTTACCCTCTCTCGACATTCTCTTCAGACACTCCAATTTCTGCAGAGAATTTGTACAAATGGCAGAAACAAAGGGGTCCCGGAAGAATCTGAGTTTTCTCAGAAAAGGATTCCAAGAGTGTACCTAAGAAATAAGTCATCATCTATAAACTCCCAAATCATCAACCTAGACTCTAAGGGACTGTGAAAGAAATATGAGCTTGATTAAGAGGGTGAATCTAACTGGAAGCTAAGGATGTCACCCATCACACCTTTCTTGAACTCATCCAATAATTAAGAAAGAGGCTTTCATTGAACAGCAAGCAATTACAAGTCTTGCTAATCTAACACCCAAGTTTAAAGGAATTTCAAAAAACCCTCAAATCATGAAATATAAATATTTCATTTTTCCACATGAAATCCGACAAGGTAAGATGTTAGAGGAAGCTGAGACTGAGGCCTTGGCCTGATCCATCACAGGAGCTTACGTTGTTTTTCATTGACTTCACTCTACAGGCTAAGACTATATTTGTCTGTAATGGAATGCTAATGAAGGCAAATGTAGCAGGACCATAAAATAATGCTTTGCTCAGACATCACAGGACAATTTCTGAAGGAGAAAGCAAATGCAGAAGCTAAATTTATCCCAGTTTGGCAAAACCTATACTTTAGTACACGTTTCAATATTCATAAATGTGAAGCAAAAGGAACAGGGCTGATACTGAAGCATGAGGAATTTACGCTGGACAGTGGGCAGACTTTCAGCTCAGAGTAATACAAAATGGAGGGTCTATTAATGAATCTTGAACTTGAGCTGCTCTCCCGAGGAAGGTCACTGTGTAGAACAGTCACAACCCTTCACAAAACTGACAAGATGCAATCTGCTCCTTAGAATAACTGTCTTTTAAAAAAATCTGCGCATACATTTGTATGAAGAATGTATACTAGAGATATTAGAGCATGTTTTAGAAAAATGAGAAGGGTTGGATGAGTTTAATGGGTTGGAAGTAGGGAGTTGGGAAGGATCTGGGAGGAGGTGAGAGATGGAAAACTATTATGTGAAAAATATCTATTTTCAACTTAGTAATGATGTATCTTTCTTCTTGCATATCTAATCTGTGTTATTTTGTTTATGCACAAGGAAGACCCCAGCTAAGATGCCTAGCTATAGTGGAGAGGATACCTGAACTGGCCATCTACTGTAATCAGATTGGTGACTACCCTAATTGTCATCAGAGAGCCTTTACCCAGTAACTGATGAAACAGATGCAGAGATCCACAACCAAGCACTGGGCAAGGGAGTTCTCCTAAAGAAAGAGAGGAGGGATTGAAGAAGCCAGGAGGTCAAGGTCATGATGGGGGAACCCATAGAGTCAGCTGACCTGAGCTCATGGGAGCACATGAACTCTGGCCAGCAGTTAGGGAGCCTGCATGGGACCGACCTAGGCCCTCTTCATGTAGATGACAGTTGTGTAGCATGGTCTGTTTGTAAGGCAGTGAGATCTGGATCTTTCCCTGGTGCTTAGCTGGCTTTTGGGAACTGGTTCCCCATGCTGCCTTACCTTGCCCAGCCTTGATGCAGGGGGAGGAGCTTGATCCTGCCTCAACTTGATGTGCCATGCTTTATTCAAGCCCATGGAAGGCTTGCCCCCTTTCTGAATAGAGATGGAGGAGGAGTGGATGGGGAAGGCGGTAGATGGGAGTGGGGTGGGGAGGGGGAAACTGTGGTCGGTATGTAAAATAAATGAAAAAATGTTAATTAAATAAAATAAATGTTAATTAAATAAAATAAAATTAAAAAAAGAAGGGCTAACCTCTAAAGTTATCTTATTACATGTGTATCTATGATAGCCAGGGTTCTCTGGAAGATCAGCACCAACAGAATAAATATATGTTACAAAGGAATGTATTAGATTGCTTGCAGGATAAGGTCTAGGCAATCAACAAACCTCTGTACACTGGGGAGGCTGGGAACATGGTAGATGCTCCATCCACCAGGCTAGAAGTGTCATCAGTTTAAATTTGGCACACAGGGGCTAGAAGATCTCTGATAGCCACTGGTCTCCAGTCCATGCTGGAAGGCTGAGGAAACTGGATTTTGATGTCAGCAGCAGTAGCAACAGAGGATAGATGTCCTCATCATCAGAGAATGATGTCAGCGCTAAGGTATACCAAGGCTATCACACGAAAGTGCTCTCCAGTCTGGGGCCTGGTCCCCTTTCAGTCACTCCTTGAAGGAAACACCTTCAGAGTTGTTTCTCTCAGATGATACCAGATGTAACCGAATTGTCAACCAAGATTAATCATGGCAGCATTTTATGTCTTAAAGATGAGAAAAGGAAACCTTACCCATTTGTGACAGTAAATGTCTTCAGTACCAACACTCAAGATACAGAAGTAGACAGATGTGTGTGACTTTGAGGCTATCCTGGTCTACATAGCAAGTAGTGAGGTCCTGATTCAAAAATCAGAAAGAAAACTGACACTAACAATGTACAAAGACTGGCTCAGAACCCAGGAAGTGGCAAACAAAAAAGGTCAAACTGGTTTATGCATATGTTAAAGCACACGCACATTTCCCGGTACTATGTTAGTCATTTCTGCATACATAGTGCATAAATGTTCATGTACACGCATGCATGTGTTTATGTGTGACCTTCAAAAGTTTTCAATTCTGCTGCTCTTCGTCACTCACTATAATTGGAAACGTGTGTTTCTTTCTTCCAAGAGGTATATTTCTATTCCATCTATTTATAATAAAAGGAAAATGAAGCTCTAACTAAGCTGTGACCTTAGCCTTAAACAAAGGAAATAAGGTACAAAATGAGGGGCTGGGGTGATGGCTCAAAAGTCACAAGCACTTATTGCTATTGCAGAGCACCAGGGTTTGCTTCCAGTACCCTCATGGTGGCTCATGACCACCCATCCCTTCAGTCCCAAGAAATCTGAGGCCTTCTTCTGACCTCTGTATACACCATGCATGTATACATACATATACATGCACGTATGCAAAATACTCACATACATAAAATATAAAGGTATGCATCCTTACATACATACATAATTATTTTTCAAAGATACAGACAAAGAAAATAACAATTATCTAAACTGAGGAGCTAAGAATTATTTAAAGAACAACATTAGGAGGAAGAAATTCAAATAAAAGATACCATTTCTTGTCCTGGACATTGACATTGATAATGAGATATTTTCTCAGAGCAATGCTATTTTACCAGAAGTGAGTTGAAAGTAGTCTTTCTTTTTCTTTGCTTTATGTCACCTTTATGTAACAATGAGACACCTGTGAATAATTTTCACAGACCTATAAGATATCAAGCCACAGCAAAATATTTGACAATAAAATTTGTTCTTTATAAGCCCTAATATGTGCTGTGTTTTTGATTACATGTATTAAACATTGGATTTTTAATGCTGGAATCTAAATTAACAAATTCATCATGACACTAAAAATGTATGTTTCACTTACAAACAAATTTTGTGATGGGTAACAAATACACACTCTGTAAAAGCTAGAGAGAAGATATTTCTAGTCACAGCAGGGAAGAATTACCTTCAATTATTTTAATGAAGTTCCTGAATCTGTCTGTAACAGCAGACTTGGAAGACTTCAGGTAATACCTTATCTAAAAATGTGCTATACACAGTAAGTATGTTGCAATGATTGTAAAATGGAAAGTTCAATGTCTAGCTAAGCATGTACACTGCATTATACATATAATGTATGAGGACTGAATGCCATAACATTATTCAATGAAAAGGAATTTTTAGGAAAATCTGAAGCAGTTCATTCATTATAAAATTTAGCTGAAACTGGTTGCCACTTGTTGGAAACATCACTGGTCACTGGTATTAACATTACCTCAGAACTTAAGCAATACCATTCCCTGGGAGCTTGATATCTGAATCCTTTGAGGATAACAGGCCATGAAAGGGCCTGATGTCTTGTTCTGTCTTTTCACAATCTTTATGATCAAATAAGCAGCGAGAAAACCCTGCATGAAATGCTACCGTTTTAATTGTTCCTGACAATTGGATGATTCTCATCTTCAAGGATTCAGGTTATGATTGCATTCTTGATATGCAAAGGGCAGAGAAGCCTCTTTTTGCCTTACAGTCTCACTTCAGTGAAGTGTCATACAGAGCTAGGTTTGACTAAAAATATGCACAATGACATTTAAAAACTGACATGCATTTTCCTCTACATTGGCAAAGAAAATATTTCTAGAAGTGCAATGGTAGTCATTCTTTCCAAATTAACAAAGACAAAGGGGACCAGGTTTCACTCTCAGATCAGGAAACTTTTCAAATGAAAACAACACTAAAAACAAAACAAAAAAAAAAAAAACTTCATTAGTGAAAAGATTTGATCTGGCAATGTAAGAATATATTTTGTTCTTATTTAGGGATGTATTTTTTTCTGCAAGAAGAGTGAGTGGTCAGAGAGAATGTTGCCCTATAACTCAACATTTTAAAATAGGCTTCACTTAAAAATATTACAATGTTCACTTCCCAATCAAACTTATATAGAGGTATATGGGGGAGAAGGGGTATAAATTTGTAAGCATTGTATTCAATGCTAGGATCCTAAAAGCATGAAGTTTATAGAAATGCCAATGAGATAATTGGTAGGATTTATCCTCCTTTACCGTGAAGTAATACAATAGTATTCACAGAAGATTGTTTACAATCCCATGAATATGAAAATCTAACCCTTGTGAAACATGGGGCAGAAAGAACATGAGAACTGGATGGTAGGAAACCATCATGTAGGCATGACACAACCATTGCACTCATGAACCCACAGCACTGGATGCTGTCTACTCTCTCTTGCACAAGATTGTGCCTCTCAACAGACAATTATGGATGGATCAGAGATTCCTGGGGCCCCGTCTTTCACTGGGAAACTATAAGCCATTGATGAGTGTTGAAGAGAAAGAGCCATTGTATTCAACTTCATAGTCCAAAATGCTCCTGTGAGTAACTGTACTTACTGACTCTTCCCGGGAAGGTAGAGGACTTGTGCGCTCCATTCATTGTATGTGCCAACATAAGCATACATATTCTGTCTTTTATATCCCATTTTCATTCCATGTTTATATTTGTACATATTTAACATTTTGTTGTAATTACATAAAACTCAATAGTAACATGTACATACAGGTCCTATCTATGAGGAGTATGTTAATTATATAGCAAAGATGTGCAGCAAGCTAGGTCACACCATGATTCTGAAAGTGTATTCCATAATGTTTTTATAACAAATTTACCTTATTACAGATTATCCCAAACTCTGGTTTTAAAAAGAAAATAAGAAAGAAAGAGCTATAACAACCTGATTTGTTTGAATCCTGCACTTTGAAGTAGTGTCAGAAACTTTCACAAGAGGCTGTTAGAATAGCATTATTATCTCCTGCTTAAAAATGAAAGTCTCATGCCTGATGTAGGCATATTAAAATCCCTAATATGAAACTAGAGATTGTGCTGTAGGCCATGACTTCAGCTACAGCCCCATCTGAATGATGACGGCCATCATATATTCTCTAATACAGATTATTTATTTATTTATTTATTTACTTACTTACTTACTTACTTATGTGTATTCATGTTGTCCACTAAGAAGCAGGCTGTTAAATGCTGCCGACAGCACCACATAATTCTTCATTAGTTTTCTCTGCACAGAGAACAATGCTGAGTGTCCACTGCACACCTGATTAATGACTATATCCAGCAAAGTGATTCTATCAATAAAGTACAGTGCATCATAAGAACTCTTTTATTGTTTCCAATTTAATCTCAATTGGCTTGACTTGATAAAAAAAAAAGAATCTTGGTTGAAGAAAAAAACAACCTCTATCATCACTGATATCAAATATAAAAAATGAAGTCATAAATTCTACATTATATGTGGAGTCATAGAGGCAGGATGATTGGAAATATCAAAGCTGTAATGAACTGCAAAGTTGAATAGAAAGAGTCTGGTCTTACTGTGTTGAATATATGACATTAATGGGAAGTTAAAGTTGTAAGGTCACCCAATGGTTAGAGAGCCTTCACTGCAGACCTGACCCCAGAAGATGGCAGGAGAGAAAGGATTCCTGAGAGTTGTAATCTGAGCTCTAAATGTACACTGTCATGAGTGCACCTGTGTATAAACATACACACACATACATACACACACACACACACACACACGCATGCACACGCACACACACTTAAATAGATAATTAAAAATTCCTCAACTTACAGTATCATAACATGGTCACTATAACCAGGTGATAGTTTAAATGGTTTAGAAATTTTATGTCAAGTAAACACAGTATATTGAAAAAAATGGCTACAAATAAATAAATAAAATAGAAGGCCCTTGTATGTGTACATACCCATGTGGATTTTTGTACAAGATGGAAATGGGAATCTTTCCAGGGGTGTAGATAAAGAGGAATCTTTGTATACTGCTGCTAATGTCAACTGCTTTGCCATTGAAGAACCAATATGAAACGAGAGAGAGAGAGAGAGAGAAAGAGAGAGAGAGAGAGAGAGAGAGAGATTCAGTTTCAATGCTGAGGTTTCAAGACTGTAGAAGCAATTGCACATTCCGAAGACACTCCTAGACCTGAAGGTGGTTTTAACCGATGTGATCCTTATATGAATACACAATTCATTTGAGGCCCAGGAACCACCACGAGAACAGATTCCTCCTATGTGTGGACTATTTGGTGGTTCTACTCAAAGTGAGAAAGATGGTCTCACAAGATCTGTAAGAAAGCAAGGAAGCATGTGACGACGCGAGGAAATTGAAGGATAAATGGCCACTGGGATAATTCTGCCCGTGTCTCATGGCAGAGGCAGTTCATGAGCACAGTGCAGGGGATTTGATGGTGGTTGTGGGGAACTGCAATTCTGTAGAGCAGAGCAAAGATGGATGTTTCTTGCAGATAGTATTGGGTCTCATGAGAATCAGGTAGTTCTGATTGCCTCCGACCTCCCCATCATCAGTTAGCTATTGCTGTGTAAAAAGTGACTACAGAACGGGTAACATAAAATAAGTGTGCATTCTGTAGATCTGCAAACAGGATCGGCTAGACAGTTCCTTTAGGGGCTGTGAGCCTAGAAGCCTGGATTAGTTTTACTCTCCATATTTTCATTCTGAGGCATGGGCTGAAGAGACACTGGGCTGAAGTAGCCAGTGCTGGAAGATAGAATTGCTGTTTAGAAATATCCACTTCTTTCCTCATCTCCCAGGGGGCCATCTTCCACTCATTGGCACTGCTTTCTTTAGTGCTACTGTCAATAGGCTGTTCATAAGTGAGGTATTAGGGCTTGTTCTGTGTGCTCTGTGCTTACACCACACCTCAGCAACAGAACTGAGGAGGCTATCATAGGGGGTTTCCTTATAAACCCAGCTATGAAGAGTGAAATGAATTTAAAGATGCACAGCCTCCTCTGCTTTTCTCACAGAAAACGTCCCAGGTGGACCAGTTCTGAGTCACAGACAGGGAGAGGCTACACTTGGAGAAAACAAAACCAAAAGCATGAAATAACACCCTGAAATTAATTTTGTGAGTAATGATGATCTAACAAGTACCAGAAGGCCCTCTAAAATTTTTATTTAGCACCATAGCAAGTTTTGACCAACCTGAGGAGAAGACAGACCATTGGAGGGTGGGTAGCTCTGGTTTGACCCCATAAATTCTGCTTATTCTTCAAAGTAGATGCTTACATATATGTAGACATATGTTTCTGGATGAGAGAGGTAGGAATTGAAAAAATAATTGTAAAAGTTAACAATTTTTATGCTATGTTTGGGGGAAATTCAGTTATTGTGTGTGTGCATATAGGTGCATGTACCAGTTTATTTGCACAGGCCAGAAGTTGTCAAATCTCCTCCTTTATCATTTTTCACAGGTTTTTTTTTTTTTTTTTGAGACAGGGTCTTTCACTGAACTTGAGGTTTTATGGTTTCACCTAATATGGCTGGTCAGCAAACTAGGTAGAATGGATCTCTGCCACCACAGTACGAGGGGTAGGGGGGTACAGATGAAGGCTTCCTTCCATGGCTTTTACGTGGGATCTGAATTCAAGTCATTTTCCTTGCTCCATAAACACTTTACCCATAGAGCCATCTCTCTGGCCTGATCAAATTATTATTAACATAAAAACACGTGCTTACAATCGTGATATCTGATCAAATCTTAACCTCTGGCTTCCTTCAACTCCGACAAAACAATGATGACACAAATATTGTAACTTGAACCATTTTAAATAATGTTTAAAGCATAAAGAAGGATCGTGGAGGGAAATGAGAAAGAAAGAAAATAAGTCTTGTGTGATATGCCCTCCTCCAGCAGGGAAAAGCAAAGCTCTCCATCATGGGGATTGGTTCACATCCTCTGATCTCTCCTGATTGAGCAGTATTTGCAGAAACTAATTAGACCTACGGGATAGAAAAAAAGACCTTTTCTACCAGCACTAATTTCTCAGGCTGCACGCATCCCACAGGGCCTTCTGAGGTACGCACTTTTTAGTAAGTCAAGTTTGATTCCGCACTAACTGAAGCTGTTCTTTAGCTATTCTGTAGCTTCCTAGGACAGGGCCTAGAAAGCAAGGGCACAGAGGTCACTAGCTAAAGGGAAGAAGAGAACCCAAAAGATCTAAGGGCTGGCTCTCCCCGAGATTCTAAGATGTGTCAGGGGATCAAGCAATGAACTGGACCGGGGGTCATGGGATACATAAAGGAATGGGCAAATAACAAGAATAATCATTGAAACAATATGCCTCATGACTTTCTCAATAATCTCATCCCTTTGCCCTGTCAAAGAAGTCAGAATGACCATGCCACAGTGGAGAATGCAACTGAGTGGTGATTCATGGAGAGGTGAAAGGGTGGAGAACCCACCATGCCTTACCCTTAGCAAAGAGGGCATGGCTACCTCTGCAAAAGAGAGCAGAGTCCACCAGTAGTAAAATATGTGACAAAATGAAATTGGAAATGTAGTGACATTTTCCTCCAAGGCTTTCAGTGCTTGTTGCCACTTGGGCCAAAAGTTAGATAGTAAACATTGCTGGAGCTGGAGCTAAAAAGGAATCAACCAGATTTAAAACGGGTACAATTGCTTTTAGGACAAACTTTCCCTTCAAATTAAATGTCCTATTCATGAGTGAATGAGAATGGTTTAAGTCAAGCCAATCTTCAGTCTATTATACACGGCATTAACTTTTACCAGGGCATTAAAAGAAATGCCTCATATCAATGCTGTGTTCTGGCTGAGGCCATGAGCATGGAGGAAATGAAAACTTCTGACACTTCGACAAAAAATACTTTCAAGGAAGATTTCTTTCCTTAATTTGAGATGATTTATCTGAAAAGGTGGACCATTCTTTTTCAAATTCTATAGCCATTAGTACAGTTCTAAGACAGCTCATGTTTGTCCCTTGCTTTACTCCCACCTATCTGGTGTCCTTTGCCACAAATGGGAAGTATTTTTAATCACATTTATATTAGCAGGAAAAAAATAGAGATTAAACTTCAATTGTGTGTATATCATACACACACACACACACACACACACACACACACACACACACACTGCCTGTTCAAAACAATAAGCTATCAGCAAGTATAAATTGTTTTATTCCTATTGACTTTGCAAGTGCTTTTAAATCTCAGCCTTCTAGACAGACATAAGGAAGCTTTGCAAATATGATCCATGGCATGGATGCCTTTTGAACAGAATTTTAACTGAAGGCTCTACAATTTTTGTTTGTCCTTATATCATGAAAGTAAAGCTTTCTGGCTGCCTCCCTAGAGTGCAAAAGAAAAGTGGGTGTTCAAAGCATTAATGAGCAATTACTCACATGGCCTTGTAAGGTGTAAGAGAACTGCTGCATTTTGGTGAATGCAGAGTAGACCCAGCCTTGGCGCCCAGTACAGCTTCCAATGAGAAATCTCAGCCCTGAGCTTCAGTACTTCATAACTGAGTCTTCCCTGCCATATTTTCTGTTGTTCCTTCATGGGATCTAAGAAGTCACAAGAGTATATATGCAGGTCTCTACCCACAGTGGAAGCTGGATAGCTGTCAAATGACCTTCGGCTACCAGAAGCATTTTTATTCCCCAAATGAAACCCAGAGGGCATCTAAATTATAGATAGTGCAAGCTGGGGTGAGTTCCTAAGTAGAAAACATTTTGAAGGCATAGGCAAACATACATATAAGCACATATTTCCCTTTATGAGCAATGTGTATTTACTTTCAAAGTAATATAAGAAGCCATATGGACATTGAAGCATTCAAACTGCAGACCAACTCAGAAAAATATACCAATGACTTACAGAAATAAATGGGACTTAAAACTAATGGGAAAATTTCATATCATAAAAGGAGAATATCTAGGTTTAAGTGTAGTAGAAGGTTTGTCCCTATTGCTGAAGACACCTTGTACTTCAGAAAAACAGGGCCCAGACACTTCTGAGCTGGAAGGGATTTAAATGCTCCGTACCTGAGAAACAGCTATCATGGCACCAGAAGACATCATGCAAGCTTCCAAAGGAAGGAGTCAACCAACATTTCTACTCAGCTCTGATGCCTATGAACAACACCAATGACCAACATGGCACTAAGAGTTCAGTTGTGGTGCAAATATCTTGGTAGTAACTAACAGCTCTCTTGGACTGAAGACCTGCTCAACAGGAGGCAGACCATGCTTGGTACTGGAAATCTAGTTAACTACACAGTGCTAGGAAAGTCATGAATATTGGAGGATACTCTACAGCAATTTGCTAAGCCAGTGTACTCCCTAACAATAATAAATGTTTGTCCCTATATCCACAGAGAAGTGCCGTATTCACCCCTCATCAAAGAAACTTCTCTTTACCACAAAAAGGTGACCACAAAAAAGGCCACAATCAATCGAAATGCAAAGTTTTGGGGTCCAGTTCCAATGGATACATCTATGAAACAGTTCTGCTTGTAAGGCTCAGGGAACATTGAGGAAGAGGGCTTGGAAAGATTTTAAGAGCCAGAGGATCAGGGAATCTGCTGTTCCATCATGTCTCCTAGTAACATCAGTTGCTACACTCACAAAGTATCACAAATATGATTGTTCAAACATGAGAAGAGGAAGGGTGACAAAAATGAACATGCCAATCCGGACTAAGAAGAGTCCATAAGGTCTCAATCCTACACAAAGAACTATAGGCAACTGAGGGAGTCATAAAAATAAAAGCAAACAAAGACAGGGTTAAATCATGAATTGTGCTATTAGCGTTATCAGAGAGTCTACTCAGAGTCATTAGAATGATGTATCCTTTTAGTTTTGATTTTGAGATAAGCCTTCTCTATGTATGAAAGCTGGCTTTGAATTTATGAATCTTTGAATTCATGAATCTTATTCCTTAGCTTTCAGAATTATGGGATTACAGGTATGCTCCAACAAGCCCAGTAGTCAGTCATCAAATTCAAAATATTAGTAAGTAGCTGTGGTTTTGCTTTTCACTCTTTTGGGGGACCCACCACCCAGATCCCAAATAAATCACTCATGGAGGCTTATTCTTAATTATGAATGTCTGGCCTTAGCTTGGCTTAGTTTCTTGCTGGCTTTCCTTAACTTTAAATTACCTTATCTACTTTTTGCCTCTGGGGATTTTCCCATTTTATTCTGTAAATCTTACTCTTACTCCATGGCTTGCTGTGTAGCTGGGTGGCTGATCCTTGTAGTCCTCCTTCTTCTCTGGCTACTTCTTCTCCTCTCAGAATTTTTTCCTTCTATATATTCTCTTTGCTTGCCAGCCCTACCTATCCTTTCTCCTGCCTTGCTATTGACCGTTCAGCTCTTTATTAGACCATCAGGTGTTTTAGAGAGGCACAGTAACACAACTTCAGAGAGTTGAACAAATGCAACATAAACAAAAGTAACACACCTTAAAATAATATTCCCTAACAAATAGCTCTTAAAAGTAGATAATATTATGGTTTCTGATTTTGTGGATTTGTGGGGCTTATGTGTATGAATGTGTCTGTGTGTATGTGCTCCTCCTGCTTTTGTTTGTTTGTTTCTGTGTTTGTTTTGTTCTATTCTGCTTTTTGCCTGTTTATTTTATAAACAGTGAGAGAAAAATCCATTGGAAGGGTGAGGAAGTGAATTGAGGAGGATGTAAGAAGAGATGAGGTCAGGGAAACTATGTTCAAAATACACTGTATGAAATGGATGGATCTAGAAAAAATCATCCTGAGTGAGGTATCCCAGACTCAGAAAGACAAACATGGTATGTACTCACTCATAGCAGGATACTAGATGTGGAACAAGGATGACTGGACTGCTACTCACATCACCAGGGAGGCTACCTGGAAAACAGGACCCCAAGAAAGACACGGGGATCGCCCAATGACAGAGAAATGGAATGAGATCTGCATGAACAACCTGGACATGAGTGGGGGTAGTGAAGGGCGAGGGTCAAGGGAAAGAGAGCTTGGGTGAGCGGGAGATCCCAGCTGGATCAAAAACAGAGAGGGAGAACAAGGAATAGGAGACCATGGTAAATGAAGACCACATGAGAATAGGAAGAAGCAAAGTGCTAGAGAGGCCCACAGAAATCCACAAAGATACCTCCACAACAGACTGCTGGCAATGGTCGAGAGACAGTCCGAACTGACCTACTCTGGTGATGGGATGGCCAAACACCCTAATTGTCGAGCTAGAAACCTCATCCAACTACTGAGGGATCTGGATGCAGAGATCTATGGCTAGGCCCCGGGTGGAGCTCTGGGAGTCCAATTAGCGAGAATGAGAAGGGTTTATATGAGCGAGAATTGTTGAGACCAAGGTTGGATAAAGCACAGAGACAAATAGCCGGACTAACGGAAACACATGAAATATGAACCAATGGCTGAGGGGTCACCAACTGGATCAGGCCCTCTGAGTGGGTGAGACAGTTGATTGGCCTGATCTGTTTGGGAGGCATCCAGGCAGTGGGACCGGGTCCTGTGCTCATTGCATGAGTTGGCTGTTTGAAACCTGGGGCCTATGCAGGGTCCCTTGGCTCGGTCTGGGAGGAGGGGACTGGACCTACCTGGACTGAGTCTACCAGATTGATCTCAGTCTGTGGGGAAGGCTTTGCCCTGGAGGAGATTGGAATGGGGGGTGGGATGGGGGGAAGGTGAGGGGGCCGGGAGGGGGAAGAACAAGGGAATCTGTGGCTGATATGTAGAACTGAATTGTATCGCAAAAGAAAAAAAAAGAAAAAAAAAAAGAACTCAGCAAAATCTATCTCAAAATAAACTGCTGCCTAAAAAGCAACAGGGGCCTTTCCATATACATGGTTCTATTTTTTGAAAGTCTACTAATGCTTTAATCAAGACAAAAGACCTAGTGCTATAGAGGAAAAGCAAAGGAAATAAAGTTTCATGATTGCTTTGGATAATGCTACATACAATTATTTTCTTGGTACCTAGATATCAACAATCAATGCGTGCAAACTCCCCTAAACCCCCAAAATACATCAGGGACCAATGTCCCTGGGGAATAAAAACCAATAGCCAGATCAAGCAGGCTTCACTTCAGCAGGTTACTGTCGTCATCTATGTGAGACTCCTTTGCTTGCCTACAGCATGTGTTGTCCCTAAATTCTCATGGCTCCACTAAACCAAATTTGTACCTATAGATTCACTCTGACCAATTTTTAGAGCTAGAATTCACTAAATATGCCACCACTGTACAAAACCAAATGCAAGTTAAAAAATGGGAGAGAGCAGAGGGAAGAGGAATAAGAGGAGAGGAGAGGAGAAACAACATAAGATGAAAAAAGAAGGGAAGAGAGAAGAGGAGGAGAGGGGAGAAAGGGGGAAGGAGAGAAGAGGAAGAGAGGGGAAGGAGGGGAGGGGAGAGGAGAAAAAAATACACTGTATGAAAAAAATCTATTTTCAATTTTAAAAGTAGGTAATGTGAGCTGAGGTAACTACAGAGTGTAGACAAAGTTCTAAATGGTCTCATTAAATATGAAACACAGAGCCAAATACAGAGTTAAAAGCCCAAAAGATCAGAGCATTAGTGTACAGCCAAGACTACCTTTAGCTTACCACTCGCTGCTGTCCTTACCCTGAGAGAGAGCTTCTCCCTGTGTGACTTGTCTTTTTATTGCTTTCCTGTTCTGCCTTCTCATTGGCTCTAAGCTCAGCCACATGACTTCCTCATCAGCGCCTGTCTATATAGACCTTTTGGTCTCTATGGTTGGTACTGGGATTAAAGACTCAGATTGCCCGGCTTGGCTGTGTCCTTGACCACATAGAGACTCTGCCTACCATGTGATCAGATTAAGGGCATGTGCCACCACTGCTGGACTTCTGCTTAATGGCTCACTTCTACCTCTGATCTCCAGGCAACTTTATTTATTAACATACAAATAAAATCACATTTTAGCACAAATAAAATATCACCATAACAGTGCTTGCCTTGCATGTATGAAACTCAAATCTCAATCCTTCACATAAATAGCATATGATGGTACAAGACTACAGTCAAGGCAAATGGAAGATATGAGAAAGAGGCAGGAGTTCAAAGTAAACCTTGGCAGTATTGGGATTTTGAGGCCAGTTTGAACTATATGAGACCCTGGAGAGAGAGAGAGAGAGAGAGAGACAGAGACAGACAGAAAGAGAGAAAGAGAGAGAGACAGAGACAGAGAGAGAGACAGAGACAGAGAGACAGAGACAGAGAGAGATAGAGACAGAGAGAGATAGAGACAGAGAGAGACAGAGACAGAGACAGAGAGACAGAGAGAGATGAGAGAGAGACACAGAGAGAGACAGAGAGAGAGACAGACAGATAAATACACAGACACATGCACACACACACACAGAGACAGAGAAACAAAGAGAGAGAGACAGAGAGAGAGACAGAGAGAGACAGAGACAGAGAGACAGAGAGAGATGTGAGAGAAAGAGAGAGAGAGAGAGAGAGAGAGAGAGAGAGAGAGAGAGAGAGAGAGAAAGAGAGAGAACCTATTTAAATCAGGAAACCTATTTAAATCAGGAAAACAGTGGGCAGAAAACATGTAATATGTGGCATGCCAGGTAAGATTTCCAGGTAAGATAGCTAGTTTTAAAAATTCCAGGTGGGAATGGGGGTTGAGTTGGGGGAAAAGTGAGGGGGGCAGAAGGAGGGAGAACAAGGGAATCCGTGGCTGATATGTAGAACTGAATTGTATTGCAAAATAAAAAAAAAAAAATACAAAAAAAAATCCAAAGAAGAAAGAATCAGAGACAAAGAAGGCAATAGGTTTCATGTAAAATTGAATTTCTTTTTTGTTGTTGGGATTTTGAGATTATAATTAAATTAAAACATTTCTCCCTTCCCTTTCCTCCCCCAAACTCTCCCATATCTCTTTCTGTTCTCCTTCAAATTGATGGCCTTTTTTTGCAATATTTGTTATTACATGACTATATGGATTGCCACATACATATGTATTTCTAAATATAACTTGTTCAGTCCTTATAGTGTTAGTTGTATATACATTTTCGGGGTTGATTATTTGATACTGGACAACTAATTGGTATGCTCTTGCCTGGAGAATGCCCCCTTTTCCACTCCCAGGTTTACTCAGTTGACTATAGTTCGTTATGTGTGGTTGAGGCCTCATGGGATTTTTTTTTATCTAGTTTGGCATGTTCATTAATGTCATCCTTGTTTGAGTGGTCATGTTGGTGTGGCTTTATGGGTGTAACTTCTAATGTTATGAGAAAACACAAAAGTTAATTTCTTGATGTAACACACAACATACAAGCATATATCTGCTCTCCTACTGAACCTAGTGAAGTGAAGAAGTAGACAAGACAACTTCAAAAAGAGTTTGAGAACATCAGCTAATAAGGAAGCCACTTGAATTGACAGTCTGAGATGTTTTCACATAGGTGATGACATCAGTTTAATGGTATGAGCAATGGGGGACTGTTATGGCTGAAATCTGATTTGCCTTCAAAAAGTTTCAAGTGAATGAATGGTCCCTAATGCAGCAGTATTTAAGGGTGGGGCCTAGTGGATCTTATTTGCATCATGAAGAGAAGCTCCATGGAATGAATCAGTGAGACTGGTTTAGTTACCCTGTCAGCAGAATGGTAGGCAGTGACTTCTGCTTCCTTGGCTTTCTTTTGTTTCTCTTTCATGCATCTCTATTTGTCAGTCTTCCTAAGCTGCATCTTAGGGACTTGACTACATACAATCTTGACTATATAACAATCACCTGATTTGGGACTTCCTACTTTCCAGGCACCAAATAAACTCTTTCCATTTTCAATATACTTAGTCCCCGGTGTTCTGTTAGGAAACAGAAATCAACCACAGATAAAAAATTAGTACCTAGAAGCAGTGTGTGGCTGTAAAAATATCTGCAAATGTGGAAGCAGCTTTAGGACTGGGATATGATTGTGGGCTGGAGCAGTTTGGAAGAGAATGTTGTAAAACCACTTAGGATACTGTACTAGGAGGGGGTCAATGCCATTGTGATGAAGACCCAGAAAACAGCAGGCTTTGGAAGTCTCAGAAACAAAACAGTCTTGACCAGACTGCTGACAAAATGGGAAAGGCCATTCTGAGAAGGTTTCAGAAAGAAAGGAGGGAGGACTATTTCAGTGAGAGCTAAGGAAGGACTAGCCTTATTAAACAGTTGCAGAGTGCTTGGCTGCATTAGAACCATGCCCCGGAGCTATGTAGAAGGGGAATTTAAGGGTGATAAACTAGGATTTCTAGTGGAAGAAATTTCTAAGAGAAATGGGGAAGAAATGGAGTGGTTACTTTTAACCACTTATGCTGACATTAAGGAGCAAAAGGATGCCCTAAGGGCAGAATTTATAATTAAAGATGGAAGCAAATTGTAAAAAATTGGAAAATTTGCAGCCTGGCCATATACAGAACAAAACAGCATGTTCAGCACAGAAGAGCTAAGAGCTACTTGAATGTGTTTAAAGAGATCAGTAGGAACCTGAGAAATCCAAGAGGTAAGAATCAGGACTAAGGGCAAGAGGGATGGCTCAGCAGTTAAGAGCACTGGTTGCTAGCCCAGGGGTCCTGAGTTCAATTCCAACCACCCACAAGCTGGCTCATAACCATCCATAACTATAGGCTCCAGGGATTCAATTCCCTCTTCTAATGTATAGAGGTATAGACAGACAAAACACCCATATATATAAAATAGATATATAAATAAATCTTTTAAAAAATCAGCAATACTAAAGGAAGAAGCCATCATTTCTAACATACTTGGAGTTATCTCTGCCCCTCAAAGGTCCAGAGCATTGAAAGGACAGAATTGTTTAGGTAACTTAAACTAAGGCACCCTCCATGGGTCCACTGTCCAGGCCACTGGTGCCTCCTGCTCAGTACCTTCTGGCCATAGCTCAAGTACTTCTATGTATTACTCAGTATTCTGCTCCACAGATAAAAGGAATAAGTCTCAAAGCATCTTCATCCATCTGATGCTAGTTCTCCAGGCATGCAAAATGCATAGACTATTGATATTTCTAAGGATATGTCAAAATGTCTGAAAGCCCAGCCAGAAACCTGAGCTAGGCAGATCCACTACAGAGTCCTGACTAGGGCAATGGTAATTGAAATGCAATTGTCACAGTGACCTGAAAATGGTAGAGTTATTAGCAGTGTGACCTTCAACCTAAGAGAGAGAGAGAGAGAGAGAGAGAGAGAGAGAGAGAGAGAGAGAGAGAGAGAGAGAGAGAGAGAGAAGAGAGAGAGAGAGTATGTGAACTGAACCCAGTAAAGCTATGTTATACTATGATTAGAGTTACTTGGGGACTTGGGCACCCATTACCTACATTTGTATGTACTGAAGGTAGTACAGGAAATGAAAAAATTGTCCTATAACTTCAATATATAATATCTGTTCTGGTATACTTTGGACTTACGGAGAGCCAATGATCCTCCCTTGTGGTCTATTTCTTACTTGTGGAGTGGAATGTGGAATCTCCTTCAGAACTACAAGAATCAGGTGTATATTAGTTGAAACACACAGTCTGTGGATTCCATTGTGGAATGGAAATAATAATAAAAAATATAACAGGCCTATTTTTTGAAAAGCTGGCAGGTAGTGGGTCAGTGAGATGGTCAGGGCTAAGTGTACTTGTTGTCAAGTCTGAACTCAGGAACTTCATCCTGGGAAACCACATGATGGAAAGACACACACACATGCACACACACACACACACACACACACACACACACACACACACACACACACAAATATTTTTAAATGTTTTAAATGTCAAGAAGAGGTTCCTGGAGAGATAGTTCATTGATTTAGAATGCATGTTACTCTTGAAAAGAACTGAAGTACTATTCCCAGCTTACACCGATCCCTAACCCCACTCTAGGGTGTTTGATTGGTCTTCTGACACCCACAGGCACCAGGTATGAAATATGGTGAACAGACATACATATAGGCAAAACATTTACTCATATAAAATAACTCTTTAAAAATAATTAAGGATAGCAGGAAAGGATAACAAGGCATGGGGATTTTCAAACTACATGGGAATAAGAGGGAAGTGGTTAGACTATGGACATGAACTTTCTAACAAGAATTCAACATATGGATGGGCACTGAGAGTAATATCACTATAACCACTGGAAAAATTTAGGTTTACTAACCGTATGACACTCAAAATGAGGGAGAAAAACACCTTCTTTTGCCTTATCTTTTCCTGAAATGTGATCTATTATCCACTTTCCCACTCAGTAGCTTCAGCATTATCTTGATCCCTTTAAATTTCATATTCTCTTCTATTTTCTTTCTACTCCACCTTTCTCTGTTGCCATCTTCACTTTCCCTTCAACCTTTCACGTATTCCCAAAGTGACATTGTGTATTATTCTGTTTGAACAAACATACAGCAACACTGGCTTCTGGCTTCATAGAATGAAATGTAATAATTCAAGCATAAACTAAAGATGATTTTTAGAGTCTTAGATGGAAATAGGAAAGTAAAGTTGATCATTCACCGAAACTGGCACAACAACCCTACTTAACTCACTGAAAGTGAAGGGAACTTCCCAGCATACAAATCCAATGGCTCTGCTCTTGTCAAATATATTAGAAAATTCAATTTGAAATATTCATAGGTGTATATTATTTAGGTGCATGTGTGTTTGTGTGAATGTGTCACATAGCATTTATATAGAGTGACAAAAATTTTGTATGTAGATGGAATAACGACAGAAAATATTCCTCCCGTTAAAAAGATGTGAGTATGTACATGTGAATGCAGTACCACAGAGACAGAGCAGTCTAATACTCCTAGAGATGAAGTTACAGGTGATTTTAAGTTACCCAGCATTAGTGAGGTGATCAGAAACTAGGTCCTCTGCCAGAGAAACACCTGCTCTTAACTGCTGAGCCATCTCTTCAGTCCTGAATATATTCATCTAACCTACATGTTGAGGACCTAGAAATTATTTCACATCGTTTGGTTTCTGAGAAAATGGAGAAAAGCCAGTAAGAGCTGAAACAATTGAGAACTCACGTTTGTTTTTATGATCTGATTATGGACCTTTATTAGGAGGCAGCAGAGGTTCATTCCTTTGATTATGATTAAAAAGGAAAACTTACCAAGGCATTTTTCTTGCAGGATTTGTCTATCAGATATAAAGCACAGGCTTCCAAGACAGTCTAGCAACTAGCATCCATGTAAGGAAATAACAGGCCCTGAAATCATGTGCATCAATCATTCAGATAGTTGACAAACATGATTACTGTTACATCTAAGTAACTGCCCAACTATGTCCAGAAAACAATTTTTCTTGCAGTCTTCTATTGCCTCGGGATCTTACAATCTTTCTGCTTTATATTATTCAGTGATCCTCAGATTTGGGAGGAGGGAGTATGTTACAGATGTCCCATTTAGAGGTGATTATTCCATGGTCTCTTATTTTCTGCACCTTGATCAGTTTTAGATCTATGTACTAATTAACATCTACTGCAAATAAAAGCTACTCTGATGAGGGTTGATAGATGCATACATTTATGGATATAATGATAATTTATTAAGAGTTACTTTAATGCTATATCCATTTAGCAAAATCATAAGAGAAGATTCTCCTCCAAGACCTGTCCAACCACAGGTTATTGGCTTGATAATGACTCCAGAGATGAGTTTCATCTTATGGAGTAGGACTTAAATCCACCCAGAAAGTGATTGGTTACTTCGATGATATTTCTGCCATTATTGCACCAGCAGGGACATCTACCTCAATAGTTTCATTTGTGTTGTTGTATAAAGTAGTCATCATGGATCCTAAGTTTTTTTATTAACTAACTTTGATGTTTGAAAATTTCATACATGTAGATAATGTTCTGATTACTTTCCTGTCTCCTCCTATTTCCTCCCTATCAATATCTTCTACCCTTCCCTAATGGTCCCTTTCCCAGGTTTATGACTTTAGGTTTTGTTTTGTGACCCGACTTAGTTTAACCATGGTCCTTTGTGTCACCACTGGACGGGAAGTTCCCATTGGATCCTCATGAGGCATTGGTTTGCACTCAACTGAAGGCAATTATTTCTTCACACCCTGAATCTATCCACATACCTTAAGTTTTAAAAGGAGGAATTGTGCTCAGGCTTGTGATATATTTTAATAAGCTGATACAGTCACTGAAAGCTACAGAGAGAATTTGTTTTTTTTTTAATTTGTTAAGAAAAAAATTGTCAATTACAGTAAAATTCTTTTAATAATTTGGGTACGGTTCATGATGTGTAGAAAACAACTGGCATTTCCAAGTATTATATTTAGTCTATGCATCCATGGACCCAAGGTTTTGTCATGTGTACCTTTTACATCCTTAATATCTGCTTTAACCAAGCCATAGGTTTAAACACATGCTGACCACTTTGATGATATTCTAATGAAAATTTTGTCAGGAATTTTCTCCAGCATTTCCCACAGAGATCAAATCATCCTTGGACTATTTTTTTTTTTATATAACTGTCTTTGATTTCATCCCTTAATGTTTGACTGTGCTTTTCATTTTATTTAATTAGTCCTGGAGAGGGTCTTATTTACTGCTGCCACCTGAGGAGAAAAGTATGATGAGGCAGGCTTTTGCAGTCATTCTTGGCTCAGAATCTTCCTTTCCACATTAGGAACATATGTGCACTGTTGGCTGCTCAAGATCACACCCATCTGCTCAGATTGTGAGAAATCTGCAGGGAAGCTGGTTGCTTCCTTGCCTTGGGGTTTAAGTGTCATAAATTGATAGGTGTATATGAACAAGCTGCAGAACCTTTGACAACACCTCCTTCATCTGGTCCAAAGAGGTGCCCAAGTTCCTCTTTGCTTGCTGATCCTTGACATTTGCCAAAATGCAGTAGTAAGTAGATCAAACTAAGAGTTCATTGCTATGGAAAAGATAGAGCTATAATGCCTTTGATATTTACTTAAATCCTGAAACTGATTCCATATAAAGAGAAAACCTGATGTAGAAAAGCTGAATCCAGCCCCAAGAGTCATTGCCATACTAAAAAGGCATTTATCATGTAGTTATAGAGATACATTTCTGGTTTCATAGGAAGCTGCAATGAGAAATTGATGGAAAGCCAAAAATGATCCATTGGCCTTGTCAGAAACAAGTGAAAACATGTACCCTTTCTCTACACAGTGGAACAATTACAATAAAGTGGCCTATTTTCCCATTTTCAATGAACAACCAAATATGCAAAGGCATTCAATTGGAATGCAACAGGAATGAGACCTTGTGCTAGATAGGGGTCATGATAGCAGTGACAAGTCTCATAGTCAGGCCACCTGGCCAAAATGTGTTGAAAACCTTTTTTCACTCACATTTTATTCAACATGCTAGAGAATGACCCACTGCCTCTCTGATTCCAAATATCCACTTGCCAAGTCTTTTACCACTGCCTTTCTACTATGAATTAAAGAGTCCACAAGGATCTTTCTCCATTCATAGAGAGCTTCCTTTGAATTAATTGTGCTGTTTTTGTTCATAATATTTTTCTCACTCAGAATTCATGACATGGCAGTGCCCATCTTTAATATATGTCTCAGTTGCTATACCTGTATTGATATTTTCCTGTAGAATGGCTAGCAGAGACCTAAAACAGAAATTGTCATCAAAGATGTAGGCATATGAAGATCCAATTCTGGAAGGCAACAAAATGCAAACGATTCTAATATCTCAAAGTCTCTTTCATGAATATACAATTATTCTATGGAGTCTGTCATATGATGAAACACCATGATGCTTAGATGTATAGAATACTATGGGGAAACAAATGTCTGAATTTGGGATTAAGATTATCCACAATATGATATTTTTATGTAGTTAAATTCTATCTTGAGGAGTATCCCTAGGTACTATAGAACAAATAAAATAATTCAAGTCAAAAGGTTCATGTACTTTTACTGCATCTCCTACATTATTTTTGTTTTATTATGATATTTTGAAATGTTTTATATCAGTGCTGTTGAGGATAATGAGAGACATACAATTGTGGTATTGACAAGAATTAGTCCTTCATTTCCAACAATATACATGCATGAAACTTTCCTCCTACACCATGTATAAATCATTTTAGTAATCTAACTCTGAAAGGGTTGAAGTCTGAACAAAAGTCTCCAGCACTGAGAGCTTGGAGTGGTTGACAAAAGGAGATGAATTATGGTAATATCATCAACAAGACATAGTCATAGACTTGGTATGGAAGAAAGAGAGAAATAAAATCGTAAATTTGCGCAACTGGGTAAATGCTGGTAGCAATAAAAGAGGCAGAGATTTCAGGAGAGGAAAGGTAAATGAAAGAAAAAGAGTAAATGATATTTGAGTTTCTTAAATTCAAAGGAATGTGCAATACTCTCACATAGAGCAAAGCTTTGCCAGGATCAGTGAGCTGAAGTGGACTGAGGCTCTTTGGGTGCTGCTGTGCTCTAAAAGAGGTAAAAGTGCTCTCCTCAGGGCAGGGTCCCCTGTGTCTTCAAGATCAAAGCCCAGGGAGAGTGCTGCTTTCTCCTCATTTGCCAAAGAGTACTTCTTCTGAGGGGGCAGTTTTAAAGAGCAGCGCCACAGAGGCTTGCTGGGTTGAGTTCAGTGAGTAATTAAGAACATGTATCTGTTTGCACTGGAGACTTCCTGCTTCCCTGCTAGTAATCACTACAAAGACAGCCACAGATGAGAGTGTTACCAGTGTTTATACAGACGAACTGGAAGCTGTCAGAGCCAATGCAGAATAATTTTCAAATCCAAGCATAGGGTCTCAGTTGATAAAAAGATGCCTCACATGCAATCAGTGTATTTGTAGAGTTCAATTATATGGCAAAATAAAAGTGATATGAACTGTGAAACAATTTTGTGGAATCCAGGATATCTGTGTCTTTATGCTTTCTTCTCTGTGTTTCTTTAATGTTCTGCTTTCTCTACATTTAGTGATAAGAACTGATTTAGTCAGTTAAGAATAATCACCTTATTTTGGAAACTGAATATTCAAATACAGGTCTTAGAAGAGGCAGGCATCGTGGAGGAATCAAGTTCTCCTCGAAGGACTAGTGTATTGGATCTCTAAATGCCAAGCTCTTTTGGATCAATACAACACAGACTGGAGGAGGAGGAAGGACACAACAGTGTCCGCTGGCATTTAAACATTCTCTGTGACCTTCTCAACCTTCTCAGTCCCATATACCATGGACACCGAAGTAGCTTATAGCACAAGATGAACTGTAAAGGTTGTTTTTCATTTTCCTTTCATTTATGAATCCTTGACAGTGGCACTAACTGACTCTGCAACTTAAACAAGAGAAATTCATTTTTCACAGTTCTGGAGCTTACAAGTCCAGTCAAGTGAATGGTTTCTTCTGATGCTTCTCTCCATGGCGCACAGGCAACCACTTCCTCAGGGTGTCCTCACCTGCTTTTTCTTTTAGCATATCTCCCCGGTGTCTCTTTATCTTTGCATAAGAACATACATCTTATTGGAACAGACACCCATTCTTGTTATTTCATCTAACCTTGGTTATTTCTTCAAAGGGTTTATCATGAAATACATTGTACTTGTATCTAGGGCTTCAGGATATAGATAGGGGCTAAATTGACCCAAAATGTGGAGCTCTAGGAGGAGTCAAATGAGATTGACATCAACTCAACATTTGGATCAAGACAGACTGCAGTGGCCTAGCAAAACTTGTCACAGTCCAGGTGGGAAGGATAAAGTTACAGGAAGGCAGGGGCTATGGCATGCTTCGGGTATAAAGAGCAAAGAAATGCAGGGTTTCCTGAGATGAGGATGGAGGAAAGGCTATCCTTCTCAGTAAAAGTGCAAGTCCATCAAAAGTCTTAGGAGGTCTTGGTAGAGGAAAAGAGCCACACCTTGCAGAGAGGCTGGGGATGGGTGTCATAGTGCAGGTAGAATAAGGACACCATCCATGTAGGAGGGGTGACCATGTCCGACACAAGATTATAGAGATTAATTGTGAGAAGAGGATCCCTGTGGGTGGAAGGGATACCTTACATGGGATATCAGAATCCAGGCAAGGTGAGGAGATCATAGCAGTGGCCATCAGGCCCAGGTATAAGGCATGAGTGACTGGAAGTAAGAGTGGCATGAAGCAGATTATTTTAGGAAAAATGTTCAAACCAGTAAAAATGTTAAGAGTAGTGGGAACCTGTTCATTGTCAGTGAAGGGAGTTACAAATGCAAAAACAAACAAACAAAAAAAGCAAAAACAAAACTAGAGGGAGCTATGTGATGTTTCATTAACATTGAAAGTCTCCATGTATATTTGTATACCCAAGATGTATGAATAAAATTATATAAGTTTAAAAGTGTGTGCCTAGTCAGGGTTTCTATAGCTGTGAAGAGATACCATGACCATGGTAACTCATAAAGGAAAACATTTAATTGGGGTGACTTGCTGACAGTTCAGAGATTTATTCCATTATTGCCATGTCAGGAGGCAAGGCAGCATGCAGGCAGTCATGATGCTGGAGCTGAGAGTGCTTATATCTTGATCCAAAGACAGCAGGAAGTAAACTGAGACACTGGCTGTTACCTTGAGCATGTCTGAGACCCCAAAGCCCACCTCCACTGTGACAGACTTCCTCCAACAAAGCCATACCTACTCCAACAAAGTCAAATATCTTAAAAATGCCACTGCTGTTGGGGGCCATTTTCTTTCAAACCACCACAGTGTGTAAGTTTATAAGCATGCTTATATATCTATTGTTGTCTACTGAGGAAGCCTGACTGTTGTGACACAGCTAAATATGGCTAAGGAAATAGCATTGTCCTTTCAAAGAACCCGAAGTTCATTGGGGGCAAAAATGGGTTTCCAGAACTGGGGCAGCACAGTAAATGGTGAATTTGAGTGTTCTGCCATGCAAGAAAGTTAAAGTATCAAAGAATGGCGAAGACTTGCCTAAAGGACCAAGGCTTGAAGGATCTGTAATTGGCATATATTTCCTGATTAGACTGCCAAACAAATAGTAATAGTAAAGAGTTTCAACTCCCTGAGTAAAAAAAAGAGAATCAGAGTTTATGTACACAGAAACAAAAATGTTTGAATTATATAATTTGAAGGTTTGATGAGAAATAGGATTCTTACACAGACTCAAATTACAGCACCATGAAATATGCGTTTACTGCAAAGGGACCATGAGTAATTTTCAGTAGAAAAAGCAGAACAGGTATCACCTCCATCAAGTGACCAATGTGAATATCATCAATAATGAGACAAATTATTGCCCTGAGCCACCTGATAGGATTTATCATTCTGCTGAGTGTCCTGCCTAAGATGTGTAAGTTAAATATACTTTGAGAATATGCCAGACAAAGCAGATGGAAGACATTTTATAATCCAGTTGGACTAAATGTGCCAAGATGAGTGTATTACAAGGAAATACAATCAAAGACTGACAAACTGCCTCACACTAGAGAAGCACAGTGAAAGCAGTATGAGATGCAGCAGATTCTGAATATTGACCATGAGAGCTAACATAAGTGATGCTTCAGCACCAACTTCCTCATTCTGATGGCTGCATCACGGCCCTGAAGGATATCTTCCCTGAAAGGAAAACACACTAAAAATATGCAGACACAAGGGACACAGGCTGGTAATTTTAAATGGTTCAGGAGGAAAATGTGAAGTGCTTATAGAATTTTTTTTTCAAATATGAGATTGTTTTAAAAGGTAAATGGTAAAAGGATAGAATGTAGTTACAGAGATCTGAGAAGCATAGAGAAAGGATGGGTGGGGATTCACTGAGAAGACTAGAGAATACATTCAGAGGAGATAGAATACCTACCATCATGACTACAGTGTTTTCTTTGGGGTTGTTGAGCATACGTATTAGTCAAAATCCATCAAACTGTACACTTAACATCTATGCATCTTGCTCTACTGCACCTTGATGAAGTAACCGGCATACAAAAATGTAAGTGATGAGTTCAGGCTATTCCTTCAAAATACTTGCTTTGGAAATGAGGCTTAGCAAGAGCAGGATCCAGAACCAAAGAAAAGAGTTTTCCTTTTCTTATGTTTTTCCTTTTGTTTTGTCTCTAGATTTGGCTTTGGGATGTGTAGCTATAGAATATCACTTACTTGAACAGTCCAGGGAGAGAGTCTGAAATTAGAAGGGATAAAGAAGATCCACGCACAAAATAACAGATGCCAAGGCAGAGTTCCTGGGGAGAGCAGACCACAGGGTCTGGTCAGTGGAGCACTTCACTCTCAGAACCACACAAGTGTGACTTCAATAGGAGAACAGACCTAAGGAGGTGAAGTTTCTCTCATTAAGTATACTTCGTTTTATTTAAAAATAGGATTTAATATGACTAGGGGTTTTGCAGGTGGTGTAAGCCTGAAATTAAAGTGCAAAGACAAAGATAGGGATTGAATTTCAATCATCTGGTTAAACTTTAGGAACATTATGGCTTTGCCCACTTATCCGGACTTCAGCTAGAAAAAAAAAAATGTTTTCTTAAGTCTGTTCTTAGTCTAATTATGCAGCCTCAATCATATTAATTCTTTAAGTCTACCATGCAGAATAGCAACGTGCTTGAATAACAAGAGTTGAAAGAAAACAAAGCAATAGGCCAGAAAGAAATGTGTAGTGTCCTATTCCACTTGATAGCTTGCCCAATCTTATGGGATTTAGGTCTAGATGAACTTGACAGTGATATACATGTCTTCTTAGCCTAACAGCATGGTGAGGTTCAGAAGGTATAGAAATGACTTATGAAGGCATAAAAGAAGGGACTTTTGCAGTAATTTATAGGGTTTTAAAAATATGTTCTCCTCATTGTTAACAAGTTTTTGCTTTCAAAATGTATTTAATAAAAAATTACTAGAATGCTATAGTATAGATTTTTTTATTCATGGTTTTACTAGTTTGGTAAAGTTAGAACTATTTATTTCTTGTTTCTGTTACTTGGAGATATTTATCACTATCCAAATATTGTTAATAGAGAAACAATTACAAATTCCTCTATGATTTTTTTCTAAATGTTTTATAATTAATCCATCTTTCATGAAATACTTTATGTAGGAACAAGACTTCAGAGCCCTGTGTATCTTACTCTGCTGTATGGAAGAAGACTCAGTTTCTGGAAGATAGGCTATAACCACATGTTCATTTAATTTGTCTATTTCTGGACACATCTGCAAATTTTACCTCATGATTTCCCTTAGGTCTCTGATTCCTTTTGTGTGAGGTGATGCTTATATGCCAATGAGCACTCTTGCCAAACTACTGTGGGGAGTGTGAGGTGGCTGATTTGGAGTGCCCATGACTTTGAGTCAGAGCTTTTGAAGGAGGTGTAAATAATTGCCAGTCTTGTGGACCTTCAGCTCATTTTCCAGAACATGTTGCTCCTCTTCTTTGGTTTGAAGGGCTCAGTAGCTCACGCACCCCTGGAGAAGGTCTTGAAAGAAGGAATTAAAGAATAGACATATTTCCCCAAAACTGTTGTGATAAACACTGGAAACAGAAAGGCACCTAAGTAAACCTTTCCTAAAGACACACACACACAAAGGGTAGGTTTACCTGGTCTCCAAATGGACTTAGGAGATAAGTGGTCCTAAGCAGGACATTCAAAAGTTTAGGGCTTTCTTCCTGTATGAATAATCTGGTGGTTAATTGAGTTGGCTCTCTGAGAAAGATTTTCCCTCAAAGGGTACATTCATATAGTTTATCACTTAGGGGCATTACCTAAATTCTGGAAACCTTCCCCTCAAGTCAAAAATACAGAATATATTTTCTGCTTTGTGGGCTCTAGTTTATGAAAAAGGAGACAATGTCACACTATCCATTCACTCAATAAAAGGTTAAGCTTTTTATCTCATGGGTTCTTTCATGAACTGTGAGAGAAAATTCTTACCCTTACTGCACATACAGGGACTCTCCTCAGGGTGGATTTTTTGGTACCTGTGGAGGATAGAGCTGCAAGAGAACCCCCCACACACACTTTTTTTAAACACACCTTACACTGATAGGGCTCCTCATCCGTATGAGTGAACTGATGATGGTTCAGGTGCATGGTTTGACTGAAGAATCTTCTATATCCTAGGCACTGAGAGGCTTCCTCTTCTAGGTATGCCCTATGTGGTGACAGAAAATGTGGGTGCCCAGAATAGAGTTCAGCACACTATACCCATACACACTTCTACCTTAAACTTTTAAAATACACTTATTATCTTTGTGTGGTGGGAAATATGCCAAGACATGCATATGGAGGTCAGAGGACAACTTTCAGGAGTCTGTTCAATCTTTTCACCATGAGAGTGGGGTCCAGGGACCAAAGACAGATCACCAGGCCTCCTTTCCAAAATTAAACTATGACAGTGTTTTCCATATTTAAGCAGTCTTCTCCAATAGAAAAGCAAACTAGAGAGCATATTTAATGTCACTATTGTTGTGAAACAATAAAAAGAAGAAAATGCTGTGTTTCTGTTAGGTATTTGAGCAGATTGCTCAATGATATCATTGGAAAAAAGTTATGCCTTAAAGCAAAATGAAGAATAACTCAAGCACTGGGAATTGAATTTTTCTCTTTGGGCACATGTTTACCTCAAGGTGAAAGTTATAAAATGATTAGTGATTATTTTCATTCTTATGGAATGATTTGATTGACATAAGGTAACGCTATGTATATAAAACCAGTTTAGAGGCAAAACATACGGAAATAAGCAAAACAATTTGGATAGGTTTTCTTTGTTTACTCTATTTTGGTTTTCTTTTGTTTCTTTTCAATAGCATTCCACCCAGAATCTTTGAGTGACGTCTATCCTGCAAACCTCAAGCCATATGTGCCTCACAGAATATTTCATGCTGCTTTCTGTTAAGGCACATTCACATTATAGAGTCAGAAAACTTCTTTTGGACTGTGATATAACAGTTGACCTGGAAAAGTGTAGATTTAAAACAGACATCTCAACAGACACAGATGGACTCATGCAAGTAGGAGGAATTCATGAAGCCAGTTGTCTATAAATGAATGACAGATTTTCCTTAACTGATTTCTCTTAAAATGGTATTCTGTCATTTATAAATTTTATGTAGCCATTCTTCGACAAATCTACCTCAAAAATCGAGAAAATAATGAGGATTAATTCTAAAGTGTATTTCCAAGAATTATAGTAAGAGGAAGAAGTTACCTTCAGATATTTCAGAAAGGCTATTTGTCATAATGTGAGAACAAGATTTGGAGCTAGCAAGGAGTTCCATTCTCAACTTAGCTACTCAGAGTTCTGAAATCTTGTTATTCGTTAGTTCTATAGAGTGAATAGAAACTGTACAGAGATGCTGTTAGGAACCAGTGACCCAATGCATGTAAAAAAAAACAATAGCATCGTGATGTTATTCAATGATTACCAATCATTGTCCATTTACATCATGCCTGATTCATTTTATTGTCATTTAGCACCTATTGCTGTGCCTTAGATACATAACAAACGAAAGACAAAGCCAATAATTTGTAAATAGACCTTGTTAACTAAAATAAGGGCTGTATTGAAAGCATTTGGTAGGTAAATCCATGAATGAAACACAACTGTTTTAACTTGGTAAACACACATACACACACACACACACACAAAAAAAAAAAAAAAAAAAAACAAACAAAAAAAAAAACCTCTAAAAGAATGAAATATTCCAAATTATTGGCTAGTTGTTGTTCTAATACTTTCAATGCAACTCCAATCTTATGTAAATGAGTAAAAAAACTGATGGAAGATACCCCTTGTTTGATTTTCCTTTAACTCCTATTTCTAGGAAAAATAAAGGAAGCATGAAGTCACATTTAGAGCTGAAGATGGACCTTAGAGACCTCAAATAAAATTCTTTATTTTATAGATTATTACACTAAGACATGGGAAGACAAAATAACTTGTACATGATCATGACAGCAAAACCAAGATTAGAAGTCAGGCCAGAGGAATCTCAGTGCTCCATTCTTTATTCTGCATCACACTGCATAAATCAAACCTAAGGTATAATGATATACCTGAGTGATTTAAACATGATTCTGTGGTGAAATTTTATAGAACAAAATGCATATTGAATTGATGAAATGCAAAGTGAAAAAGAATTCATGCTCCTCCTGTCAAAATTTTAAGGGAATTAGTAGCACTTTGCACCGACTTTCTTCCATGATTTATTCTAACATAAATATTAATGCATTACAAAATTATCAGTGATAAACATATGCTGTTGTTTTTAAGGTGATACTCTGAGAAGAGGAAAGTAACTATTCTTCAAAGTGGGATTTGCTCTTTAGGGTTGCATGAAACCTTCCAAGGTACACTAGATGGGAACTAATACAGAGACCCACAACTGGACAATGTGCAGAGGTCAGATACCTTGGAAAATTCAGCCTAAGTGGGATGTCTTTATCAAGGCCCTCACCTCAGGGCTCAGGAACATATACCAAAAAGGAGGCAGAAAGATTGTAAAAGCCAGTGGGAATGGATGACATCCAGGAAACAGTGTCTTCCTGACACAGCAGGACTGATGAACATACAATATCACAGAGGCTATAGCAGCATGCACAAGATCCGCACACAGCCAAGACAGATGGGGTCCCAGTGCTGAGAAAGGGAAGTAGACATGGACTCCCACCCCAACCAAGAAATTATGTGCAACTGATACCAACTGACAAGGAGGACATCGGTTTCCTTCAGTGGAGTGAGTCTCAATGTGCATACAAACCACTCAGCAGTAGATGGCCAATAGAAAATGAACTCAGTGGTGTGTTGCTTTATTTGAGCATTTTGAGCCCGATTTTTGCCTGTGTATTATGGTTTCTATAAGTGTTACAGCACTACTCTGAGAGGGTAGATTTCCCCTTTACAAGTATTGCAGCTGAGGGGAAAGGCTTCCCTAGTGGAAGTGTTAGAGCTCTGAGGGGAAAGATTTCTCCTATGTTGGTGTTACAGTTCTGAAGGGAAAGGTGTCCTAGCATTTGGAACCAAGGAATACCACCAAGTTACACTGCACAACAAACCTCACAAAAAGATATATTGGGACAGACACAGGAGGGGGGCTGCCTCTGCTCAAGCAAGAAGCAGCAAGAAACTAAGCAGGAGACAGGCTTATATAGGGTTTCTTGAGGGGAGGAGATTTCCAGGGAAGAGATTTCCAGGGTGGAGATTGATAAAGTTTCAAGTTCTGAGCTTGGGACAAACCTAGGGATTTGTGGGTTTTTCTACTTAGGTATTGGTGGGTTTTTGTGCTAAGGGATTTCTGGGTTTGGTAAGTTTTTACCAAGTGGGCTTAGATTTTTTGCCATACAGTTTCTGATTTTGATTTCGTGGGGTTTTTCTTGGTTTGGTAGTGTGTGTGTGTGTGTGTGTGTGTGTGTGTGTGTGTGTGTGGTGTATGTGTTTCTCTTGCTTGTTTTTAAATTTGACTCTTTGTATGTGGGGTGTGTGTGTGTGTGTGTGTGTGTGTGTGAGAGAGAGAGAGAGAGAGAGAGAGGAAGGCTGGATGGAGTTGGATGGATGTGGACGGTGGGAGGATCTGAGAGAAGAGGAATGAGAATCCATGATCAGAATATGCTGTTTGAAAAAAAGACTGGTTTTCAGTAAAATGAAAGAAAACCTTCATATGCATTCTTCTTCAAAGGCAATATGGTCTCCTTCCAGAACCTCAGTATCTGAATGATTTTTGGGTGGGTTTTTAACTGACCAGTGTCTAAGTATAAAGCTCTGTTCACATGGTGATTCATACTATATAGTTACTATTAGAATCAGCTGCAATAAGTCATGTGGAGTGCCTAAAAGATAAGATAGAGGGAAGCCTGAGGGTCAGGAGGAGGGAAGAGGGGGATCTGTGATTGTTATGTAAAATGAATAAAAAAATCTTAATAAAAAAAAGAAAGACATAATGGAAGAGTTAGAAGGAAGGGAAAGGAAGATGTAAAGGGAAACATCAGAAAAGAAGAAAAGGCTAAGATGAGGAAAAATGTAGAAAGGTAAACAACTGGAAAGAAAAAGAAGATGGGAAACACCAGAGTAGAACAACAGAACAGAAAAAGAATGTGGTAGGACAAGCAACAGATCAAATAATAAAATAAAGAAGAGAAGCTTTTATTCCTCAAAAAAGATAGAATAAGAGTAAATACTAAGTGCTACTCTTGCTGATATCACTGTGATCATTATTATATATTGTCCAAGGCAGATAATATTCACATTGTCTCACACCAACAGAGCATGTCTATGCCAACCCAACTCCCTATGTCATCTGAGTGTTGACATATTATATTTTACCACTATGTGTTTTACTACTGGACATTGCTACTACTCACTTCAAAGTTTCAAAAGGTGACAGTTGATGCACATTCATACTTGCTTCAGTGGCAACTTAGTGCTGTGTTCTCTTTATAGCCTTCAAAAACTGCCAACCATACCCTACTTCCTTTGGAAATCAAGGTGAACATGAAAAATGAAAACCTCAAGAGATTTGAATAAAGCTAATACAGGCTGTAACTAGGTATTAGTAAGAATTTGATTTCATTTGCTTTGTTCCGTGTAGCATCTTGACCTTACATAGATATCTACCTATAAACATTGCCAAAATAATGAAACCAAAGCAAGAAAGTGAGTTTAAGTTGTCGGTCAAATATTTGCAAATGCAACCCTTCTTCATTATATGCTGTTTTCCCCATTTATAGATCCTTATTGCCAAAATCCAAAAGAATGAATGAATGAGATGTATTTCTTTGCCAGACTAACAATGTGTATAAAATCCCTTGTCACCTTTAAGCAGACAATTGCTCATTATTCATCGTCCACATGCCTGTTGTTGATTACCCTAGGGGACTGGTGCTACAGAAAGTTCATTTTTCAATGTGTTTGTTAGCAACAGACTCAGAATATTGAGCAAACAAGTCATTTGTCAGGTACAACAACTGCCTTCTGATAAAGTACATTTCAAAAATTCATCTTTTTACAAGTAACCCCAAATTATGACTAAAATTACATCAGAAAATATATAGCTAAGAATAGGCATAATAAACTATTTTTACTTCTATCAACTAATACATATTAAACTCTGTGCTTCTATGCTAAAATCTGGAATTAGAATTGATTCTTTCATAACAATGGTAGGCAAGTCAAAAAAAGCTAGGCTAGAAATATTGGATGTAATTTGTTTTAGGATAGATCTGAACTCCAGGGGTACCACCAAAAAATACATGATTTCAAAACATTTTAGATTCTAAAATTAGAAATAATATTATTTTAACAAATTATATCTATAAATTAGATTAAATAAAAGAGCTTCAAAATATATCTATAGTAAACTACTGAATTATTTGTCCCAGTAGACTTAAAGAAACATACTTGCTTGTCCTCAAAGTTCAATAATTTTCATTAATCCAAAGTGGGAAAAAGTCTTAGAAAACTTAGATAAAATTTGATAAAACATATGACAAAAGTTTCCCTTATCTGATAATCTCAGAACAATGTCTCCATTTCTATCTATTTTAAGGTATAAACTTTAGCCAAGGATAGTGGTACATGCCTTTAATGCCAATATTCTGAGGTAATGGCAGGGGGCAGGTCTCTGTAGCCAAAGCTAATCTTGAATTCATACATCCTCTTTCCTCAGTTTCCCTGGTTCTGAGATGGCATATGTGTGTTACTATGCCTGGCTAAATACTTTGTTAATTCAGTTGTTTACACAGGAATACCCAGAGTCCAAATATCTAAAAACCAGGAGTGCATGAGAGCAGTGGAGGATAGATATCTCATACCAAGAACAGAAAGAATGAGTTAAGTTAGTGATTCTTCTGACTTTCTGGTCTATTAGGGTTCTCAATAGATTTGATAACGCCCAGTGAGGGAAGATGATTTTCAGTTTATTGACTCAAACAGCTATGATTTTACAGAATACCCAGAAATAACATTTTACTACCAATGCAGGTTTCCCTTAGATCTGTCCAGGAAACATAAAATTATCTGTCATATACTCTAAGCCTTAGAATCTAAGGGAATGTCAAACCCTATATTGGTTCAATAATAGTCAAGTGAAGTTGGTGTCCCATGTGACATGTTATTTAATCTGAGAACCAAGATTCAGCTATTGTCATGCCCCCTTATGGTTACTGAGAGCAACTTAATGACTGATATACCAGTCATGAAACTTTTGTCATAGTGATCACATCTCATCATTGCCATGGAAATAATAGGACAAATTAAAATAATAGGACAAATTAAAGAGTCAGTATAATATCAGCATGAGGAGTCTCAAGGGCAATTGTATTTTGCAATTAGATAATAGAAGAAGTCATCTTGTTGTGTCTATGGGGCATTTATCACAGTGGAAAAGCAAGATTTTCAGGAAATCAAAAATAAGAGCACACTTAATAAGAGGTGCCTGTGTCTTTTTTTTTTTTTTTTTTTTTTTGGTTTTTCGAGACAGGGTTTCTCTGTGTAGCTTTGCGCCTTTCCTGGAACTGACTTGGTAGCCCAGGCTGGCCTCGAACTCACAGAGATCCGCCTGGCTCTGCCTCCCGAGTGCTGAGATTAAAGGCGAGCGCCACCACCGCCCGGCGCCTGTGTCATTTTTAAATACAGCTGACCCTTGTTCTCACAGCTGCATCTTGGTTTGCAAAACAACAGTACATTTGCTATTTCTTGTGGAGGACAAGGAGAGAGACAGACAGAGTCACCACAAATGTGTAAAATATATATAAAATATAAAAAAAGAGGGATAAATATGTTGCCTTTTCAAAGAATTAACAGATTAAAACACCACTTCAAAATCTTTATAATGGATTAAAGTGGTATGCTTCATGGTGTTTGGAAGTTGTTAAAATAGAGGGGCATTTCTCTATGGGTTAAATATAACAAAGTGAAACATGAGCCTTTCTCATAGCAATCTGGTGATCTACAAATCTCTGCATTAACTACTCTCTGTTCCCAAACACTCAGCTCCTAAAACCTGTTGGCTGATGCGCACCTGAAAAATTGAGTGTGCCCCCAATTCTGCCTCCTTTGCCAGAATGAAACCGTCAGAATGATAAGAAAGTTACATGAATTTGTAGGAGATACACGTATGCTGTTGGAGTCTAATAGAAATATTTTAACCACTGGCCTGAATCCAATCTGCACAGTAATTTAATAGACTATCAACCACAAATGCAATCCATAAGGCAAGTAAATGGGTACCAAAAGCAATAGGTAATTTTCCTGGAATGGGATTGGTAGAATCAAACTAACCTCTATGAAAAGGGAAACTGCCAGGCAATACCACACAGTCAAAATCTTTAATAAGATATTAGAACTTACAATATATTACTTTTAAAAATTATCAACAGTGAAGGACATTAAAATATTTGAAAGCATTGTTGTTTCAGACACAAATGATATCTTTTGTTCCTTAAACTCTTTATCTTATTAAATAAGTAGAAATTTCATAGGAAGATACCTCAAAGGTAGTTGGCTTTAGGAAATATTCAGGTATACATGAGTAAATAATTCATAGTCTTCAAACAATTAATCATTTAGACATTCTTTTATTGTATGATTAAACCTTAAGTCATCCAGAAATTTTAGAATGTTGTTTTTAGGAGTAAGGAATCATGCAAAGACACAGGAAGCCATGCAAAGAAATTAATGCCATGACTTGATCATCAGGATTTAAAGAACACGAATTCAAGTGTTATGATTAGTTCCATTCTGACTTAACTAAATAGAAAGACTTAAATGGGCTATAAAAAGGAGAGTAAATTCTATAGTAGGAAATCAGTGAAAGCTTCAAGTTCCCAGTGAACTATCTAATTTAGAAGGTATGGGGCCAAATTAAAGACACAGGAAGACACTGACAGGTCTGAATGTTCATTCTATCTGAGGATTAAATTATTTGTATCATATATTATGTCACATCAAGAGTATAGTTGACAAAAATATTTCCGTCAGCTTCCCTGCCCTGGCCAAATTTATTTTCTGCTACTCGTTACAATGTCCTATGTATAAAATCCCTTCTGATGCCCCTTTATTCCACTGATGCTCAGATTTCCCTAACGTGTGAGATAGAAGACCCAATAGCTTATGATATTGCACAATAGTTAACCTTGTTGCTGACACTGGACTGGTAGCCAGACAAGATAAATTGGGAGATAACTCAAAAGACCCAGCATCATAGGTTATCCAGTCATTATTTAAGCACTAAAAGGGTTTTTGATAACGTGTGACAGGCAGTGTGTTCTATTGTGATATAACAGTACATATATTTTATATTGGCATTTACAAGTTATTAAAAGAGGCAATGGCCCATGTTCTCATAAAGTTTGTCTGCTTGTATAAAGCATGAACTTTAAGTGAGACAACTGAATATATAATTAACATTCCTATAAATCTTATGATGAAAAGATACAGCACTTTGACAAAGCAAAGAATAAAATTTAGGTAAAGCAAAGAAATATGTAACCTGAATTCTGCAAAAAATAGTTAGGAATTTAATGGTGGATGAACACTGTAACAAAGAAAACAATATGTAAATGGTGGTCTCTAATATGAAATTGCCATCTTAATGTCTAAGAAATTGAAACCTAGGCTCCAGGGCATTTTTCCATTAATGATGGAGAATAAGAGAAATAGAAAAATGACTGAAGACTTGCAGCATGCAGAGATTAAGAGTGTACTGTCAAAAGCTTTAGACCAGTAATAACAGTTTATCTGAGTAAAGAAGCCTGTGGGCTCAGCAGTGCTCAGAACCATAGGAGGTTCAGAGAGCTCTGGCCAGCAGCGGGTCCAGTGAACTTATAGATGAGATGCAGAAGGAAAGTAGAGGAATCACTTGACCATCTAGGTCACTTGACCATCTAGGTCAAGGCATCTTCCTTATTTGGACATGTGACGGGGCTCTTGACTTAGATAAGCATCATCTCATGAGAAGGCTGCCCGTGACTGTGGCTTGGCTGTTTATGTTCTTTGCTATACTCTTTGGTTAGATTTCATTTTGTTTATATAATAAACTCAGGTTGCAGTTTGATGGTAGGGAATCAGTGAATGAGCTTTCTGTCTCAAGTCAGACCTTCACTTAACAATATGTTAAAATGATTGGATCCTTTTCCCAATTGCAATGGGAAACTGAAGGGTCTTATGAAAGAGGGCATGGCCAAAATTTACCTTATAAAAAGGTTATTCCACCCTTGAGAATGAGAGGAGAAATATAGATATTTGAATGAAGGCTAGAAAGCCAATGTGTTTATGAAGCTCTCCCAGTAGCTCACCTCTAAACAGTCTTCAGTGGGTCTCAGTTGCTGGCAGCAGGAGGTGAAGCAAGCCGCAGCTCTGAAAGAAACTTTGTGTGGTAAAGCTGCATGAATCCAAAATAACTGCCAGTTGCTTCTTCTTGACTCAAAGTAAAACTTGGGGAATAACTACATAAAATCATCTAAATGAAACAATTTAACACAATAGCTCACAATAAACAGAGCATGGCAATGGAATTTTAAAAACTAATTGCATGTTTACCTACCATGGGAATTCCCTAATTCCTAGACAATCACCCATCGAACAGAGGGTCTTGTCAAAGGTTTCAATCATGATTAAATTGGCACAAGGTGGGATTAAGTTCAGAATTTACCAAACACCATGAGTTTACTTTTATTATATGTGGTTATGATGACCTGAGGCTTAGGGGAGAAGTTATAAAAATAATATGCTTAGTTAGATGAAAGGCAAAATAAAACCCATTATTTACTCATAAGTAAATATACATAAATCTGACAAAGGAAATCATTAAGCAGGATTCCTAATGTGTCCTGAAGTACTTGTCCTTGGATGTGACTAGGGATTTAGACACATTAAAATGAACACAGTGATGTGCAAATGCCCATATCAATAAAGGTAAAAAGGTTTGAGTGATGTTAAACATGCTCCTTGGGGGTAGGCTAATTAGTAAACTAGAGAGTCTTAAAACTCTCAAGTGCCATCTTTGAACTGAAGAAGACATCTACTAATGAACTCCCCAGTGGATGCAGCGTGTAGATCTGCAGTATCTCGGTATCTGAGCTTCAACTGTGTTGATGCATTAAAAGCAACATAAGGCTTAGCCAAGTGTGCTGGAAATGTGCATAGCACTAGGAGCTGAAGGCATTTCATTTTTAATTTCTTGGTTATATTTAATTCATATAAAAATTCAAATACATCCAAAGTTAGATAATAAACAGAAAAGCAGAAGGTAATTTTGGAAGGAATGTTTATATATTTGGTTAGATTTATAGTAGATAAAAGAAGGGGGATAGATACTTGAGGGGAAATGCGATAGCTTAAATCTATGTCTCTCATTGCTTTACACATCACAAAACTGTAAGAAGCAAAGTTTGCACTTTTAACAAGCTTCCCACAGTAAAATTATTAGGCTTTGTGTCCATTCTCTTATTCTCAATGGAATGTATTAAAAACTGTACAACCAGAGCACAGCAGATATTTTACTTGGAAATCTATACAAGTGCATGTGAGTTTCTTTTTAATTTTTATAATTACAGTTTAAGATCAGTGTAAATTCAACTAGTAGTTCAGCACATCTGTTCAGTCTTCATAACTGAGAAGAGCTAATACTGAAAACTAGACCCTACTTTGGCTTCAGCTAAGTCACAGCTTCCTAAGGGATTCTGGGAGAGTTTCTTAATCCCTAAGAATGGAGTTACCTTGTCTACAAAATGAAGAGCTCAGTGGAGATGATTTCACTACTTTAGGTATGCCTGCTGCCTTTAGCATCGACAACTTGACTTTTGCTTAGATCTGTCTAACACAGAGTCTTTTTGTTGTACTTTATAGGTTGTCTGTTCACCTAAATTTTTAATCTTTACAATGGAAAAAAAGTTACCAACAACTTGATGACATTTACTGCTCAATACCAAACTATGATTTATTATGTGCCACAGACAAGGCACTTGCTCTGAGAGTTGTGTCTTCTATCATCATTCCTCTGAGATCTTTTGGTGTTTCTCCGTCTTTGCCCAGGAGACTCTAGAGAGATTAAGTAAGTTTCAGAAGCCAAAAATTTATCAGACAGAATGCCCCTAATTAGACTTCAAAACAGGGTCAGAATACACAGGACCTCCAGTAAGAAAATGTACCGATGTAGCCTATATGCCTCCTTCCTTCCCTGAGGACAAAAAAAGATGATTTCAAACCTATGTTTCTAGGATTTGAAACAGAGCAACAAGGCCAAGACCTAGTTACAAAATAAACAAATCACCAATACTGAATATTCTTCATTAAGTCGACACAGCATATATATATATATATATATATATATATATATATATATATATATGGCCTTCTTATATTACATATTATTCTAGCTTAGGATTTGAATAATAGGATTTTTAATTAACAGTGGTTATCACCTCACCTCCTTTTTGCTTTCTCTCTGTAAAGGTAGGAAAAGGAAGAAAGGAAAACAAGAAATAAGGAAAGGGATAGAAAGAAAAGGCGGAGAGAGGGAAGAAGGTGAAGTAAGGAAAGGAACTTTCTTGCTCTGCTTAAGAACACCGCATCACCTTGGAGTAGAACTCACAAGAGAACTAGTGCAGAGCTGGATGGGGTGGAAAGCCCAGGGAGGGCAACAGGTAGTGGCTGTGAGGCTGCTTTCTGAGACTTGAACCAGAGATGTCGTTAGACAGATGCCTAGTAAATGGTATTTCTGAGTCCTATGTACTTATCTTGCTTCTGTTCTTAACTTTGTCTTTATTCCCAAACAGAAATATCTTATAGTCCTACTTCTGTGTCTTTTATCAAGACCCCTTAGCACTACACTGACCTTGGCATTCAACATTTTGTTGCTATGATTAGCAATTTTAATGTCACTGGTCTTGTTTTTTAATGAGCAGACAGGATTATGATTTAAGACAGCAAAATGTTCTTTTTATTCCTAACTGACAAATAGTCTCTTGAATACTTGTAATTTGATCCTATAATTCCATGTTAAAAATCTGCCATTTAGGCAGTAATCTAGATTTTGATACTACCAGTTTTTGAAAATGAAAGTATCCCTAGGACCTAATGCTGAGCTACCTGATTATGATACTCAGCAAAAAGTTGCTACATGGCATGATCATCTCCTAATACTTTGTCTATATAGTTTTTGATGAATAGAGTTTCTTGGAGAAAACTAGAGGCATGGTATGCAAGGAAGAGACACAGGCAGGAAGTGGATGGCACTTATGGTGACTGGGAAATAAGAATCCTGTGGCATGGAAGCACACAGACTTAAGATAACAGAGTGGAGAGGCATAGGATCAGCATGCTTTGCTGGCCCTGGCCTACTGTATGTATTGCTTAAATATCCTTCTAACTTTTCTTATCTTTTCCATTTATAGATATTTCTTGAGGTCATAATTGATTCTGCCTGTGGATCTCTAACATTTCCTTAATGCCTAGAGAGTTGTTTAATCTCACAGTGAAGTGCAAACATTAATAAAAATATTGGGATCATCTGGGAGAAATAGTTTTTAAATACTATTTTTCCAAATGATAGAATGAAGAAAAATGCTAATTAGGACTCAGTTTAAAATGCTGAAGCAAGGATGGCAACGTAAAAAATGAATGGGAGACAAGAAGAAAGTTAATTGGGTTTTATTAACCCAAGTGGAAGATGCCGACAGTAGTAGAATGGAACGGAAAAGAATGGAAATTGCTGGGATTGGATGTTATAGAGAGGCACTAATACTTGCAGAGCAGAGGAGGATGGAGAAACCAAAGGGACAAAGAGACTGGATTCGAGGCAGAAAGGAAGTATCTGTACCCTATATGCCTCCTTCCTTCCCTGAGGACAGAAAGATGATTCCAAACTGATGTTTCTAGGATCTGAAACAGAGCAACAAGGCCATCAGTTTTCTTACATCAGTTTTCTTATGGAGGAGGAAGCTCTGGGATGATGTTAAGGAGAGATGTTAGGTAGAAAAAGAGATGATATCAACAGAGCAACCTTTAGATGAACCTTAAATCCCTTCTTGTCTCTCATGAAAAAAAAGCCTAATTTTTTCATTTTATCTTATTCTGCACAACTGACAGGGCTCGTTTGCTTGCTGTTCTTATGTGCACGTTTTTTCAGCACCAATTGCCATAGTTAGTTTCCGACAGACCTGAGGCTGCTGTTAATCATAATGGGCCGAGTCAATCCTATCTTACCTTGAGGGAAGTTTCAAAATCCTCATTTTATTTTAGACAGAGTTGATTCTGAAAGAGAAGGGAAATATGGCCAAAGTACATGTTGTTGTAGATAATACTATATTAACAGACCAAAAAAAGAAAGAAAGAAATGAAGCAAATAAACACAGTAGGGTGGTCAATGATTCTCAGGGTCTCACTTCTCTAAAATGAGAAAAACATATGAATGACCCACATTTACAGTCTAACATAACTGCTAGTCTATGACGTATTTAAGACATTAATAGCATCTGTCTAAATGCATCTTTCTTTTCAGTGGTCATTTTTTTCCAAGCTTCTCGTGCACTTCATTTTGCTTGTCTGTCTGTCTGTCTGTTTTCACATGAAACGTCCCCTTCTGTCCACTTTGTAGCCTTTCGGGATGCAAACTAAACATGTATTTCTCCTTCCAATGTTCTGAATGCTACAGAACACAATATTTTCCTGAGTAAACTTGAGACCTAAATCCCTTGCAGCATCGAGAACGCCGCTGTCCTCAGAATCCCGTAGTCACTCTTTCCATTAGTAAGTAGTTCCAGGTCACTGGTGAGTGAAAAGCTGATTAATCTTTGCCACCACTCCAGAAACTGGCCAATGTTCAGCACCTCTCTGCACAGCCTTTCTCCCCTGCTCCCTTCTGTCCTTGCCGAGGATGCTCTTGGTGAAACGTGATTATTTAAGGCTCTGTTCTTGTTTTGAAGAAAAGTATGAGTGTGGAAAGAATACTTGACTCTTTAAGTCTGGATAATTTGCTAATATTGCCATTTTATCAAATCTCTTTTTGTGGTTTTCCCTTTACATCTCCTTTTCTCTCTGAAATGCCCCCGAGGGGGCATTTCACCTGTGACAATCCCACTTTCACATACACTGCTCACTCCATCCCAAAAGGAAAGGCAAGGTAAGAAGATGCACTGAGATAAATGTTGGAAAAGATTGTCTGGGGGAGGAATACAGAAGTATTCTTTTAGGAGAGGACACACGAGAAGGGCAGATCCTTGGTGATCCTGGTATAAGCAGAGGAAACTTCAAGGAAAATAGTGAGTTCAAAACATGCTTTTCTGCTCTATAATTCCTATTTTCAGTTAACTGTTGTTTCTTCTGCGGTTTCTTATCTTTTTGACCATTGATGACATATTGTGATATTTTGAGGATACTATATTTTTACTTTTTAACATAATTGATGTGCTTTCAAAACTAGGCCCTTAAAGATGAGAATCTGAGTTCCAGTCTAGTCAGTTTCCTTACTGCCTTTATTTTTCTTAGCTGTTTGTCACATCTAACTATTCTCTAGATGCCTAATTTTTGTTTGATACCTAGTTTATGAACAATATAGCAATTCAAAAGTCTATCCAGTTTTTAAGGGTTATTCTACTGTTCTTTTAAAATTTATTTTTGTAATTTTACTTATTTCTTTTATGTGTATGGAGGCGGTCAAGGAAACATGTTCCATGGCAAGTGGGTGGAAATCAGAGTGTAAACTGAGGAAGTCAATTCTCTCCTTCCACCATGTGAGTTCTGGGGACTCAACTCAGCTTGCCAGTCTTGAGGAGAGCACCTTTGCCTGCTGAGCCAACTCAACAGACCCTTTCCACATTTTTCGGGCAGTTGTTTATCTGAAATCAAGTTGTACACTCTGGTGTCCCCTCTTGACTTCCATCCCAGTCCCCAGGCTCTTGGCCCCGCAAGACACAGAGGCTCCCACATCTCTGCTCTCACTCTTTCCAGCTGGTGCACTGCTAATTCGGCTTCCTGCAGATTACTCTAAGCCATCAAATTGGTCAGTCAGCAGGAGATTTAAGCAGATAGTGGGCTCATGTCTCCTGTTTTTCCCCTGGCCCCAGGAAATCTCCCAGTTTCTATCTTCCCTGCTGCTTGTAAACCCTGTATTCTGACATGAACCTTCCTGTGACTTAACTAAGCGAAAGAAACCAGCCAGGTAAGAAAACTATAAAACTCATTGGGATGATTCTGAGACACCCTGTGGTTCCAAAGTATACAGTCATGTGCTGTATACTGGAGTTTAGTCAATGACAGACATCTACGCAAAGGTAGTCATGTGAGATGATGATGGAGCTGAAAATAATGCTATAGTTTAGAGATATTACAGGCCTCATAGCATTGCAGTGCAGTACATTATTACCATGTACAAACAAGTCTACTATACTGCCAGTCACACAAACATTGTGAATGCAACTGTGTATGGTACAAAACATAAGGCACTGAGGGCGGTGGTGGCACACACCTTTAATCCCAGCACTCAGGAGGCAGAGGCAGATGGATCTCTGTGAGTTCGAGGCCAGCCTGGGCTACAGAGTGAGTTCCAGGAAGGGTTTCAAAGCCACATAGAGAAACCCTGTCTCAAAAAACAAAAAACAAAAAAACAAAAACAAAAACAAAAAACTGGCAACAAAAATAAACTAAGTTATTGAGTATATATTCACTTCATTATTATTATGTTGGAGCGTTCTCTTGTACATAAAAAGTTGACTATAAAGAGTATACTATGCCACACACACAGAAGGCTTATGTATCTCATATTTATGTATCCTTTACTGCATCATTTTTCTTGTGTTGTTTTGTTCTCTGTAGCCTGTAGATATACAAATCCCTTTGTTCATGTTGCCAGTAAGAGACTCTTTGCCTAGATGTGTAGTAGGCTTCACTATCTAGGCTCATGTAAGTATACTTTATGATGTTCACACAATGACAAAATCACCTATGGATGCATTTCTCAAAATGCAGCCCCATCATTCAGTAACACATGAGGGTACTTATCTCTGGCCTCCGGCTGCTTTCCAATCACACCTCCCGAGGTTTCCCTACAGTCCTGTTATATAGCTGTCAGCTAGCTATTTGGGCAGTTTATGCTCCATATCTGGGTCTCCTTGTTTCTCATGCTGTTCAGGGTTTCCTTTTTAAATTTCCAGCTGCTTTTCAAGTCTGAAATGCTGATCTTTGTCACCTGGAGCCTGTTGCCATGTAAACAGCTGTACTGGCAAAGGATGGTACACTCAGGACAGGAAGCAGCACACTCAATGTCCTTAGCCTGTCAAGTTGTAGTTTTATGAGTTAATCATGCCCTGGCTGAGTTTTCTTTCTTATGTCTTCAGTATTTTTAAATAGCTGTTTATTTCATAAACAGTTTTAGTGTTTTGTTTATATGAACAACTTCACTCCCTTCCCATTTAAGACTATAATTTTGTTTGACAAAGAATGTGACAAATCTTTTTATCTATCAAATAGTCATATCTGTATTGTACCTCAATTTGTGTAAATATCTTTTATCATGATAATTATCTTTAGTATCTTAATTTTGTAATCTGTAACTACTTCATCATAATGTTAGTTATGTTATGATTCTATGAATCATAACTATTGAGGTACTGTCCTTCAAGTATAAAATCATGACAATGAAATTATCAGTCACTGAAAGCTTAAATATTCAGTTATCTGTTGCATCCAGTGGCCCTGTACTAACAAACTGATCTAGAAAATAAAGAGATATGAACAATATTGATTAGAAAAAAACCACTTCAGACATAAAAGGTAAGAGGATTTATATATTGACAGGTACAAGTCTCATTTACAGTCTCTAATATTAAATGAATATAAGACTGTGGGCACCATGACTCCCAGTGGTAAGCAAGGAAGTAATTTTGTTTGAGCAATCAGTATTATAGAAGCTGGGATACAATAATAAAGAAGGAGTTATAAGAAAAGGGACTGGTGAGTTTGGGAATTTTATTTGGAAGGAAAGAGAGGACAGACAGAGAAAGGGATTGAAATTGGATCTCTTCAATATGAAATGAAACTGAGGGAAAAGAATGTAGCTATATCCTGTAATGTGCAATAAAATATCCTGCTTCAAAGTCTTCACAGTCTCCCCCAAATAAAGTATTTATTTCTCTTCAACCTTTTTGAGCATTTCCTGCTACCTCACATTATTATTCCTCATAAATTTAAAGAAAAAAGTGTCTTAGTACCATGAAAGAAAAACAAGACTTAATTGTATTAAAGTAATATTTTTTCTTTCGGAGATTCATAGAATTTTAATCACAAGGTGACTTCCTAGCTATACCTTTGGTGATCTAAGACCGGCCCTTGCAGTGCGACAGTCGGGTTTCTGGATGTGGTAGACAGGCCAAGACAGACACAACCTGGGGTTGAACTGTACTGACAGGACCACATCAAGGTAAGAAGCAAAATGTAAGAATTACTCTGAGACTGAAGGAATGCCTGATCTGTAGCCAGCCATATCAAATAGAATAGGGAGCCTCAGAACTATGTGAGATCGTAAAAGAGAGAAAATCTAAGAATCTCCCTTGCAAGGTTACAGGATGGGAATTACTATAGCAAGCACATCCACAGACACATAATTTATTGAAACATTCAAGTTTTTCTTAGAAGAGGAAGAGTTCTGGTGTCATCACAACTGAATTGTGTTAGGTCCCTCTCTTGGACTCATACCTAAGTTCTGATTCACTGGTGTCAGGAGATCGCAGAGGGCTGAAAAAAAAATCTGTGCCCTAAGTAAGTGAAGAAGTTTAAAAAATTAAATTCCATGGATATGGGGAGAATATGGTGCTGAAATACTACATCCATGGTAGTTCTCAGAGACTCAAAACCCAGAGGTTGTGAAGGGTGTTGTAAGTCTTGCCTTAAGATTTGAAACTGTAGACTTCATTCCCAAGATTAAGTGTCTGTGAGCCATAAAGAAGTGTTATAAGACAGGGAGCTCATAGCACTACTTATAAACCTGTATCAAAAGAAAGAGAGAAATATCCTATGTCACACTGAAATTCCAGGATCTTACATGGCAGACCACACAGCTGTAAAGAGTATAGTTTGGAGAGTAAATGTGGCAGGTCAAATCATAACAAGGGGAAAAAAATGTAAAGATTCGGTTTGCAGAGTGAAACACATGAGTAGTGGATCTCAGATTAGAAGTGCCAAGGCATTATGGGTTTTGGAAGGGGGCTAAGACAGCAGATATAGAAAAATAGTCATGTACAAAAATATCCTTACTACATAGATTATTTTTTCTATTTTCCTTTTATTTAAATTAGATTTTTTTCATACAATATATTCTGATTACAGTTTCTCTTTCCCCAAATCCTCTAGGATCCTCCCAGTCCCCTCTGATCTGAATTTATACCCTTTGTGTCTCTTTTTAGACTACAAACAGGCATCTAAATAATAATAATAATAATAATAATAATAATAATAATAATAATATAAAATAAAATAAAAAAACAAATTGGAATAGGACAAAACAAATAGAAGAAAAAGAGCCAAAGAAGAAGCACAAGAAACAAAAATGCAGAGACACATATTTTGCATACACAGGAATCTCATAAAAAAATACAAAAACAGAAGCCGTAACAGTACATCAAAGGACCTATAAGATAAAAATGATAACTTAAAAATTAAATAAAAAATACAGGCCGGGCGGTGGTGGCGCACGCCTTTAATCCCAGCACTCGGGAGGCAGAGGCATGCGGATCTCTGTGAGTTTGAGGCCAGCCTGGGCTACCAAGTGAGTTCCAGGAAAGGCGCAAAGCTACACAGAGAAACCCTGTCTCGAAAAACCAAAAAAAAAAAAAAAACAAAAGCAGAAGCCATAGCATACATCAAAGGACCCACAAGATAAAAATGGTAAGAAATTAAAATTTAATTAATTAATTAACTAATTAAATGCTCTGACTAAAAATTAGGAGACAAAGAACCTCCAAAAATACTACTGAGTTCTTTTTGTGTTGGACATCTATTGCTGAACAGGGCCCTGCCCTTAAGAATCTTTCTCCCCTAGTGTGACTCAGTTGGAATAAACTATTTTTCATTTGCAAATGGTTATATATTAGAGATGTCTTAATGATTAGAGATGGAGACTTGTGTACAACTTCTTTTCCCTGAACTTGAACCTCATCTGGCACAGATCTTTGATGGCCCGGTGCACACTGATGCAATCTCTGTGAGCTGATACGTACCTCAGTCCTGCTGTGCCTACAAGGGCTTCTTTTGTGTCCTTCATCTCCTTTGGCTCTAACACTCTTTCTGCTGTCTCTTTCACAGAATTTCATGAGTCTTGATGGGAGGGATTTGATGTATCACATTTAAGACTGTGTGTTCACAGTTCTCTCACTCTCTGTACATTATCTGACTGTGTGTTTGTATTTCAGAAACCTCCCTGATGATGGATGAATGAGACATTGATTTATGAGCACAGCAGAATGTCATTAGGTGTCATTTTATGGCTACCTTCCTACAGTAGAACACTACAATTTGCTTTTCCCCTAGGTTCCTTGCCTATCTATTCTCAGGGTCTTGACCCCTAAGGACTATCAGGGATAGGTTCATTCTCATGGAATGAACCTTAAATCATATTAGATAGTGGTTGTTTTATCCCACAAGCTTTGTGTGATCGTTGTGGTTGCATGTCTTGCAGGCAAGAGACCCCTGTAAATTGTAGGTGGGTTGGTGTTTATCTTTCTCTTTGGTAGCAAGCACAATGCATCCAGTAACATAAACATTAGTCCATAATTGTGAAGTTTCTATGTAGGCACCAGCTTGACTTTTCCATATTAAATGAATTGTGTAGGAGTTGTCTTCATCAATCAGGCTTTACCATAGTTTTTAGAGAGCAACCAATTGCTGGGGGATGTCTTTTTGTATGCTATGAATATATGTTTTTCCTCTTGGTTCATAAATAAGCTGATTTGGCCTGTGGCAAGGCAGCTTAGAGGCAGGTGGGAAATCTGAGAAAGACAGGAAGGAAAAAGACAGAGTCTGGGAGCTTCTGCCAGGAGAAGCAAGAAGTAAAAGTACCAGTAAGCCACAAGCCACATGGCAATACATAGATTAGTAGAAATGGGCTAATTTAAGATATAATTGAGTTCCGGCAGCTGTGGGACCACAGGTGAGAGAGATTTGCCTAGACTGTGCAGGTGCTGACCTAGACCTGAGAAACCTTCTGACTATAACCAATAGCCTTGGCAATAGCCTGGGTTGTTTGGGAATTTCCTTGGTGTCCTTATGGGCAAACACTTGATTAGATGAAACTCATTCCCAATACTGGAATCTTCACTTGGTGAAGAATGGTGTCCAGTTGAGGCTCTGTTTCCCTCATTATTTGGCAATTTCATTTAAATTACCTTCATATACATATACATTTTAGGAGGCTTCTACTGCATTACATTTCCATATAACCCCTCGAAAGTCCCTAAACTTTAGCTGTTCCTCCCTACTTTCCCTCCCCCACACTCCTACCCATTTGATCCTACCATTACAGTCTCCCCTTCTCATCTATCCAAAACTATATATCCTATTTCCCTTTCCTAGGGAGATCCGTTCCTCCCCAATAGTCCCTTACTCTATATCTAACTTTTTTGTTTATATAGATTGTGGTCTGCTTACAGAAGACTTAACAGCTAAAAACCCACATGTAACCAAATACATACTCTATTTGTCCTTCTGAGTCTGAGTTACCTCACTCAGGATGATTTTCTATCTCTATTCATTTACTTGTGCATTTCATAATTGTGGTTTTAATACCTAAGTAATATTCCATTGTGCAAATGTATCACATTTTATTTATCCATCCATCCATTGACAGACATCTAGGCTGCTTCCAATTTCTGGCTATTTTAAAGAGAGCTATAAACATGGTTGAGCAAGTGTCACTGGACTAGGCTGAAATGTCCTTTGGGTATATGTCTAAGAGCAGTTTAGCTAAATCTTGAGGTAGTTAGATTCCCAGCTTCCCAAGGAACTGTCACATTGATTCCCACAGTGGTTTTAAAAATTTGCATTCCCACCAGCGATGGATGCATGTTCCCCTTACTCCATATCCTTGCCAACATGATCTGCCATTTGTTTTATTGATCTTGGCCATTCAGATTAGTATAAGAAGAAATCAAAAACTAGTTTTGATTTACATTTCCCTAATGGCTAAGGATATTGAACATTTCCTTAAGTGATTCTCAGCCATTTGAGTTTCCTCTATTGGGAGTTCTCTGTTTAGTTCTGCAATCCATTTTTATATTGACTTATTTGTTTTCTTGATATCTAGGTATTTGGGTTATTTATATACTTTTGATATTAGCCCTCTATCAGACATGTGGTTGGTAATTTTTTTTTCATTCTGGAGCCTGCCATTTTGTCTGAATGATGGTGTCCTTTACCATACAGAAGCCTTTGATCTTCTTGAGGTCCAATTTATTAACTGTTGATCTTCATGCCTGTGGTATTGATGTTTTGTTCATAAAGTCTTTTCCTGTGCCAAATGGTTCAAGACTAATCCATACTTTCTCTTCTGTGAGATTCAGTATATGTACCTTTATGTTGAGGTCGTTGATCCATATGGAGTGGAGTTTTGTACAGAGTAAAAAGTATGACTCTATTTGCATTCTCCTACATGCAGACCTACAATACATATATTCTTAAGGACATTAATATAAGTATTTTTTAATCCCTACCAAGAGGCTTTTGAACCAACATGGTAATAGTTTATGAATTATATATCTTCATTTACTTCCTGATCATAAAAGCTATTTATCAGTAGTTTTCTGTTAACATAGCACCAATCTTCCACATAGTCACATCTGCACCCAGAAGTGTGGATAGATACTCTACCCAGACTTAACTAAATGTGTCAGGATATAGCAACACCCTCTTTATACAGTTTTAGTTATTATGAAGGTTGTATTAGGCAGAGTTCTCTAGAGGAGCTGAATTTGTAGAATGTTTTATTAGAAAGCCAATGACTGATCCACAATTCAATACCAATGAATGGCCCAACAATCCAGTAATGAGGCTCGATGTCACTGCTGGTCTTCTGTACACTCCAAGATTCTGAGAAAGTAGGTTCTAATGTCAGTGAAGGAATGGACTTGCCATCAAGTGTAAGAGCAAGCAGGGAAAGAGAATAAGATGCCTTCATCCATGCCCTTATATAGGATGCCAGCAGAAGGCATGGCCCAAATTAAAGATGTATCTTCCCAACTCACTAGGTTTGGATTAAAGGTGGATATTCCAACCTCAAAAATTTCGGATCAAAAGTGGGTCTTCACCCATATACTGGACCACAATGCAAGTCTCAACAGATACAAAAAGATTGAAATAACCCCCAGTAACCTATCGGACCACCATGGATTAAAGCTGGATTTCAACAACAGAAAGCCTACAAACTCATGGAAACTGAACCACTCTCTAATGAGTTACCACTAAGTCAAGGAAGATATAAAGAAAGAAGTTAAAGACTTCCTTGAATTCAATGAAAATGAATGCACAACATATCCAAACACAATGAGGGCAGTGCTAAGGGTAAAGTTCATAGCACTAAGTGACTTCATGAAGAATTTGGAGAGATCTCGTACTAGTGACTGAACAGCACATCTGAAAACTCTAGAACCAAACTCACCTAAAAGGAGAAGACTGCAGGAATTAATCAAACTGAGGGCTAAAAATCAATAAAATGGAAACAAACAGAACAATACAAAGAATGAATGAAACAAAGAGTCAGTTCTTTCTGAAAATCAGCAAATTAGGTAAACTCTTATCCAAACTAACTAAAATGCAGAGAGTGAACATCCAAACCAACAAAATCAGAAACAAAAAAGAGGACATTACAGACTCCAAGGAAACACAGAGAATCATTAGGTCATACTTCAAACACCTGTACTCCAACAAAAGGGAAAATCTAAAAGAAATGGACACATTTCTTGATAGACACCACTTATCTAACTTAAATCAAGATCAGATAGACAATTTATTTAGACTGATAACCCCTAAGGAAATAGAAGCAGTCACTAAAAGTCTACCAACCAAAAAAAGCTCAGAGTCAGATGATTTTAGTGCAGAATTTTACCAGACTTTCAAAGAAGAGCTAATATCAACACTCCTCAAATTATTCCACAAAATAGAAACAGAAGGAACATTGCCAAACTCATTTTATGAGGTCAGAGTTACCCTGATACACAAACCACACAAAGACTCAACAAAGAAAGAGAATACATAACAATTTCACATGAACAAAGATGAAATATACTCCATAAAATACTGGCAAAACAAATCCAAAAACACATCAAAAGTATCATCAACCATGACCAAGTAGGCTTTATCCCAGAGATGCAGGGATGGTTCAACACACAAAAATCTGTCAACGTAATCTGCCATATAAACAAACTGAAAGAAAAAAATGACATGATCATCTCATTATGTGCTGAAAAATCCTTTGAAAAAATCTAACATATCTTCATGATAAAAGTCTTGGAAAGATCAGAGATACAAGGGACATGTCTAGAAATAATAAAAGAAATATACAGCAAGTCGATTGCTAACATCAAATAAATGGAAAGAACCTCAAAGCAATTTCTCTAAAATCAGGAAGAAAACAAGGTTGTCTACTTTCTCTATAACTATATATAGTATAATACTTGAATATAGTACCTGAAGTTCTAGCTAGAGCAATAAGACAACAAAAGGAGATCAAGGGAATACAAATTGGAAAGGAAGGAGTCAAAGTATCACTATTCACAGATGCTGTAATAGTATACATAAGCAATTTAAAAACTCTACCAGAGAACTCCTGCATTGATAAACCACTTTAGTCAAGTGGCTGGATACAAGAATAACTCAAAATAATCAGTAGCCTTCCCTTATACAAATGATAAACAGGCTGAAAAAATCAGATTCAACCTCTTTTACAATAACCTCAAATAATAAAAATTATCTTGGTGTAATTCTAACAGAGTAAGTGGGAGACCTGTATGACAAGAACTTCAAGTCTTTGACGAAAGAAATTGAAAAGGCTATAAGAAGATGTAAAGATTTCCCATGCTCATGGACTGATAGGATTAGCATAGTAAAAATGGCCATCTTACCAAAAGCATTCCACAGATTCAAATGAAATCCCCATTAAAATCCCAACACAATTCTTTACAGAACTTGAAAGAACAATACTCAACTTTATATGGAAAAACAAAAAATCTAGAACAGCTAAAACAATCCTTTACAATAAAAGAACTTCTGGAGATATCACCGTCCCTGATTTCAAGGTCTACTACAGAGCTTTAGTAAGAAAAACTGCATGATACATTAAAAACAGACAGATGGACCAATGGAATCAAATGGAAGTCCCAGATGTAAATCCACACACCTTTTGACTTCTGATTTTCAACAAGTAAGCCAAAATTATACAGGGGGGGGGGGGCGATCTTTAGCCCATTTTTAAATTGGATTATTTGGTTTGTTAATATCTAGTTTCTTGACTTCTTTATATATTTTGAAATCAGCCCTCTGTCAGATGTAGAGTTAGTGAAAATGTTTTTCACATTCTGTAGGCTGCTATTTTGTCCTATTAAAGGTTCAGGAATTTTGCACAGGAGTAGAAAGGAGTATAGGAGCAAGAGGGAACAACACACCACAGGAAGGCTCACATAATCAACCAACCTGGGCTCACAGATTGAAAAGACAACCAGAGAGATGTTTGAATCTTTCAAGTCTCATATATCATTTACTCTCTGCAGTCTTTCCTACCTATTTACCTTAGCACAGCCATATAAACACCAAACTGTCAGTAGTATCAATTATTTACAAACTCTATAACAGCCATCATAATGTTTAATTAATCTATTCACCTCCTACTTCAGTTTTCTCTCTTTAGATTTTGTTTATTTTGTTTTGTTTGATATTATATAGATTTTTGATTGTACACCATCTCACTCTGTACCCAGGCTAGCCTCAAATTTGTGGCAATTCTCCTGCCTTAACCTCCCAAGTGCTTAGATTATAAGCTTGAACCACATATTAATAAAGTTCTCTAAAGGAACTGAACTAATAGAATATAATATTTATGATTTATTAGATTGGTTTATAGGCTGTGTAATGAGTTGTCCAACAATGTCTATCTCAAAAGAGAAAGAATCCAGTAGTCATTCAGTCAAGAAGGCTAAATGTCTCAGGAGTCTCCTACTGGCTCTGGAGTATAGAGGACTCCTGGAAAGATGCTGGTCTTCAGTCTATTGCCTGAGGACCTGAAGATGTTGGATGCTAATATGGGCAATAGCAACAGGCTAGACAAACTTGCCATTGAGAGTGAGGGCAAGCAGTAAAAGGCAAAGATTGCTTTTTCCAGGTCCATCTGTGGCCCAGACTTTGGGCATGTCTTCCTGATTCAAAGAATCTGACTAGAAAAATCCCTCGCAGGAATGTCCATCACCTTGGGCTTTAGTTCATTCCAGATATGGTCAAATTGGCAACCAAGATTAGCCACCAAAGCCTCTGTACCCAGCTCCCAGCTCTGCACACAGATTTATATGTGTGTCTTCTACTATATGTTTTGGTTCCATTTCAAGTATATAAGATATTTTATTATTGTGGTGTTGGGTATCAAACCTCATTCATGCCAAGCAAGCCCTTGACCATTGAGCTGCCCTCCAACCCCTTCCCATTAAGATGTAAATTTGATGCAAGACAATGTTTACTAGCTTGATCTCCTATACTTCTTAATATGGTGTAATTGCTTTATGAATGATAAACTTATTATCAGATTAACTGGGTGAATAAAGTGATGAGGTAATTAGTAGACATTTTCTGTTAAACATTGCTCTTTTATATACTGTCATTCTGTAAATCTTGTTTTGTGTTTATTGTAACACCATAAACAAATAAAAAACAGATAATATATAGAACACATTTAAAAGTTACTGCTGCCCATTTCCTCAGAGGCAATAACCAAATCTCCATTTTTGACAGTGGCATCTGACAAATTAGAGATCTACCTCTAGGGTGACAAGTATCTCTCATCATCATATTACAAAACAAATGAATATGTACTTTACATTCACATTTGATTTTCATATCTTTATTTCCTTCCTCAGTTTAGTAGTTTGTGACCAAGTAGACTTTCATCTTTTATATACAGTAGACAAGAGCACTCCCAGAAAGTAACCTGAGCACATTGGTTCTATATAAATAAAGCAGGGAACTTTGTTCTCCCTACAGCCATACAGTTAATTGATGCCTTAATCATCTAAATTGAGTTATCACCACTCAATTCCTGTAATGAGGTAGAAAATTTTACTCTAATCAACTCTTCCTTACAGGACCACATCTAAATGGAAAACTGAGTACACATTATTGTTCTTTAATTTCTTATTTGTCAACTGAATTCCATGGTCCAATTAGGCAACTTACATCAAAAAAGTCAAGTTCATCAATAAAATAAATCCCATTTTTTTAATGTTGCTCATGACACACATGAGGAATTCCGTCATGTCTCTTTTGGGTGATAACTTCAAATCCTTGACAAAGAAGGAAAGATATCACTGATATTGTGGTTCATAAACTTTTGATTATTAGGTCATTGCATGGCCTTTCACATCTACCCCCCTTCCTCAGTCCAGTAGGAGAAACTGAGGTTAAAAAAATCCTCATTAAAACTCCCCAAGAACACTTAAAACTAACAGGATTTGTAACTTGTAGACAGGAAGTGATAGAACTGTTATAACAGGTCCTCAACAGTGAAAGTCCCAGAACATTTCAACTGTTCAACTCTGAAATCTTGTTTTTATACTCCAAATATGCTACATCCAGAAAGTATTGCTTTCTACTACTCCACTCTGGCTCTTACATTCTTCCCATACATTTACTTATTAGAGCAAAGCTCTCAGCAAAGAGAATTCTCAGCAATTTGACTAGTTATGAGTCCCAGCAACAACAGCCATAAACTGCAAGAAACTTCTTTGACTAAAATTGAGACCAGGCGTATGTTGTGAGTATAAACCTAATTATTTAGAAAGTAGTTTGATAGCAAGTTTATTTAGCAAAACAATAGTAGCTTCCTGTCTTGGCCTTATAACTTACCCAGTCATGGGATCTTGAGCAGGTATAGAGTACTAGCTTAGAGTTCCCTCCCTTGGTGCAGGCTTCAAATCTAATCAGAAAGTGACTGGTTTTTCCACATAATGGTCATGCCACTACTGTACTAGTAGGCATATCTCGGAGAAGAGTTATTATTGTATAAGTTAGACAATCTATATCTATGTGGGAGTTGTGATAACTTTTCTCACTCAACAGGTTTTACAGCTCCTTTTATGAAAGCTAGGCTTCAGCCGGGCAGTGGTGATGGATGCCTTTAATCCCAGCACTCTGGAGGCAGAGGCAGGCAGATCTCTATGAGTTCAAGGCCAGCCCGGGCTACAGAGTGAGTTCTAGGATAGGCTCCAAAGCTACACAGAGAAACCCTGTCTTGAAAAACAAAAAAAAAAAAAAAAAGAAAAAGAAGAAGAAGAAGAAGAAGAAGAAGAAGAAGAAGAAGAAGAAGGAACGAAAGAAAGAAAGAAAGAAAGAAAGAAAGAAAGAAAGAAAGAAAGAAAGAAAGAAAGAAAGAAAGAAAGCTAGGCTCCAAGAGGGAAGTTCTCAATTCAGTTCTAGCATGGTTTTCTCTATCCTGCAGCCAAAGTTTGTGGTACCTTTGGCAATAGGATCTTAGCCATATAATGAAGGCAATATGAGCTATGACAAGCAGCAGGTAAGAGTCCTGTGGGCAGGCTGTTCCACCACCACCACCCACTGGACTGTGTAACCTGAAAGACCCATTATTCTGCCCAAACTCACTATACCCATCATCCTCCCCTTGGTCGAACATTCCTGGCAACATTAGCAGTCCCTAAATGCAAAAGCACTATCTGCACCAATTGGAGGAAGAGATGAGTGACTGCTCTCCCAGCTAAACTGCCCCAGTCTCTAGGTCCTAAGCCCCAAGGCACATCACCTGCCCTTCCCCCTCCCTTCTTAGCCCCAGGAACTGGCCAGCAGGTAAGAGTTCTGCAGGCAGGCCACTCTACCATCACTGCCACCCATTGGATTCTGTGACCTACAATACCCATTCTGCTACACAAAACCCACCAAACTGATCATCCTCCTCACAGCCAATCATGCCCCACAATGTCAGGAGCCCCTAGAGGCACAAGCACCACCTGCACCATTGGAAGGACAAGTGCCAGAGAAACCTGTACCAAACAGACTCCATAGGCAGAGGTAAAACCCACACCAGTCAGAAGAACAGACCTCATAAGTACAAATAAAGTCCACACTGGACAGAAGAACTGGACAATATACTAGATGTAGGCACCCAAACAATCTCGAACCTCAGCTGAGACAACTCTACTCGACCTGACAACCAGCCAATCACCAGAACCATTGGTTGTTCAGACCAAAAGACAATAGAGGAAACAGACAATAAAGAATCAAAGGATCCATCCAACAAAGACATCACAAGAAGCAATATTTGTAACTATGACTATCTCAAACCCAGATTGGTAAAGGGCAGTGTAAGAATACATTCAGCAACATAAAGAGCAATATGGCACCATTAGAACCTAGTGGTTCTACAGCAGGAAGACTTGAATAACCCAAGACAGATGAAGGAGAAAAAATGACCTTAAATATAACTTTATGAAGATGATAGAGGCTCTTAGAGAAGAAATGAAAATTTTCCTTGAAGAAATCAGTGACATGCTATGAAGATACAGAACACCAAACAGGCTGGACCAAAAAGAAAGACCCGTCACCACATAACAGTAAAAACACTAAACATTCAGAATAAAGAATATTAAGAGCTGCAAGGTAAAAATGCCAAGTAACATACAAAGGCAGATCTATCAGAATTACACCTGACTTCTCAATGGTGACTGAAAACCAGATGGTCCTGGACAGATGTTTTACAGACAATAAGAGACCAAGGATGACAGCCTACGCTACTATACCTAGCAAACTTTCAATCACCATAGATGGAAAAAATAAGATATTCCATGAAAAAAAAAACAGATTTAAACAATACCTATCCACAATTCTAGCCCTGAAGAACACGCTAGAAGGAAAATTCCAACCCAAGGAAGTTAGCTGCACCCATGAAAACACAGGTAATAGATAATCTTACACAAGCACATCTCAAAGAAGGAAAACACACACATACTACCAACAACAACAACAAAATCAAAAGTAACAGGAATTAATAATCATTGGTCAATAATATCTGTTATTATCAATGGACTCTATTCACCTATAAAAAGATGCAGGTTAACAGAATGGATACAAAAACAGGATCCATCCTCCTGCTGCATACAAGAAACACACCTCAACTTCAAAGACAGATATTACCTCAAAGTAAAGGGTTGGAAAAGATTTTCCAATTAAATGGACCAAAGAAACAAGCTGGTGTAGCTATCCTAATATCTAACAAAATGGACTTTAAACTAAAATTAATCAAGAGATAGAAAAATTCATTTCATGTTCATTACAGAAAAAAATCCATTAAGATGAAGTCTCAGTTCTGAACATTTATGCTCCAAATACAAGGACACCCACATTTATAAAAGAAACATTACTAAAGCTTAAATCACACAGCAAACCCCGCACACTAATAGTGGAAGACTTCAACACCCCACTCTCACCAATGGACAGGTCTTCCAGACAGAAACTTCACAGAGAAATAAGGAAGCTAACATATGTTTTAACACAAATGGACTTAACATACATCTACAGAACATTTCACCCAAACACAAAAGAATATACCTTCTTCTCAGCACCTCATGGAACCTTTTCAAAAACTGACCACATATTCAGTCACAAAGCAAATCTCAACAGATACAAAAACATTTTTAGAATAATCCCCAGGATCTTATCAGATCACCATGGCTTAAAGTTAGAATTCAACAACAACACAAATTACAGAATGCCTACAAACTCATGAAAACTGAATAATGCTCAAACAATTCACCACTGAGTCAAGGAAGAAATAAAGAAAGAAATTAAAGACTAGACTTCCTAGATTTCAATGAAAATGAATGTACAACATATTCAAATTTATGGGACACTTTGAAAGCAGTGCTAAGAGGAAAGTTCATAGCACTAAGTGCCTATTTAAAGAATTTGGAGAAATCTCACACCAGAGGCTTAACAGCACTCCTGAAAGCTCTGGAACAAAAAGAAGTAAACTCACCCAGGAGTAGACAACAGGAAATATTCAAACTGGGGACTAAAATCAATAAAGTAGAAACAAAGCAAACAATACAAATAATCAATGAAACAAAGATTTGGTTCTTTGAGAAAATCAACAAGAAAGACAAACCTTTATCCAAACTAACCAAAAGGCAGAGAGAGAATATTAAAATTAACAAAACCATAAATGAAAAGGGGGGTATAACAACAGACACTGAGAATATCCAGAGAATCATTAGGTCATACTTCAAAAACCTGTACTCCACAAAATTGGAAAATCTAAAAGAAATGGACAATTTTTCTGGATAGATACCACATACCAAAATTAAATCAAGACCAGATAAACAATTTAAATAGACCTAAAGCCTCCAAGTAAACAGAAGCAGTCATTAAAAGTCTCCCAACCCCCCCCCCAAAGCCCAGTACCAGATAGTTTCATTGCAGACTTCTACCAGAATTTCAAAGAATAGCTAATACAATGCTCCTTATATTGTTCCACACAATAGAAACAGAAGGGACATTGCCAAACTCTTTTTATGAGGTTACAGTAAGCCTGATACCCAAACCACACAAAGATGTAAGAAAGAAAGAGAATTATAGACCAATCTCCCTCATGAACATTGATGAAAAAATACTCAATAAAATACTGGAAACCACGCTGGAGAGATGGCTCAGCCGTTAAAGGGTTGGCTCACAACCAAAAATATAAGAGTTCAGTTCCCAGCACCCACGGCTGTCTCTCCAGCCATTTAAAAAAAAAAAAAACATACTGGCAAACCAAATTCAAGAACACATAAAAAAAAAATTAGCCACCACAATAAAGTAGGCTTCATTCCAGAAATGCAGGGATGGTTCAACATATAACAATCTGTCAATGTAATCCACCATATAAACAAACTGAAAGACAAAAACCACATGATTGTCTCATTAGATGCTGAAAATGAAAAAGTCTTTGACAAAATCCAACTCCCCTTCATGATAAAAGTCCCGGAGAGATCAGGGATACAAGGAACATACCTAAACATAATGAAAGCAATATACAGCAAGCGAACAGCCAATATCAAATTTAATGGAGAGAAACTCAAAGCAATTACTCTAAAATCAGGAATAAGACAAGGGTGTCCACTCTTCCCATATTTATTCAATATACTACTCAAAGTTCTAACTAGAACAATAAGACAACAAAAAGAGGTCGGGGGATACAAATTTGAAGGAAAGAAGTCAAGATTTTGCTATTTGCAGATGACATGATAGTATACATATGTGATCGCCAAAATTCTCTCAGGGAACTCCTACAGCTGATAAACCCCTTGCATAATGTGACAGGATACAAGATTAACTAAAAAAAAATCAGTAGCCTTCCTATATACAAATGGTAAATTGGCTGAGAAAGAAATCGGAGAAACAACAACCTTTACAATAGTCACAGATAACATAAAATGTCTTGTGGTAACTCTAGCCATACAAGTGAAAGACCAGTATGATAAAAACTTTAAATCTTTGAAGAAAAAAATTGTCATGAATGTAATAAATCAATACAATTAATGTAATTAATGAATATCATAAATATAGTTATTGAATGAAAAAAATTGAAGATATCAGAAAATGGAAAGATCTCCAATGCTCTTGGATAGGTAGAATCAACATAATAAAAATGTCCTTAAGCAATCTACATATTCAATGCAATCCCCATCAAAATCCCAACACAATGCTTCATAGACCTTGAAAGAGCAACACTCACTTTCATATGGAAAAACGAAAAATCCAAGATAGCTAAAACAATGCTGTACAATAAAGGAACTTCCAAAGACATCACCATCCCTGACTCAGTAGAGTCTACTCAGTCTACTATAGAGCTATAGTAATAAGAAAATAGCTTGTTATTGGCATAAAAACAGACATATGGATCAATGGAATCAAATCTAAGACCCTGACATAAATCCACACACCTATGAACAACTGATTTGTGACAAAGAAGCCAAAACTGTAGACTGGAAAAAAGAAAGCATCTTCAACAAATTGTGCTGACATAACTGGATGTCAACATGCAGAAGATTACAAATATATATTACCATGCACAAAACTCAAGTCCAAATGGATCAAAGACCTCAACAAGAATCCAGTTACAGTGAACTTGGTACAAGAGTAAATGGGAAGTAGCCTTGGACTCATTGGCACAGAAGACTACTTCCTGAATATAATGCCAGTAGCATAGACACTGAGATTGACAATTAATAAATAGGACCTCCTGAAACTGAGAAGCTTATGTACAGCAAAGGACACAGTAAATATGACAAAACAGCAGCCTACAAAATGGGAAAATATTTTCACCAACCCCTCATCTGAGAGAGGGCTGATCTCCAAAATATATAAAGAACTCAAGAAACTAGACATCAAAACACCAAATTACCCAATTAAAAATGGGGTACAGATCTAAACATAGAATTCTCAACAGAATAATCTCAAATGGCTGAAAGATATTTAAGGAATTGCTCAACATCCTTAGTCATCAGAGAAATGCAAATCAAAACAGCTCTGAAATACTCTCTTACACCTGTCAGATGGCTAAGATTAAAAAAAAACTAATAAAAGCTTATGTTAGAGAGAATGTGGAGAAAGGGGAATACTCCTCCACTGCTGGTGGGAGTGCAAACTTGTACAGCCATTTTTGAAATCAGTATGATTGTTTCTCAGAAACTGGGAATCAATCTACCTCAAGACCCAGATACACCACTCTTGGGCATACACTCAAAGGAATCCCAATCATTCCACAAGGACGCCTGCTCAACTATGTTTATAGCAGCGTTATTCATAATAGCCAGAACCTGAAAAAAAAACCTAGATGCCCCTCAATAGAAGAATGGATGAAGAATATGTGGTACATTTACACAATGTAGTACTACTCAGCAGTTAAAAACAACATCATGAAATATGCAGGCAAATGGATGGAACTAGAAAAAAATCATCCTGAGTGAGGTAACCCAGACCCAGAAAGACAAACACAGTATGTGTTCACTCATAAGTAGGTATTAGATGTAAATCAAAGAATAACCAGGCTACAATCCACAACCTCAGATAAGCTATCTAACATGGAGGACCCTAAGAGACATGCATGGATCGCTCTGGGAAGGGGAAATAGATGAGATCTCCTGGATAAACTGGTGGCTGTGGGGGGAGGAATAGAAGGGAGGGGATAAGAGTTGGGAACATGTGGAATCAGGATGGCTGAGTTGGGGGAGAGAGAGAGGGAGAGCAATGAAAGAGATATCTTGATAAAGGGGGGGCTATTATGGAGTTAGGGAAAAACCTGATGCCAGGGAACCTCCCAGGAATCCATAAGGATGGCCCCAGCTAAAACTCCTAGCAATAGTAGAGAGGGTGCCTGAACTGGTCTTCTCCTATATATAGATTGGTAACTACCCTAATTGTCATCATAAAACTGATAAAAGCAGATGTTGAGATCCACATCCAAGCACTGGGCTGAGCTCTGGGAGTCAAGCTGAAGAGGGTGAGGAGGAATTATACAAGCAAAGGGGGTTAAGATCGTGATGGGGAAACCCACAGAGACACCTGACTGGAGCTCATGGGAGCTCGTGGACTCTAGCCTAGCAGCTAGGGAGCCTACATGGGACCCACCTAATGAATGTGGGTGATAGTTGTGTAGTTTGGTCTGTTGGTGGCCCCTAGCAGTGGGACCAAGATCTGTCCTTGGCACATGAGCTGGCTTTTTGGAAACTATTCCCTATGGTAGTATTCTTCTGTCAGCCTTGATGCAATGGGGAAGAGCTTGGTCCTGCCTCAACTTGATAGGCCATGCTTTTTTGACTCCCATGGGAGGCCTTATCCTTTCTGAGGAGTGGATGGGGGAGGGTAGAAAGGAGATGGTGGAAGGGAATGGGATAAGAGGAGGGAGGAGAAACCATGGTTGGTATGTAAAATAAATAAAAATTAATAAAAAAAAACTTCAAAAAAAGAGCAGTGACAATAGACTATTATTTTGAGGGATTCTAGGATTACCATGACCAACAACTCACAGGAGACCATCCCATATCTTGTATTGTAATTCTTATTTTCTTTTAATAATCTATGGGTTCAGGAGAAGGATAAATCACTCATATAGAGTGCTTCTATTTAAATATGTTTGTGTGTATGTGAGTGAGTGTGTGTGTGTGTATGTGTGTGTGTGTGTATTGCTTTCATGAAACTTTTTCCTACAAACTAAGTTGTAGAGTTGTAACTAACCCTTCTTCTTAACCTTTCCCTTTTTTTAAAATCCTCTTGACCACATCTATGTTTAAAACTTTCTGTGGTGATATATTGTGTACCCTAATAAAATTTGCCTGAAAGATCAGAGAGACAAAGGAAGAAGCCGCCTCTTAACTCTAGGACTCCTCAGCCTGAAAAGCTTCAGCCAAAAGGCCTCTACCTAAATGAGCTTCTTCAGTTGAAAAAGCCCAAGTACTGGGATTAAAGGTGTGTGCTACCAGTGTCTGGCTGTGCTTTTCTCCTAGACTGAGTCAATCTCATATAGTCTAGGGTGGCTTTGAACTCACAGAGATCAGATGGATCTCAGTGTCCTGAGTGCTAGGATTAAAGGTGTGTGCCACCACTGCCTGGTTCTGTTTCTCTCCTAGCCTGAACCAATCTTATGTAATCCAGGGTAGCTTTGAACTCACAGAGATCCAGATAGATCTCTGCCTCCAGAGCACTAGGGTTACCACCACTGTCTGGCCCCTATGTTTAATGTAGTGGTTTGTTTTGTTCTCTGATCTTCAGGCAAACTTTATTAGGGTACACAATATATAACCACAACTTTCTGCTCCTAATATTATCCTGATTCTCTTTTCCTATTGCATGTGCTCTACTATCCCCCATCATTCATGACCCTTTGACACATAAATGGCACCTCCTAGCTTCCAGTACATTACAGGCATCCTTGATTAAGAAGTAAGTCTAGCCAGGCAGTGGTGGCACAAACCTTTAATCCCAGCACTTGGGGGCACAGAGGCAGGGGGATCTCTGTGAGTTCAAGGCCAGACTGGGCTAGAGAGTGAGTTCTAGGAAAGGCACAAAGCTACACAGAGAAATCCTGTCTCGAAAAACAACAACAACAACAAAAAGAAGCAAGTCTAAAGTCTAAGAATCCAATGCTAGAATACACATATGAGAGGGAATATATGCTGTTTATATTTCTTGACCTAAACTACTACTTCACTATATCTAATACTTTCTGATTCAATCCAGTTTCATATAAGCTTTATTCTTTGTTTTTATTTATAGCTGAGTATAATTCCATTGTTTTTAAGTACCATTGTTTCATTATCCATTCATTAGATGATAGAGAATCTAGGCTAGTTCCATTTCATGACTATTGTGAATACAGTAGCCATGAGCATGGATGTGCAAGTCTCTATGGTACAATATAGATTATTGTAGGTATTTGTGTAGTAGTATAGTTGTGTCACATGGTGGTTCAATGCTTAGCTTTTTAAGAAACCTCCACACTGATATCCATATTGGTTTTATCACTTTACTGATGCGGACCACCAGGTTGTTCTTCAGTGACAAGTTCCTGAGAGAGAAGACCAGGAGATTAGATAAAGAGAATAGAAGATAGCAAAGTAAGAAAGGCTGGAATCGGGAGGTCTTACACCGGCTATGTAGACTGTCAAGCAAGCTTGCTCAGAATTACAGCATCATACACTGTGTTCAGGAGAAAATGGGACAGAGTCAATAAAATCTATCATACAGTGGTACAAAGTCAGCAGGAGGCTAATGAAGTAATGTTGCACAAAGGGAACACAGGATATCTCAAGAGCATTACAAACCAATCACACAGTGGCCTTCTTTTCATGGGAAAATGCTAAGCTCCCAGGAACCAAAGTTTAACTTCTATCAGGCCTTGATCCCAGACCTAGACTGGCCTTGTCCTGTTAGCTCCTAAGCAAGGACACAGAGCTACTTTCCTTCTGTTCTTTCATCAAGACCCCAGAGAAAGCCTTGGATCAGTCTGGTCCCTAACAGTTTATATTCCCACCAAGAGTGATTCAGTGTTCTCCATTTCTACAGTCTCACCAGCATTTAATGTTGTTTGTTTTCTTCTTTCAATAATGACTGAAGTGAGACAGAATCGCATTCCCTTAATAGCTAAGGATGTCGAACACTTTTAAAAACATTCGTCAGTCATTTGTATTTCTTCTTTTAAGAACTCTTTGTTTAGTTTGATAGTCCATTTTTATGAGTTTGTTCATTTTTCTTGATGTTTGAGTTGTTGGATTTTTTTCTTCTTTGTATATTCTAGATATGAATTCTCTCTCAGATATAGAACTGGCTAACATTTTCTCCTCTTATGTGGCCTGTCTCTTCATTCAATTAGCCTCAGAACAGGCTGGATTACATGTGAAATACATACTGACAAAGCACTTGAGATACATAAACTGTCCAGAATGGACTGGTGTCACTATTCAGGTACCAGTGAGTAATGTCTGAGACATACATTGTGGAAATTACATTTGTTCATTGCAAGTGTGAGAATCTGAAACTGGTATGTCATTAACAGGACTGATAACAGTTTGCTTCTAGAGTAAGAAAACTTTTTTTTCCATCTTAGCATCTTAAAATCTTGAGTCTGTGAAAATAGGCTCTGATATGTTATTCCAAAGGAATGAAAATATGAAACTAATATCTTTCAGAATAATCTAAGCCATACATTCCAATAATAAAATTAAGTGTATAGTAAAACCCCAATATCACTGCCAGCTAAGCTTCAGACAAAATTTAAATACACTTCAGAGTAAATGTGTCTCACAAGTTATTGCCAATAATAGTAAGTTTATTTATTTTTGGAGAGGTGTGGCCCAGTTTCAGATCAGCATATGAATGCTTGTCCAATGGGTCTCCACAAGGCAAGATCCATGAACATGGTCTTTCACTTGCCAAGAAAGTGCAGGACCTGAGGACAGAGCAGAATACTGCTGAGACCATGCAGCCTGCATGTTCTCTTCTCCCCTATAATATCAATGATACCCTTGGAGGTTTTTAGTCTCACTTTGTCAGTCACATGGAACAAAATTGATTATTCCAGGAAACTCCATGTTTTTTCTCAAATATTTTCCCCTAAAATTCTTTGGGAACTGATGCTTCTTAGGTTTCTTATCTGGAAATATCAAACATCACTCTAGATCCTGGGAACTTTCTTGATTCAGTGCTGACAGAACCAGAGGCAATGAAAGTTAATGGGACTATAAGGAAACAATGTAGGGGCCCATTAACTACATCTCCTAATTCTGGGGAAAACAAAAAAAATTAAGATGGAAAAAGAATGCCTTATCAAACTTTTTCCTTTATAGAGAGGTTTAGGCATGCAGGATCCTTTTGTAGGACAGGGAACAGTTGGAGAAATACAAGCTAACTGTATGCATTCAGTTTATGACAAATCACCCCTATTTCTATAAATACGCTTTGTTAAGTTTTGAATGATATTGTTATTCCTGAGAATGTTTGCCTATACTTACTACCTTTTGGCTTTGTCAGGACAGGATGTGCCTGGCTCGATATTTAGCCAAGCTAACAAAATGCTGAGTGCTGTTTTTCGTTTAAAAGTTGTTTTGACTAAAACTTGGGGAAAAACAATATAGTTTTTTTTTTCCAGAGGTTAATACTGGAAGATGGGAAAAGCATGCTTGTCTTTGAAGTATAAATACAGATAGATTTATCTATTCATGGCCGGCCACTTGTGTGAAACTGACCTGGTGGTCAGACACGTTTTCTGCTTTGTGCCAATGCCCCCTCCCTGTCTCAGGACCTGTACCTGGCTGTGGTAGGACGACGGAAATTTATCATTAATTTAACTACATATTTTCCTCTATTATTTTGTAAATATTTTCCAAAGAAATATTCCATAGCAAAACATTAGAAATTATATTAGTTTATGTTTCCTTTAAAGTAAATGATAGATGTGTACAATGGTGAAGACAAGATAATTTAAGAAACCATTATATTTTGGCAGGAAAAATACAATGGTTAAGTCTATTTTGCTCTCATAAAGCATTTAAGTTGTGAGCAGCATAAATATTAGATGAGTTTTAAAACTGTGAAACCATTCTTTCTAAGATTACCTGTTAAAATAATTTTTATTTCTAACAAAATTATCACTTTATTACTGAAAGAGAGAAAAGTTTACACCTAGAAGCAATAGGACCATGGAATTCATCTTTTAAAAATATAATCTACTTAAAGATAAGCATTCAGTTTTTTAAAGGCATAAGTATGCTGTTTTTATTTTCATTTCTACTTACATATAGTCAGGCAGGGAAAAATTCCTTTGCATGTGTATACTTCAACAGCTTATAAGACAAGAGAACATGAAACTATTTTTACCTTTCAGGATTTGGAGAAATTCACTTATAATGAAAGATTGCATTTCACTATAAGAACATACTAATAAAATTCATTGGCTAATTAGACTCTATAATATCGATGTGGTATAATCAAAGTGAACTAATTAATTTTGATTCAACAGATAAAGTACCATATAGTTCAGTCCCATATACACCACAGTTGGAATCATAATTCTGCTTTGACTACCTTGGAAACTTCTAGGACCTTGGATCCTTCTACTTAAGGATCCAAGTTCTCCTTGGATATCATTGGAACCTTGGGCTATCATCACATCTTCTTGCTAATGTGTGAAAGAATCACTCAGGTACAATATGCATCTCTCTAGTAACCCCATAATTGAAAAAAAAAAATGACGTTGGTAGTATTGTCTACATCGAAAGAATGTAGAGCAGACATAGCACAATGTACAAGACAGTTGGGGGTTGTTGAAGAGTAAAGCACTCTCTCAAGAGGCAAGAGTAATGGTCAAAGAGACTATTCATTATTTTGATCTACATTCTAAGCGGCATTTATATTGTTTTGTTATTTTGTTTTGTTTTGTTTTAATCTCTAGAGGAAGCAACATTTCTTCAGTATCTGTCTTGTTTGGTGACTGATAAGTCTTTTTGGATTGACTCTCCCTAGAAAGAGCTCAATGTTACATATAGAAAGGTATATCTTTTTTTTATTGCCAGAAAACATCCTGCCTTATGAGGTTCAGGACTTGTGAAGTAGATTAGATTGATGTCTATCATTGATTTTCCAGGCAATACAAAAATCTAATATTTCCTTCCACAGCTGCTGAAAAGACTTATGTCCCATTCTTCTGGCCAACAATTAAAATCATACTGTCTACTCTTTTCTTCTACAAGCCACTGACTATGAAGGAATGATTAAGATCTGGTGTTTCCAAGCCTGTTAGTATCTGACTACCTAGATAACAGTATGACCTCAAACTGAGAAGGTCTTTCTGAAACCCTGCCCTGGAAGAAGGTGGTTCAGTTTGATTATGTTTACCCTGACACAAGAAACTTGTCATATTATATTATAGATGTACAAATAACATTTTTGAGAAATATAAACAACAAAGTCAGCTTAAGGACTTTTTTACATCTCTTTCATTTTAAAATAAGTATATGCAAAGCTAACTTCTCTATAATGAGATTAGTTTGGAAAATTGTTAAATGTTCTCATTTTCCTGCCAAAGAGTCCTCAGAAATTCACAGCTCATTAGAACCTTCAGAGTAGTTAATAAACAAAGCTTGATATTATTAGCTAATTAAAATATATCTCATTTCAACATTTTATTACCCACCATTAAGATTCTTCTGCTACAGAGGTTACATAAAAATTATTATCCCACTTTCCTTTAATTGCAAGCTTCAAGACTTAGTTCTCTCATATCAAAATACATAGAAATTGCAGAGAGAAAGTTGTGTCACCCAGTCTCTATTCTTTTAAATAAGCACTAGAACAATATTTAAAATATAAGATCAGAAAGTCTCACTCTGCTTTGTTTCTTCTGTCATAGGCTATTGGGACATAAATGTAAATAATTTGAGCTAAAAAATCATTCTATGAGTGCATTCATGCACTTTTTCTTTCCCTAACACATTTTTCTAACAAGGGATGAAATATTAGTAGGGAATCCAGATGCTGGTCTCATCTGTATCACCCTCTGTGCAACTTGATGCAAACTACCCCATGCTCTGTGTATCTGACTTACAGATACACCTTACAAAACCTCCTAACAACAGCTTCCTTATACACCTCCCAAGATACATTTAAGAAGACAAAATAGATTTAAATCTAGTAATTTCTTAACAAGGATCTTTTATTTTGCTGTTTTTTCTCCTTATAGCTGAAACAGCATCATGATGAGCCCTTGAGAAGTACATCAGCACCCACTGTGGCAACTGGATGAAGCCAAGAAGGTTCTTAGTTTTTGTTATGATACATACTTCAGCGATGTTAAGTAGTAAAGATGGTAAGTTTTAACTGGATTCCGTAAGCCTTGCCCTTCATAAAGGAATTCAAATAGCACAAATGAATGTAACAGGTAAGAGGCTACAAGTTGGATGCAAACTTTCACTAAATGTATGAAAATGGCCAAGGCAAGCTAGGTAAGGAATAATATGCATGATCTGATACCATGAATGTGAAAATGGAAGGCACTCTTCCAATGTGAATGAAAGAGGGAAAGCATGGAGAATCAAGGAAGATGCTGTCCTTACCTCTAACAGCCATTCCCGTAAGCTTGTCAAGACCATTAATTACACTGTAGAGGATCTATGATCAGATTGCACTTAAGACAGGAAGAGGAAGGAGTGTTCTCTCAGCAGCCTGTGGAGAGCTGAGGAAACCTTGAATGTGTAAGGAGCTGATGAAGTCCCCAGTGAATATGTGAACAGCCATGTTAAGGAACCCAATGTTTCAGACCCATAGAAGTGGTTAAACCTTTCCCAGTGACACTCAGAAATGGCCAAGCATTCCTCTGATCCAAGAATGAGTGTTTAATGAACAACTGATCAATGTGTACAAAAAACCTGGAAATCTGATAATTCAGCTTTCTCCTCCTAGATATTTACAGCCTGGGACTGTTCCCCTACAGATGCCTCCTACCCAAAGCAGTTTAACCTGCTTCCTTATTCGACTGTACACTATAAGCCTGCCTCATTATTCAGCCATATACCATAAGCGTCCCTCCTCTGTTCAGATGTATAAAATAAACACACTGAGCTCCCAGGTAGACGCTGTGGTAGTGTGCCTCCTTCAGAGAGCACATGGCCCACCAGACTCCAGCTTTTCTGTACATTTATCTATGTGTATGTCCATTTTTATTCCCACATTGCCCCAGTTAGGCTTCCAGGACCAAGTCTTACAGGTCATAGCAGCAGCCAGATAACATTGTAGCTATGGTTTTAATAGAAGAAAGAGGTGAGTAGTTAAATGGACTATAGAAGACAAAGCAGAAGTGATATACAGCTAGTACGTACTTCGAGTACCAGTGATGGAGGATATGATGATGGATGAATTGACTTCATGTTTCTGAGATGGATACATAGCTGCAAAGCTATGACCTTTTCAAGCCTCAGGTGCCTGCACAAGCTTAGTGCTATTGGAACTTAGCAGTCCTAAAACTTTTACCATCCACACTGATGTTGAGGATTCACGTATTTGGAGAGCTAAGTGACACTTGCATATAGTCAAAGTTGTAAATGTTAGTCAAATGTTATAACGGTGTCCCAGGGAAGTCAAATCTAGCGGGGAAGACTTGTGAGACCTAGTGTAGTAAAGACCTGCACAGTGATAGAACAGAGAACTAATATGCCCTCTCATTGAATCAATTAACACCTAGAAGAGGGAAATTCCTGCCTACCAGCACGTTAACCTGAGACCATAGATGATTTGTTTTTGAACATTGACATTTAATGGGTACTCTAACTTTACAATGTAATGGGTTTTCTAACTGTACAAATGTAAATCGTGTTTGTCCACAGTAGATTAAAGTGGCAAAAAACAGTATGATTATAAATTTGTAAACCTCCTAGACTAACCTTACTCTTTTCAAGAGCTGAAATTTACTTTCAAGCAATGTTTTATGTTTATTTGTTTTCCAAGTCCTCAATAATATGACATTTGCTTAAGGCGATATTCTCAATCCTGGGCAGAGAATTCATATTAGGATTGCCTAGGGAATTTTTTAAATTACATCTTTCTTTTCTACCCGGAAGGCATATCAAAACTTTATGTGTCTAGTGGTGGGTGGAATAGATGTAGTGGTGCAGATCCTAGACTAAATGGACCACTGAGACTTGTGGTAAAGAAATTCCCCGGGTGATTCCTAGCGCCTTCCTCTTCATTCGCCCTTGAAAACACAGAACCCAAATGAGGACATCTCAATATCTACTTCTCTCAAAGTCAATGAAACCTTTCAGATAACTTAGGTGCTATTATCAGAACCTAGAAATGTGTTGAACACCAGTTCAAGCTCAGATTTTTTTCTATTATGCACTCAGAACATAAATCACTTCTGACACCAGATGTAGGAAGATTTCCTTCACACACTAAGGATTAATTCGGCAAGAGAGGACACCAGGTAGGTGATCGCCAATTCAATTCTGGCATAGCTGGAGACAGCAACTTCATATGTCAAATCACAGGCCCCAGGGGCTTTTCTTTTTATCCTTTTTGTAGGCCTGTGTTTCTGAATACAAACTGCAAATCAGGATTCCCACAAACCTCTTCCTTGAGTTCAATTATGTGATCAAGTGGTTCACAGACCTCAAGAGAACACACCTGCCATCTTATTATAAAAGGTTTTGTTTTTCCTTAAAAGATACAGATGCCAAAATACATATAAAGATACTCTCCATAGATTCCAAGGATATTAGGAGTAGTGTTCCAAGAATTAGAGGCCAATGTCAAATATCTCTCCTCTCTCTCTCTCTCTCTCTCTCTCTCTCTCTCTCTCTCTCTCTCTCGTGTGTGTGTGTGTGTGTGTGTGTGTGTGTGTGTGTGTGTGTGTGTGTGTAGGAGGTAAATATTCCACAGTCTCCTAGAAGAAATATTCGTGTAATGGGTACAATTTCATAGCTAGAGTCAAATACCAAATAATGCCAGATGAGTTACTTATGCATCTCTGCTGTTCTTATCAGCAGCTTTGTATCCATTGTTTCAAATAAAATTACCTCTATAATTTTAAAATGACATGAGGCATATCCTTTGATCATGTTTGACCAACTTCAGTTATTTACTTTAGGTCTCACAATTAATTTATGTAAGCTTGGTGAGTTTCCTAGAATAAGAGAATAATGTAAGTAAAGGTCCTACCAAAGAATTAATAATTTTCTCAAATTATTGGTAATTATAAGGAGGCAAAAGAGAGAAGCAAAACAGTAGCACTGAATAATTTCCTACAATGAAATGACATCCTAGACCCATACCTCTTGTTCTTTATGGGGCTTAGACTGCCTATCTGAAATCTGAGGCCCTAACTCCAATAGAAATATACCTATTCATTGAATCACTTCTCTACTTTTTTAAACATTTAACTGTCTTTTAATATTTCATGCAAAATAAAGTTCAGCAAAAGTCAGGAATCTTAATTGCAGCCATTACCCCCAACCATCTTCATTAAAAATGTAGACAATTTAAGTAGTTCTTGTGCTTCTATAGTAAAAATATGAGACTCCAGCCAGAGAGGGAGGCAGACTAAATGAAGATCTTCAGCTCTCCCTCCTCTCCTTCAAATCAGTTCCTCCAGTCTCCTCCCCAGATCTGTAGCAGACCACCTGCTGCAGTCTTGCCTCTTCCCCTGCCCCATTCTCCAGTGGATCCCACAGATTGTCCCCTCCAAACATCCCTTCCTCTATTCATTTATTTATCCCAGGCCCCAACATTCCCTTGGAATCCTCCAGAGAAATCTGCCTGAGAAGCAAGTCAACAGTGAAAAATATAAGGGAGTTTCAGATCTCCTCTCTCCTTCCTTTTCTCTAAATCCAATCCCCCAGACTCACCCTAAGCTCTATACCAGACTACCTGTTGTGGCCTCTCCTCATTCTGTGCCCCCATTCCCAAGGGACTTAATAAATCCTGGGAGAACACCCTGATCTCCTCCTTCCTGTGGAAGCACTCAGTCTCCTCTCCTAGCCCATCCCCATTCCTAAGTGTCAGCTTCCAATGCCTAGAAACAGATTTTACCTAGAACCCACAGTGGCCTCACCTATCAGGATCTCAGAATTCCCTACCAGATAACACACAGCCACCACAAAAAAGCAGAGAGGGCAACAGAAGTTAAGGAACAAAATGCCCACCCAACAAATAAATGACTAGCTATCAGCACCTATAATTACAATCTCTCTAAACTTAGGTATCTAGGCACCAGCATAAAAACATAGACAATAACAACCAAGACACATGTCTCCACTAGAGCTCAGCAACCTTACTACAGTAGCCCTGAGATTTGCTGAAGCACAAGATAAAGACCTTAAAATAGCCGTGGTGCATATGATAGTGGTCCTTAAAGAGGAAATTAATTAACCCATTAAAGAAATCTATGAAAATACAAACAACGAAAGGAAATGAATACAACATTTTAATGCTTGAAATTAGAAACAGAATCAATAAAAAAAATCTGAAAATGAAAAATTTTGAATGAGAGCAGGAACCTCAGAGGCAAGCCTTGACAACAGAAAACAAGAGAATAAGAGAATCTCAGGCACTGAAGACACAATATTAGAAATGGATGCTTCAGTTATAAAGTGTTAAATCTAAAAAAAAAAAAATCCTGGTGCAAAACATTCAGTAACTCTGGAACACTATGAAAAGACAAAATCTAAAAATAATAGGAATAAAAGAAGGAAAACAACCCAGGTCAAAGGCACAGAAAATATTTTCAACAAAATCATATAGGAAAATTTTTCTAACTGAAAGAAGATGTCTATCAAAGTACAAGAAGCATACAAAATATCTAATAGACTGGACCAGAAAAGAAATTCTCCTTGACTCATACTAATCAAAACTCTAAACACATGGAACAAAGAAAAATATTAAATGAGTCAAAGGAAAAAGACTAAGTAACATATAAAAGCAGACCTATTAGAATAACACCTCACTTTTCAATAGAGACTCTAAAAGCAAGAAGGGCCTAGACATATGTTCTAAAAACTCTAAGATATCACAGATATCTTAGACTATCTTAGATATCTTGGACTACTATACCCAGCAAAACTTTCCATCACAGTAGACAGAGAAACTAAGACATTTCATGATATTTTAAAATTTAAGCAATGTCTACCAAAAGTCCAATCCTACAGAGGGTCCTAGGAGTAAAATTCTAATCTAAAGAGGTTAATTACACTACACCCAGAAAGCTACAAGGAATAAGCAATCACAGATAAAAAGGGGGGAAACGTGCACACACACACACACACACACACACACACACACACACACACACACACACCCGACAACAACAAAATAACAAGACTCAACAAACACTGCTCATTATTGTCTTTCAACATCAGTAGTTTCAATTCCCCAATAAAAAAACATAGACTAGTAGAATGGATGCTAAAACAAGATTGATCCTTCTGTTACATCCAAGAAACACACCTTAACATCGAGAGTAGATATCATCTAAAGGTAAAAGGATAGAAAAAGATATTCCAAGCAATTGACGTAAGAATCAAGCTGGTGTGGTTATTGTAGTATCTGACAAAACAGACTTAAAACCGAAACCAGTTTAAAGAAATAGGGAAGGACACTATATACTCATCAAAAGAAAAATTCACTGAGAGGATATCACAATTCTAAACATGTATACATCAAACATAAGGGCACTCAAGTTCCTAAAAGAAACACTACTACAACTAAAAGCACATATTGACCCTCACACAGTGATTGTGGGTGACTTCAGTACCACATGTGCACCAAGAGAGGAGTCATCCAGACAAAAACTAAACAGAGAAATGCTAGAGCTAAATGTTATCATATACCCAACGATATGCCTTGACCCGTCCAGCAGGCCAGGTTATTAGATGAGACCCGAGGAGGCACCTCCTGAAAGATCAATGGGGGCGAGAGAGAAAGGAGACCAGGCGCATAAAGGAAGACAAAGTCAGTCTGAGTTGCGTCAAGGTCTCCTTTATTGCAAGGGGAGTCAGGCTTATATGCTGGGAGCTAGGAAAAGTAGATAGGGGTATGGAAAGTTACTAGGAGGAAGTTAGGGTAAGGTAGGGTTCAGGGAAAGGTCTCTTTGTTCCAGGGCTTGATCAACGGACCATGCAGCAAACCATCATGTTTCAGGGAGTTGATCAAAAGGTACATACTGTGGTTTTGTTGAAAAATGGTTGCTGTTGAAACTGTTAACGGAAGGTTAGGTACACAGCTTTTTCCCATGAGAATCAGTTAGGCTACTTGGCTCCTGACAATGCCTAACAGATGTTTACAGAACACGAAAGAATATGACTTCTTCTCAGTGGCTCATCACACTTCTCAAAAATAGCCCACATAGTTGGGCATGAGGCAAGTCTCAATAGATACAAGAAAACTGAAATGAAAGTCATGGATTCTGTCTGACCACCTTAGATGAAAAGTACATATCAACAACAACAGAAAGCTTCCAAACTTACACAAACTGAATAACTCATTACATAATGAGAAATGGGTCACAATAGAAATTATGAAAGAAATTAAAGAATTTCTAGAATTAAATGAAAATCTATACATAGCATACCTGGGACACAATGAAGACAGTTCTGAAACACAAGTTAATAATGCCTAGAGCCTATATCAAAAAAAAAGAAAGAAAAGAAGTAAAAGGAAAAGAAGAGAAAGAAAGGAAGAAAGAAAGAAAGGAAGGAAGGAAGGAAGGAAGGAAGGAAGGAAGGAAGGAACAAACAAACAAAGGAGGTCTCATAGTAGCAACTTAGCAGCACACCTAAAAGGTCTAGCAAAAAGAATAAATCATACCCAAAAGAAGTAGATGGCAATAAATAATCAAAACAGAGCTAAAATTAACAAAATAGAAAGTAAAAAATCAATAGAAAGAGTAAATGAATCAGAGTTAGTTCATGAGAAAAATCAGTGCAATTTACCAGCCCATAGCCAAGTTAAATAAAAGGTAAGAGAAGATCCAAATTAACAAAATTGGATATGAAAAGGACAACATAACAAAAGAGAATCATACAAACACTCTTTCAAAACCTGTACTCCCAAGAAATTTGAAAATCTAAAAGAAACAAATAATTGTCTTGCTATATACCACCTTAAACCCAGATTAGGTGAGTAATTTAAACAGGCCCATGACTCTAAGTAAAATCATTAAAAATCTCCCAACTTAAAAAGCCCAGGGTCATATGGTTTTAGTGTAGAATTATACCAGACTTTCAAACAATTAACACCAAACTAGAAACTACAGTATGCAGTTCTAAAATAGGGAGAAACTATAATACTGCCTCTTCTGCCTGGCCATGTTTGTTGCAAGACCATACATGAAAACATCTATAAAGTTATTTGCAACTAAATTACAAATTTGATAATAGATTGAGACTTCAAACATCTTAATTTAAAAAAATTGAGAAAACTCATTGAAATAAACATTTAATAAAAATTAGATGCTAAATTCTTATTTTTAGAGATAAAAATGAAAAACTGGGGTATATATTTACGTGTATATGTGTATATACTTATTGTGAACTCAAATTCTGTGAGGAAGGTGTGTCTATATTAAATAATCTACCAAGTATTTGATGTTGGCTGACTGGAACAGACTGGAACAGAATAGAGATAGAATGCTGTAGATCTACAGCCAAAGCTATCTTGAAATATCTTACTCCCTTTAACAGTTATTTACTGTCAACTTCTGATTCATCATTTTGTCTTTTAGAAAGCATTCTTAGAATTTATCACCAAGCATAATATATTCTGTCACTTTTAACCCTAAAGTTAAAAAGACAGAAGATCAAGACCCAGTGTGAAAAGTAGAATAATCCTGCTTTGCTGCGGTTCACCCACCCCCAGTATTTATTGACTGTACAGATGTAGGACTTTTTTGACCGCTATAAAATTTCAACTAACCTCTTCCATGGCAGATTATGCTTGTGTTTCTAGGCACAGGTCACTCATACTTGACTAAGAATAAACTCTCTTTTTATTTTGCCTTAAAAAACTCTCACTGGGGTGGAATATCTCATCAGACAACAAGGCTGCTGTACATGCATGAGGACCAGGGCTTGGATTCCCAGCATCCACATAAATGCTAGTGGGTGTGATGGCTGCTTATGAGCTATAAGAAGCAGAAATACGGTAATATCCCTACCATAATCTGATGAGCTAGACAAGCTCAACTATCAAGCGATGAGTTAAGGATTTTGCTTCAACATACAAAGTGAAGCACCATGGAGAAAGATACCTGATGTCAACCTCTGACCACAACCTCCTAAACACTCATACCCATTCACATGCAAACATGAATACTTATATGTACAAGTAAAAATTTATTTAAAAAAATAAAGCATATACCATTATTTTGCACATACTGTATTCATATGCACATATTATATTAATATGCCCACAGAGAGACATACATAAGACTCTGTAATAGAAAATCATTCTAGTTTATATATGGTTGAAGCTCTTATGGGGAGGATGGTCTGAGGACAATCAGGATCCACTGGAGAACAAGGATAGTCAAGTAGTTTAAGAGTGCTTTCTGAGATATTTGCTCTGTGTCACCCCAAGAAGCAAATCAAGAACAAGGCACTACATCTGTGCACAGGCAAATTATAGTCCAATTGTTTGCTAATTATCAAAGTCAAAGATAATCAAATATATAAAACTGAAATAGAATTGACTTCAATTTTTTTCTACCTTATAAAATGTCTACATTCTCTTAGTGATCAGAAAAATAATTTTAATGTTTTTTGAGAATTTCATACGTAAATATTGTATTTACATTGTTTTAATGCCTCCCCCTTCCAGTTTTTCAATGAATTGGGGGAAAGTGGGCTGTTGGAGAAGTAATTCTTTTTTTATAATTTTTATTATATTTTATTTTATTTTACAATATAATTTAGTTCTACATATCAGCCACAGATTCTCTTGTTCTCCCCACTCCTGCCCCCTCCCCTTCCCCCCAGCCCATCCCCCATTCCCACCTCCTCCAGGGCAAAGCCTCCGGGTGGAGCTCTGGGAGTCCAATTGGCAAGAGAGAGGAGGGTTTATATGAGCGAGAATTGTTGAGACCAAGGTTGGATAAAGCACAGGGACAAATAGCCAAACTAATGGAAACACATGAACTATGAACCAATGGCTGAGGGGCCCCCAACTGGATCAAGCCCTCTGAATAGGTGAGACAGTTGATTGGCTTGATCTGTTTGGGAGGCATCCAGGCAGTGGGACCAGGTCCTGTGCTCAGTGCATGAGTTGGCTGTTTGAAACCTGGGGCTTATGCAGGGACGCTTGGCTCAGCCTGGGAGGAGGGGACTGGACCTGCCTGGACTGAGTCTACCAGGTTGATCTCAATCTTGGGCATATACCCAAGGAATGCTCAATCATACCACAAGGGCACTTGCTCAGCTATGTTCATATCAGCATTGTTTGTAATTGCCAGAACCTGGAAACAACCTAGATGCCCTTCAACTGAAGAATGGATAAATAAAATGTGGTACATATGCATAATGGAATACTACTCAGCAGAGAAAAACAATGATATCATGAGGTTTGCAGGCAAATGGATGGATCTAGAAAAAAATCATCCTGAGTGAGGTAACCCAGACTCAGAAAGACAAACATGGTATGTACTCACTCATAAGAGGATACTAGATGTGGAACAAGGATGACTGGACTGCTACTCACAACACCAGGGAGGCTACCTGGAAAACAGGAAAAGTAATTCTTATCAGTCAGTGCTCTGTAGCATGACTGGACTAGGGAGGAACCAGTGACAGCCTTTGCCACCACAGCTGGAGTCATCAGACCATGTGATTCAACTGAGCAGCTATTGTCATGCAGTGTGGAAGCAGATGCAGACGAGGGACTTCCCTGCTAACTTCCTCCAATGATACTGTTGCCCTTAACATACAATCTAAGATCATTATCAACACATAGAAACATCATCGCTAACTTTCCATTGACTCTCGTCTAGTCTCATTTACTGTCAAGGTTTTGGCTACCTGTAATTCAGTATCCTTGGCCATCTCTCCATTTATTGGTATACTTCGGGATCTTTTGTGTTATGGGCCTCCCACCACACTGTCCTAAATAACTCCTACTCTAGTAGGTTCTATTTATTCGTGGCATTATTTTCTGACCAATCCAAACCATAATCATGTCAGTCTCTTCTTTACTTGCTGATCAAGTATTCTGTCATTTTCTTTTGTAATTCTTTGTTTAATGATAATAGGTTTTGTATTCTATATGTGAATTATGTGTTGTTCTCATCACGCAGAAACTTCTTTGAGAGCAGGAATGGTGTCTGTCTTATTCCTTGTTGTATTCTGAGCACCGTGTTGGGTTGTAGAACAAACATAATTCCTAACTGGCACTACACAATGCTGTACCCTAACATGATATGAAACAATTTAAAAAGTTTCCAGATATATGCTCATTAGAATGACATGAAACTTGTAGCTTAAAATAGAAAATTCTCAGTTCTACTGCAACAGAACCAATTCCAACCGAGGTGTTCCTTAGCTATCTGTGATTTCAAACACATTTTCAACCACCATGTTCCTGAAGCCCCACTTAGTGAACTTTAAAGACTATAAGAAATAATTAACTCATGTGTAAAGTGGAAACTGCTTGTCTCATGCCCTCTGATTCACCATGCTTTATTCTTAATTTGGTGAGATAATAGAATAAATTACTCTGGTTTCAAGCACATAATTTCAAGTATATCTTTTTATGATTATTGAGACTAGCACCAAATGCCCTTAATATAAAAGTGAGCATAAGAGCCCAAATTGACTTCCCGTAAAGCCCTATTTATAAGCTTTGAGTGTTTACAATTTAATAGTTTCCAATGTTTATGGTGTTCTTTCAAAAAAAATTTTTTGCCTTAAACCATTTTTCCCTCTACTGATGGTGTGCTTTATTAAAAATTCAATAATTGAATTTCAGCAGCAGAGATTGTAAAATACTATATTACATTTATGGTGAGGCATAAAGATCTTCAAGTCCTTCTTGGCTAACACTGCCATCCAGAAAATTATTTTTTTATTATTGAGATGTTTTGAGGGTTTTTTTAATAATGTGGTTATTAGGTCAAATATGACCAAGGGAAATTCTACTTCTAATAAAGACTCTAAAACCACATTTACTTAATAGAGATAAAGTCTTTTACCCACTGGATAATACAGTCTCTAGTACTTGCTTCTGTTTAACTGTGTACTAAGAAAATATTGTGGGAAGTAAAGCAATATTAGATTATCCAAATGACTTTGAGACAAATATGTTTGAAGTATTTTAACAGAAACTCACTTATTTTTCTTCATGGCCACCATGCGTTTTCTATGTTTGTTCCTGCCTTTCAGACAGGGTTTTATACTGTAGCTCAGGCTACCCTGGAATTCACTACGTAGTGAAGAGGAATACACGAGTGAAGACTAGTTTCAATTCCCAGCAATCCTCCTGCCCCACACTCGTGAGTACTATGTGAGTCACCTTACCCAGTCTTCACATAAAAATATTATAAGCAATCATTCAATTAATTGCCAAGGATATTAAAAGGCATGGAATATGTGGTACTACGGGATTTATAAAATGAAATCAAGTCATTGAAATATCAATACACTACATATTTGATATTTGTTCTAAGGAAAATTACAAGTGACCCAGTTCTTCCCTAAAGCCTCAGGGAGAAGCAGTTTCAGACCTTTAGATATTTTCCATACACAGGTTCAAACCCAGGATAGAATCATCCCAGAATCACCTTAGCTTTCCAAACCACTCCTCCTATCCCCTTTCTAGGACTCTGTAAATGCACAGTCCCCTCCCAGATCCAAATCCCCTCCTAGAAGCACAAACTGAAATGCAGACGGGGAGAGTCAGTTTTTCACTTTTCTTTGTGTATTAGTGTGCTTCTCCACCTGCCCCTGCCTGCTTTATTCATGTAGCCGCTCATTTCCTCCCTCAGGACTTTCTTCAATTTTCCTTAAACACTCCTATTTCCATTGAGCATTGGGATTACAAGATAAAATATGTTTCTTACCCTAAAGCTTCCGTTTTTTTGTTTGTTTTATTGAAAATTGATTTTTTTTTTCATTTATGCTCTCCCCACACTACTTCTCCCAGTTCCTCCCCACCTCCCCTCTCATCTGGATCTACCCATTTTCTGATTAGAAAACAAACAGGCACCTAAAAGATACTCACAAAATAAGACAAAAGCAAACACATCAGAACAGGACAAAACAAACAAACAGAAGGAGAATAGTCCAAGAAAAGGACCCAAACTAGACATCAATACAGAAACTCACTCTCATACACTCTGGAATCCCACAAAACCATAAAACTAGAAGTCAGAATGTATGTGCAAAGGACCTGGTGAGGCAGAGGGAGGAGAGGGAAAGGTAAAATTTTTAAAAAGTTGAATTTTTAAAAAATGAAAGAAAGAAAAGGTTCTGACACAACGTTGTGAGACAAGAAAGCTGCAAACATGCTGTTCAGTTCATTTTCTGTTGCTCATCTACTGCAGAGCAGGAAGCCTATCTTTAAGAGTAGTTCATACCGGGCAGTGGTGGCCCACACCTTTAATCCCAGCACATAGGAGGTAGAGGCAGGCGGATCTCTGTGAGTTCAAGACCAAGCTGAACTACAGATAGAGTTCCGAAATAGTCAAGGCTATACAGTGAAACCCTGTCTTGAAAAACAAAAACAAACAAACAAAAAACAAGAAACAAAAACAAAAACAAAACAAAAAAAAGAGTTCCTTTCCCCAGTGAGACTCCCTGGGAGAAAACTAAAATTGTAGCTAGCTTCTGGGTTAGAGGTGGAGCATGTGATCACTTCTCCTCCCAACTCTAGAATCCCCTCTGGTGCCGACCCATGCAGGCCCTGTGCATGCTGCCTCAGTCCTGTTGATTTAGAGGGCCCTGTTTTCTTGGTGTCCTCCATCTACACTGACTCTTATCCTCTTTCTGTCTCTTGTTCTGCAGGATTCCCTGAGCCCTGAGGGAAGGCATTCCATCTTGTGGCATGTGCCTTAAGTTAATGCAACTGTAGCACTAGCATATCTTTCAGGCAGACCACCATTGTAGGCTGAATGGCTTGTAGTTAGGTTAATGTTTATCTTTCTCCTTTGGTAGTGTGCGGAACACTTTCCTGTACCAAGAAGTCTAACCCGTAGGGATGAAGGCTCTATGGAAGAACCAGTGACATCTCCAGGTTCAATGAGTTGTGTAGGTTTTGTCTTCAGCAACAAGGTATGACTGTCAGCTTGTGGAGAGCAACCTATAGTCTTGGCAATGGCCTGGCTTCTTTGGGAGTTCCCATAGGATCCTTTTGGCCAACAACTCAATTAAATATAACCCAATCCAGGGACTGGAAGCTTCATTTGGTGGCAGGTAATATCCACTTGGGGCTTTATCCCTCCCATTATTTGACAGTTTCACTTAGATCATCTTCATATATGTATATATTTTGGAAGCTTCTACTGTATGAAGTGTCCATACTGCCTCTCTACAGGCACTTAAAAGATAACTTGCTTTCCCCATGTTCCATCCCTGGTCCTCCTTTTCTGTCCCCTTCCCTGCTTGATCCTCCCATTCGCATCCCCTCACCCTCACCTCAGGTCTGTCCATTCATAACTATCTATTCCATTTCTTTTTCTAAGTAGCTCTGTCCATCACCCCCAGTCCCTTTCTCTATATGTAACCTCTATAGTTAGACATATTATACCTTAGTTATCATCTGCTTAACAGCTAATATCCACATATAAGCAAATACACAGCATATTTATAATTCTGGGCCTGGGTTACCTCACACTTGATAATTTTTTTCTATCTCCATCAATTTACCTGTGAATTTGGTGGTTTCATTCTTTTAACAGTGAATAATATTCCATCATGTAAATGTACCACATTTTCTTTATCCATTCATCTGTTGAGGAACATCTAGGATGTTTACAATTCCTGGCCACTATGAACAGAAAAGAAATGAATATAGTTGAGCAAGTGTCTCTATGGTAAGATGGAGTATGCTTTGAGTATATGCCCAATGGTGCTAAAGCAGGGTCTTGAGGTAAAATAATTGTAAGCCTTTCAATGTAAAAAAGTCTATAGATAAAAATATAGAACATGGGCTTATCCCACTTTCAAGACATCCTCCCTGATACAGGAGCCCATTACAATTTTTCTAGATAAAACTTTAGTCACTTGTCCTTTGTTAAATAAATAGATAACAAAGAAGACTACTATTTTTACAGAACTTTAAATGGTTGCTTATGCAAACAACAATGGAATTTTGGAATGAAGATGGATAATAAGTATAGCTATGAAGACTTGTAAACGGTTTGCATAGGTTAGAACACCCAGCAGGATGCCAAAGGTAAGCACAAGTCTCACAGTTTGATATGAGAGAAAGAGGTTATATGAATACTTTCACCTCCAGTGACAATGTATCATTGTGGGACATATATAAAATAATACCAGGACACTGGTATGTTTTCTACAGCTCTGGAATGCCAAGGGAATATGTCACATCCACAATTTATCACTGTGTCTTCAAGTCTCTCCTATAAGAAGTGCTGTGTTGTTCCAAGTAGAAGAACTTTTCACATCCCAGGGTTAGGGAGTGATCTCATATTAGGATTCTCTTCTACAGCACTTAGAAAAATTCTGAATATCTACTGGAAGAATAATATAATAGAAGTACATTAAGCCATAGTTCATTTCACCATTGCACCATTATATTCAGCTACATCTAAGATTGTCTAAGAGAAAGAAAGAAAAGGTAGGCATACATAATCTGACAAAGGTCTAACTAAATTCTGGTCAGGTAATATCTTGAATATGAGGAATAACATGGAAGGCTTTGCTTGCAAAACAGCCCTAGATGTACAAGGGCTCTTATGAATGGTAGCTACAACAGTAGTGACAATACAATCAGCATCCATGCTGTCTACAGGGTCTTGGGCACCAGCATTCTTATTTTATTCCATTTAGCATTTCCACTTCTGTAATGCAAACACATGGGCTTGAGAAGTACTAATGACATTTTTATAAGGTAGCAGCAATGGTTCTTGGAGAGTTCTGCAGTAAGAAGCTGCTGGCACAATTTACAGTTACTGTCAGGAGCATTTACAGACAAAAGACATAGGCTAGGTGGTATTAACAAGAAAGTTGCCATGATTTGTATATTTGTTCCCTCCAAATTGATGTTTAGGCTTAACTGCCATTGGGATAGTATTAAGAAGTGGGATCTTCAAGAAGGGATAAATTGCCCTCATGAATGGACCAGTGTCACTGCTGTGAGTACTGGCTCTTTATCACAGAACAGCACCCCTTACAAAAGACAAGCTCAGCCACTTTTTTTCCTCTCTTGCCCTACCTTTACATTGTGGTCATATGCTGCTTTCTACCATGTTTTGATGCAACAGACCCTCACTAGATGCCAGGAATTTCACTCTGGACTTCTCAGCCTATCAAACTAGAAGCTTACACATTCCTGATAGTACCAATTCTCCAATATGTTGCATCCTGTTACAGCAATACAAAATGACTAAAGTAATGGTGCAATAGAAGGAAAATACCTTCACAGAGCTAAGGGATCATGGGGTGACAATTTTTGTTAGAGGACAGAAATAAGGTGGGGAAAAAACTTAGACAGTAGAAGGGAAGTTTTCCATTGTCTACTCCTCTATCCCCCACCCCCACCCCAGGGTCAGGCACACTCTAAGCTGACCTATGTAGATAGAGGCTTTAGGAGCGCTGAGCACCAGACTGCCATGTGGACACAGTCTGGAGAACAGTCTGCAAACACAGGCTCCAGGCTGGACCTCACAACAAGCCAAATAAAAAGCTTAGGGAATTAATAACTACCAGCTATGTCCTATTTAACAAAGTGATGTTCTTCATGTTGAAATGAAATGACATTCACCAAAATAAAATATGTAATTCATATATCTATATAGATATAGATATGATGAAGATGGAAATGTTCTAGATTCATAACAATGTTCATAACCATCTAACACTGGTATAAGAGCTGAAAGAGATATATTTGAACAGATATTTCTGCACTGATATTAATGAAAACAAACTATAAAAAGCTGTAATTTTGACATAAATACAAAAAGTGAGGAAAAAGAGTTAAAACACAAAAAATAGAGGTGATTCAAACAAATAAAATTAGAAATGGAAAAAGATATTACAACCAATTTCACAGAAATACAAAAGATCATAAAAGGTGGTTATGAACAATTATATGCCCCAAGATGGAAAACCTAGAAAAAAATGGATACATTCCTGACACAGGCAACCTTCTAAGATTGAATTCTGGAGGAACAGAAAAATAAAATAAATCAATAACAAGAGAGATTGAATCACTATTAAAAAGTCTGCCATGAAAGAAGTGCTGGGACCTGATAGCACTGCTGAATTCTACTAAGAATATGTACTATTCTTTAAAGTTTATATTTATCTGGCACATAAAGGTTGTACATATTAATGAGACATGAAGTTTCTACCAATGTATGTTGTATAATATTCCAGTAAGGTTATATATATTTACCTTATCCATAATTTATTATTTCTTTACGGTAAAAGCATTCTGAATTCTTTCACAGATTTGTGATGTTTTTTGTTCTTCATGGTCAATTTTGTCACTTATAGTCAATATGTATTACAATAGCAAATACAAGCTTTTTATTACTTTCTGTAACTTGGTAACCCACTACCATGTTCCTTGGCAGCTGGTAAAATAAGTCTACGCTCAACTATACTGTAAAAAATCAACTTTTTAAGGTTCTGCCTGTGAGACAGAGCATGAAGTACTGGTCTTTCTGTGCCTCGATTCCCCTCCACCAACCTGCTTTGTGCACTGCTGAAGGCTGGACCTAGAAACTTGCATTTCTGAGACAACAGTGCACCACTGACCTACAACCCAACCCCCTGCCTCTTGTCACTTAATATGATGATCTTCAGTCCCTCCACCCAGTGTCATAAAGACAACATTTCATTCTTTTTTTAAAAGAAAATATCTTTTCTGTATCATATATCCAATACTTTTTCTTTGCTATTCAATATTTTTTCTCATTTCTTGGCAAACTGGACAGCAATGACTGTAGAATACAAAGGTCTCATCAACACGCATGCTTCATTTGCTTTGGATACTGTCTTGGTCACTGTTCTATTGCTGTGAAGAGATACCATGGCCACAGCAATTCTTATGAAAGAAAGAGTTTAACTGGGGCTGGCTTACAGTATCAGAGGTTTAGTCCGTATCATCGTGGTTAACAGCATGGTGGTACACAGGCAAACGTGGTACTGAAGAGGTAACTGAGAGTTTTACAGGTGGATCTGCAAGCAGCAGGAAGAAAGAGACACTGGGGCCTGCCTTGTGCTTTTGAAACCTCAAAGCCTATCCCCAGTGACAAGCTTCCTCCAACAAGGCCACACCTCCTAATGATTTTCAAATAGGACCACTCTCTGATAACTAAGCATTTGAATATATGAGCCTCTGGGGGCTACTTTTATTCAAACCACAAATACATACTCAGTAGTTGTATTGCTAGTTCTGTTCCTGGACTTAGGGGTCATAGTCTGTGTACCAACAAACCAGATATAGCTGCCTGCCCTCAATAAGCCAATTAAATGAATCAATTAATAGTGAAAAACAGACTGAGGAAGAAGGACATAGAATTCCAGTGACTACCCTAAACCCATCTCCAGGGTTTCTGACATGAGGTAGGTTTTAAAGAGAAAGCAAATGCAAGAGAGAGCCTGGAGAGATGGCTCAGTGGTTATGAACACTTGTTGCTCTTACAAAAGACCTGAGTTGGGTCCTCAGCACCCACGTGCTGGCTCACAACTGTCTGTAACTCTAGTTCCAGAGGATCCAATGTCTTCTTCTGGGCACTGCACACATGTGATACACATACATACATAGGCAAATCACCCAAACACATAGAATTAAAATAAATCTTTTTACAAAGATAGGAAAAGCTATATGCAAATTAATAAATCTGATATACTGTATCAAGAGAATGACAATGATCCATATGTTAATATATTAGGCAGACAGAAGAAGCTAGATAAAATTCAGTAATCATGACTGCGTGAGGTGGTAGATATCTTAGTGATTACATTATAGTAATCATTTCACAATGTATATCAAGACATAATACTGTACATGGTAAATATATATTTTTGTCAACTACACTGCAGTGAAGCAAACAGGGGAGAAACCATTGATAGATCTAAAAAGAGTGACCAGGTCCTCAAATGTGTGTGAGACATTCACTGACAATATCAGCATCTTCAAGTTCTTCAGGGAGATTGTAATTTCCAAAGATTAAGCAGGCCGAGTCAAAGATATATCCTGTTAGGATTTATTTCTGTATCATCAGAAAGGGATTTTTTTTCCAGGAAGTACAATCTGGAAGACTGATTAGGCATGGGAAGTAGATGATTCGGTAGATGGTACTGAAATAAGTACCATCTTTTCACTTAGGATGTAGATGATGTGAATTACCAAGACAAATGTAACCAAAGAATCAGGTATGTGGAGAATGAGGGAATAAGATTGCTTGGAGAGGTGACACTCTACATATTCTCGGTGAAGGATACCAGTAGAAATATTTTACAGAGTATTCAGTAGAATTTATCACAGGAGTCATTAGTAAATTCAAATAAACAAAAAAAAAAGTATTTAACTTGGCAATTTGAGTTGATTATCTGTGTTGAGAACATTCTCAGTAGAGGTGAAGTCCACATTTTAGGAGCATTTGGGTATGTGTATTCCTTGTGCTTTCTTGGCTGTTTTAGTTATTTATTGTTTATTTATTTTTTTCTTCTGGTGTGTTTGCCTGCTTATTTTCTAAAGAGAGATGGATAGAGGAAGTGGAATTGGATGGGTGGGGAGGTAGGATCTAGAAGGAGATGAGGGAGTGAAAACCATAATAAGAATATTGTATAATTTTCAATAAAAAATAAATAAAACTCTAAAAAGGGGAAACAAGGACAAAAGGAAGGTCAAAAATGTTTCTAGGCTGATTTATTACAAATAAAATGAGGAAGAACTGGAAAAACGAAAGGAACATGGTATAAAGAAATGGGCACTGACATCAGACAACTTAAATTTGGGGCAGAGGGGGAATTTTGAAAGCTGTGATCAAGAAACCTTAGTCAATTAGGCCAACCCATGTTGGCTTGTCTCTCTGATAGATCCTTGCATGCTACAAGCAGATATTTTCTTGAAGAAGGAGGTACATCATGAAGGCATGGGAGTGAGTCTATCTACCTGGAGCTACTGTCCAGGGAAGCAAGTACTAATCATTAGTACTTAATGAGTTCTACTGTTCCAGGTGTCCAGTCTCTGTAGGCTGATTCTAAGGGCATTGTGATAGCCTCCCAAAGGGGTCCACAGCCGGATTCATTCCCTGTTGCCAGTAATATCATCATTACAGCATATGACATTTGCCTTTCTTCTTTCTTAATCCAGTTTTCCAAAATCCCTCACTTGAGCATTCTGGAATCTTTCAAATAGACTCCATGCACACACATACTTTCTTTAGGTTTGCTTAGGGACAAATTCAGACAGAAAGTGCCAGTAATACGTCATCTAGGAATCAGTCTTCAAAAGTAAATCCCCTTGCTGATGAACAAAGATTAAACATTGCAGATTTAGACAACAACTAACCCAAATCCACTTTTCAGTGAGATTTGGTTGATATGTTGATAGACCCAGGCCAGCCAGTACTTTTGGTGACGTCCTTCCTGGGCGTGTCCCAGCCACGCCCATCAGTCTTCTAGCCTTGACGGTAGGTGGATATACGGATTGTTGCGTATGGTAATCAGACTGAGAAAGTCCCGCCCTAGACTTCTGTGTTTTTCAGCTCATTTAAATAAAGCCTGACCTGTTCAGCACTGAGCGGGATGCCTCTCCAACACCTCCCAGACCACTTTTCTGCTCAGTGCTTTCTTGTGACCCTCCTTGTGACCTTGCTGTCTACATCTTCTCATGCCTGTGGTAAGCCACCAACATTTGCAAACATGAAGCTCAAAGGCAATCCTAAAACCAGTTATGGGGTTGGGGAGCAAGTACAATATACATGTAGACCAGGATACATAAGACAACCTGCTTTCAACATCTCCAGTGTGTGTGCTGCAAACGGCCAGTGGTCACCCGTTTCAAAGAATGCTTGTTACAAAAAATCATGTCCAAGGCAAGATGATCCCGTAAACGGCCAAGTAAACTACCTGAACGGAAGTTCTGAGTTTGGTACACAAATTCAATACGTTTGCAATCCTGGATTTTACTTAATTGGTGAAGGAGTTCTATATTGTATTCTTCTTTCAGAATCAGATGTTCACTGGAGTGCTGAACCCCCAGTATGTTCAAAGATTTTGTGTCAACCACCTCCAAATATAACAAATGGAGAATTCTTCCCAAGTCACAAAGATGTATTTGAATATCATGAAGTGGCAACTTACCGATGTAACCACGTTCCTGGCGAGGATGAACTATCACTTGTTGGCGAGAGCAAGATTTATTGCTCTGAAAATAGATTATGGAGTGCTAACCCTCCTGAGTGCAAAGTGGTCAAATGTCCACGTCCCGTGATTCAAAATGGGAGACAGACATCAGGATTCAGCAAGAAATATTCCTATAGAGCAAAGGTCATGTTTGAATGTAACCAGGGGCTTTTCCTCCATGGGAGCGACATCGTCATGTGTGAGGGTGACAGTACATGGCAGCCACCAATTCCAACCTGTCGGAGTGAGCCACCTCCTCCCCCTCCCACAACACCTTCCAGTATAGGTGTTCCAAACTCTACCAAAGGAGCACCACTTGATTTTGGAGATTCAAAGGGATGGATCATTTCGCTGATAGTGATGGCCGTGTTGGAGCTATAGTAATTTGCATTAGCTATTCAAACATCCTCAAAGGGAGGAGAAAGGAAAGAGGAAGAAACTGAAAATGTCACCTGCCAGAATAAATTAACTATTCTAAGCAGAGCAGGTTGAGTGGTTTCCACACACTTTTATATTCTTTTTTTTTTTTTAGATTTATTTATTTATTTATTATGTATACAGTGTTCCGCCTACATGCATGCTTGCAGGCCAGAAGAGGGCACCAGATCTCATTACAGATGGTTGTGAGCCACCATGTGGTTGCTGGGAATTGAACTCAGGACCTCTGGAAGAGCACCCAGTGCTCTTAACCTCTGAGCCATCTCTCCAGCCCTATTCTTATTTTTTAATACTATTAAAAAATCTCCAGATATACAATAACTGTTCTGTAATTTCTCTCTCGTAGATGCAACTGTTCAGTCATAATGGGAATGTAATGGGAGCATAATGTGCCTTGAACGTCACTATTCTTTGATACTTTTTGAAGTTGAGTTAGGAACATATTTCCTATTTACCCTTAAATAAAACATGTAAACACACACACACACACACACACACACACACACACACACACACACTATCTTTGGCAGTATTAGTGCATAAAAATTGTAAGATCTGTGCACTATGCAGTTCAAAATAACACTATCTTTCATTAATAAATGATGATTTGAGGGTTTTTTTGCACAAGCACTAATGCTAACTCTTTATGTTCATTCTTTTTATGTGTGAAAATCCTAACATAACATGCAATTTTCATTTAAGAAAGCACTTACAAGTATAAATACACTGTGTCAACTTTTAGTCTTTAAAACCATATAATCTGAAATGTAAGACTAGGACAAGTTTGGTTTCCTTGACTAGGAATATTATAAAATTTTCATAAATTAATCAGTGACATTCTTTTTCATTTTTGTGGTTTTGTAATATCATTATTACTTATTTAAAAAAGCTTAAATGTTATGTATGGTACTTGTTTCTACCTTAATAAACACCAGTAAATGAGTATAAAAGTTCAGTAAGATTTCAGAATCAGATGTGTACCTCTAAGAGTTAGCATAGCTTAAAATCCATAGTACAATTGGCTCTTGGTTCCAAGTGAATGACTTGACCTTGTGTTTTCCTTAAAGAAAATTTCATATATTCAGTAACCCACTTTAAGACCTGGCTATGGGTGGTTCTAACCCCTCTCCAATATACAGATATCTTATTTTAATCATGTCATCAATAAGTAGGTTGTTTCATATAGAGTAAATTCAAACTCAACTTGTATCAGAATCTAGTCTACTTACAACAGCTTTCCATTAGAAGCACTCAGATCTGGAGTATCAGTTCTTATTTTATCTCCTGAAATGCTGGAAGTCAAGCAACATAGTTCACAAGGAACAGCAATAATCTTAAAATAAACTAATAACATTTTAACTGACTATTTTATGCTTAAATAGATTTTACTCTTACACCAAACATTTTGATCCTAACACTGAAAAAAGATTTCAATTCATTATTGATATTTGAGATTTTGTTTGACAAATAATTTACCATAGTGTGAAATCACACTAATTTTCTAATAAAAAAGTTCAAATAAAAGGAAAAGAAACATATTTGGATTAAAAGATTTTAAGAGCAAAAATACAGCATATTGACAATTTTCATACACTGTGGCAGTAATTTTTTATTTTATTAAAAACTAGCTCTTCAAATCTGTTGAGAATATGTCTGTACATCTGACCTTGGACATAGCAGTGTAGGTCTGTAATCTCATCTACACCTGAGGCTGAGGAAGGAGGTTATAGTATTTAAGGACCAAGTTGGGTTACAGAGTGAGTTGAAGGCCAACACAGGTAACTCTTTACTCTTCAAAAGTAAAAAGAGTGTTAGGGATATAGCTGAGCAGTACAGTGCTTGACTGGCATTCAGTCCCCAGTAGCAAACACACATACACATACACACACACACACACACACACACACACACACACACACACACCATCTTAATTTCTCAAGAGGTCCCTGGTCCCTGGCTTCTGCTTGACCAAATTTGATTGACCTAAGTGATCTGTTCCCACTACCAGTGTGCACAGCCATTACCATGACTGCTCCTCAGTAGTCTTTTAAAGCTAGGAAGTTAACACTCTTCTCCTTGACCATGCTCAATATACAGTTGCCCACCAGATTGTTTGAGTGTTATTTAGACATCAATTACCACTAATTAAAACAAGGTTCTTCCACTCCTGTCTTGAAGGGATTCAGCTACCAGAACATCTGGATTGAAAGAGGCATCCATGCCAGCTGCCATAATACTCCAAAACTGTGAGACCATATTACTCAACAAAGGCTGCTGAACTGGCAATGTGTTTTAGAATTTAATTGGACATATTGTTCTTAATCCCAGCTGCTGACTAGCTAAAGTTTCATGGAGCTAACCTAACACAAATATTCAAGACACACACAAATATGTACACATATTTACACAAACACACATATATACATACACATATGTACATAAATATGCATATGTATTGTCTCTGTATAATCTTGATTCAAGCTTGTCTCTTGGAGGGATGCTGTCATCATGACTTTCCTCCCCTTCATGAGATTTCTCAATATACTAACTAATGGACTTAAATATTTCCTGAAAGTTCTAACCCTGTCTTAGAAGATCCCACATATCTCAAGGTTTTAAAGTTTCTTATTAAACTGAATAAGAACAAAGAGGAAGAGAGGTGATGGGGAGAAAGAAACATAACATAGTGAAAGAGCTAAAAAAAAAAAAGACATAAATTGCTGGGCAGCAGTAGTTCACGCCTTTAATTCCAGCACTCGGGAGGCAGAGGCAGGCAGATCTCTGTGAATTCGATGCCAGCCTGGTCTACAGAGTGAGATCCAGGACCTGCACCAAAACTACACTTTTGAGAAACCCTGTCACGAAAAAAAAAAAAAAAGTCAATTGTTTCAAATGCAAGAGATGATTAAATAAACTATAAAATTAACAAGTCTGTAGAGGCATAAACTTTATTTAATATGAAGTATATAAAGCATTTTTTATTTCACTCTTGTATTCTAGGCTAACCTTAAACTCATGATATTCATGACTGAGCCCCCATATACTAAGATTATAGGTACACACCACTGCAGTTGGCTGCACAAAGAGTTCATAAGAGCAATGAAGTGCTCAAATTTAATTTTTTTTTAAAAATTAAGGCACAAAATAAAGGGTGATCATAACTATGTTAAATAAAAACTTGGAAGGCAGTAAATGTTTTTAAGTGTTATCAGTGCTTTTCCAATCATCCCTAGAGTGATAATGTTATGATTTGAATATGAAATGTACACAACAGCCTTTTTTTGTAGAATATTTGATCCACTGCTGATGGTATTATTTTGTAAGGTTCTGGAAACTATAGGGTTGTGTCTAACGGAAGGACATGTCATTAAAGTCATGTTCTTGGGAGCGACTGCATCATGTCCCAGTGTTTACAATGGGTCTTAAGAAAATGAGACCACACCAACCAAAGCATTTTGGCAAGAGAAGAATTTTGCTTCTGCATAGGAGTGCGTAGTGACACTTAAGCAAGGAAGCAGGGTGGCATGTGCAGGAGGGAGGCCAATTGGGTTTCTGTGTCTAATGTGATGGGGTCCTTATTCTGAATGGTCAGGGCTCAGCCACAAAGTCTTAAATAATGACTGGGGGACTCTTTTAAAAGATGGAAATTATTAAATTATTATGTCTCTTAACTTTTGATAGACTAGACAGAACAACTTAGATTTCCCATAACAGGACTCTCTCTCTCTCTCTCTCTCTCTCTCTCTCTCTCTCTCTCTCTCTCTCTCTCTCAGGAAGGAATGTCAAATGTCTCTCATCTCATCCTTCCCATCACCACCACCACCACCACAATGGTCTTCTCAAGCACATTGGTCAAGAAACAATGGGCTGGGACTTTTGAAAAGTGAGCAGAAGTAAGTCTTTCCTCCAATACTCTGACCAATACTCTGTCACAGTGATGGAAGAGTAACCAGGAGAGAAAACTGATGCCTGCAATGGGACTGTTGCTATGACCAAACCCAACCATGTGGTTTTTAGTTACTTGTTACCAGTTTTCTGGAATTGAGAAAAGTTTGGAGACACAGATTAGAAAAGCCATAGAATTTTATAAACAGAATGGACAATTCTGGATGATCTCAGATAAGAATGATACAAAAAAATTGACCAGTGGTGGCCTGTGAGGCAGTCCATCAGGAAAAGTTGTTTGTCACGTAAGCCCAGTCACATGATTGATTATTGGGACACACGTTAAGAGGGAGGAAGAGAACTAGTTCCACAAAGTTGTCTTATGGAGTCCACACATGAGCCACTATGGCCGTGCTCCTGTGCCCAAAGGTCTTGCATCCTTCCAATCCATGTTACTCTTCTCTCATCTCTTCATTTTGCAATGAGACACTTTACTCTGCTCCTTCATATCTGGGGCTTATGTAACCTGCATTTCATTTTACAGGAGCTCAGAGATCAGAGATTACCTGGATTCTCAGAGGAGACTTTGAACTTAAGACTCTTGAAATGATGTTGGAATTGTGATGACTTAGGGGACTCCCAGAGAGGGACTAAATGCATTTTGCAATATGATTTGAGGAGGAGTCAGCATATGAAATGTCCCCACAGACTCAAGTGTTGAATGCTTGGTTCCCAGCTCCTAACATTATTTTGAGAGTTTCTAGAAGGTGAAGTGAGGACCTGTTGGAGGTAATGGATCACTGGAGACATTTGCAAATGAGACTTGGTCTCTGGTCCCTTCCTTCATGTTTCCTATCTACTCTGCGGGAATGAGCCCCATCTTCATAGGCTCCTGCCACCAAAATATTGTACCCAAGTTTGTGAAATCAAGCAATCATGAGTTGACTCCTCCTAAAGTGAGCCAAAATAAATACATCCACTCTAAGTTGTTATGTCAAGTATTTTATCACAGTATTATATATATCTACTGCACATGTAAATACAAATAGATTGCATATGTGATATATGCATGTGTATGTGATATGTGCATATGTTAAACTTGACTTTATAAAATACAAAGACTAGGAACAAACTTCCCATCTAATTCCAATACCCACTCTGCTGAGTACCAGTCTCTATTTTCTCTCTCACTCCTCTTAGCATCACACTTCCGTTGCAATAGATTCATTTAGAAAAATACGTGACTTTGGTGCCCATATCATATAAAAGAGCCCATAGAATCCCCTACTTTTCCTCATATTTACAGCCCTAAAAGTTTAGTACAAACAGGTCAGTAACTATATCCTCAAGGTCCGGATGCATTGCTAATGCTATGTCCAGAGTGAGAACTCACTCTAGCGATGGGCTTTCTTTTCAAGCAACATCAGCTTGGTTCATGTTTAGACTACATTTTTTTAAATGGAATGGGATTCAGACATAACTAGTATCTGTGCAGACTGGGAATGTTTATCTCTAAAATCAGAAACAATTGATTGACTTTGGAGTATGAACTCTGCACTTTCTGTGGAAAATACAACCATACAAACACCAAGTGAAATCCCAGTAATTCTCACCACCTGCCACAAGAGGACACTGTTACTGACAATGTGACCTAAGTCCTTCAGTCCCTAATGCAAGGAAGGCCTCAGGCAAATCCCATACCTCTCTGATGAGCCACTGAGACTGTAATAAGAATTTAGTTAGTACAAAAAAGCCAATTCCTCATACCTTGTCATACTAAAGTGCCAAGAGCCATCCTCAGCGATGAACAGGTCCCAGCAGAGTATGTAAGGAGTTGGTGGGGGCCAGAGGTGAGCCAGGCAATAGTGATGGTGAGAATTTTTCAACTTGACTGACTAGTAGCCAGAGTGCTTCTTTATTTATACAGAATTTAGTAAGAAAGGATACATCATGTTGTTTCAAAACATAGATCATAACATTTCTGTTTTTTGGACATGTATTTCACTTCCTTTTGCTCATCTTTTAGTCATCATTAGTAAGCTATGACAGAACAGAGTTATCATTTCCAATCATTTTCCTTTAAGTTTTGACATCATTGATAAGCAGAGCAATCATTTTTACTAATTTACCCCATAACCCAATTTTTAAGAATCTAGAGGCATATAACAGCCTGTTCTCAGGCTAGTAGCTTTTGTGGTTACAAGGATACTAGACCAAAACAAAATCTTCAAGCCAGCCTGGGTGTATTGCCACATCTCAAGCTGTGCATCATTAACTCATAATGGTCAGAGTGCCCAAGAAAAATCCTCAGGCCAAAGCTGCTGCAGTTATTATTCAACTTCTGGCATAAACACAATGTTTATATTTTATATCCTTATAGAATTTGTCTATATGTCTAATCCTGGAATTCTGCTGTTAATGGTCATATGACACCACAGTGGCTCTGTATCTGCTAACGTTTCTAAGAAAGGGAGATCCTGACATCTCATTCTTTTATCATCTTCCACTCCATACTTTGATCATCAATATAAGTCTCTGTGTAAGGCTGAGGTAACTTCAGCTAATCTAACTTTGTTGCTGTATATGCCACATAATTGCCTGAGTGTGTAGTGGCAAGAGGCTTGCAATCTGAACTCTGGCCATCTCTTATAGCCCACTGAATCTTGTTGACCTTTTTAAGTTTACTTTGTTCTGATTGTCTTGTCCTGAGTAAGTACAGGGGCAGATGTTTTAAAAAATATCTCAGAACCTCATAAAGAGACCTCTGGCTTCTTTATGTGTATAACAACCTCCAAGGCATGAGAAAGACTTTCAAGTAGATAAAGATATTTCTCTAAAAGCAAGAGCGGTAGTATGCTCAGGACTTTCCTGGGGAAGCTTGGAAGCATTGCTCCTTGGAGAAGGCATAAATGACTAATACGAAACTTTCCATCAATCCAATATCCTCAAATTGTACAAATATTAAAAGTGTCCCAAGTATGCAACAGGTAGAGAAGAAAATCAAAAGGTGGCATGGCAGCCATCACGTGGCTCAGCTTTGCTGGATCTTTGTCAAGCAGTTATTGTGGTGATGCATTGTGTTCGCCAATATATTGTGCACCCTAATAAAGCTTATCTGATGATCAGAGAAAAAAGTTAGCCACTGTATTAAACAGAAGTTAGGAAACAGTAGCACATGCCTTTAATCCTAGCATTTAGGAGGCAGAGATCCATCCAGGCCTCTGTGAGTTCAAGATCACACTCGGGAACAGAGCCAGGCATGGTGACATACATCTTTAATCCCAGCACTAACCATAGAGGTCTAGAGGTCTGTACAGACAGACAGAAAGTGATGTAGTTGTGTGGAGAAAGGAAGTGAGATGCAGAACAGAAAGGCATATAAGGGTGGGTGTACAGGAAGTAGGTCTCTTTGGCTGAGGATTTCCAAGTGGTAAGAATATGGCTGGCTTCTTTCTGCTTTTCTGTTCTCTCAGTTTTTACCCCAGTATCTGGCTCTGGGTTTTTTATTAATAAGATTATTTAGCAATTTGTCTTACAAGCTGTGCTGGCTTTATGACTTCTGCCATTCCCATCAGATATGGCTGTGCCACTAAAGAAATAAAGAAACAAGGAGGAGTGGGAAGCATGGGGAAAAAAAAAGAAACGTACTGAGTATAAACAAATTTTTAAAGGCCTAAAAATTAAAACGACTTTCTCTGTTGGTAGTCATGGGATGTATACTCCCTCACCACACTTCAGATACTCTGGAAATGGTGTCAGTTTCTGTAGAGAACACAGTGTTTCTACTGTTGATTAAAAGAAATCTATCCTAAGAGGACATGAGAGCTGTGAACACAGACTGACTGTACTCAGTGAATCACTCACATTTTTGTTTTCTTGTGCCATTTATTTCTTTTCCATGGGGGACCAAGGCACTTGTTTTTCCAAAGCATCTCCCTAGTTCTACTTCTTATAGTTAGTTCCTAAAACTTAACAGACAAGGCTTTTAAGAAATAAAGTCTCTCCTTTGAAAAGAAGGCAGCTGTTCCACAATGAAAGATGATGTTCCATTTAATGTTTCTGCTCAACTCCATGAATTTGCTGCTTTCACTATGCATGTTACTTAGTGCCAGCTCCAACAACTTGTTTGTCAGGAAATATTTAATTGAATAACAGTGCTCTAGTAAAACATTTGAAATGACTTAGTGATAGGCGCTCCTGGACATAGAAAATTCTAGATACAGAAGTATATTATGTAGCACTTGAAAATATGATATCCCTGTGTATTGAGGGAAGGTAGATTTGTGAGCAAAAAGGCTATTTACAGTGCTTTTGAGTGATTACTAGCTAGCTCAAGGCTGAAGCATAAAAATTTTCAAAGCTAGTGTATTTAATTGGCCAGCAATCCACAGATGATCCATAAATCCTTTGACACAAAGCAATGCAGACTTGTAGACCAAATGAGAGGGATTCAAAAAAAATTAAGGAGCAGCAAGAATAATGAGGGAGAACACATTAGATGCTCAGAAATCCTCAGGATTGGATCAACCAAATCACAAGCTAAAATCTTATGCCTTGTGCCCCACACACACTTCACAGTCACCATTCAAATAAATTTTAGGACTTGTGTTTCTATTATCCTTTCCCTATGCCACTAAATTGCTTTTAGTTATAGTATTATTCTCCATATTACCACACTAAATTATTGCCAAGCCTTTTTCTTTAGGGTTAACAATACTATGTCATTATAAAAACTTGCTTTCTTTTAGTTTCCTCTTAGCAAGCTAATTGATTTTTTTTAACAGTCTTAGTTAGGGAAGGAAGAGAAAATGAAAATGATGCAATTAATTTTCATATCAAAAACTAAAAAAAAAGTAAGTAAACATTTCCATTATGAAGTTTTAAAAGATGTACTACATGAGCTAAAGTGAAAGATAACTCAGCTAGCATTCTCAACTAGGGGAAAATATTAGAGTTTTATTTTAACAAATGTGTCCACCATTGCTTGGTATATGAGAAATAATTATATACATAAACAAAATTAACAATTGCATTAATTACACATATACAATTATAATTGTTGTGTATATTAATATATAAATATTAATTTAGACATGTACTTAATAACACAAAAACAGACGTGTCTAGATATATGACTGCATATACTGAATATATGTGTGTGTGTGTGTGTGTGTATCATATTATATAACTGTGTTTATTAAACAAAATATAAATTAAGGTAAAATTAAAATACTTTCTTCCCATATGAAGATCATTATTAATCTGGAATTCTGTAGAATCTCACCATCCTTGAAGCCAGGGTTATTCTATCAAGGCCATTTATTCTTACATCACATGGATTAAATAAATTTGTCTGCTAATAACAAAATGCAGGAAGCCCTGGTACTGATAGTAGGAACACCAGCAATGCTTCCCTGCTCCACCCCAGGTCAGTGTTTGGAGAAAGCTTCTCTAAACATGGTGCTTGAAGACAGAGTCTGAGATACAAGCACACTGGGCTCAGGTCAGGAGAACAGGCCCTTGCCTTGACCAAATCTGTCTGTCCTAACGTTTTAAACAGATTTCCTTTCTTTCTCAGATGGCTGTTTGTAAGACTAAAAAGAGGCTCTGAAGACAACGTTGGCAGTCATTCCTCAGACTGTTCATCTTATGTTTTAAGATAGGGTATTTCTCTGGCCTGAAACTCATCAATTAAGCTAGACCAGCTGGCCAACGAGCCTCATTGAGCCAAATATCCCTGCTTTCCCAGAATTCGGATTATGAGCAAGTGCCACGGTATCCAATGTTTTTTAAAAAAAAAATTATTTGGTGATCTGGAGATTGAACTCAAGACTTGTGCAAGCTAGAGTCTGTATTTCTGTCATTAGGTCCTTATTTGTATCTGGGAATTTTTCCCAAATCAGACAAAAATAAAAAAAAGGGAAGAACAGGACACAGTTGTGAGTAACACATTTTTTTGTGTGATTTGTCAAGATATTTTCATTACACGAGCCTCAGTTTCCATATGTTTGAGGTGAAGATAATAGTAGAGGCTATCTTATATTATATTATTATTAAATTAAATTAGCTGTTATAGGCATGCCCTAAGAAATACATGTCCTAAATTAAATATATTGATATGCATCAGCTAATAGAAAGAAACAAAGCTGACAAGGTCTCATGATTAGAGGAAGTCTGAAAATTCATTCTGCTCATTTACCAGCAAGGTCAAACCCAACTGGGTAGCACAGCCCTAGCATGCTATGATACCCATTTAAGGAGACATGGCTGTCAGTTGCTTCTGAATTTATAACACAGAAATAGAGTGCCTCCATGTATTATTATGTGAGCTGTACAGCAAAATATGGAGCTGCAGATGGAAAATACAGCCTGGACTGCACTATACTCTCCACATGTTAACTTAGCCACTCAAATGAAGGAGATCCCCAACTTACATTGAATAAATGAGTAAACAGTTTAGGATGGTTATCATCTACCAGAATAGAACTGAAACTCTGCAATCAATGTATACAACATATTAATGTGCCTGACTGCTCTAGAGGTAAGGGAACTACAGCTAAGACAGGTGAAACAACTAGCCTAGTTGTCCCACGGAGAGTCTGTGGACACATTAGATTTCATCCCTGTAGTGTAAAAAGTCTGAGCTCACTTCTGGGTTTCAAAAACCCACAGATTCCTGTATGGTGATATTTTATTTGTACTGAAATGTGATTTTATTTGTATGTTAATAAATAAAGTTGCCCGGGGGTCAGAGCTAATAGCAAGACATAGCAGAAGCTGGGCGGTGGTGGTGCACACCATTAATCCCAGCACTTGGGAGGCAGAGCTAGGCGGATCTCTGTGTGGTCAAGGATACAGCCAGCATGGAGACACACACCTTTAATCTCAATACCAACCATAGAAGACCTGGAGGTCTGTATAGATGGGCAGTGACGAGGAGGTCATATGGTTGGGTTTACAACCAATGAGAAGGCAGAATAGAAAGTCAATAAAAAAGGACAAACACACAGGATGTAGGTCTTTTGGCTGAAGAGGACAGCAGCAGCAGTGAAGGGTAAGGTTTTTATCTCTGACCCCTTGGGCTTTCATCTCTCTGCATTGGCTCTGTGTTTCTTATTTAACAAGACGGTTACATCTATAACCCTGGGCCCATTCCTGACACAGGTCTTAAAATTCTACCTATCCCCACCCTAGAAACTCTGCCATGGAAAACTCCACCCCCAAGAAACCCTATATAAGCCTGCCTTATGCTCAGTTATTTTCTCCTTTTCGCTCAGGCAGAGGCAGCCACCCTCTTGTGTCTTTCCCAATAAATCTCTTGTGTGAGGTTTGCTGTGCAGTGTGACTTTGTGGTATGTCTTGGCTCCTGATTTCCAGGATACCTTTCTCCTCAGAGCTATAAGCCTGTATTGGGGAAACCTTTCCCTTCAGAAACGTAATACTTGCAATACCCTCTTTTATGACACTATGCAATATTGAGTTTATTTCTGCACAGCTATTATATCTCTCCTTCACTACAGGAATGTTTTTCTATGAAGAAATTGTGGGTCACTTCTTAGATGATGTGTACACAAGTCAGTGTGGGTTTCATAGGAACACAGAAAAGCTGGATGTCATAAATTAAGAAGATCAAGATCTCAACTTCTCTTCCTTTAAACTATTTTGCTCATAGCTTCTTCAGGTGTCTTCATCTGTTTCATTCTCTTTTTCATATCTGCTTCTATGGTGATCCTAATGTGTACATCTGTACAGAGACTTTCAATGTCAACTTCAACACTAACATATACCATCTGCCTTTAACTCCGTCTCCTCATTCAAATTCTGAACTTCATGGAGCTCACTGACATCTCTTTGCAAGTTAACCCACTCAAGAATATTCCAACATATTTACTTGTGTCTGCTTGTCAGTTCTGTCAGGTGTTGTACGGCACTTTGTTCTGAGGTTAAAAGTCTTCTATCTTGGAGGGAAACTTGTCACGACCCGGGGATATAAAAGAAAAAAAAAAATTTAAAGAAAGGAGATTATTTTAGGACAGGATATTTATAAGGAGGTGAAACAAAAGATTATTTCAGTGTTTCGGGGGTGGGTAGGTGAAACCTTCTATCCTACAAGGAAGTTCCATTAAGACAGGAAGTAAATAACTCAAAAAATTTCAAGAAGTTCCTGAAACTGATAAGATTCACTAGGTTCTTGCTACTCCAAGAGCATAACAGCAGGAAAGACTGTTGGGAATCACATGTACACAAGCCAAACTACAAAGAAGACATCCAGACAAGCACAGCTGGAAGAAGCAGCTGAGCTGCCTAAAAGAAGGACCATTGCAACTGAGCTACATGGAACGGACACTCTTCAATCTGAGCTGCCTGTAGACTGTGCAGTGTACTCCAGGCTTCCAGCCTTGGTGAGCTGTTACCTGTGCTGGGGTGGGCTTTTATGGATGCAGTTGTCTTTGAGTAATTTTCTTTTCTGTAAGTAAACTCTCACTTGTATTCCTTTATATAACCCCAATAAAACTCATCAGTTCACCAGAAGGAAGGAAGGGAGGGAGGGAGGGAGGAAGGAAGGAAGGAAGGAAGGGAGGGAGGGAGGGAGGGAGGAAGGAAGGAAGGAAGGAAGGAAGGAAGGAAGGAAGGAAGGAAGGAAGAAATTAAGTGAATAATAATAATAATAATAATAATAAACAAAAGCTGTCTTGTAAGCAGTCCTGGTGTTTCCTGACCCTGCTGAGGCACTTCTCTGTATTTCTCTATTGAATGCAATTCCCTGGTAATGAGATCCCCAAACTGGACTGGAATTTATCACTCCATTTTTGACTGTGGCTCCCTTCGGCCTGGTTTCCACAGATGGCTCAGAAAGCAAGTGTGATATCACTTTTTATTCTCATTTTTATTTGTTTTTCCCTATTACCATAGTTCTTTTGCAAATACTATTTCAAGTTATCCATTCCACCTAAAAATCTTGTTTTTAACCATTTTCTCAGGCAGGAACATTCATTCACATTTCCCCACATAAAGCATCTACTTACTCTTTGTCCAATTTTCCTTTGTCATCAGTGTGTCAACTTGTTTTTAATAGTTTTTTCTAATAGTTTGCACAGCATTGCTTTGTCAGATTTGTTTCAAACAGAGCAAACTTAAAATGAAATTAAAACATGAACCTTCTTATTGGGGTTTAGATATAGTCTTGAATGTATGTGTTCACACAGAAAGCTGAATTTTTTTTTATTTTTTTGTTTTACTGAAAACAGATTCTTCTTTCATACAATACATCTCTCCCACAGTTGCTACTTTCTCCACTACTTCCAGCTTTCCCCCCTCTGCCCCAGATCCACCCCTTCTCTATCTCCCTTTAGAAAAAGAGCAGGCCTCTAAGAGACAACAACAAAACAAGATACAGTAAGACAAGAACCTCTCACATCGAGGCTGGACAAGGCAACTCAACAGGAGGAAAAGACTCCCAAAAGCAGGCAAATTAATCAAAGACACACCTGTGCCCATAGTTGAGAGTACCACAAAAACATCAAGCGAACAGCCACAACATATATGCAGAGGACCTGGTGCAGACCAATAGAGACCCTGTGCTTGGCACTTCAGTCCCTGTGATCCCATATGCACCCTGCTTCACTGAATCAGTGGGCCATGTGTTCTAGTGCCCTCCATCCCCAGTTTCTGGCTACTTTGACTAAAGCCACAATAAACATAGTTGAGTAAGAGTCCTTGTGGTAAAATAAAATGTACTTTGGGTATATGCCCAAGAGTGGTATAACTGGGTCTTGATTTTCAATTTTCTGAGGAAACTGCCATATTGATTCCCTTAGTGGCTGGTCGAGTTTGCACTCCCACCAGTGATGGAGGAGTGTTCCCCTTGCTTTATATCCTCTCCAGCACTCGCTACCACTTGTGTTATTGATCTTAGCCATTCTGACAGGTAAGATGGAATCTCAAAGCAGTTTTTATTTGGATTTCTCTGAAGACTAAAGGTGGTAAACATTTCTTTAACTGTTTCTCAGTGAGTTGAAATTCCTCTATTGAGAATACTCCGTTTAGATCTGCACCCTATTTTGAATTGGATTACTTGCTTTTTTTTGATGTCTAGTTTCTTGAGCTCTTAATGTATTTTGGGTATTAATCCTCTACCACATATGGAGTTGGTAAAAAGCACTTTCCCCATTCTGCAGGCATGGTATCATCACCATCTATCCCTTATCAGAGATCAAGTGATACTCTATCTAATACCCATTTAGCCTCCAAAACTAAGTTAAACAACCCTCTTTGCATTATAAAGTTTTAAGCCTCAGGTATTCTGTGATAACAAAGGAGAACAAACTAATACATCCTTCTTAATTTTTGGTTGAGGATTATTTCTTTAGCCAAGAAGTTTGCTCAGATGACTATAGTTAGGCAGTAAATTAAAACATCACAACATGTAAAGCCCAAGAAGCTGTGTGGCATTCAAAAAGCCGTTAGTGTAAAGTAGTACCACCTGAAAAATCTCATGAAACTGAGTCATCTTTCAGTACTGCAGGGAATTGATTGTGAGTTTGATAAGTTCAGTTCTAAATCTTAGTGTTATCATGAGGTCACTGGTAAAAGTTTTTTGTGTGGTAGGGCAAATAATGCAATGTATATTAGATGACTCTCATACAGCTAGGGCTGTATTTTTCACTTGTCCTATTACTTTGTTTTCAAAAATTTGTTTTATTTTAACAGTCATAACTTTCAGGAGTAAAGCAATATGGGAGGGGGTGTTTGGTTATAGCTTTAATCATGAAAATAAATCATAGCCACTCATATCACGAATCCAATTATACATCACATGATATTACTTTGTGTCATAAATTTTATATCATATTCCTTTATAAGGATCTTATAATATTTAAATTAACTCAAGCAGTTCCCATTGCATAATGCTGATTATGTATGCACATTTGCAGTAAACACTTTAAATTTATGTGTGTGCAATATGCATTTCTATATATACTATGTGTATGTATGAGTCTACAGAGACCAAAAGAGAGTGTCAGATACCCTGGAACTAGAGTTGCAGGTAATTGTGAGTCTCTCTGTAGGTGCTGAAGTCTAACTGAGATCCAATATAAGAGCAGCAAGAGCAGGATTGTACCATCTCTCCAAAACTGGACTTTTTCCAGACCTATATTCTACTATATATTAATTATAATATTACATGACATAATCTCCTCTTGTTTTGCTTATATGCTTTCCAGGTTTTTTTTTTTTTTGTCAATTTGACACAAGCTAAGAGTCATCTAAGAAGAGAGAATATCAGTTGAGGAATTGCTTCCAACTGATTGGCCTATAAGCATGTCTATGAGGCAATTTATTGAATAATAATTGATGTAGAAGGACCTCAACCCATTGTGGTGAGTTCCATGCTGGGCAGGTTGTCCTGCATTGTATATGAAGGCAAACTGAAAAGACAGTGAAAAGCAAGTCAGTAAGGAGAATTCTTCCATTATCAGTGCATCAGCTCCTACTTACAGTGTCCTGGCTTGAATGCTTTCCTTCACTTCCATTAATTATGATGAACTGTGATATGGAAGTGTAAGGTTAAATGACCCCTTTCCTCCAGAAATTGTCCTAAATGAGGCTTGCTTACAGTTTCAGAGGTTCAGTCAATTATCATCATGATGGAAAGCATGGCAGCATGCAGGCACACATGGTGCTGGAGCTGAGAGTGCTACATTTTGCCTTATGGGCAAGAGGAAATCAACTGACACACTAAGGGAAGCTTGAGCAAAAGAGACTTCCAAGCATGCCCCCACAGTGACATATTTTCTCCAACAAGGCCACACCTCCTAATGGTGCCACTCCCTGTGGGGGCCTTTTTCTTTCAATCCAGGTGCTTACATGAGAAGAAGCAGCATGGGGCATTAATTTAGTCTTTAAAATGAATTGAATATAAATTTTTCCTATTCTAGGCTTAGCTGTGTGATCTCTGACATATGAATATATATATGTATGTGTGTATACATATATATGTATATATACACATATATATTCACCTATACTGAATTTTTCACTTATCATTCTACCACATATATCTTTAAAATGAAGGATGATTTGTGATGATTTTTTTGTCCTTCACACTCTCTTGCATATTCATTTTGATTCCCACTGTCATCCTTCATCTGGACCCTCATCCCCAACTGTTTAAGTGCTGATATCAACAGGCTCCCATCTGTTCCCTAGGCCTCCAGGCTCCTTCTCATCAAAGCATGCCCCTGCCAAAATAACCTTTACAAACTATTTTAGTTCATGTGACTACCCACACCCCACCTCCAATTAGTCATCGGCTTCCGTTTTTCCCAGAGCAAAATTGCTAAAATATATTCCATAGATCATTGGTTCCACAAGATGCTTCTTGGAAACAAAGATCTGAGAACATATTGGAAAATACAGAACATTTTCTGCTTTGCTTGAAATTTCACAGTGAATGTTATTATATCAAAGCCTAAACTATTAACTTCTTACACTCACAAAATTTTGGCCTCAGAATCTCTAACTTCCTTGTCTAGTTTGGAATTCTTATAGCTTTACTAAAGATAAATTGTTCAAAAATGAGCTCTTGATTCTCCTAAACCCCTTTAAACTCATCCCTACTACTTTATCTCTATTCAAACCAAAGGTCATTTTAAGAAACTTCCTTAGAAGTCATTCATGATTTTTTTCTTGTTTCATCTTCTACTCTCCTTGACCACATCAAAATCAGGAGTAATTGAGCCTCCCTTCTTTTGAATTCAACACAAAATCACCCAATCATTTCCTATAAAATACATTAAAATCATTCTAGCCAAAATATTCATTATCATATTCTTATAAAACTTTAACAGATTTCTGAAAAGATATCTTTCCATTCACCCTGATCATCAAACATTCGTCCTCTAAAAAGCAGGTAGGATTCGTCCTCTAAAAAGCAGGTAGGATAGCACTTTAAAAATATATGTCCTTGTATGAAAATATTCAAAGGAGCTAAGAAGATGGATCACTCAGTCTAGCCCCTTTTATGCCTGTCAAGGCAGCTATGGCAAGACTGAAGGCATAGGAAGGCAAATCCCTAGGAAACGTATGGACTAGATAGTTTGGCCTAGATGACAAAGCTCCTTCCATGCCAACCAATGAGAGTCCTGACCCTCAAGAAATATGCGGAAACTACCTGACATACATCATAGGCTGTAGACAAATTGCTAAACGGTCTTATTAAATAAAAACCTAGAGCCAGATACAGGTGTGAAAACCTGAGAGATCAGAGGAATAGGAAAAGCTACAAGCTAACCTCACCTCACCAACATCTCAGTCTCCAAAGAGAGACCTACTTCCTGTATACCCATGCCTATATGCCTTTCTGTTCTGCTAGCTCATTTGTTCTCTCCATCCAGCTACATCACTTGCTCTTCTTGCCCAGCTCTGTCACTTCCTGTCTATCTGTATTGACCTCCAGATCTCCATAGTTAACTAGTGTTGGAATTTAAGGTGTGTGCCACCATGCCTGGCTCTGTTCCCAGTGTGACCTTGAACTCACAGAGATCCAGACAGAGCCTTGCCTCCTGAGTGATAGGATTAAAGGCATGTGCTACCATTGCCTGACTTCGATGTTTAATATAGTGGTTGGCTTTTTCCTCTGATCCTCGGATAAATTTTTTTTGGGGGGGACACAAATAAAATATCACCACAATAGTCTATTCTCTAACATTCTCAAACAAGTATATCCATACCCAGGAATTCATGTACACACCACATACAAACACACACACACACACACACACACACACACACACACACACACCACAATGGACTTCTCTTTAGCATATGATGTAATATCATGTCAGAATAACCTACTCACCATAAATATAAAACTACTCTGTAAAAGTTGAGTGACTACTCTTAAGCATTAAATAATATCTATACATTTAATACAGTATTTAGGTTTGTAAAAAAATAAAACAAACATACTTAAATAGAATGCTTCTTTCTGAACAGACAAAGGAAGCACTCATACTGGGTTAAAGAATTTAGGAAACAGAGAAAACTTGTTTTATGGGTCATAGCTTCAGAGCCAAGAGAACTATGGAGAGAGCAGTCTTCAGAAATCTGCTTAGGGTTTCCCTAACTCAGTGGTTGAATATTAATTTGTATGTGCACAGGATGAAATAAATTGATAGAGGAAATAAATGGAAACTAGAGGCTGAACAAACCAAGTTCCCATTTGGATAAATAGAATTAGAGTTAAATCCTAAGTAATTAAATATGACAAAGAAGAATACTCCTGGGCAGTAGAATTGAACTACCACTAGACTGAAGGTTATTCGAAGCATGTCTACATCTTTTAAACAAGTTTAAACTAATGAAACTTATGTGCATACCACATTAACAGACAGAACACTGAACTCCATTAGTTATCAATAAAATGTTCCCAAGATACAGCATCAAATAAAATCACTCAATGCTTTAAAAAAATGAAAACATAGGAACATTGATCATCCTTATCTACCTGTTGTTAGAATAAGAGCTACATGACGTAATAGAATGAGATGACAGAATTTGGAAGGAAGCCTTAACAAAATGGAGGGAAATTGAATCAAAAATTCCATGTATGGTGATAATAGTACCTACACTTAAAATTTAATTGAATAGTGACATAAGCTAATTGTCCATTATGGAAACATGTTTTGGTGAACTTGAAGAGCTAAGGAAAAAATCTTTAAGTGAGAGATAAAAAATATTTTTATAAGTAGAGAGATTTCAATGACATAAGAAAAATATCACTTGATATTTTAAGTCTAGAGAGAAATTTGAAGATTCCAAGGGGAAAAGAAAGTACTCATTTGAGGAAATAATGGGAAATAATGGCAACATTTTCCAAACAGTCTAAAAATTTTGTATTCTCAGGTTTGTAGAATCATACATCCCTTAAGCATAACCAAAGGGAATCATAACAAGACATCATAACTAAAATTGTGAGGAGCAATCACAGAGAGAGAGAAAGAGAGAGAGAGAGAGAGAGAGAGAGAGAGAGAGAGAGAGAGAGAGAGAGAGAGAGAGAGAACTTCTCACATCATTTGGGGGAAAAGACACATAAAAGGGATAAGGAAAGAATGACCACAAATAACTCAAAAAAATGAAGAATAATGAAAGCCGGGCGGTGGTGGCACACGCCTTTAATCCCAGCACTCGGGAGGCAGAGCCAGGCGGATCTCTGTGAGTTCGAGGCCAGCCTGGGCTACCACGTGAGTTCCAGGAGAGGTGCAAAGCTACACAGAGAAACCCTGTCTCGAAAAACCAAAAAAAACCAACAAAAAAACTGAAGTCCAAAGGAAGAATAATGAAAAGAAAAGCAAAATGAAAGGAAATCCCAAGAAAACTGCATGACATCTGACTGTGCCTAAAAGAGAAATATATAAGACTAAAATCCCACATCCAGTGAAATTATTTAAAACTAAAATTCAAGGGCCTGGAGAGACAGCTCATAGACTAAGACACTCGTCACATATGTGTGAGCCCTGAATCCCCAGATACCATGCAAAAGTGGGATTTGGTGTGTTATCAAAAGGAAGAAGACATGAAGTGAGGTGGTGGAGTTGGGAGCACAGGGGGAGTTGGAGGAGGCAAATGCAGGATGGAGATGGACACGATCATATTTCATTGTATACAGGTATAAAATTCTTAAGTTTTTTTAAAAGCTGTACAGAGTGTCATCCACCTGCCATCCTAGCACTTGGATAGATCCTCAAGGCAAGTAGGCTAGACCATCAAATTCTGGGCACAGGGAGAAGCCCAGCCTCAAATAGAGCAGAGCAATCACAAGTCACCCAAGATCAACTTTGGGCTTTCACATGCTTGGTCATATATGTGCACACATATGCACTTACATGCCCACACTCATGTGGACAGATGTACACACAAACATGCATGTCACATACCACACACACATACACTTAAAACAAATGAAAGTTAGAAATTCTGGAAAAGGTTCCCACAAATAAAACCTAAATATTGTTTTTGTCAGTAGCAGGGTTTTGCTATAAGAAATGATAAAAGAAGCTTTTTAGGCAGAAAAAAAATCAAGTAAATAGTTTTGTCTATACAAAGGAATAAATGGTAGTGTGTTGCCTAATCTGAAAATATTTCTTGCTTGAATCTTTCTGAAGTTATTAAAATTCTAATTAGGTTTTTAGTTTGGTTCATAGCATCATGCAAATGTTAAGTTCTTTATTGAAAATTGTGCTATGTCATATAAGACATTAACACTAAGGAAAACAGAAAGAATATATAAGAAATATTCTTTCTGTGAGATGTCTTTCTGTATGCTGTGAATATGTGTTGCTCTGATTGGTTGATAAATAAAGCTGCATTGGCCTAGGGCAAGGCAGCTTAGAGGCAGGAGGGAAATCCAAGCAGATGTATGGAGAGAAGAAAGGAGATGAAGGAGAGACTCCAGCCACCACAAAAGGAGCAGCAAGGTGCCAACAGATTGGTGATACCATGGCCATGTGGTAACTTATAAATTAATAGAAATGAGTTAAGTTATAAGAGCTAGCTAGCAAGAAGCCTGCCATAGGCCAAACAATTGGTAATCAATATTAGCCTCTGAATGATTATTTTATAAGTGGCTGAGGGACTGGGGGGGCAGGGCAGGACCTGAGAAAACCTATGGCAACACATTCTGACTATTTTTACAGCATTTCCATAAGCCAAAAATTAATTCAAAATAAAAAATTAAACAAAGACAGGACTTCCAACCTCCCTGTGGCCATGCTGGGCAGATCCCACTGCAGTGAACAGGTATGTGATGGAGAAATGGGAGAGATGGAGAAGGGAAGTGGTTGCATGCACTTTGCAGAGAAGCTGAAGTGAAGGTGTGTTGATGGTGAGGAATAGACTGATATGGGTGGCCTAGGCTGACACCTGGGGGCCATATGTTGTCCTGATGTGCTACTGGTGAGGGTCATGTCTGGGTCTGTGGTCTGACCACAGCCCGGGTCTGTATTGATGTCCACAGCCCATGTTACTGTTGGAGGTCATGGGAAAGCTGTCTCTGGAGGTCTGGGCACTGGGGAACTGGACTTGCCAAAGTGGGAGAACTGTCCGCAGTGGTGTGAGCAAGAGGGATTAAAGGCTCACTTTCTGGCATTAAAGGCCTGTGTCACCATGCCTGGCTGTTTCCAATGTGGCCTTGAACTCACAGAGATCCAGAGAGATTTGTCTTTGGAATGCTAGGATTAAAGGCATGAGTGCCACCATTTTCTAGCCTCTTTATCTAGTGGCTGTCTGTTCTCTGACCCCAGATAAATTTACTAGGGTGCACAATATTTTGGGGAACACAATACCACCACACTGGACCACGGCATGAATATCTTTTACTTTACAGCTAATATCTACTTATAAGTGAGTACATACCATATTTGTCTTTCTGGGTCTGGATTCCTTCACTCAGGACTTTTTCTAGTTCCATCCATTTGCCTGCAAATTTCATGATGTCATTGTTTTTAACAGCTGAGTAATACTCCATTGTGTAAATGTACCACATTTTCTTTATCCATTCTTACGTTATGGTACATTTAGGTTATTCCAAGTCTGGGGCTAGTATGAGTAAATAAGTTGTGAACATAATCGAGCAAGTGTCCTTGTGGTATGATGAAGTGTCCTTTGGGTATATGCTCAGGGTATATGCTGGGTCTTGTGATAGGTTGATTCCCAATTTTCTGGGAAACCACCATATTGGTTTCCATCATGGCTGTACAAGTTTTCACTGGCACTGGCAATGGAGGAGTGTTCCCCTTGCTCCACATCCTCTCCAGCATGAACTGTCACTTGTGTTTTTTATCTTAGCTGTTCTTTCAGGTGTAAGATGAAATCTCAGAGTATGTTTAATTTGCATTTCCCTGATGGTTAAGGATGCTGAACATTTCTATCAGTGTTCTCAGCCATTTGAGATTCCTCTGTTGAGAATTCCCTCTCTAGACATGTACCCCATATTTTTGTTTATTTGTTTTTCAAGACAGAGTTTTTTTGTGTAGTTTTTGGTGCCTGTCCTGGATCTCACTCTGTAGACCAGGCTGCCCTCGAAAGTTGGTGAAAATCTTTTCCCATTCTGTGGGCTGCTGACACAGATTATTTTACAGATCATTTTAAACCTTGGTTATACTTAGGGTGTTTAAGTCCTTGTAGGTACACAAATAAATCTCTCTCTCTTTCTTTCTTCCTTTCTTTCCTTCTTTCTTTCTCTCTTTCTTTCTTTCTTTCTCTCTCTCTCTCTCTCTCTCTCTCTCTCTCTCTCTCTCTCTCTCATTTTTATTTTTGTTAAGGGCAGTAAACAATATGATCCTCAAGGATCATTTGGCTTGAGAGAACCCTCAACCAGCCTCTTTATCACTTAGTCCATCTACAAAAAACTAAACCAAAGGCCTTATTTTACTGTTCCTTCCAGAAGACAGACAGGGAGAGGATTCTCAAACACTTGGCTTCTCCCCTACTCATCTGACCTAAGACAAAAGTCTGAAAGCTTTAAACAAAGATCTAATGGGATTTTCTTCCCATCAGTAGGGACACTTGGTGCAGGACTAATCCAACAAGTTCAAGGCTAGAATCAAAACACATTTGCCCCAAGTTGTGGGCCTATCAGCTTCCCTGCCATTGTTTAAACTGGCCAAATATAAATTAGAAAAAGGTAATCTCCTGAAGTCTTTAAAATACCTAGCCTTCTAGGAGAAGCCAGATGTTGGTTTTTGGAATGACTTTGCTTTACAGAGGGTCTTTCTCTTTGTGTGCCTTGCTCATGTGTGCATGTTTCCCCACCTTTAATAAAAAAAATATTTTTTCACTGGTTAAAAACAAACAAACAAAGAATGATAGGTTTGTCTAAAATTGTAACATCAATGTAGCATTAGAAGTTTTAATTTCTGAATTTGGAGTAGCCATAGTTTTTCTGTAGTTGCTTATTTCTCTTAGCTGCTGATATTCCTGGTTTTGTGGGTTTCTAAACTGGTTCCTGGGAGCTCCAGAGATTCTGTACATGTTTATAACTTGTATTGAATCCCTACAGTCAGTAATCCTGACCAATCATGACAGTCTGGGCATTCTACAAAGATCTCACTCTTCATCACCACTAGGAACTGTGTATATGCAATTCTGTTTATAAGGAAAGCAAGTGCAGCTCCCCAGCATGACTCTTCCAAATCCCTCCCAGATCCTGTCTTCAGTGCCTCTCCTACCTCCTAAGTTCTTTCTGCATAGAGGTAGATCTCTTCACTTACCTCTGTGGACATGTTCTAAGAGAAGGCCAGATCAGAAGTCACACATTTAGCCCATTTTTAACCCTCAGTAAACATTTGCAAAAGTTTCTTACAGATCAAATTGGAGGAGCATTACTTAAATGGAACCAGAAAAATGCTTTCTTCCATCAGAGAGAGCAACTTTAGACCTAGCCTCTTGGTTTTAAAATTTTTCAGATACGTTTATTAGAACACCTGTGCTCTCTCTGCTCACAAACAGTTTACAGAATTTCAGGAAACAGAAAATCATGTTTAAATGAACCATGCGAACATCAGAGCTACCTCCAATCTCATAAACCTTCTCCAGACCATCATTGTGTTGTTTGGGGATTAGAACAACATATCTGATGGTTAGTTTCCTGATTCATATCCTAGAGGCAGAACAATTGCTTTCCCACATGAAAACCCAACAAAACAAACAAAAGAGCTTAGTAATAATGTGTTAGCTCATTAAGCACATATGTATCTTTCCCTGATTATATTTGATTGCATTTGAAGGATGTTAGCATTGCAGACTCACCTATTTCTCATCACTAGCCTGTGTCTTTCTGTAGAATGAATTGCATAAGGATTTGATGCAGCTTTCATGCTTGTGGTTCTATGAAAACTACACAACAAATGAGCCACTAAGAAGTCAGGTTTCCAAAGAGAATTTAAGTGGTATCAAGTTTAGTTATAGCAAATGATAAGATTTTGTTTTTAAACATATTGGAAGGATCACATAGTTTACTTATTATTTTTCCACTCAAAGATTTACTGAATGTCCAATGCGTAGACTGTGAGTGCCAGGTACTCCATTGTAGTAAAAAATCATGAACTAAATAAAACTCAAGAAAAACTCTATTTTAAAGTTAGTTCGAAGCTAAGTTGGACTTTGGCAGCTATACTGATATCCTTCTTCAAGACACACTGAATTATAAAATGTCATCCGCTCCTCTCCTCCCTTTCTTTCCTCTCATTGCCTTTCATCTTCCCCATGCTCCCTGCTCTTGTTTGCTCTTCCTGTCTTATGTCCACAGTTCATGATCCTCAAAAGTCTGCCTGCTATTTCTTAAGTTGCAGTTTAGCGACTAGTAAGTATTCCAGACCTTAATTCCATGAGATCAGAGAAAACAGAGGGAGTCAGTAATAAGGGAAGGGGTTATGTATTGAGAATTTCACAAGGAGGACAGAAACTTGGTATCTGTAATGAGAAAGGCATTTTATGGAACAATTAAAAGCTAGGATACCTCTGTCATAAAAAATGCATGAGCTGAGGCAGACCCATCAGTGATGTAAATTAAAGGACTATGGAACCAATTTACTGAAGGAAGAAATTTGAGTATTACCCTAAGTGGTGAAGGGCTAAAGGAACTTACTTCTTACTTCTCACCTGATTAACACAGCTAATGTTGTATATGGATTAGAAATGAAACAGAATGAGCAAATAATCTCCAAACCTCATGTTTCTAGTTAGGACTGCCTTCAAATATTAAAAAATAAGAGATGGTTGTTGAGTATTCTTCCTGGTCCTTTGTAAATACCAGAGAAGTAAGAGGAAAACAGAAAAGTAGCTCCAGAAAAACAATGGATTTTGACAGAATACAGGAATTAAACTCAGTACAATCTAAGGAGATCTGAGTTCTCACTCTATTTTCTCCTTTTGCACTTTTCTAAAAGACCCTCAATTGCTTAGTAAATGTTTTTGGCACAAATTGCCACCCTTCTTTCCTTTTATTCTCTCCCACGCAGACTACACCTATTAATTCTGACATCCATTACAGGAATCATCTCAGTGCACTTCAATTATGTGCATTAAAGCACAATGTATGTTCTCGGTTATTCGCCCTTGCTTGTGTTCCAATGTCTTTCTTCTTTTTATTGGCACACAAAGCCGTGTTCAAGTCAGATCAGTTTTCTGTGTTAACTCATTAATGTTTAAGGTCAAGATCATCACTCTATGGGTGAGTTCTGTTTTATTAAAGACATATACTATTACATCTATGTAACCAAACACACGTATATTTTTCCCCAGGCAGCATACTACATAGTGTTACATATCTTTATGTCACTTACCGCTTCCTTTAAAACTTCCTTCAGTATAAAAGAAAGGTTACATAAAATATGCTCCATTTGACTTTTATAATATTAAAGCTACTGGAAAATATTTGCCTTGCCCAGTAAATAATGTTTCTTTATTTGAGAAATCAAATAACTTCTTCATGTCTTTGGGGATTTGTGAATATACTTGCTTTCTGAACCAGATCATTTGTTATGCAAGAAAGCCTGCAGAAACATTAACGATGTCTCTATCTGTAAGAACTTCAGAGACTACTGTGGAACCACAGCCAATGGATCTTACTTCCGTTCTCAGAAAGCTAATTGGATTCATAATAAATGTAAATTCACTGTGTGTTGAGGCAGACATTATCTTGAAAGGAAAAGTAACATGGCAAGAAATCAGGTCTGACTGCTTTGACACATAAAAGTGCATTGAAAACACACAGATGTGACTTATTCACTTTCCAAAATCATTGAAGACCAGCCTTTCATCTTGTGGTGAGTTCCTATTATACCTCAGTGGCTATCTGGGGAGCACGCATTTGTTAGGTAATCAAAAGATGGCTAGAAATTTGAATAAATTGCACTAATACAAAGTAACTTCAGCATACCAGAAATTTAGAGACATTGTTTGTTTGTTTGTTTTTAGACAAAATGAACCGAGTTTTAAAACGTTACAGCAGAAGGAAGCAGTGGTTCCTCCAGAGTGTGATGGCCACACTAATGAGTCCAGAAAAGATCAGAACATCATGAAATGTCACATGAAACAATGTAAGTAAATCTCTAAGGTTCACCAAAGGTAGACTTTCTGGTAGTGGAATGCCACTATAATGTAAGAAATTACCAAAACTCAGCTTCCTTTATTATGTGAAAAAAATAAAGTACAGAGTGAACTTTAGCACACACAAAAAACTAATGTCAGCTACATGCCGTGAGTTTGTGAGCTGCCCATTATTACTCAGCATTCATGCAATATGAACGTCATTGCCTGTAACCTGCTTCTGGTCCTTAGGGAGATTTGCAATTTTTAAAAACATTTCCATGTGATCAGGGAGGATAATTAGGCTATAGCAAAATAAATAATAAAAACTCTTGGGCTTAGCTAAAACTAATAAAAAAAATTTACTAAACACTTTTCCATAAAAGGAAAAATCCATTACGTGCTACTTTAGTGAGGTAGAACTTTTGTGATGGTTGATTTTAATTGTTGACTTGACAATCACCCCAATCATCTGAGAAGACTGTATCAATGAAGAATTGTCTGCATTGGATTAGCCTTTGCAAATGTTTGTGGAGGATTGTCTAAGTTATTTGACATGGGAAGACCCACTCCACTGTGGGCAACACTATTCCCTAGGCATGGGGTCCTGAAGTGAGTGTAGAAATAAAGGTAAGCTCAAGCAAGCAAGCAAGCAAGCAGTTTGCATACATTCATTTCTTTATATTCCTGGCTGTAGATGTCACTTGACTGGCTACTTGAACATTCTGCTTTAACTTCTCCACAGTTAGGGCCTGTGTTCAACTTTGATTTCTATTGCTGTAATAAACACAACGATGAAAAGCAACTTGGAGAGAAAAGGTTATATTTTAGATGATAGGTTATACATCAACAAGAGAAGCCAAGGCAGAAATGTGAGATAGGAGCTTGATGCAGAAAACAGAATTACTTCCAGAATCACATTCAGCTACCTTTCTTAGAAAGACCAGCCCCATCCCCATCCCTACTGAACCTTACTCTCACCTTTATACCCACTTCCAGTCCCCGTCAAGTTACCACCTGCTGTGGGCTGGGTATACTTCTATCAGTTAGCCAGCAAGAAATGCCCCACATATTTGTCCACAGGCCAAGCTGACAGAGGCAGCTCTTATGCAGAGATTCCCTCAGACAATCAAAACTGACCACTATAGATTGTGAGCTGGAATTATAAAATGAAAAATTTTAGTCAATAACTATACTCCCTAAGTTTCTTTTTTGTCAAGATATTTTTAACACAGCAACAGAAACAAAACAAAGATAGCACATGAACTACCTACAATGAAGCTACTTAAGGCCAATAGAGAAATGCTTACCCTTTAAGAAACCGTGCGACGAGTCCACACAAGAATCAAAAGTCCAAGCAAATGCTAGTACCTGGGAAAAAAACACATGCAGTGTGTCTTCTGACCACATACTCCAAATATATATACCTATGTCTTAATGAATAATGTTCATTGATGTTTTAAAGAATGAAAGCTAGGTAGATATTAAGGTTTTTAAGTCATGTTTACTTATAACTTTAAGAATGCAAGTCAGTTATACAGCTCAATGAGAGAGTTTTTGCTGAATATAGATGTTAGTCCTGGGTTTGATCCCCAATAGGCAAAATTAAAAACAAAAAAGCGAAACGATTCCATGCTGTTCACATGTTGGGTTGTGCCTGATTATAACACTAGCTTTCCTCCTGAGCACCTGCCCACCCTCTAAAGTTCCATTGACTCTCAGTTATGGCCCCAAATGGCATTGTCCTTTCACAGAAAGCAATGTGTGGATTTACATTCTCCTGGATTGTTGAAATGCCAAAATGTTGTGAGGCCTTGCTGGTCAGAGGTTGCAGTCTATCATGGCTTGGAAGCTCTCTCCAAGCTCCGCACAATATGGAGGACTTCTCCCCTACCCCCCACCCACAGTGAAAGCCTCCTGCTCTCTACCTAACCTTATTTGGAGAATGTCTCTAGGCCTGACTTATCTCAAAGATGACCATTAACACAGTGCCCTACAAGCACTCTTCCCCTGTTGTCCATATGGTGAGTAGGTGACATGCTCTAGTTATTTTGGTAGGGCTGTACCTCTATTAATACAGCTATATGATAGGACCACACCATTTAATGCAAGTTAGGTTGTAGGTTTTGAGGAAATGCTGAAGGAAGACCCCAGACTCAAATAATATGAAAGAGCAAAGAGCGTTTATTGTATCAGCATATGTGGGGTCATTTACCTATACAAAATGGCGACAACCCTGAGAAGAGCATGTAGGCTCCTTTTAAACATAGCTAGGAGGAGTTTCAGGGACAGTTAGGTCATCTAAAGTATGATTAGTTAAACACACAGCAGTTATATTAGTACACTTTTAATCGGCTGAGGCTTAATCTTATTGTTTTTGGACATATTTGTCCAAGCTTGGGCAAGTTCAGATGTGACTCAGAAGGGGATGGTGGATTTGTCCTTGAGACATTGTGAGGTTGGCTCAGGCCTCATCCCTGAAATTAAGAGCATTATAGATAAATGGGCCTTTTGGGGTGAGATACCTGTTTTGACCTTCTCAGAAAACTGAAACCTAAACTCAGTTATGAGAATGGGAGAGTTTATCCCTTGAAGGTGATTCCCCAGCTACTCTCCCCAATCCTATATATTCCTTATACTCTCGAATAAAGCTGAGCTGCCTCACTGAAGCTGTCTTCTGGAAGGCTATTTCTGTCATGCTCACAGGCCATACAAAGCTCTCTGTCACTGCATCTGCCCCTTTGTCCTTGTTTCCAATGGACCACCAGAAAAAAACAGGGGACCCCACACCAGGGTGTTGTGTGGCTATTTCCTCTGAACTGAAACAATTCCTCCTAGAAGGAGGATGCAGGATCACAAGACTCAGGAAGTCGGTGAAACTTCACAAGGCTCAAGAGTCACAGGAAACACTTGAGATCTGTGAAGCCCCTCCCCAAAGCTATAAAAGCTTCAACCGTTGCTGGGAGGCAGTGACTCCGGGTTGACGTTGCCTGTACCTGGGAATGCAGCTTTCATAAATCATAACCCATGCCGCGGTGAATTTTTGGTGATGCGGCTGCCTCGGAGACACTCATGCTCCTGTCGCCCCAATAAATTCACCAGGGAGACAAGTCGTTCTTGAGTGGAACTGTGTCATTTATCTTCCATAACCGAAGTAAATGGACATTCGTTCACATCTTTCCCTGAAAAGTCACACGGCACAGGGAAAGAACATATGAGGTAGAGAAGACAGCAGGTGGAAGTGGAGAGGAACTTTAAATGCCAGCAAGAGAGGTCACAATGTGGTCTGATAGGTAGAAGGATGTCAGATCATACAGGTCTTTATAAGGAACATCAAAATCAACCAGAACATTCTCAAGGGAACAACATAATACCACTTTAAAAATTTTTAGAATATAATACTGATAGATGACAAAATTAAATGAAGAGAAGGAAACAGCAGGCCCAACTAGGAAGCTATAATACACAAACCACAGTGAATCCTTACTGTGTCAAGAGATGAAGGTACTTGAGAAATCCATACTGAGATGTGTTTTAGTGAGTAGAAAGATCATCCAACAAAGCTGTGCACACTACTGCCATATATATGCAGCAGGACACAAAGACACTGTATGTTCCCACTGCAGTGGCTCACAGCTGCAATCCCAGGATTGTGAAGACAGAAGTGGAAGGACTGCCATAAATTTGAGCACAGCCTTTGATACAGAGAGACACAATCATATCATGAAAATATATATCACTGAGGAATGATTTGACATAAAGAATGAATAAACATGTTTCTGCTACACATGCTGTATGGAAAAGTGTCAATGGTCTGGGACTGGAGCACTCATAAAGAATAGAGAATAAGTAGGAGCTATGAAGTACCACCTTAGATACGTTAGGTTAGGACATGCGTTGGATGCATGTTATTGTTTGTGGGTTGTATAACAAGATTTTTCCTGGGAAGATGCAACACACAGCTATGCACCCCAGATAGGGAACCCAAAACAGACCAAAGTACTGATATACCCAAGTCCAAACTTAGTGAACCTATGAGTTTTATTTGGGTTTCTTACAGGAGCAGAAATGACTCAAAGACAACTGCATCACTAAGAGCCACCCCAACATGGGTGACAACTCATAAAAGCTAGGGATCTGGAGCATGCTACACAGCCTGGAGGCAGATCAACAAGATTGGAGAGAGTCCTTTCCAAGTGACTCAGATGAACAGAGCCTTATCTAGTCAGCTGGTCTGATCTCAGAGTCTTCTTTGTAACCTAGTTTGTCTGAGAGTAACCTTAACTGTTCTTTATTGCTTACTCTGGGAAGGAGGGCCATAGTGAATCTGTTCAGTTTCAGGGACTTCCTGATGTTGTTTTGAGTTGTTTATCTTCAGTTTTAAGGAGCTTCCTTGGAAAATGGAACTTTTCAATCTCAGAAGTAACTGCTATACAACAATGTGTAGAAATGGTAACAGGAAATTGATATTTTGAGTCTCAAGAGCAGAAATGAATATTTAAGAGACAAACCTGAAGAATAACAACCTGTAGACTATTTTAAACTATGACAGTAGGTTGGTTAAGAATACAAAGGGAACATCAGCCATGGAGGCACAGCACCACCCAGCAATTGAAGGATGCAGAAACTGAAAAATTATGAGTCACATGAATAGAGTTAAAGATAGTTTTAGTAGAAAATAGATTCATGGAAGTCAGGAAAGTTTTTTCTAAAACCAAAACATAGCAAGATGAGTTAAATGCCCTAAATATTTAGCGAGATGAAGACAGAGGGCTATTTTCAAAATCTAGCAATCGGTGATTTCCAAACTGTGGCAGTGGAACAGAATTGAAAGAAAACAAATTGGCATGGTTTGAATACAAAATAGGAGGAATTAGAGGTACAATTTTGCCTTGAAAAATGATGGTGATGATGCAAGTGATGTGAGGCCCAAGAAGAGGGTTGAACTTTGAAATGGGAAAGAGCAGAGCTCTAGAGTCCAGGTGGGAGGAACAGGACCCAGAGAGGAGCAGGGACACCTCACCTCCTCAATTAACAGAGGAGGGAAGAAAGGATGGATAAACAGGCAGATGCATGGGTCCACATAGTCTAGAAGAATGATATATTTTCCTTCTGCTTTCATCTGATTGGTGAGGTCTGAGGAAGGCTATTCATTTACAGTGTAAGAAGTATTGTTTCTTTTAAAGATGATAAAGCAGATTTGCCTTTGAAACCTAATCCTAACACTGGACGCTATCGGCTCTTATCCAGGTTTGTGAATTAAAATGTTATTACAGATTGGGGTTGTTGTTTTTTTTTTTTTTTTTGCTCTCCCCCCAAATTCAGCTCTTCTGATGAGGATGGGGCAAAAATAGACAGTTGGAATAAAGTTAGAGATTCTAAAAGTGTATATGACAGTGGGGGGAGAGGGGAAATCATTGAGCACTCATAAGGAGACAACACTAAAATTGGAATATAGAATCTAAATTGGATACGGAAGGAAGGGAGCGGTAGGGGGTGATGGTTTGCTGAAAGCAAAATTTGCATCAGGTGCCATTCCAAGAGAGATGATACTTTGGGTTGGAATAGGAATGTATACTAACTGGAGTCTAGACAGAAGAAAAAGGACGAATGGAAATAGAAACAAACTCCAAAAAAAGCGAAGCAGAAACTCTTGTCTCAAACTAGGCTTTGAAGCTCTGACATTAGAAGTCGTGAAGTAGCAGGTTGGCAGACAGGAACAGGGTGAAGCTTGCTCTGGACAGAGTTAAATCTGTGCACTCTCCTGGAGAACAGTCATGTTTGGTGGGTACTGGTTTAAGGTGAGGAAAAACACCCCAAAATGTGATAATTTCATAAAAAGCAGTTGGTGATACTGGAATAAAGGGATCAGTTTGCCAGCTGTTGAAGATTCATCTAGACCTTGTGATAAAAGAAAAAGCATTAAGTGAAGTTAAATAACTATCACTGTTTATATTATAGTTTTGACACCTAAGATGTCAAAAGTATAAGTATTGGAGTTTTCTCCATGCTTCACATCACAGGAAGCTCTGCTAGGTCTCTGAGATCCTGTTTCTCTCCAGCACTGAGTTAGTAAATGCATTGCATTGTGGGAACAGCCCATCTTCTTCCGTAGACATCAGCCTAATATATTAACAGCTTGCAAAACAGGGTGTTTCCAGCTTATAACAAAACTGTCAAAAGTACTCATACCTTTTTAGCAACAATTTAAACACAAACTTGCACACAGTTAAGACTCTGAACAGGTTCCTCACGTGTTCAGAATCCAAAACCTCATGTTCATCCACTGTAATCTCCTTCACCAAATTCTGTAATCGCAGAACTAAAGGGCTCCCTAGGTAGCCTAAAAGCTGTAGTTATAAAACAACAGAAGTGAAGTATGAATTTACACAGCAGGCAGTAAGCTCATGAAACTTATTCCCCTACCTGGCAGAATGAGCTAAAAATATAGCTTTCTATATATTTTCGGATGATAAATTTATAATAGGTTATTAATGAAACTAGAACATTTCGTATATAATCCTGACTTTTCTAAAGTAAAAATTATGTAGAACAAAACTGATTCTTGCCCTCACAAAAATGTATATACCAACAACATTGAAAAATGACTTCTCTTGGGATTAGTATACTATGGACCTAAAGAACAGATTCAATTCTTTCTCTGATAATACTTTACATGGCACCTGCATTCAAAGAAAAGAGAGAACAAAAATATTAGTCTTATTCTGTAAAATATCACAAGCTGACATGCTTCCCCTCTCCTTAATTTCTATCAATCACATACCATGCTTCGGAAATAAATAAATAAATAAATAAAAATAAAAATAAAACTTCCTCACTGTAATTTTAAATGAAATAAAACTAAAGTTGTTGATAAAAGGCTGTGGTTTAGTGAACTTGTGATAGATAAGAAATAATCAATTGCAATCTTAACATTTTTCTTCCATTCCTGAGAAAATTGTGTGATCCAGACATTTAAAAAGAGATAGGGTAACTGTTGTTGAATCTATAATTGCCAAATAGGCTGTCATTGTGGCCGGTTTGCAGGGGTATATGTCCAGATCCTGTTTAAAATAAAAGATGTTAAATGTAATATAGAAGACTAATGGTACTGCATAGCTAATACCAAGTGCAACACACAACAATGGAGAAGTACAGTAGATTAAGAGAGACCTAAGGATTTATATTTTAGGAGTGTGGACAGGTTTCACCACTCAATGTTGGTTTCCTGGAACATGGTTCACAAGAGCTGGATCTAAGGCATATGGAGACATGGTATAACCCTGGCTTTAAAACAAGAAGTAAGAATAGATGCCACTGCCAAATGAAGGAATGAATAAATAAGCACATGTTAAGATAATCAAATAATCCCATGTGAGCCTTGTTTAGTTGATTCGGTGGTCCATGTTCTCCTGGTGTCCTCTATCCCCTCTGACTCCTGTAATCTTTCACCCTCCACTTTTGTGGGGTTCCCCAGTCTTTGACGGGAGAGACTAGGTAGAAACCTCCAATTCAGACCTCAATTTCTGCATGTCTGGCTCTAAGTCTCTGTACCCACTCCCATCTGATACCAGAGGAAGCCTGTCTGATGGTGACTTGGCAAGTCATTGATCTATGAGTATAGCAGAATTATCATTAGGAATCATTTCATTGACTTTCTTTTGTTTGTTTTTGGCCATTCCTGTTTGGTACAGAGACTGAAGCAGCAAGCACAGAGCCTGTATGGGTCTGTACCAGGTCATCTGAGTATATGTTATGGCTGTTAGCTTGGTGTTTATGTGAGACTCCTAACAGTGGGAGCGGGTTTATCTCTGACTCTTTTGCATGCTCTTGAGACTCTTTTCCTCCTTTTGGATTGCCTTGTCCAGCCTTGATAGGTGGGCTTTCACCTTGTCTTATTGTAACTTGTTTAGTTATGAAGTAACAATGAAAATAATTTTATGGTTGGGGATCACCACAACATGAGGAACTATATTAAAGGGTCGCAGCATTAGGAAGATTGAGAACCACTGTTACAGAGGTTATTTCCTTAGCATTATCTTAACACAAATTGAAACAATATTGGCAAGCATTGATTCAAAACCATCAATTACTAAATATAGCCTGGCATGGGGTTCAAATATGTAATCTCAACACTTGGGAGGCTAAAGTGGGAGGATTGCCACAAGTTTAAAGTCAACCAGAGTAGCACTGTCTCAAAAAGAATGAACATGTAGACCTTCAGAGTTCACAAAATACATAGTTTAGAATTATATAAGAAACATGCATATTTCTCCTGTTTATACATTAAGTAACAGAAAATTAATTTTGGAGAAATTAAATGTATAAAACATTCAAAGCCTAGTTAGCACATGGTTTAAAAGATGAAAAAAAAAACTTCACACATATGATATACACACAGCTCTAGGATTTCAATCTAACCTAACAGTATACCTAGTCAAAGCTTAAAAAATGCAATGTCCCAAAATCACATTTAATAAAATTCCAACCAATATGTCAAGAGACTTATTAAAGGAAATTATGAAATGATTCTAAAATGTACACAGAAGTGCAAAGAGAAGAAAAATATCTAAGACAATCTTAAGGCAGAAGAAAGAGTGAGATAATTTACGGTACAGGTTATTAAAGCCATTTAAAGCTCCAGCCATTCAGAACTGCAGTATTGGAAGAACAATAAATAGACCAATGGAATCAGACAGAAAGCTTTCAATTACAGAGCCTTTCCAGATAGGTGAATCCTTCAAGAGAGCCAAGACAGCTACCAGCAGTGTGTAGGGCTCATCGTTCTATAAATTCTTTTGAGTTGAAGTTTTAGGATCCAAAAGAAATTAACCCCTCTTTATACTATTCACAAAGATTAATTCTGGGTGGCCTGTAGATGTAAATGTTATGTGATATAGCTGCACTTCCCAATGATAAAGTCAAAGAATATTTTTATGAATTTTCAATAGAGCTGTATTTCTTAAGAAAAAACACAAAACATATTAATATTTTTTTAAAAACAAAAGAGATCTCCTGGGTGCACTGGAGATGGCTGGGGATGAGAACATGAGGGGATCAGGTTGAGGAGTTGGATGGAGGAACATAGTACTGAAAGAGATGACTGGAAAAGGGCAGGTACTTTGGGGTCAGGTAGAAATCTGGTGCATTCAGGAATCTACATGGACTACCTCAGCTAAGACTCCTAGCAATAGGGAGTAGGGTGCTTGAACTGCCCATCTCCAGGATCAGATTGGCACCCAGCCCAATTGTCATCAGAGAGCCTTAGCCTTCATCCAGTAACTGATGGAAACAGATGCAGAGACACAAAGCCAAACATTAGGCCGACCTCAGAGAATCATGATGAAGAGAGGGAGGAAGGACTGTAGGAGCCAGAGGGATCAAGGACATCACAAGAAACCCCACAGAAACAACTAAACTGGGCTCATAGGAACTCACAGAGTCTGAACCAACAACCAGGGTATCTGAATGGGACTGACCTAGGCCTTTTATATATAGGTGATAGTTGAGTGGCTTAGTCTACTTATGGGACTCCTAAAAACAGGAGCAGTGGCTGTCCCTAATGGTTGGCTGGCTCTTGAGAACCTATCCCTCATACTGGATTTCCTTGCCCAGCCTTAATACCAGGGGAGGTACTTAGTCTCACTGCAACTCAAAACGCCATGTTTTGTTGATACCCATGGAAGGCCTGCTCTTTCCTAAACAGAAACAGAGGAGGAGTGGATGAGGGAGATAGAGTTGGGGGAGGAACTGAGAGGAGAGGAGGGAAGGAAAACTGAGGTCAGAATGTAATATGAATAAATAAATAAATATTTTAAAAGAAAATGGATGTAGAGTAGTGATAGAGAATTTGCCCAGCAAGTGTGACACTCTGAGTTTGATCCTCAGCACTGCAAATATAAATAAATAAAACCATTAAAAAATAGTTAAGTACTCCTATTTAACAAGTAATAATAGAAGGGCATACCAAAGCCAACAGGTGAAAGGGACAAGACATTTGCAACTTAGACAATAAGGACTTTATGTTTAACAATAAGTACTAATGTATGCAAAATAATAAGAATAAGAAATATAAGTTTCCAAAGTAGACAGTATCTTTAAGTGGGCATTTTACAGAAGGAGCTTTGTCTATGCATGGTCAAGGCCAGCGCTTGAAGTTGGTTATTTTCCTCTACCATTCTTTAGACTTCATCTTTTGAGACAGTGGTATCCTTCTGTCTCTACTTTCTGTGGCTGGGATTATAGCAGCCACCCTCACACCAGGCTTTTTATGTGGTAGATTCTAGGAAATCTGAACTCAAGTCTTCATGGTGGTTCAGCAAGTACTTTATCACCTAAGCCATCTCCACATAGCCTCAAATTGGCTTTTGTATTCATAAGATATATGGGTTTGATGTATCCATAATCATCTTCTACTATGTTGTTGACTTTTTGCTAGATTTTGTTTGTGTTTGTTCATGGAGTAGGCACATTGTTTATTTTTGTATTGTTTTCTTTTTCACATGAGTAAATATTCATTGTACCATCACCCACTGCTGGAAACCTGATTTCCCTCTTGAAGTATCTCTAGGTTTTCTTTTTATCCTTAATATTTTGGTATTTTATCACATTTTGTTAAAGTCTATCTTCTCTCTACTATTTTATTGCATGCTCAGCAAGTCCTTCAGCAAAACACATCTGTTACCAATCCTTGGAAAATATTTATTCTCCATTAACTGTTTCTTCTTCTTTGTCTTTGTACATTTTGTCTTATTTAGTAGGCATTTAAATATCCTATTCTTTCCATTTCAAATTTACCGTGTTTTTAAACTGTTGGCACTTTTGCACTGCATTATGGGAAAACATTTTGTCATCCTTTAGTTCAACTTTTTTCATTTATACTATTTTTAATTGAAATAGTATTGCATCACTTTCCCTCTTCCCTTTTTTTTCTTCAGACCCTCGCAGCTATCCTTCCTGTAATCCCTCCTATGTCCTCCAACTCTCAAAAAATATCCTCTTTTTCATTGATTTTATATATTTATATATATATATACATATATATATATAACTTTTAATCTTATTCTTTTCATCTTTTGGAAATTTTAAATTTCAATTATCAATTTTTATTTCCAAGAACTTTATGGATACAGCCCCTCTCTAGATTTATGTGGCATTATTCAAACTTATATAAAACATTTTCTTTATCACTTTGCTTCTCATAAATTCTATATTGATTTTACATATTGTTAATGTCAATCAATCTTTGATTATTGAGTTCCTGCTTATCTATGTACTTTAAATACCCTGTAGGACTCAAGTACCTGCTAAGGTTTGGCTTATAGACTCTGCATGGTGATCCTGGGATCATGGCAGTGTGATATGCTGCAATAGTCTGGCTAGTTTTTAATCCTTCATTATGGTGAAAGGAGAAGATATGTATGTACTATATTGCCATGTCTCTCTAAGCATCTCTGCCTTCTGTACTAGAAATGATTTGGTTGCTATCTGAACTATTGCTCTTTAACATTACATTTAAGTTGCCAAACTTAATACTTTGGTAACATTTGAGTCACACTATCTTTGATCTGTTGACTCTTCGGAATCTACAATATTTTCAAATTCCCTATTCAATATCTCCCTTCAAGTGTTTTCAGCTATTTGTCCTGCAGATTAATACATTTCTGACAGCCTACAACTCACTTGCTAATTTCACATACCTGCTTGTATCTAGACAATAGTGCCTATTATCATTGCTATATTACTATATATACATTATCACTGCTATATTACTGAGCACTTACTAATATGTCTTACTTCCTATTTGCATGTGTTCCAGTGGTCTGTCTTCCTTCTGTCTTATAACTATCTTGTAACTGGCATCCTTATAGAGCAAACCCTCTCATCCAGCTGGCTGGAAGATTCTTTCAGCACTCCTTTCCAAGATTCCCTAAACATGATGCTATACTAGACTCCATATCCCCTACAGTTGAGCCCCAGATTTGCTTTGTTACTTGCTGTTTCTTTATTTTTGATCATTTGCTGCGGATATTGAAATAATCACTGCCTTTATATAAAATACACAGATTCAACTAGATAAAAAAATGACAGCACATATTTCCTTGTGTCTTCAAAAGAAATGATATCTACTGTATTGCCTTCCCACTCACACATCATTGTAGAAGGATTTAAAAACGACAGAATTAGTATTTAACTTGAAGAAGGGGGAGGAGTAAAGGTGAAAGCCCTGGTTTTGGAATCTTGGCCTTGCATTATATATGGTGAATGTTTACCTGTTACCTTTACCCAATTTTGACCAATGGTCATCAATCTCATGAGACTTGGCTCTACTTTAGAATCACTCTGAAGACTTTAGAGAAATGGCAACAGCCAGACCCTGTCTGGTCTTGTCACATCAGAATCTCTGGTTTTGGGTCCCTGCCTCAATAACTTTCCAGTGATCATAGGTGTTGTAGTCTGCTCCAAGATTGAAGAACAACAGGTTTAGAGCTCTGCTTTGAGCCTCACTTCCCACTACAGCATGCTGCCCACACCTCTCATGGGTTTGTCCACATTGGTTCTCATACTATTTGACCTCACAGTTACCTGGAGCATGTCTCATCTCCAATACTCTAGGCGAGTGGATCTTCTTTTAGCATTTTAAGAACAAGACTGGCTTGTTACACTATGGTTTCTCCTAATTGCTCCCACTTTTCAGGGAATAAATGAGAACTAAAGGAAAAAATAGCTCATATGGAAATGGACTGGATATCATAACCCATCTCATTGACCACTCTCTATACATTATGTGCCTTCTATGCCCTCTGTAGTCAGAAGTTTCCCTGTGTCTCACCTGGTCCTGCAGCCTCTAGGACCCAAGTAAATACACAAAGGCTTATATTATTTAAAAACTGTATAGTCTATGGCAGACCTCTTGCTAGCTCTTATATCTTAAATTAACACATTTCTATTAATCTATGTTTTGCCATGTGTTCCATGGCATACTTGTCTGCTGGCATGTTGTTCCTTGGGTGGCAGATGGTGTCTCTCCTCTCCTTTCTTTTTCCTGTCTGTCTGCTTGTATTCCCTGACTGCCTCTAAGCTGCCTTGCCATAGGCCAATACAGCTTTATTTATCAACCAATCAGAGCCACACATACTCACAGCATACAGTAAGACATCCTACAGCACCCTACATTTCTGATTTTATAATCAAAGAGAAAATATAGTCCCTACAAACCTGATTTCTAAAACTGCTTCACTTTGGCTCTGACAACAACTGTTATTTCCCTTTATGTAATCTATTTGTGAAAAGATTTCAATAGTGTTTTTGTTATAAACTCATCAAAGAAGTTATAACATGGAATGGCAAATGGCCCAGTGAGTAAAAGCAGTTGCTGTACAAGTCTGAAGAACCAAATTCTGAACCTGAGAATCCATATAAAAGCCTTGTCCTCTGACCTCAATGTAGGTGGGGAGAGACAGAGAAACTAGCAAAAACATTATCAAATATTACAAAGAAAATTATTAAAAGCTAAACAACTTAATGTTTGGCTGGAAAGATAAACTATAACACATATATAGGCCAATCTGATAGAGGCAGTTCCACAGTTGAGGTTCCTTATTCCCATTTAATCCAATTTGTGTCAAGTTGACAAAAACTCACCTGCACAATAAGGTATATTTTTCACACATTACAAATGTGTATACAATCTCACTGTGTTAATCAAATACCACATTGATATTACATCCCATTTTTAACTTCAGAATAGATAAGGAAAAATTGCAAAGTTTTCACAGTGATGTTCACAAGAACATAAAAGTAGCAGCCACACTGCCTAAATGAGACACTAACAAATATTTTGTCAACACAAATGCTAACATGGAAGGGGGATTCTCACAGGGCCCCATACCCCAAAAAAAATAATAATAACTACAAGCATCTAAAGGATGCTGAGAGTGGTGGAAATAATCATCACCAAGGATAAAGCCCCTAATTGGTGATCTAATACCTGTTAGTCAGATCTGAAATTACATATGTACAAATAACAATACAGGGACTGAGAAAGTTGTATTTATATATTCATTTTATGCCTTTATATGTAATATACACATACATTTATATACATACATTGTTAATGTGCACATATTAACAATAACAATTAAAGAAAAAGAGGCCACGAATTGAAGAGAGACCAACGTGAGGTTATGGGAGATATTGGAGAGAAAAAAGGAAAGGAGGAAATGAAGCAATTGTACTTTAATTTCAAAATACAAATAATTAAAGAAAATCTTATCAGTCACAAACAAAATGACATTAAATATCAAAAATTTGGCCAATGTTTTATGCATAAAACTTCAGCCTAAGATCAGAAGTACTCCTCTACTTTTGCTGCATAAATCATTACAAATGAATTTGAGCTGCAATGTTTTGAAAAGTGTTAACACATCTGCTAAATGATAGCAAGTCTAAGAAGTTACTGAGGAAAATCATACACACGAGCCACAGAAATATTTAAAATAAAATTCTACTATTGAAGGCTCACTTAATAGTAGTCAAGAATGGAAATGGAGATTATTATATTGGCTGAAATACACCAGGCAAAGAAAAGAAAATAAAAAGGAAGACATGATCACACTTGTATATAGATGCTGAAACAAACTTGATGACATGAACTGAAAGCCGAACAGTGGTTTCTAGTATCTGGGGAAGGTGGGGGGAAGTGAAGTTTATATGCTATGAATGCACATAGCTTGATGGAACAAGAAGTCCTGCTGGGCTACTGCACAGTGCGATGACTGTAGATAACAATGCCATGCATCCCACAAAGCTAAAGCAAATGATAGTTTCACCATGGAGAAATCATAAATATTTCATTTGTTTTACCATAAAGAAATCATAAATATTTTATTAGAGAGTTTTGTTTAAGTTGCCTTAAGCATTATGCAGTATTAATACACAGGTATTAAAACATCACATCTTATACAATAAAAGTATAATTTTATGTTTTAATGTATCAGCTGAAGGGAGACCATCTGGGAGGAAGTAGAAGTCGAGGTGGAGAACATGAGCAAGCTACGAAGATACACATACATATACATACATAATATAAGTAATGCATAATATATATAAACCAACTCCCTTCTCCCTTGCCCATTTTCTCCCTAGACTTTGGGAAGCAGTGTTCTACTTTCAATTCCTATGAGATCAATCATTTTAATATCTACATACAAGTTAGATCATGCGTTCCTTTTTTTCTATGTCTCACTTATTTCATATACATATAATGTATATATAGTATATAATTTTATATAATATAAAATCATATATAGTATCATAATTAACCCATTATGTTATATGCTAGCAAAATTAATAAAATAATTTTTAAAAAACAACAGAAAGTTAAAGCCTAGAATTCAAACATGTAATGGGTATAGTTACTATTTTTCAATAAAATTTGTATATATATTTGATAAAAGAGACACATTAACTGTTGGTCCTCACAAGGTGTAAGTCTCAGGGATAAACACAGCCCTGAGCCCTCCCAGTGTATTAAAATCTTTAGGTAACTTGTACCTCAGAAAACATATGCATATATAATCATCATGAATTTCTGTAAATTAAAATTTGAGGCAAGACCTCAGTTAAGTATAGAATGATTGTGAATGAAATCCTTTTTATAAAAAAAAAATGTATTCACAGTAATCTAAAGCTGATCATACATTTATGATGCACTTTAACTATGTACTGTCATATATCACATACACATCTATTCCATCAATATATAGACGGCATCATTATTTCTATTAATACTAGTTTGCTATACTAATTGATTTATTATTATTCAATAATTGACTCAATAACTGGTACTTTGAAACCACTCGGTAAGTACTTATCAACAAAAAATGAATAAATTAGCATATTCATGTTGATTTTTTCAAATGAAGAGGCAAGCTAAAATATGATTAAGCAAAAGAAATCTAAGCAATTATCCATTAACAGTATTAATATGACACTCCTTGCTCTCCATAGTAATTTGCAAAGAATACAATATTGTCCACAATCTTCTCCATGTTAGGGAAAAATTCATACTAATTTTTAATTCTTTTGATATGGTCTCCAAAGCATAGCAAACACATTAAAACAGCCAAAATTTCAAAATTTGATCTCAATTTTTAATGTGACACTGTAGTAAAGCATTAAATTCCATAAAGAAACATAAGTAAGAAAAATATTGGAATGTAATTTAAATACATTTTCAAGATTTTGTATCTTGATGACCAGTATAGAAACAAAGAAAGTAAAATATTTATGAACTGTATCAACACAATAAATCAAAAAAGGTGCTCATGATGCTACAAAAATTAAGCTCAGAACACCGAAAACATAAATAAGGTATAAGACATGTCATTTTAATAAATTTTGCTTATATCCCAAAGTAAGCAGTGTTCAAATGGAATCATTATTAGTTAAGCTTAATCAAATAAGGGATAAAAAAGAAATGGGTGGCATGATCAAGGAAAATAACATACCAAATGGAAGTATTAAAAGTTCCAAGCTAAATCTTGACAGACAAATCTTGTTTTAGAGGGATATCATAAGTATTAGTTGCTGTGGGATCGTCTGTATGTCAAATGTGTTGCTCTGATTGGTTGGTAAATAAAACACTGATTGGCCAGTAGTCAGGCAGGAGGAAGTGAGGGCGGGACAAGGAGGAGAATAAAGCTGGGAAGTGGAAGGCTGAGTCAGAGACACTGCCAGCCACCACGATGACAAACAGCATGTGAAGATGCCGGTAAACCACGAGCCTTGTGGCAAGGTATAGATTAATGGAAATGGATTAATTTAAGCTGTAAGAACAGTTAGCAAGAAGCCTGCCACGGCCATACAGTTTGTAACCAATATAAGTCTCTGTGTTTACTGGGTCGGTTCTGAGCGGCTGTGGGACTGGCAGGTGAGAGAGATTTGTCCTGACTGTGGGCCAGGCAGGAAAACTCTAGCTACAATTAGTCATTGTACAACATAACATAACAGCATGTAAGATTGATTCAATGTGTATGTTAGACCACCAGTACATTACTTTGATTGCTCACACAATACAGCAATGAAGATATTATTATTCCCATATCACAAATGAGGAAACCTAGTTGAACTATAATAATGAAAGCACAATTCTAGTGCAAGGCTTTTCAGTTATGAGCTTGGTGACTCTGGGGAAATCATAACCTCTCTTAGCTTCAGTAACTACACCTATAATACAGAGATGATGCTTGCCCTGCTGACCTTCCACAGTTGTTTGAGGATGGCAGTTAGATAACATGGAAAGTCTACATGAATGGAGAGGTGCCTGAGAGATAAAGATTTTTGTTTTTTTGTTTTTTACGTTCTCAAAGGTGGTGTTAATAGTATCAACATGAACATAGGCAAAGTTGTTCGGATCTCAGTCCCTGGAGCCACACTAAAATATGCATGCATCTTGATGAAGTAATTTCTTACCTGAGTAACCTTTGGAGAGCTGATGCTTTCACAGTTCAGTTCCCATGGTGGTAAAATAAGGATAGTGCCTATCTCAGAATCACTGAATATTGAGTGACGCAACATATAAACAGTCCTGTGATCATGCTGATCACATTGCCTTCCTGTCTAGATAGAAGCCAGTCAACATTCACCAATGACTGGTGAGTCTCATAGATGACCAAATAATGCTCAAATTTAGTTATGTTCCTATCAACAGACCTTTATTGAAAACCATCACTTTGAAAGCAATATGCTAGCCATTTCAGAAGGCAGAGATAAATAACATAATATCTTCATCTGAGGACTCATAGCTGGCTGAGAGAAGAAAACACATAACTAACCGTAATAAAAGATTGGGTGTAATATATAGGAGTCCAAGAGGGAAATTCCTACCATATTTCAGTTATGAAACCAATATTTTCTTACTTTTGTTTATTTGAGACTATCTACTACCTTAATCTGTAGTAACTGAAAAATGACATGTATGTATTTTCACAGGTGGTGTGTAAAATAAAAAGTCATACTCATGTTCTAGATCCTATGTTCCAATATGAAATTAAGATATAGCTTTGCTAGTGACCTCTGGTCTTTGGGTGGCATTAACAACCTGTTTCATGGATGTGGATGAATTTTACCAGAGGGCAAAGAGATACGTGCTGACTCTTTAAAGTCTATTGTTACTATTGCTACCCACATTAAAGACAGGGGCCTGTGCCTGGGAATCAGTCTTTAAGCATGAAACCAATCAAAGAGAAAAGACTAAGTAAAGAGATTGAACCTGAAACCTCATTCCTCTAGGTGGCTATATGCCATCAATCTGCTGAACTCAGATGCCCAGACACCATACTGAGAAGCTCCTCTGTATTCGTTCCCTGTATAAGATTAGCAAGTATTTGCTGTAGTGCAGGGAGCTCAGATTACATACTCAGCTACAAATTGTTAATTAAACAACATCAAATTTAATATCTTATTTATATCACAAAACTCCCTCTTCTTGTGTCTTTGGTGGAATATTTCATAGGGAACTGATACTTAAAACAAAATCTAAGTGTGAACTCAACACTTGCAGTTACCTTTTAATTAGTCTCAGTCCTAGTTTCTCTTACATTAACATCCATTCTGAAGAAATACTTAAAGTGCTCTTCAGTAAGCAAAGTGCTCCCATTATGTGCTCATTCAGTTATAAACAGAACAGGCAGGCTCAAATAAATGAAGGAAAACTGTTATTCATAACTGAAATACAGTAGAAGTCTCTCTCTGTACTGTATATTACATTCTGCCTTTATCATTCTTCATGGGTTGATTTCCCTTGGGGATCTGTGGGTCTTCACAGTGCAAGAATTCTGCCCTATTTATCTTTGTATCTCCTAATGTGAAAGTATATTACAGCCCAGATCAGCAATGCTCAGTGGTTCTTATTAGTATATCAAAAAAGATCTCAAACTTCACCATATGAATGTCAAACATCTAAATCCCACTATCTCTTTACATTCTCTCATACAGCCTTGTTTAAATAGGTCCCAAACCTGAAAGAGGGAGAGAGAACAGTTTGCAATCCATTCTACACTATGACACTGTCAGTAGTGGTTAAAGTCTGTGTGTGTGTGTGTGTGTGTGTGTGTGTGTGTGTGTGTGTGTAGCATCATAACAACATATATAACATAACTCATTTATAGACTTAGAATTATTTCTCCCAGAATACAGATTTGTAAATGCTCATCCTTTCAAGATGTCTGTTACTATTGCTATCCCCACTAAATCAGATGCCTCTGCTTGGGAATCATAATTTAAGCTTTGATTATTTCACCAAAACTAAAAAAATAAAGATTGAATCTGAGCCTCCACATATATATGCATGTATTAAACACATTAGTAATTTACTTCAAGCCATAAATAATTCATCAGTGTCACATGAAGATTATAACACACTCCCCCTTGGTGTGACCTAACCAATTTCAAGCCCAGATTTGAATTCTCTACTTCATGCTTCTTATGTCTTTGGTCTCTGTCTATTGTATGAGTCTGAATTTCTGTCTTCCTGAAGGCTGTTTTGTGAATCTGTCCCTGTGACTGTCTGTGTGTCTGCCTATACCTAAAAAAAAAAAGCTTTGCTCTGCTATTATTGGACAGCGGGGATATATGGAGATCACATATAGAAATCTCTAACAGAGTTTTACGTGGAGTTAAGTCACTGACTCCAACTAGCCCAGATAACAAACAATATTATAAACATCATTGTTCATCAAACAATAGCCAATTGATACATTCAATATTATCTGTAAATGTTATTATAGTGAGAGCTGCTGGTAGCAAAAGGCCATGGGAGTATACAAGCAGGTGACAACTAACGTTTAGAAGGTCAATCTATCAGAACCAAGGGTTCTAATGAAAGAAATCACTGTGCAAGGCATTGGAATTACAGCATTTTGAGTGAATTGGCTGTTTCTTGTTGTAAACTTCTTGTGCAATAACAGCTATGGTATCTTCCCATTATCATGCATTTTCATAAAACACGTACATGTAATCTCATGAGTGTATCTCAACTTTATGGGCACATATATCTATGAGTATTCAGTCAGAAGATGATATTTTATTTAGCTATATAATTTTGATATATGAAAAATATACTAGGATATGCTTCATAGCCAGATCCATTTTCCCATAAGACTGTAGACACTGAAAGCCTACTTTGTTCCTTTTGCTCAGACTAACACAGAAAAAATAATCTCTTCCTCAGTCTAACACAAACTGTACACATTTAGCTCATTTTTACCTCAGAGCAAATTCAAACTAGACTAACAGCCTTTGTGTATAGATCATAAGTTTAAAACTTTATAGTTATGCACAAGGTCAGAGTTGCAGGTGCCTACCAAGGTTACTAACAAGAAACATGCTAAGAAAAGCCTGCCAATTCTTCACTTGCACAAGTTTGCTGATAAAAAGCTGTCTCGGAGTTTGTGGCACTGGGCACTGCACCCCCTCCCTCTGGTCCTGAGACCTTGGAACTTTGTGTTACTATGGTAATGGCTCTGCTCCTTGTCATCTATTCTAGGAATGTGCTATGACCTTGAGGGTCTTGAAACTTTTCTCAAGATTGCAAGGAGTCTCCTGTTAGAAATATGAGAAGAGGCAAGAGAGAAGGATGATAGCTGAAAACAGGTTGTAAACTTAGAGAAAGAAATAAGAGAGAACAGCAAAGAGATCAGGGAAATAATTTAGAATTAACTTAGAACAATAAAGTGAATGGACTGAAAGAGCACAGTTTATGTAGATTCATTTGATTCCTCAGATTAGATACCCAGCTGCTTGTAAGCATTTTCCCCTGGACACTGGGAGAAAACCCCACAGGGCAGGTACCCAGGAGTCTTTTGATATTACTGTGTTCAACATTTATGATGGATATTCATTTTTAAAGATTCTTTTGAACTTCTATTAATGCTGCCTTCAGCACATGATTATTAGAAGCTGCATGTGATATCCTGGTTCAGGGTATCAAAATCTATACAACTTATTATATCTATGTGTTAGTTTAGGTTATAAAAGTTAATTGTTTTAACTTTTACTAACGAGTTAAAATTAGAAGGGATAAGTTAACTACAAGGGCAGTCCAAGGCAAGTAACATAATTATTACATTGTTTTTTTAAGGGTTGCTTAAATGAACAGTCTGAATACACATTAGGTATTCAATACTTTATGTGACCTCAAGGTATATTATTAACTTTGCCTTCAACGTTCTAAGTTTCAGTCACTTAGAAATGTAAGGGATGTTTTTATCATAATGCATTATCTCATACATACACATAAATACCTATTATATATAAAAAATGGTATTATGCATGTATTCTAACAAGTAAACTATCCCTTTCCTCCACAGTTATTGTGATGTTTTTTTACAACCAATAAGACCATTGCAAATATCTAACCTATAAACTACAAAGAAATATCAATGATGCCTCAAGATCCTCATGTCTAAGAAGTATACATTAACATCTTTCAAACAGAATTCAAGTAGTAGATATTTCAAAGGTTGATAGAAGATTTTCCTGATGTCCACAAATAAAAGCAAAACTATCCTCCATTAATTTTCTTATAATTGTTGTCTAATCATCCCCCTTTTCTCTATTTGACACTAATATTGTAACCAGGCCTTTTGAAAGTCAGAGGCACTTAGAATTTGGCTTTCAATCACTATTCTCATATAAGAGCCTTAGTTTGATTGGGACATTGGTGCATCAGTTACTTAAAAAAATGTTAAAGAGGTCTGTTACATATTGTACAGTTATATACATGGCCATAATTTCAAAAGCCTGAGAAGAGGCAAGGATTTTCTAAGTCACAATGTCTTACTCTACATAGCCCTACTTCTCTTAATCTTAATGTTGATTTTCTGAACAATATAACATAATTTTAACTTGTCAGTTTCTTTAAAACTGTAGTTCACTAAGCCAGGTGGTGGTGGAGCATGGCTTTAATCCCAGCACATGGGAGGAAGAAGCAAGGAGATTCCTATGCATTCAAGGATAGCTTGGTCTACAGAGCTAGTTCTGGGACAGCTAGGGCTACACAATGTGGGAGGCCAGATTCCATCTTTTAGAGGGTTTCTATGAGGAGGAAAAAGGAATAAGAAACTTAGATAAAAAGATAGCAGAGAGGAGACAGACAGAAACACAGGATACCTTTGGGATGACTTCAATCAAAATCCACCAGCCCCTTCTGTCTCTTCAAAAGGGCTTTTTGTAACAATGCTAAGGGGCAGGGCAAAAGACTCTTCCCCCCTTACTAGATCAAAGCATACTGCACAGCCAAGTGGAGACCCTTCCAAACACCTGGTAACCATGCTTGTGGTCAAATCATCCCTTATGCAGCCCTGCTGGGTAAAGCAAGCTCAGAGTCTCTGACCCTGAGTAAGTTCTCACTAGGAAACCTCTGTGGGTCTCTAAAGTTCCCCTTTCTTAATGCATGAAAGGGCCCCTCAGATATACTGTGCATGCCATAGGTCATTCTTTTTCCCTAGTCAACCTTACCAGTCCTTGAGATACATTTTCCATCAAGCATACTCTGTCTTAGATTGGAAGCTAGCGAGAAGAACATTGCCTGCCCCTGACTACCAGCCTCTGGCAGAGGTAGGTACAGAGCTTAACTCAGCTCTGACTCTGGTTCCTACTAAGAGCTTGCAAATAGTTGGAACAACCACAGCAATCCCTAGGGCTGCCACACCCCCAGTAAAAGAGTAGAGGATGATAAAGATGGAATCTCCTTTTTGAATGGACCTAAGATGTCTATAACAGCGTTAGCTGTGCCAAGCCCTTTTTTAAATCAGTAAACTCTTGATGTAAATGCATCAAATAAATCAATAAACTCCTGATGCAACTGCATCAAACTCAAAGACTTTCTTAGCTTCACCAAACGATGATTCATTAATATTAACAGATTAACATTATTCTAGTATGAATATTATATGCATATTTACAACTAGCATGAATATTACTATACATATTTACAATTCTAACAAACTTACATTCAAAAGCAAACTCTATAGGACTACTTTACAAACTTTAGCAAACAGCTAAAAGCGATCTCTTAACAGAACTATTTACATTTTCTTCCAACAAGACAGAGTGTACATGAATTACGAGTCACCACAGTCAAAATTGTAGGTGAACTCAAAAATGTTTCATTTCTGAAGTTTGTAAAAGTTCAGAAAAGTCAATTCTAATCAACAGTCTTAAAGTTCTCGAAAGTTTGAAACCAGAGCCTAATTCATCAGTGGCTCTAGAGTCTTTGAATCCAGCTCCTTCAAATGGGATTTTTCCTGTCGGGTCCTTCCAGCCAATCTGGAACTGGTGGAAATGTACCCAGTGGTGAATGGTTGCCAGACAGGGGGAGGTCCCTTTTCTTAAATTCATTGCAGTTCCCCCAAATAAAACAATTCAACTAACTTTAAACAAACAGCTCTGAAGTTTCACTCTCATCCACAGAGGCAATTTCCACAGGAGAAAATTGTTCCAGGGCAAAAGCTCCTAGATGTCTGGGGAAGAGTCCTTTCAAAACATCTTCTTACAGCCAGCAAACAGAAACTTTGTGGTTTTGCTGCTAGCTCTGTTCAGGCTTTTACAATCTCAGTCCTGAGGCCCAAGTGCTTTCAACTGCCTCTGGCCTCAGGGGCTCAAGGTTCCTCCTGGTTCTCCAAGGCTTGGCTCTCAAGCATCCCTGGCTCCAGGAGGAAACCCAGCTGCTGCAATCTGTGGTTCTTGAGCACAGGTGTGGGAGGAAAATCAGCTGCAATCAGTCACAGGTGCTGCACCCCTGGCTCCATTTACATTCATTCACACTGTATTTCCCTGGGTGTTTTGCTGTTCAATAATGGGGAACATTTGAAAGCTTTGCTTGAAGAGGAGCTGCAGCACCAGCAGAGAGGGTTTGCATTGTTCTGGAAGGTTTTTGCACCAGGGCAATTATGAGTAGCTTTCCCATTCTGATAGATGACCCCCCCCAGGTGAGTCTAATTCTGCCCATACAGAAGGAAGAGAGACCTAGGAAAGAGAGACCTGAAGAGCTTCCAGTTTTTGAGAAAGAGAAATTACTAAGTTTTTCAAGCTCTTTAGTTCCTCAATTGTCTCACCTCAAGATTTCTGTTCCTTAAACTCGGCTTCATGGCCAAGAGAGAACTGACCCTGAATGAATGATGTTGTAAAAGTATTCTTATCTAGCAGCGTTGGTGGAGGGTTTTGTCTTGTCTGTGTCTGCCTCAGGGAAAATTCCCCCTTGCCACCCAGGGATTAGCTCTAAACTGTCCTAAATGAATGCCCACAGGCCAAAAGTTTCCACCAGAATCTTTTCCAGCCCATGCTCTTCATAATATTCTTGCATTTCAACTCTGATTCTCTCACAGGAGTCTATGTCCAGAGTTCCAAAGTCAAAGAACCAAGGGCACAATTCCTCTATGAACTCCAAGAATCTTTGTACTTGAGATTCTACCTTAACACTCCTAGTTTTCAGATTTCTATAAGTGAATATTCAAACATCTGCTTACTATTTCCCTTCCCATTTTGGCTTTTCTTTCTCAGACTGCTAAGTCCACAGTGGCTGCTCTCAAAGAATAAAATATCACTGCCTAACCTTTCCATAATTCATAACTGGACATGTCCAATTGCTTCTGTGGGATTTTCCTACTCTCACTTATCTATCCTCTGCACTCAAGTCCCAAGTTCTGGCACCATCTTTTGGAGGCCAGCTCCCACCTTTCAAAGTGTTCCTCTGAGGAGGAGAGAGGAATAATAATTTTTTTAGATAGAAAGATAGCAGAGAGGAGATAGACAGAAACACAGGATATCTTTGGGAGGACGTGGATCAAAATTCACTGGCCCTTTCTGTCTCTTCAAAAGGACTTTATATAACAATGCCAAAGAGTGGGGTAAAAGACCTCCCCCTTACTAGATCAAAGCATACCACACAGCCAAGTGCAGATCCTTCCAAATACTTGGTAACCACACCCATGATCAAATCATCCCCTTATGCAGCCCTGCTATGTAAAGTAATCTCAAATTCTTGGACCCTTAGGGGAAAGAGAGCTTAGAGGAATGGGAGGTCCTAGCTGGATCAGGAATAGAGAGGAAGAACAAGGAAAGAGATAACACAATAAATGAAGACACCACGGGAATAGGAAGAATCAGAGTGCTAGAGGGGTCTCCAGAAATCCACAAAAATGACTCCACTATAGACTACTGGCAATGGTCAAAAGGGTGCCTGAGCTGACTTACTCTGGTGATCAGATGGCTGAACACCCTAACTGTCATGATAGAACCCTCATCCAGTGACTGATGGAAGCAGATGCAGAGATCCATGGCCAAGCCCCAGGTGGAGCTCCAGGAGTCCAATCAACGAGAGAGAGGAGGGTTCATATGACCAATAGATATCGAGACCATGATTGGAAAAAGTACAGAGACAACTAGCCAAACTAGTGGAAACACATGAACTGTGGACCAATAGCTGAGGAACCCCCATGAAACTGGACTAGGCCCTCTGGATAAGTGAGACAGTTGTTTAGCTTGAACTGTTTAGGGGGCCCCCAGGCAGTGAGACCAGGACCTGTCCTTAGTGCATGAGCTGGCTTTTTGGAACCTAATGCCTATGCTGAGACACTTTACTTAACCTTGGTGCAGGGAGGTGATTGGACCTGCCTCAACTGAATGTACCAGACTCTGATGGCTCCCCAAGGGAGACCTTGCCTTGGAGGAGGTGGGAATGGGGGGAAGGGAAGGCTGGGGCTTGGGAGTAGGGAAGACAGGGCAATCCATGGTTGATATGTAAAATGAATAGAAAATCTCTTAATAAAAAGAAAAAAAATACCTAACAGTGGGGGCAAAAAAAAAAAATTCTTGAACCCTGAGTAAGTTTTCACTAGGAAACCTCTGTGGGTTTCTACATACAAAAAAACCCTATCTTAAAATACAACAAAACAAAACGGAACAAACAAAAATTATTGTCGATCATTTTCGGGCTCAAATTTACAGTAGAAGTCCCTCCTCCAATTATTCCAACCCGTATCCACCTGACTGGAGAATGGACACTTGTAAATACAGTACTCATGTATGAAATTATTTTTAAACAATGAAAAAGAATTAAGGATTATTAAAGAATATAATATTAGAAGAAAAACAAGATCCTTTCCTGAAGGTAGTAGATGGTCATCTTGGAAAATCTCTGTATTAACCTTTGTAATAACAGAGGTAATAGTCAGAGTTCTCTTAGAGGAACAGTAAGAATATATATGAATATATGGTTATATATATGTATATATGTATATTAAATAAATATGTTATTTCTATATATTAAATATATATTAAATAAGTATATATTTATTTAAAACAGCTTATGTCAAAATAGTAACAACTATTGTCTCACATCTGAGCAGCTGAGAACCTATAGGTGCCCCATCCATAAAGGTGGTCAGCTCAGTAAAAGTGGTTGCCTCAATGAAAATTTAGAAACTTTCTAGGGAGCCACTGGGTCCTAGTCAGCAATGGATGTTTGGAAACCATAGCTCTGATACTAGCAAAGGAATCAGCAGCAGCCCCAACATGTAAATAAAGTTGACAGCAAGAGAAAAGTCCAACTGAGCAAAGGACAAATAATCTTCCTTCTGCCATGCCCATTTTCATCTGGACTGCTACCAGAAGGCACTACTCACATTTGGGGTGGGGTTTTTCTCTTCAATTCAGGCAATCACAACAATATTTTGTATAAAGCTCCTTGTCAGATGATTCTAAGTTGTGACAATCTGACATTAAAACCAACCATCACAACCTCATTGCTCAAGGACTGAATATGTGACTTAGGATTTATGGAACTAGCATAAAATACAACCATTTCTTCTGCATCATACTCTACCATTAGATGTAACCTTTATCAAATCATTAAATTTAGTACTTAGTGCTAAATCAATAAAATGGAAATTGTAAGAGTAGCCATACATATTACAATCAGAAGTACATAAATTCAAGATGCAAAGGAGTGTGAGTTTTAGGGAGAGACACAAATGAAATGGATCACTTCCTCTGGGCATTCAATTTCTGAAAGCAAAACATGTTTAAAATGATTTACACATGAACATTGCTCTCTTCTTTTCAATTATTCTTACTTTAAGCATTTTTTGTATATTGAACTATAAAATTATTTTTATTTAAACTCAGAGGAATCTCACCAGGGGTGGTAAGATGGCTTCAGTGGGCAAAAGCACAAGCCTGTCTGCCTAAGTTCAGTTCTCAAAAGCCACATTGTGGAAGCAGAACTGACTCAGGCAATGTGTCCTCTGACCTCTACATGTCCATGCACATAGACATATGTGCACACATGCACATAAGCCCATGGGTCCACAGACACACACACACACACACACACACACACACACAAATTAATTAATTAATTAATATTCTTTTTTAAAATGTAAAACCCTCTAACTATTCACATCTCTAACTCCAATGCATGACCTACATGAGTGCCATCAGTATGTTTCCTGCTGAACTCAGCACACCGTGTGTCATGCTCCAAAATGAGCTCCTGCACACCTGTGTGAGGACTTGGAAAGTGAGTATTTTAAGTTTTCATGTTTATTAAGCTCATGTTGAAATACCAACTCTACTATTTATTAGTTTATGTGGTATTTAATTGGATATCTTCCAAAACTAAAGACCTGTCATCCACTTCCAATCATATTGCCAGAGTGTTTGTGTTACTAATTGTCACAATTAATCTGTAGGCTGGGAGTGTAGCATAGTGGCAGCATGCCTGTCACACAGAGCAACAAAAGAGAAGGTTATTTTAAGAATTATTGGGAAATAATATCATCAAAAATATTATGGAAGCAGCTGTGCCCCGTGTAATAAATACTTGTATACATACTGTTTTAGTGTGAATATAATTTGAAGCAACAAAGAGTTTCGGTTACTCTTTCTAATACAAATGTCTATTGTTTAAAACTTTAAAACCTTGCACTGTCGTGATTTCAGTAGCTTTTTAAAATGGTGATTGAATAGGGGGCAGGAAAGTAAGACAGTGATGAATACTAAGACTTTTCTCCCTAAGCAAGCCTATAAAAGCTGATAAGACCCTAATTATTTATTAACTACTTATTATGCACATACAGCATGTTTGCTCCATGCTTTAGACTCCATATCACCCCAACAAGAGTGACATAAAGTTGGTATTTAAATAATATTCATTACTCACAGTTCTGAAAGACAGAAGTAGAAGGTCAAAGTCTTACCAAATTTATTTCCTGGAGAAGGCCTGCTTCCTGGTTATAGATGGCATCATCTCCCCACTGTGTCTTCAAGATAGCAAAGGTATGAGCAATTACTCTGTTACCTCCTGTACAGTGGCACCAATCCATGTGGACTCTACACTCTTGTTTCAGTTATGTCCCCCAAATCCCGTATCTTAACCCCATATCTAGAGATTAGGATTTCAGTATGTGAATTCTTGAAGTAATCTGTACAACTAGCCTCCTCAACTTAGTTGTTTATCTTTTATAAGAATGTTGGGGAAAAATACAGAAAATGAAGACAAAGTCTTTATGAGGTCATACCTGCAAGCTACTTCATCTATCACTGGACTTTTCAGTTATGGAGTGAAAATAAAATGTCATCTTTCTTCTTCAAGCCAATCTGAGTTTGTTCATTTGTTATAATACTTCAGTTGTCCTATGGAGAGAAAAATGCAAGGCTAAAAAGACAAGTCTAAGGTCATGAGGAGTTCACTGATATCCTTATGTTTTTCTGCCTTGGCTACCATAGATCCCATAAGTGGAAATTTATGCCTTACAACACAGTCAATAATAAATTCTATTTCCACTAAAAGGTTCCATGATTCTTGAGCAGTGCTTGCCTACCTGTTCTGGTTTACACCACAGCTTTATCTTGGAAATACTAGGAGCTCAAGAAATCTTTTGCAATTGCTAATTAATATATTAAATTAAATGGCCATTTACTGAAAGAATAAAGGAGTCAATAATCTTAATTTTGTCCCCAGTGATTTAAGTTTCCTTTGATGACTCAGTTTTGTCCACCACTTTGATAACACTCAAAGATGCAGTGTTCTGAGGTTGCTTCTGATCTACGTCCCAAGACAAGGCATCCAGTAAATGTGACAGCCCAAGCAGCCCAACAGAAATCTCTGGCAGATACTGTCTTACTCCACACAGCCAGAGACCCTAGAAAGAAAGAAGAATGTCAAGTATATGGAGAATCAGAGAAACCCTGGAGTTCCAGGATAGAACCTGCAGGAGCCACATCTAACTAGTGCTGAGGGGCAAGTAAACCTCTGGGGTATGTTAATCTCATCTCCAAACCTCAGTGAAGACAGAGGCAAATTTTTATTAAGAATGGAAAGGTAAAGTTAGTGGAACTCAGGAAAGTAAAATTAAGTCAAGGAGCATCTGTGAATATTTATTTTTAAAACTTGACACTGATATTTGTTGAACAGCATCAGTAGGCATATTCCCCATCTCCAAATCATGTCTCACACATGTAAAGAAACAAAGAATTGTTTGTGATTTATTAGTGAGCATGCACAGCGGAGGCACAGAGGAAGCTGTGCATCGTCATGGTGTGCTTGCTCACCTGCACACAACTATTCATTTTTGGTGGCTATGTTTTCTTCTTTGCTGTCAGAAAAGATTTAAGTGTCTGAAGAATATATGGTAAACATCTTTTTCTTTCTATAATGCCTAAATTTCTGGAGCATGCACAACATATATTTATATCACCTATCTTTTGCTGCCCCTGGGAGATATGACATAAATTTGATTAATTTGGTAGCCTGGCAATTTATAATATATAATGGAAAAAACACTGAATACCTACTGTGCCACACACACCATCCTACAGGCACATAGTTGTCTTGAAAACTTTGTTTTCAGAAATTTTACCCTATGTGGAAAGCTCTTGGTGGAAACAAGGAAATTCACATCTAGCTAATTTCCATTCTTCTTCATCACCCTTTCCTACTCCCAACATGCACAGTGCTTAAAATAATAAACAGTATTTATTTAATTACATTTATAAATTGTCAATCTTTAGAGCGCTCCCTTCCTTTGGAGACTGATAAAGAAGAATTATCACCCTCCCTGAAAATGGTCTTTCTGAATTTATCTATGAGTTTATTACCAATAACATACTCCTAGTAACATTTAAAGAAGGTTTTAGATACTGGGCACACAAACTGAATTAAATAGAACTGACATCAACAAAAGATCTGGCACTTGCTCTAGGAACATTTTCGAATGAGCACCGTCCAGTGGAATCTTAAGAAATGGAAGTTCACATACTCTGTTAGAAGAATTTGAAGTACACCAAAGAAGCTCTTACTCGAAACAATGTTCTTTAGGGTAGCACTATGGAAAATTCAGCATTACCAGCTGTTCAGATTGATTTAAAACTTAATAAATCCTTCTTTCAAATGCTAATCATTTCATTTTCCCTTACAAATCCACAGAGGAAATAGCAGGTCATCTGTAAACCAGTTCCCATATTACCATAGATAGAAAAACTGTAAGTTGGTGTTGCATTTTTCTTTCACATTCAATACTCAGTTACCCTCAATTTTCTAATTCAATAATGAAATGGAGAAGAGGCTGAAAGAAGGCATTCACCAGAGCAGCAGCAGAGGAGGAGGAGGAAAGGGCAGGGGGAACGTTGTCCCAAATGCTGAACATGGTGCTACAGGGTTTCTGTTTTCCCTGATGGAGTTTAGTGTTGCTTTGGTCTGATTCTGATTCTTGCCTGTCATTTTTCTTCCCACCTGCCTGGGTTTTGAAAGGAGAATGTTTGTTCCATGCTGTCAGAACGTGGTCCATGAATGAAGCTGTGTGAGATTTCTGAGACCTTGAGAGCAAACTCCAAGTAAACAAGAGTCTTTTAACCTCTGTTCCTCCATTACATGGGTTGTTCTTGACATGTACTTTCCTGCCTCTCCCAAGTGTTCTAATAGTAGTGGGTTTTACTTAAGATTACCCATCATCTTACCCATTATTATTCAGCATGATGTTTCCAAGCACCAGTTGTCCTCATAACTACATACAGCTTGAACTATTGTGACCGCTTGCTTACATGGCCTTATTTAACCCTCAAGAATATAAATTGTCTAATGCTCTGAATAAAGTTGGCTATTGCATGAGACTTTACTCTGCCTCATTTTTACCTCCACTCTCCCAGGTTTACACCATCAACTAGAGCAGCAACAACATGCCACCATAGTTTAGAAGTATGTAACTTATTTTTTTTTTTAATATAAATTGACAGATAAAATTTTGCTTCACTCTCAAAAGAAAATTTAAATTTGAACTTTTGGATCAGTGCTATAACTGCTAAAACAAGTAGGACTCTTAAAGATGGGTTTAATGTATTTTCTCTTATGAGATGGATATGAATCATTTGGAGGATAGAGGTGAAATTATATGATTTAAGATGATGTATCCGGGTGCAAATTTAACAAGGATTTGGGTTTGTGGATTTGCTTAATTTTCATTGTTCATGTGGTTGGGTTGAAAAATAAGATATTATTAGAAAATCACAACTCATAAAAAAAAGAAAAGAAAACAAACAAAAGCCAAACACACATTGTCTTCTTCTTTGGCTATAAAGAAAACCACACTCTCTCCAGATATTGCCGAGCTGTTCTTAAAACCAAAAAGAAAAAAAAAATGTTTATTTTAACCAAGAAGAACCATAGAACGTGTGGAACTTCACAGACTTTTTCTATGACATTAGAAAATAATTCTTGATCATTGTAGCATCTGTAATTATGAATGAAGTCTCCATATTACCAGAAAGAAATAATTTCTCCTCATACATAAAGAGGAAAAAGTTAAATAACAAACAAATTTCTCATTTTAACATCAGAATTAAGAGTTTGATTTCAGTAAAGAAGTTCACTTTCCAGGGAGTAGTATTTGATGAAATGACTCATTGCTCTCACTCTAACACATTTTTAAAGGTATAAATTATGTTTAAAAAGTCACATTTTTACAAAGTTGTGTTTCTGAAGACTTTGTAGAGTTGCTGAAGCAAAAATGACTCTGCATGCTACTATTTCAAGATGAAAACTAATCATCTGTCATGGATATCCCTGAAGGTATTTGCCATGATCAGTATAAAGCAAAAAAGCAGACCACACAGCAGAAAGAAGCTCCCGAGGGAAGGAGAACTCTACTGAGCTCCAGAACACATTAGTTTTACAATTTTATTTTGGCTAAATTACTAAATTAGTCAAAACTACATAAAAATAATTAAGAAATCTGAAGACTCTTTTTGCTACCAGAAAGAAAGAAACAAACAAACAAACAAAAACATTCTAGTGAATTCTCCCAGAAGAAAGATAGTAATGGGAATTACTTTATACAAACTCTTACAGAGAGGAACAAACAAAAAACAAAAAACAAAAAACAAAAAAAACCAAACCAAAACAAAACAAAAAAAACACTTTCTACTGTGCTTCATGAGGTAATACAACTTCAGTACCAGAATCTGAAAAGAGTCTTGCAATAAATAACTCAATATTTCATCTCTGCTGATGACTGATTAAAAATCCTCACACATGAAAAGTATATAAATTAAAGGAGACTTACATAGTCAGATAGATGCTCAATAGTCTCATAGAAGAAGGTTGAAAATTGCACATACCAGGCACTCTCCATCCATTGTGGTGTCACTTGTATTCACGGCAGGTCTTCTCCACCCAGTTCACTGATTCACAGCTTAGCTCTGGAAATGCCCTCACAGACACACCCAGAAGTTCCCTGTGCCAGTTTTCTTGGCATCCCTTGGACAATGAAATTCAAAACCAAAATTAAACATCTCACCTCAGTCTCCAAATATATGTGTGTGTCTCTGTGTGTGTGTGTGTGTGTATGTGTGTGTGTGTATATATATGGTGAAATAATTATTTCTATATAGTTGTAATGAATTACTAGAAATAAAATGTTTCAATATCATTTATAGTAGCTTTAGAGATATAACATCAAGAAATAAACCTAGGAGAAGTGTACAAAATTATGCAGAGAAACCTGCAGACTTCTGAAAGAAGTTTTCTAAAATCTAAGAGATATGTCATGAATCTCTAAACACGGTAGGAGACATGCCATGAAAAGGAAGCTAAACAAACATGTCAGATTTCCCCACAGGAGCAGTAGAATCAATGTATTCCCAAACCCTATCAAAATTCTAACAGTTTTTTTTTTCTCTTAAAGCGATTTTCAAATTTATAGGAAAGCATATTAAAGAATCTAGCCAAGATATTCTTGAAAAATAAAGGCAATGTTGGAAAACAAATAAACATTCAAGAATTACCGACATCTACAGAATTGGTACATAGCCAAGTACAAAAGAGACTATGTGGAAAAGATGCTGCCATCATTTAGCATTGGAACCTTGCCCTACCAAAACTTCTAGGCCCACTGCAGAACCATGTTGACACAATGAATGTTGAACTGTATTTTTTAGTCATATGCAAAAATATTCTAGATTATTAACAGACAAAATAGAAGAGAATGCAATAAATTTTCTGGAATTAATGTAGAATATTCTAAGATCTTTAAAGACATAGGTTTATTAAACAGAACACAAAAGATGCTAAGCATTAAGAATAAACATAGATTTCATGAAAATTAAGTATGTATTTTTATTGAAGACTGTCATTTAAGGAGACAGAAAGGAGGCTACAAGGAGGGAGAACACAAACTATATAAATGACAATGGGCTTAATAACCAGAAGATAGTTTTAAAAACTCATATATCATAGTCTCAAAACATATTAATAAGGTATGTAAGTAATAAAAACTATTAAAATGCATTTGTCCTCATTATCAGTAAAATAGAAATTAATTTTTGATAAAACATATCCAAGAAAAACTGAGTTTAAATTTTTAATTTTAAAATATTTCTTAAATTGACAATTCTAGTCTTTGGCCAACTGCAAGCTTTAAGCATTGTTACAAACTGCATAAACTGATTCAGTTTGTATAAACACATGATGAAAGAGTTTTGGCTAATCGCTTTCCTAATGCATGGCCAGCCATATTTCAGTATATGCCTAATAGAACTGAATGCATACACCCATCAAGATAAATATTCAATAAAGTACATAGTTGTGTACCTCAATGTACAATAAAGTACACTATTGAGAAGAATCTCAAATAAAACAACAATACAAATGCCCATCAGCCTAAGGGGAAAAAAAGCAAACCAGTGTTCTCCTGTAATAGGAAACTCCACAGCAATAAAAAAAATGAATAATTGATAGACTTTATCTCAAGCAATAGAAGCAATAATCAAAAGTACGCATGCTTTTCTAAAGAAGTGGTCAAGAGTTTATTAAAAAGACACAAAAGAAAAGCTTCTTAGATGCTTTTTTTTGTTTGCCCCAGAGATGAAGACATCAATGCATATATAAATCCAAAAGAATACTATTCTTAAATTTAGAAGACTTTACTGCAATTTTTATAATTTTAAAAACTTTTTTGTTTATTACTTGATGATTTTATGCATGTGTATGATAAAGAATTTTGTATCTTCACGTACAAACTATAATAATTGGGCCTGAAGAAATGGCTCAGTAGTTAAGAAAGAGTAGGCACTTCACAGGCGTCAGACCTGAGTTCAGGTGCTAGCACCCACATTAGGTGGCTCACAATCACTATAACTCTAGCTCCAGGAAATCTGACACCTCTAAAAACACCTAAGTTCAAATGCACATACCTATCCACATGTAGACACAAATACAGACATACATAATTAAAAAATAAATCTAAAAAAACACAAGAAATTTAGAATAACAGCATGTTCATTGTTAATTACAAAGCTGTGATGATGAGCAAAATACAGCCCTAAAATATTAAAATATTGTTTCGGTGTACTTGGGGAAAAATGTGAAGTCCTTTTCTCAGTGTTTTCCTGTTTCAGCTTGATCTTTCTCACACTTATTTGCAGCCACTGTGGTAAATCTCCACATTTTCTTTGACTTGGTTTTTGTTTTTCTTTTCCTTAAATGCATCATTAAAATGACAGCCATGAAGTCTGGGGATTACAGAACCAGCTAGGAAACCAAAGAGCAAGTAATTTGAAATTCAAATTCCTCTATCTCTCATCTTAAAGAAGTGTTAATGCCTGCTTTGCCCCAACTCTCTCATCAGACTACCCTGGGACTGACTCTCATCTAATTCAGCATTTGATTTTCTCCATTCCTGCATATCCCTCAGTCTTCTCTATGTCAGGAAGTAGTAACTCCCTTCTTTGATTAGATCAAACAAAATGTGAAGCCAACACTCGGCTTCTCTCTTCCCTTTGCATTCCAAATCTAGTAAATAATCACCTCCCGTCAACTTTGCCTTGAAAAAAAAATGAGAAGTTGACCCCTCTCACTGCATCCACCTTGATCACATGATCTAAGTGTCCATGCTCTTTTATCGGGATTACTGCAATCTTGATTAGCTGGCAGGCCCTCGTTAGTTTCCATTTTCATCTTCTCTAAAGGTTTAGCAGCACACACTTTGAGCTAATCTTTCTAAAACATAAGTGAGATCATAGGTTTCCTCTGCCACAAGCTTTCAAATACTTTCCACGTTTTCCATAGTAAAAGTCATCCAGGAATACACTTTCCCCCCTAACCTATTCCCATGGTTTCTTCTATGAAGGCCTCTTCTTCTGCCTTGGGAATTTTCAAAAATTATTCCTTCTCTAAGGAATCCTGAAATCTGCTTCTCTTCCTCTTTGCTTTCATGTCTTTGCCCATTTTTACCTGAATAAACTGCCTTCCTTTGTTTACACCATCTAAAAGACCACTCTCCTTTCGGAAGCATTGGGGCTCTTCCTCACCTTGACTCATTTTTCTCTGTAGAATTTGTCATTCTAATGAATTACACATTTGTGAGTGACTATATTTTTACTGTCTTCCCAGTAGAACAATGTCTCCTTGAAGGCATACATTTTGACATTTTTGTTTATTGCAACATCCAACCAGCATATTGTGCTTGACATGTATATTTGTTGACTAAAGTGATTAAATGAATGAACTAAAGAACCCATTAAAGAATGCCCCACCCCTTCCATTTCTTCCTTTAGAAATAAATTATTTATTGTATATGTGTGCATGGTAAGTATATGTAGGGGTGTGCCTGTGCCAGAGCAAGAGAACAAGTTTGCATAGTTTTCTGTCTCCTTTACTTTAACATGGATTGCAGAAACTGAACTCAGGTTGTTAGGCTTGTATGCCAAGTATCTTTCCTCCATAAGTTATCTTTCTGGCTGTCAGCTCTTTGTCACTCTGAAACTTCTAGAATGATTTAATTTAAAATGCAAGATATTATAGTGACTGAAAGTGTGGCCAACTCATTTCTCACAAAGTGTTTTGCCTTATGAAGTTACTAAACCTGCCAATACCTCATACCACTCAGCCACAAAATAAAATGTTACATGATGGTGATACTTTTGACATATTTCATGTAACAGGCTTTCCATATTGCACTGAATAAGTTAAGTGTTAGTCAAATGTTCTTTACTATTATTCTTAGTTAAAATTACATGTGACAAAATAGAATCACATAAGTCTTTTGTCAACAATATGTTGAATATTTTAGAGGGCAAAGGGGAATCAAACATAAATCCTTAGCATGCATAAAGTTGGGCTGGGTGAATCAGTGTCTACTTAACATGTGAAGGCCCAAGGTTCAATCCCAAATGCTGTCCTCCTAAAACCAGATGTTTAAAATCAAGTGTTGCACATACAATTTTAAATATAAAGATACATTTTACCAGAATAACCTGGTACTTAGTTTTCTTAAGTGCTAGTCATGTCTACTTGTGCACACATGATCTCTTTTTTGCCTGTATTCCTAGTAATAGTTGATTAATCAACTTACTAAGATAAACAAAGTTCTACTAGAGCAGTAGCAGAATGCCAAACACAATCATAAGATGAAGTAGTGATAATACAATTGTGTACTATTGTTGTTTAAACAGTGGGAGGCCTTTTCCTGAAGGTGATAGACTTAGCCCAAATCAGCTCTCACACTCAAAAGTATGGATTCTTGTTTCTGTTGTAAACCAAAAATGAGAAGAAAATTTTACAGAAATTTTGGTGAGTTAGTTCCAGTAAACTCACACAGAAATAAGTCTTGATTGAGGCTTGATTCTCCAAAGACCAGACCTAAGTAAACAGGGGCCCCAGTCTGTTTGGGAAACAATGATATTATTGGAAAATAATGTTCCATTTGCATGGTCTCAATAATTACTCAAAAAAGTACAATAGGTTTAGGAGTTATCTACATCTGGGGCAACTATAACCTGTTTTTACAATATAGTTGGTAAGGGCCAAGAGCACCTTATACTAGAAATATTAGCTTTGGCAATCTCAAATCTACCTAGAATATAATTTCATCTTGATCACAATTGAACTTTATTAGAGAGCTGTGAATGTGAAAGCTTTTCCCTCAGACTTGGCATGCAGCAGGCTCTTTGGTATAGTTAACTTCACACAACTAAGGTCTATATGCAATCAATTATTTGATTACACTAAAGAATGCTCTGCCCCTTGCCTGTGTCTAAGCAACTACTTTCTCTCTGGAAAAGAAGGGAGGAAAGATGGGGAGATGGAGGGAAAGAGAGATAGAAAAAAAAGAGATGATAGAGAACGGGAGGGCTGGATAGTGGAAGGAACCCAGAATGAAGGAAGAAACACCCTTTCTTGCTTCTCATCTAGTGAAAGCGTCAGAACAACTGCTTGAACAAACCGTGCTCACACTGACATGAATTATCTGTGACATGAAAAGGAGAATTCAACTAGAAAAGCAAAGGGTCTTTGTTTTAGATTTCTATTGAATGGTAGATATGTGTATTAATCTCATAGAATTTTCTCTCTCAAGGTTTCTATTAAATGAGTCAATGGATTTGAAAATTACAAGTTTTATCATGGCAGAATAGTCCACAGGTTCCAGTAATGTCTGCAGTAAACTGCAATGATCTTTAGCTTGTTCTATTACCCTTTACAGATTTCAGAATGTATTCAGCATTCATTTTAGGGTTAGATCACCTCCCCGCAAGTCAACACTGTTAAAGGATGGGTAGAATGATATCAGCATGACAAGTCCTGAGAACTAAATTGTGTTGAAATTGTGCTTAAGACCATCATTTCAGAACTCAGAAAAACAAAGGAAGTTGTCACCTAACCTCTGCCGTAAACCTCTTAATACAATATAGTTAAAATTTGGAGAAAAGTTTTTCTAAAATGTAACAAATCCTATCTACGATCTTTATGAAAATGAATTGACATTTCCTGGATCTTAGTGCAAAATACAGGATTACAAGGTGTAGGGATGAAAATGGCCTTGAAGTCACACATGCAAAAGATATGAACCCTGAACAACAACAATAAAAAAATAAAAAAAAATAAAAAACAGACAATGCCAGGCTCAGCACATCACTGCTGAGGTCAAACTGTCTTGACCTTTTGCCTTGGAGGGTCATCCTGTGATACCAAAATGCAACCAACCAAATCAACCTCTTTAATTAACAATTATGATTATTTTATGTTTTACTTTAATAAGTTAGCATACAATAATTGAACAAATTTATGGAGCACAGTGTGATATTTGTTGGGTATATACTATGTAACAAACAAATCTTTAAAAGCATGTTTAGTCAAACAAAAAGTTGAACTAAGAGGAAACTATATAGAATATTATATTGCTTAGAGAGATTTTTATTTATATATAAAAAAATAAGTGAGAAACACCAAAATTCTCACACCAGATGAAGTGTGTGAAGATTTTGATTCTGTTGTTCATAGTTTTAAACAAGAAGAAAATAGCTCCCTGAACTGTTTATATAAAAGTTTAATGAGCAGAACACCAAAAATGGACTGAGATATTTTCATAAAATCACTTTCCCATTCAATTCCTATTTGCTATTGGTCAAAATATATGAATATCCAAAATATACACTATGTCTTGGCTCATTCACCAATTATCCTATATGTCAAAAAAGATTATAATTAGAAGAAAATATAATTCTATGATCCTGGTGTGTAGGAATCAAAATATGAAAGTGTATTTTTATTTGCAGATGTGAGTCTCTGGTATGAAGAAACAAGTTCTCATTGCAGAAGATGGCCCTATCTGCTGCGGTAATATTTCAATCGACTCATCTGTCTCTATTTCCAACTGTGCAGATGCTACACAGTTACACTGATTGCCTTTCTTCCCATCAAATTGGAAACGGATCTGCTTCATTGGCAAACCATGTCATTCACAATAGTCTTCCTAAGTATGTGTGTATGCTTCCAAATCTTAAATTTTATTATGGAGCCATGCAGCCTGCTACCTTCTAATTGATGAGATTATTATGCTCAAACCTACCTCCTGCCTTGAAACCTCCTCACGCTGATCCTGGATCTGCACTAAGTATTACTAAATAGTATGAAAATAATGAAAGAGGTAGCTATTGTGGAGAGAGGTATGCAGTCCGTCCCTCACTCTGATATACCCTGGCTAGTATTCTAAGAAACTGAAGAGAAAAAAAAAAAAGACTCAAATTCAGGAGCCATTTTGAAAATATAGTTGGGTGCAGAATCAGTATGTGCTGAAAATATAAAAGAAAATATGCGTTTGTTTATGAATCTGACATTTTCAACTTCATGCATTGTGACCTTGGAAAAGCTGTTTAACCTCCCTAAGGCTCAATTTTAGTACCTATAAAAAAGTGATAAATATTTATCTTACAAGGATATAGGAAGAATTAGGAATATATGAGGCAATATACCTGTCTCATAATAAGAATAGAACAGGTAGCTAGTGTTAGGATTCACTTGCTCTAGTTATCTATTTGTAGCATAACAACTTCCCCCCATTTCAAAACTCAGTCACAGAAAATGGTAATAACCATTTGCTATTCATGGCTTGTGTGGCTCAAGACTTTGAAAAAGGTTTGGGTGAGAAATTCTGGCTTTTATAAGATTTCCATCTGGTGAAGATTGAGCTCAGCTCACAGACCTTCACTCACATGACAAATGCCATTCACATTTGAGCAGCTAGGAAACCATAGTGTGGACTTTGAAGTACATTGCTTATATGCTTTGCAAGAAAAAATGCTTCAGGGGATCCCCAGGGTCTACTTGTTTGGAGTCACTCCTTTAAAAATATTATATTTATGAATTTATTTATTCGTGTCTGTGGGTAAGTGCGGGTAAGTGCATGAGTGTATGGAGGTTAGAGGACAACTTACGGGAATCGGTTTCCTCTTTCCACCTTTTGGTTCCTGGTGATCAAATATGGGTCTTTAGGCTTCACAGTAAACACCTTCATTGACTGAGCTGTTTCGCCATATCTGAACTCACTCTCTGAAAAAGTCACAGTGCTCTGGAGTATAACAAACACAGTAAGCATTTCTGTGGCACCTCACCAGTGTAAAATTCTTTCCGTGGGAAAACTCCTCCTATGGACATATATTACTCAGAACCTCCTTCACCATGCAGCTAAGACATTCTCAGCACTGTCCAATAGTCCAGAATACCTTCTTTGAATCGTGGTCTAAGATTTCCCCATCGCGTTCTTGCTGATTCCATCCCTTGACTTCACAGCCATTTCCCTTAACAAATACCTTATAGGTTTAAATTAATCTTGAGCTTTGCTTCACAGAGAATCTAAACTAAAATTAACAGATCCAGAGAAAATAGTGGCAATAAAGGTTGGAGATGGACTCAACTACTGTCCATCTGGCAAGGGAGTGCCCACCACAAAGTAGTATGCCCGACATTGAGCTTACTACTAAACTGCACCGTAGCTTAACAAAGGTTGCCCGTAAATATATCCACGTGGAGGAAATAGCCTCACCAGGGTGATAGTTTAAGCTCTAGAATAATATGGGGCAAGAAACGGCTCCAAAACTAGTACAGTTGTTTGTCTGTTCAGAATGCATTGGTCTTAAGGAAAGAGTGAGAAGAACGAAGGGCTTTTCATGGTCAAGAGCTAAGCCTGAGAACCTAGGGCGTCCTGGGGAAATATGGGATGAAAACATAGATGAATGGCTCTGAGAAATGTCCAAGTCTCATTGCTGAAATCTCATGTGTAATTTGATAGAGTGGTACAGTCACCTTCAGAAATTAAAACATGTCACTGTGCCCACAAGGGCTACAATAGGTTTTTATCCCTCTCACAAGCAGAACTAAGCTACCCCTGCTCTTAAGTCCCCAGGTCCTGTTCATTATGAAACTGTCAAGAAGCCTGGGGCCTCATCATCAAAGATGGTTGGAGGAGGCATCTCAGCTGCAATTCCTTAGGTATAACTCTGAATATCATCTTTTTCAATGTGGAGACTTGAGGACTAGAAAAATTTGTCTGAAAATATCACCATACCTGCATTCACAAAGGGGAAAAGCTGACATCCTACAGTAGTTATTAACGGCTGAGCCTGGAATTTGAGTCTATCCTATTTACTGTTAAACTGTGACTATTCCTCAAATGCCAGCAGAATACATGGGGGTTGTGAGGCAGAGACAAACCAACGTATTGCTCTTGTCGCAGACACAAAGTAAGATTCAGTCCGCACACATGTCAGTTCTCCTTAAATCAAAGTACCATCAGATGTGTAAAATAGCACAAATGGATGTTACTGCACACAGTGGGTCTCTACAAAGGCTGGAAACTTTTAAGTTTGGGGAATCCATCACGTACCAGGAAAGAAGTAAACAAAGTTGATTCCTCATCCCAGCCAGAGATATTACTTCACTCTTTAAATTGTTCATTGTAAAAAAAAAACAGTTATAAATAATACCACAAATAAACAATGGTCTGGCTTTCATTTTTGCCATACTTGTGAAAATGTAGGCTAGGACAAGAAGCCCAAGACAAATATCTCTCAGAACACTGGTCTCTAAATACTCTGAAATCTAGTAAGACACATATTGCCAGTTCCTTGATGATGGCTTGGTTCCATTACCTACGCTTTTCTATGCCTCTGGGCACCAACTACTCTATGTCATTCTTTGTTTATTTAATAAGAAAACCCTGTGTACAACTGCATAGGCCCCTGGGCCTGGGCCTGACAATAAAGTTTGTTTTCATTTTGTATTTTCTCTTTGAACTTGTTCAAATCTAAGAACCCATACCAGAGGATGGTACAAATTGTGCATTTCCTATAAATTTAAAACTTTCAAAGCTGTGTGGACGTTCTATAAATCTCATTGAAAAACTTCAGTCACATAATTAGAGACAGTGATCAAACCCAACCTCTGAAAGACAATTCCTTCTATACTTTGGCTGGCTGCAAATGTGCATGATGTCTTATGGGTCTTAGATATCTTGCTGGTAATTGAAAGGATCTGGAAAACATCCCTAAGGATAGAACATTTCCTCTGAAAGTTTCAAAGGTTGTTTGCATAAAGCTCTCCAATCTTATTGAAGATTTTCATAACCCCAACCTGTATTTGGCCTTTGCACTGAGGGTCTTTGTAACTTTGCAAACCCTTTGCTAACTGGGGAAAAAGGCAAAAAATCCTTCTCTGAATCATTTATATTTGTTCCAAATTCCATTTTAAAGTGAGATGAATTGTGCTTTAGCTTTCTTAATAAGTATTAATCACTTGGAAAAGTTTGTTTTCTTTTTTCTACAATAATGTGGATGACAGTTTGAAGAACTTCTCACTGTATTACCTGTGTCTTTCTTTTCACAAATGGTCATTCTTACTTTTGTTTATCCTTCCCTGACATCTTCCTTGAGGTCCTTTATCTACTACTAAGACCCCGCCAATGCCATTGAGACCTTTATTTAAACTCTCCATAAGATTTTTCATACCAGGCAGTGGTGGCACATGCCTTAATCCCAGGATTTGGGAGGCAGAGGCAAGTGATCTCAGTGAGTTTGAGACCAACCTCATCTACAAAGTGAGTTCCAGGACAGCTAGGACTGTTACACAAAAAAATCCTGTCTCAAAAAATAAATAAATAGATGATAGATGATAGATGACAGATAGATAGATAGATAGATAGATAGATAGATAGATAGATAGATAGACAGACAGACAGACAGACAGACAGATAGATAGATAGATAGATAGATAGATAGATAGATAGATAGATAGATAGATAGATAGATAGGTAAATAAGTAAATAAAATGAAAAGATTTTTCAAAATTCCATCATTCCATGTTTAGGTTTAGGTTTTAGAAAATCTTTACTTGCAGAAGCCAAATTCTGTGACTAGTAAGTATTCCAGTATAAAACATTATCCAAATTTTCAAAACTGAAAATATTACTTTATAGTCTCCATGGTTTCCTTGGATCAGGAATATCAGAGCAGGCTCAGCTGGAGAGTTTTAACTTATGTTTTCTTACCTGACTGCAATCTTGCTTCTAAAGTTAGAACATTAGAAGCTGGACAGCTGAGGAAATGTATATTATTCAGGATCCTCTGAAAAAACACACCAGTAGAATTGTATGGTGGTTAGTGTCAATAGTCAATTTAACACACTCTGGAATAAATAGGCAGATGAGCCCCTGGGTATTCCTAAGGGATTGTCTTCATTATGCTAACCCAGGTTTGGAGGCATATTCACTGTAAGCTACAATAAACCATTTTTCCTTTAAGTTATTTATGACAATAGCAAGAAAGTAAACCAAGAGAGAAATTAATGCCAGATGTTGGGTCTTTGCTGTGATAAACCCATGTGGTTCTCAAGGCACTGGGACTGTATTGTAGGTGGAATGTAGGAGAGTTTGGAACTTTGGGCTAGAAAAGTCCAAAGTTTCCAGATAGAAAGCTGGCAGCAGAGTGTAATGAACTACTCTAGTGGGATCTTGGTAGACAAGAATACTTAGATAAATCTAGACCTTGGAGGTCTAGCTATGGAGGTGTTTATTGGATAATAAGTGTTCAATAAAAAACTAGGATGGGGCTGTTTGTGTGATATTTTTGCCAGGAATCTAGCTTAATTCTCCTTGTATCCTGAGAAGCTGAGTAAAGATTAGTTTTAATATAATGGCCTAATTTATTTGATAGGTGGAATTTCAATAGAAGACAACATTCACGTTAGTATGGAGAAAGCAGACAAAAAAAGAGATCAGTACCACTAAGAAAAAAATGCCTGTGCTGCACTTGGACAATAGAAAGCATGTCCCGAGGGCAAGAACCCTCAGAGGCCCTGTCTTATGAAGATCCAGATTCATTTACAGGAAGAAAGCTTAAGCTAAGGGCATTATCTGTTCCTCACAAGCAGGTGCCTAGGGAAGAGTTCCACCAGGGTCAGCATACAAAGCTGACACAGCAGTGAGCCTAGGGGACCAGGCTTTATCTCAGACAGACAGTAGAACTGGACAACATTGTCCCTGTCTAACTGGTTTTACAGGCATGGAAGATTCAGGGGGTCCTAGAGAACTGCTTCACAATTTCCAACAGCAGCTGGGCACAGACAAAGTATATTAAGGTAGAAGTCCCTGTAAGGAGGCCTTGAGAGGCAGTGTGTGAAGCTGTGAAGGTGAGACAGATCATCATCCCCATGGAAAAGCATCACGTTTCATAAATATCGCCAGCCTCACTAACAGATTAATGATGGAGGCAAATCATCTCAGTACATTGCAAAATAAATATTTGTAAAAATTTGATGTTTATTCTTGATTAAAAGTTTTTGGTGAAGTAGAAAAGAAAGAAATTAGAGGAAACCTTTAAAGTCATCAGATAAATAACATCTACAAAAAAAATACTTCACATTATTCACAGTTATATATCAGAAATAATTATTTTAAAATAAAGAAGTAAATGCAGATGCTTACAGCCATGCCCATATCCAATATTGTACTGATAAAGCAAGAAAACTAACAATAAAGGTTGAAAACAAACAAAAAAAATGGTGTATTTGGGTATCAAATTGACAAGGAGTGGAGTTGTGATGGTAAGTGTTACCAACTTGACAGAATCTAGAATCAACCAGAAGATGGATCCCTAAGCATACTTGAGTGTTGTTATCATTATTGTTTTTATTTTAAGGTTTATTTATTACGTATACAGAAGAGGGTGCCAAATCTCATTACAGATGGTTGTGAGCCACCATGTGGGTGCTGGGAAATTGAACTCAGGACCTCTGGAAGAGCAGTCGGTGCTCTTAACCTCTGAGCCATCTCTCCAGCCCTATCTTTGTTGTTTTAATTGAGATTGGAAAACCCACCCACTGTCAGAGGCAGCATTCCCTGGATGGTCTATAAGTGTAGAGAATGGGACCTAAGCAGCAAGCTTGCATTCTTCCTCTTCTGTTTTCTGGTGGATGCAATGTGACCAGCTGCGTCAAGCTCTGCTGCCTTGACTTCCTGTAATACTGGACTGGACCTCTCAGTGTGGGCTAAAATAATCATTTCCTCCATTTTGTTTAGTTTGTCACAAAACAAGAAAAGGAACTAAGACATATAGATATATACATATAGGTATATATTGGAAAATATATTTAACCCAGTGAACATCATAATTTATTTCCCCTTAAACATGCTCAGAATACTTGTTTGTTGACAAAAACTCATCTACACAAAACCTGTTTTATAGTGAAACCTTATATACACCTTGTAATTTCTTGAATGTTCCTGTCCAAAAAAGAGAATGCTTGCCATACAATTCATCATGCTTACCCTCACGACCTAGATTGAATAAGAGCTCACGTGCTCCTGTCACATATCTTAAAAATGAATTCTAGATCACAACACCATTGTTGTGTTCCACTGGCTAGGAAAAGCTAGAAGGTTTTTTTAATCTAAGTCTAAAGCCTGAGACTGAAAAAAATTCATGATGTTTAATCCTAGAGTTTAGAGGTCCAAGAATCCATAGGCCTGATGGCCAGTGGCAGAGTAATAGTGTCTCTCAGTTTGTGGAAGGAGCTGCTTAACCATTCTACCTTTCTGTTGTATTCTGGCCTTCAGCAGATTGAATAATGCCAGCACACATTAGTCAAGGTACACTTTTGTTCAGTTAGCTAATTTAAATGCTAATCTTTCTTGAAGAACCCTCACAGATAAACCCAGAAAAAATGCCCTACCAGCTATCAGGTTATCCCTTAGCTCATCAAGTTGACACAGAAAATTAATCATCTCACCAGGAATATATTTTCCTGAAATTTCAGGTCATCTTCCTACATTCTCTGCTTATGAGCTACTTTAGGGTTTCTCACCGCATGCAAGCTCAGGGCAGTCAGAACTATTTATGTATTAGCTTGCAGCCCCAGAACTCGTAATTCCTGCAAACAATGTTAAAGTTGCATAGCTCTGATTTCTTAACAGCGCCTCAGAACACGCATTTTCATTTCTATTGCATTTCTTTGTTTGCAAGCAGATCATAAATATATTTGGATTCCAGAGGAAGAAGTTTCTACTTTAATTCAAGTTAAAAGGCTCAAAAAAAAATTCATAGGGATTGAGCTATATATATTCTTAACAACAATCTTTAGAAAAGAAAATCTGGCATAAAATCTCATTTTAAAGACTCCATATGCTTGGCCAATAGGGTCAGCAATCTTAAAATGAAGAGTACTACATTACAGTATTAAGGTTAGTTGGAAGGAATAATACATGTAATTTACTCAAATAATGCCTGAAACTATCAAACAGAGTTAATATTACTTAAAAATAAGGTAGAGTTCCTATAAAGTTGTTACTATTTTAATATAACCTTCATCCAATTGCATATTTAGAGGAAAACACTAGAATTGGAGCTAGCTAACAGGCAAGTTTGTACACTTTAAAGCCAGTTTTGTCTACCTCCGCCAAAACCTGACAGGCTTGTATTTAGAATGTGTAAATTGCCATTCATAAGTTTTAAAGTGGGAGAATATTATAAATTGTTGCTGTAACCAGTTAGGAGCAATGGAAACCTGAGTGTCAATATCAGTCCTTGGCTGTGACTTGACTGGGTCTCACTGTGAGTGTTTAGCCACTTTTACTATAATGGATGCTACTTCTTTGATGGAAGGGGGCAATCCCAAAATTCTACCATTTCCTTTAACATCTCAATCTACTTTTATCCACTCCATTTTTAATAGGTTCAGTCTATTCTTTATTCTTTACCAGTTAGCAGACAGTTTCAGCATCTAACCCTCATGCCCTAATAACATACTATTAATCTTGTTCATTCTGTACCTAAGGAGCGTCTTTAATCCATTTCACCAGATCAGTCCTTCAGCATCCTTCTTCCAATAACTGACTTGGACTCTAAGTTCTAGTCTCTGTTCTCCAATCAATCCTATATTTAGTGCCCTAGGGTATTTTTAAATCATGAGTTACTTAAAAGGAATTCTTATTTGATTTTTAATTTTTTTCATATATTCTAAATAGTACTTCTCTGCATGACACATAGCTAGAAACTATTTTCCCCTACTCAGTAGGCTGCCTTTTTACTCAGTTACTTTGCTGTGCTTTTTAATTTCATGAGGGCCTGCTTGTCAATATTTGGTGTTATTTCTTAAACAGCTGGATTCCTGTTTGGAAAGTGCCTGCCTATTCTAATAGCTTGAAGTGCTTTCTATACTTTTTCCTCTTTTTCTACCTGTTTTAGAGTTTCTGTCTTACATTAAAGTCTTCTGTGCAGTGAGAGTTGGGATTAGTAACAGATAGTGATCTAGTTTAATTTTTCTATGTGTCAACCATCAGAAAAGTGGATAAAGGGAATGCAATCAATATAATGCAGTGGCAATTTTTTTTCAGCCATAAAGATGGATACATTTAGGTCATTTGCAGGAAAGATGGATGCAACTAGAAATAATCATATTAAGCAAATTAAGCACATCTCATAAAGACAAATATTATGTATGTTCTCTCATTTGTGGGTCCTTTACTTGATAAGGAATTATAAAATTGCATATGTACCTATGACATGAAAGGAAAACCAAAACAATCATAGGCAAGAATGCAGATTAATAGCAGAGGGACAAGCAAGAAGAGGGATGGTAGCAGGATAGAGGAAAGAATATGTCCATAGTAAGCCACATCCTTATATGAAAATGGTTTTCTGCAACCCATATACTAAAATAATGTAAAATTAAAGGTGAGAGACTCGTGTTTACATGATGCTGATGAAATTTTAAAAACCTCTTATGTCACCTATGTCTCGTTTCTCTTCCCAACACATTTTTCTAAAAAAAAATCTAACTCTTAATTATAATGTATGAAATAGTAGCTTTCGCTGTAACATTCTTTCCATATACATAATGAACTTTGATCAGAGACACCCCTGTGTCCTCTTCTGTCCTCCACTCCTACTACCCACTAAATTGTTTTCTCTCCCCAAATTGTCTCTCTTCAATACTCATGTCTTGTTTTTTTATCTACATTATACATATATATGCATATATATTAAGGAATATATATATATATATATATACATTCTGATATATATCAGACCTTTTCACCTGTGAAACACCACAGAATGACCATGAGTACAAATCATCTTCAAGCTGGTTTCTATTATAAGAGGTAAAGACAGTCCAGGGGAAGGTAGTGAGAGTCGAAATTACAGTATAACCGTTATGTATACTTTTTAAAATGCTTATCTAAGTACAGCTATAAGCACAAAGTAACTAAATATCAAAGAGTTTGCAAACTCTATTATATAATCAATATATATAATGAACACCACCTTGGTTATATGTGTGAACTTTCTTCTGGATCAGTTTTAAACATTTCTTAAAATAAATCTTATGTTGAAACACACAGTGCCTAGCATTTCCTATTTTTAACACTGCGCTATGATGTTTGCTAACATTTGTGTTAATATATGCACAGATTATCTCTGTTGGGAGTCACAATTAATAAATGAAAATTAAAGTATCTTTGTAGTGTTTTATGACTCTAGAACCTCAGCGGAAGATTTTTAAAGAACATCTAGTGCTTTGGTTTAACTTCAAAGTAGACTTCACAATCTTCTCTCTGAATGATTTTTTTTTTTTTTGATACAGGGTCTCAGTGTGTAGCTTTTGGCTGGCCTAGAACTCATTATGAAGAAGAAGTTGCTCTAAAACCTGGTTCTGTCTCCTGAATGCTGGGATTAAATACAAGAACCACCATGTCCAGTCTAGAGCCTGATTTCTTATTTTTTTTTCTCATTACTGAAGTAATGTTACACTTTCACCATCATGGACATTTCACCATTTCCATAACGTGTCATACAATTTTTTTCATGTCTGCATTTTGTTATGAAGTAGTTTCCCTGTATCTTCAGCTTTGTTTTCCATGGTTTGCATCACCTGCAACAGACTACATACCAAAAGTATTACCCGAGAATTCCAGAAACAAACAATTAATAAGTTTTAAATTACACACAATTCTGTATGAGATAGAATTCTACATGGATGTATTCTGCCTTACCCAGAACATGAATCATTCTCTGTTAGCTGCCTACGCTGTATACGCTGCTCATCCATTCGTCTTGGTACCCATGTCAATCATCAGACAACTGGGACAGGATCGTAGGGCATATCTGTAGGATGTGGTACTATCTTGAGCCACAGACATTCACTGAAAACATCCTTCATAAATGAAAGCAATACTATATGATTTTTTCTTCTTAGAGACTATTTACTTTTTTCTAGTTGTGACTGATACAATCCCACACACTTAGCAGTTACTGGAGCTAGCTATACATGAAGTCATTGCGGAATAACTAGACAAAATTCATTTGACCTTTCTAGGAATGTTAGGATAATTTAGTCATCCACCAACATGACAGTTAAATCATGGAGAATATTGAACATGATTTCTAGAGATTATCTTTGAAACATTTTGAACATAAAATAAAAACCTACATTAAGAGGCCTGCTAGTTGATAATTACAAGAGAATGCTCCATGTTCTCTGGGACTACCCAGAAAGTCAGAAGCAGCACCCACAAAAGCAGCAACAGCTGAGCCCTTAAACCCATGCTTTGGAAGAAAAAAAAAGTCTTTTAAATAAAACCAAAACTTAGAAAAAGGAATGACTACAGTGATTCATCTTGAACAAAACACATCAGCTTTGAAAATAAAATGAATGAGACAACAGACTTTTCATATCTATAACACATAACAATCAGCAATGATTAAACGTTAATATTTAATTAAATTATATTTACATTTAATTTATACGCAGCTATATGATACATAATTTCATAAGACGTGATTTTAACTTATTCTTAAAGCTACTGATTCTATACACTACTCTTTATTATCGAAGCTGCCGAAATCCTGTTACTCATTAAATATCCAAAAACTGGTAGAATCGGAGCCAAAGTCAGATCTTCTGATGTTAGTCTTTAATGTTTCCTTCAACATAGTACACTGTCACCAACATACAGGCCATTCCATGAATTAAGCTATGAATCAAGGTATGACAGACAGTTGGGACAACTCAGTGTAAGGCAAGAAACAGTTTTGAAATACAGGATACCATGATTAAAGCACATGAGTGATGGAAAACCAGGGAAACATAAAAAACTGAGATAATTGGTTTCCCAGATCTTCATCTAAAATCAAGTGATAAAAAGATAGATGTTTTCAGAAGAAGTGGTTGTTGGAGTAAATAGCTCATCTGATATGGAGGGAATCTCTGGTATGTGACATGCTGGAGTTTGGGAGGGAAAAAATGACTCAGTCATTCTACAAAGTTTAAAGGACGTTTAGAAGGCATGACAGAGATGAATTTAATAAGATAAGTTGAAGCAGTACAAGAGCTGAAGTTGTTCTGTGAAATGCTACTGGACTCAGTCTTATTCGATTAGCATGGCTTTGCACCCATGCAGTTTGAACAGGCATGGGAACAATAATTTGAGAATGCTATAAAAACAAAGGAAGAGAGGGAGTGGTTTGACCTCTTTGAGTGGAACCCAAACTTTAACTCACATCATGATTAAACAACCCATATATGCACGGATGTATAAAACAATAATAAAAGTAAAGAAGTGATGGGAGATAAAGGCAAAGCATTGACAACACAGGAAGCATCAGCAGTGTGGGGTTAAATATGAGAGACTGTGTAAATCAGGTGATAAATAAAAAGAGAGAATACATTTGGAGATTGTCAGATTTGCTAGCATATCCGTAGACAGTATAAATAGAAATGTCGTCTAAGTCACAGGATACTTACTGAGTTTCTAAAGACAGCCAAGTCACTTCTTAATGGTGTCCTATAAACATACAAGAAATAAAGAAGTCCGCTACTTTCTAAATTTTTCCTTTGAGGAAGATATCACTATTCTGTCTATTTTTTTAACAGCTTTAAGTATATTAATCAACAAGAAGAAATTTCAGCTTATAAGATATAACGTAAAGTATGTATTGCTTTAATACGCCTCTAGGGGAAGACTCTGGTAGAGACCAGGAAGGTAAGCAAGTCACAGCAACAGAGATTCTCCTCCCACTCCAAGCAGGTAGAAGGCTGTGCTTCTGCCGCATCTTGCAATGAGCCCAGGATAAATCATTACCCTGGTACTGAATTTCCCTGTTCTCTGATATGAGACTAAGAACTACTCACACTAAATTTTGTGAAATGAAAGAGGATGAATCCAAGCATCTTAATTTCCAGACATCCATCAGTACCTACAGGGAACTGGCTCCCTAAATCACAGATATAAAAACTCACAAAGGGTCAAGGCCCTAGCGTAAAATGGCGTCACAATTGTGTGTAATCTATAAACACCATCTTGTAGAGCTTAAATCACTTCTAGGTGGCTTATGCTACTGAACACAATGCAAATGCTGTGCCTATGGCTGTTAATCTCTACTGTTTGTTTAATAAATAATCAAGAAAGGAGTCTGTTAATGTTAACAGATGACATTTTTGGAACAAATATTTTTAATATGTGGGTGATGGACATGCAGATGTTGTACCTGTAGTAGCAGGGGGCCAGCTTGCATTTAGTGATATGTCATGGGTTCCTGGAAGCATTGGTCCTCTCATGTCCTTTGTCATTTCTCAGCATAAAGCATTATTTTTGTGGTCAGAAAACAGCCCTTGAACATGGAATAAAGCATTAAATATTTAGCTGATTAAACCATTAAAATGTTAGTGTTAAAATAAGACATAAGCATACCATAGATCTCCTCCCTTCCAGCTGACTTCCCCGTCACTGCCCGTTCCAGCCTAGACCCTCCTTCTAGAGTGCAAGCTGGGACTGAAGCCCCAGAATGTTGACCATAGCTGATTACCCTACCTTGAGTTACATTTGAGTTGTCTTTTTGGAGAAACGATTTAAAGGTTTTTAATTTTTAGCATGTTCCTGAGAGTCTTCTGCTTTAAAGATTCCATGGAATCCTTACATTAAAGCTTTTCTTGTTGTCGTTCTCCCTGAGCACGCCAGGACCTGACATAAAAACCATTATGACAGTGACTTGAGCATCTAAGGCATAGTCTGTGGGTAAGCTGAGGATAATGGACTCTTCTCTCAAGTGGTTATTGGCATGAATTGAGATAACTATGCATAACCGTTTCCTTCTACTTAAGATGTTTTCTTCCTCTGAACCTTGTGTCTTCATTTGTAGAAGAGAAGGGACTTTATTAAGAATTGAAAAAGAGTACGATCTAAGTTCATGCTATGCTGAGGACAACACATTAAATCTTGCTTCTTGACTAAAAACAGCATTATGACTAAACAGTTATTTGATACAGTGTGTATCCATCTATAATATATTTCATTGTCCCATTTTAGCTTGGCAGAAATCAGGTGAAACAACCTGATCTCCCCTTTTCTCTTATTATGTAAGTGAATAAACCCATTCTTTCAAAAAGAAAAAAAATTATACAGAGTCATGTAACCCTACACCCAAACTCATCCCTTGGCCTTGCCATCTTGTGGTTATCTATGGGAAGAAAATACACATACAAGAAAGATCACTATGGATGAACCAAAAATACAGTGAAAATTTACAAAGGGAAGAAACAAACAAAAAAAAAGAATGAAAATTTAAAGGTTGGCAAGATTTCAAGTCAAATACCTGGTTGGTTAAATATACATATATGTATATTTATATATCTATATTACTTTGTCAAGAAATCTTATTCAATCTCTTCTTATTTTTGTTTGACTCGTAAGTTTATGAAGAATCATAGGCACTTTCTGAATTAATGTGACTCGGGAAAACTCAATAAAATGTTTGCTGGCATGGAAAGCCTGAGCAGATGGACACACCTATCCCAATCACAGTAATATAGCTGATACATGCTTGCAAGGAATCAGTGTTATAAAGTGATACACACACAGGAGGCCTTCAAAAATGGTTATGTTCACTTAGACTCATGACTTTTACAAATAAAGCATGCTTTTTGTCTACTTTGTGTAAAATAGCAGCGTATCTTTTCCTTAAGAGTTAAGGTAATGAGCAAGATCACTTACAATCCCAAATCATATATAAATTGTCTGAAGATAACAATGATAAAGATGGTAGAGATGACATTGACAGTTGTATCAAGGCCCTCATGACAAAGAACTAATCTTGAATATTTTTACTCTTCCAGTTGACCCTTAAAATTAGCTTAGCACTGTCATCCCATTTCTTATCAGTCACAACAGGAAAACTCCTTCCCAGAAAAGCATTCTGACATTTATGTTCATATTTTGTCATCTCCCTAAAGGAGACAGATCTGTTTACATGCATCTCATTTTAGGAGTGCTCTGATGAAATGTGGGAAGAATTAAGAATGAAATTGATCTGATCTAATTTGCTGTAGCATAAGCCCAGTGGTTTATTACAAAGTCTGTCAACTACAAGTTGTGGCTCACTGAAGGAAGTTTTCTTTAAGAACGCCATGAATGCGGAGATATAAGAATCTGTCAGACAAAACTACCAACATATTAATTTTATTTCCCAAAGCCAGTATTTCATGTCCATCCCACTAGTTTTGCCCAATAGAAGGGACTCAAATGCCAGTTACAAAAATAGCCCTGTTTTAGGGCATGAAGTCATCTATCTATCTATGTCCTATGGGAGCTCTACGTGAAGTGGGAGATGTTGGGCTTCACTGGAGCTATTTGAAGTGATAGCTGTGGGAAGGTACCATCCAGGTGAGGAAAGTATAGAAAAAGAGTCATCTCAGGATGAATGAGTGCGTTATATTGCAACTTCATATGGATTGAGTGTTTGTGGTTTATAGAGGTGTCTAACGTCAACAGACTGTAATTTTTTTTAAAAAAAGTAAAAAGAGGAAGATGAAAATGGAGATAATGTCAAAAACTTTGCCAAAGGCTCCATCATCCAAACTAGCTTACTATATAAATAATTGACATTCATTAGCTTAGTTACTATTTTTACAGTTGATCTTTTTGTTAGTCCTGTTTGGTAGATTAAAAATCAAACATAATTGTTTGTTCGAGATTATTCATATAGAAATAGGATGCAGGAGAAAATCCATATCTGGTTTCAAAACAATCAGACCTCATGGTTCAGAAGCTACTGTGTGCATTAAGTACCTTATCCCATAAATGTGATACAAACATGGTCTTTCAAGTCAAACAAAAAACAATAAAACTTGGTGCATAATAGCAGGTCCAGTAAGCATGGCCATATCCATGTTTCTCCAACTGTCGTCTACAGAGCAGCCACACAAACGTTTCCTGGGAGCATTATCTTACTAGATATGTTGTATCTCAGGCCTCACCCTAGGCCCTCTGAGTCAGAATCTGTTTTGACACAGTTCCCTTGGAATTGAGATGAGCACTGTCTTGCTGCAGCCTGGAAGTTCTGGTCTAGACCTGTGAGTCTAAAGCCTTAGTTTACTAATATTTTAGAGACTTGATGTTGGAGATAGACAGGCCTGGGGTTCATGTGAACTTTAACAAGGAGACTGTCTGCTCATGAGTAAACAAGGATGCTAACTCTTTCCTTCAAGTGCTCGCACTAGAATTAAGAAAGGTTGTGTAGGCATGTGTTGCCAAGAACATGAAAGCCCAGCAGACACTGTAGATCCCTTACATCACTATTACTACCTTCCTAACTTGTGCCTCATGACATACTTTAGCCTAGTACATTTCCATCGTTTTCTATCCCTGATTCTAGCTAGATTCCAATACCTATGGGTACTTCTCTGTCCTCTCTCATTCTCAGATAGAATCCCATCCTCCTTTATATGATATTCAAGAGTTAGATGCATGCATATGCAAAGATGTTACAGTGTCTTTTCTTCTAAAGGTTTGTTTCATCTGCAAACATTTGAATTCATTCCTATGGTCCCAGGTAGAGTGGGTAACTCCTGCAATTGGCCACAGAGTTTCAGTTGCCTTTGGTATGCTTCTTGTCACATCCATTTAAGTGTGTGATTTTTTTTTCAGCTTCAATTCCTCTCTAGCTGTTATTCTTATTTATTATTAGATAATGAAAGGGTAATAGTTTAAGGTCAAGACCAATGACAGAGGCCTCTGTTTAGACAAGTACGTGCCCTTGATGACAGCCATCTTATTATCTGATCCTCTGCTGCCCCCTAAGGGCCTCTGATCACTGTGCCCACTGTCCTTGAATCATGACTATTCAAAAAACATTAAGAATCCTTCTGACAGTGTCAAGCATTGAATATTTTCAGGTCTAATCAGTGTTTTGTACTACATAGTATGTCTGTGGACAACAAAACATACTCTTCTTCTAAAATGTGTGTCTAATGAAGTCATTTTCATTTTCCTTTCTTTAACCATAAGGCATGGCTCCTTGTCTGTTTTTCACCTCACTAAATGAACAACACTATGACAGTCATACAAACTACTGCTGAACATTAGGGCAGACCTTCCAGAACAAGTGATGCCTCTCCGATGAATAAAAAGTAGGTAGAATAAATCTCGACAAAGGATATGCCCCACAGAAAAAGATGGATTTCTAAGAAATGGGAAAACCTAGCAGGTTTGAAGAGTGGAGCATTTAAGGTGGAGAGACAGAGTAGAAGAAAGCAGGGAAGGGGAAGACTGGGGACTGGAACACTAAGGACCATAATAAAGCTCACATCTTATTCTAGGAATCACTAAGTCTAAAGCAGAAAGCACTGTGATTAGATGGACAGTTTCAAAAGATCCCCTGAGATCATCATTATGGCTACCCAGGCAAGGAGAATGATGACCTCCAATAGGCAAAAAGAGGGGAAGATACATGAATGGAGCTGAAGAGATTCAAGAGGTACAGTCAATAGGCTTTGAGGGAAGGGATGACTCCAAGATCACTACGTTTCTATTTGGGGTTACTAGGTACATGAAATGGTAGAATTAACTTAAGCAAGTATCTCAGCACAAATTAAAAATTAAATTGAACTCAGTCAATGTGCACATTTTCAGTCAAAGTGCTCCTTGGTAAGCATTTAGGGACAAAAGGACATGCTAAAAAAACTGGTGAAAATTACTCACAATACCTGCATTTGAGAGATGGTTGCTTGCATGATAAAGAAAGAACTTTTACAACTCAATGAGAAAACAACCCAATAGGAATATGGATAAAAAGATGATCACTGCATGGGTCCTGAAGATTGATTGAATTTAGTCATCAAACATGGAGACAATTGCCTTTATCTACTGAGCCATCTCATCAGCCCCTCAAATACTTCTTAAAGCAACAAAAAAATAGTACAGCTGCTCTAGAAAGCAGTTTAGTAGTTTCTTATACACTAATAAATACTCCACAGTTTACCTTCTAGGTGTTCAGCCAAAAGAAATGAAAACATATGCCCACACAAAGAACTAATAACTAAATATTCAAAACAGTTTTACTAAAAATGGGCAAGGAAGTCAAATGTATTACAGGAGATTAACTGTGGTGTGGTGATATTGTGTTCCCCAAAATATTTTGCACCCTAATAAATTTATCTGGGGTCAGAGAACAGAACAGCCACTAGATACAGAGGCCAGAAAATGGTGGCACACAAGCCTTTAATCCTAGCATTCCAGAGGCAGAAATCTGTCTGGATCTCTGTGAGTTCAAGGCCACACTGGAAACAGCCAGGCACAGTGACACATGCCTTTAATTCCAGGAAGTGATGGCAGAAAGCAGAAAAGTATATAAGGCATGAAAACCAGGAACTAGAGCCTGGCTAAGCTTTTAGGCTTTTGAGCAGCAGTTCAGCTGAGATTCTTTTTGAATGAAGACTCAGAAGCTTCCAGTCTGAGGAAACAGGATCAGCTGAAGTATTGGCAAGATGAGGTGGCTGTGGCTTGTTCTGCTTCTCTGATCTTTCAGCGTTCACCCCAATACCTGGCTCTGGGTTTATTTTTATTAACAAGAACTTTTAAGATTTGTGCTATACTGTGGGAGTATTATACAATGAAATAATACTAATGAAAAAGAATGAACAGTTAAAACAATTAAGACAAAATGAATAAATGAACCAGATAAGCAAGAATGCCACAGCCAAAGGTGTGCATGCTGTGTGGTTTCATTGAGTAGGAAACTCTAAAAAGTGACAAGTCTAGCATATGTTTAGAGGAACAAGATCAGTGGTTTACTCTGACTCTGATGAGCTGATTGAAAATGAATATGAAGACAGAAAATGTATAGGTAATAGAATTTTTTTCACATGATGACATCTATAGAGGATTCAAATGTGTTAACAACAACATGTGGACACAGACATTTGTTTTATTGTTTAAGTCAATGAAGTCAACTTTATGCATATAGTCTTTTATTTTTGTGTATTTATTGTGATTATTTTTAATATGTATGTGTGTATACCGGTCTGCATGTGTGTGAGTTCACATGTGTGTACATATGTAGAGATCTGAGGGAGTTTTTCTTAATGACTCTCTTATTTATTGAGGCAGGATCTCTCCTTTGAACCCAGAACTCCCTGATAAGAGCTAGCCTGGATAGGCAGCTTGATCCAGCGATTCTTCTGTGTACTAAATTTATAGGTATATCTCCATGCCCCCAGCACTTATATGAGTTCTGGGAATCCAAACTTCAGGCCTCATACTTGTATGACTAGCCTTTTAATCATTAAGCTATCTCCATAGTGCAGAAGTAGATGTTTAAATAGATAGTTGGCAGTTTTAAAGGTCATGATTGACAGCTCGTAAGATTGGCAGGATAATGTCATTTGGCTCAGGAACCTCTCTGGATCCCTTCCTATTGGATTCTAAGAGCAACCTTCAATGACATGCTCTCAGCAATATCAGGAAGGATGACAAAAATCAGTTTCTAAGTACCTTTGTTGAAATGAAGGCAGATTCCAGAGAAGAAAGCACTTATTAATTGGCTCAGTCAGGGTGTTTTCTCTGGGTCAACCTCTAGACACATTTCATCCTTTATAATACACAGTGTAGTTGAGTCATCACCCAGAAGGAAGGCAGTAACAACTGAATGTGGCAAAAGGAAACAGACCCACGCTAATGATGAGTAGTGAGCTGTAACGTGACCCCTAAACAGCTGCTCTGTTCCTTTCGAAACCTGCCTTCCTCACGTGGCTACATCATCTTGAGCCTCTCTTCTGGCTTTGAACCATCTGTCATTTGGCAAATACGTCATGCTCTGAGACATGTATGTTCAGCTGCCAAGTCTCCAACCCTGTGAGTCTAGGTTCGCTGTAGATCGGGCCATAAAAGTCTATTTTAACATGTTTTCTTTAGCTTCATTTAAAACCCTGCCACTTAAGGGGAACATTCAGCAAATTCAGCAACAAAATGCTGCATAATTGTCTCTGGGAAGGTTTCTTACCTTCTGCGAGCTTTTAGTAGCAATTCAATAAATTTTCAAGCCTTACAAATAAGGAGAATACCATATAATTTCCTCTAGTTGGTAATGAAGATTCGCTGGGGATTCAGCTAATTCAAAAGCCTCTTAGATTCGAAGCATCTGCGGGAGTTTTCTCCTTAGCTTCATTCTGAGCTCAGCCCTGAGTACGATGTTTAATGAGTTACCGTTACATTCAGCTATCAGTCCCCTGCTTTCCAAATCTGCATGTCACTCAGCAGAGGTGGAAACAAAATTCTCTTTCTTGATCTTTGAAATCTCTGAGAAGTACCCAGCTAATTTCCAAATCTATTTTCTTCTTGAATAGAGAGAGACATGAAATGAAACCAGATTGCTAAGCTAGATGGAAAAGTTCAAAGCTGAAGGACTGCATTATCCTCTCCAATACATCACATCGAGTTCACAGCCAGCTCAGGAAAGCCCCATTTAAACTCTGCCATTGAACTCCCACGGAATAATTGCCCAAGGTGCAGAGAGACACACAGGTAGTGCTGTCTTCCTGGATGGCATTCCTACGCGTCTATTTTATTTCAACCAAATGTATTTATTGGGTTATTACACTCTTGACAAACTCTCTAGTTCATATTTAGAGCAGTCAACATGCTTGATCTTAGGAAAGAAAACAAAAAGACTCTTACAGAGGATGAGAGCCATTCAGTTTTAATGAGAAGTAGAGCACATTGCCGTTTACACCCCACTCCTCTCCACGAACAGGTCTTTACATCCCAAGACAGAATGTCCACTTAACTCCCTGTACAAAATGCTGGCCTTTGGAATGGCCGCAGCATTCTCACAACATGAAAATGATCATCCTTCTGCAGCTGCGTCAGTCCTTTCCCTTTCAGCTGAAAGCATGGACTGGCCACTTGTTCCAGTGAATTAATGGCTATGGCTGTCTTTAGGAGTAAACTGCTCTGCTCTGAAAATGATCGCATAGGTGTACATGCTGGCGCTTGGGTCTCTGGGAACCAGGCATCACTTTGATTTCTTCTTTACTCCTGGCAGACTAACCACCCACACCGCTCATACACAGAGCAGCCAGCTGAAGATGAAGACAGTTCTCAGGTAAAATGTTTTGCTTAGGAAGAAAGCACTGAGTGTGTTTGAAAAAGTACCTTTCAACTAAACACCAGCACAGGGAGAACCAGTAGGTGAGTGTTTTGATACACATCTGCTCCAAAAAAATTTTTTTTCTATAAGCACCCATGCAGATTCATGTTACACACAGACACTTGCCAGAGCTGTACTGGTGTGCACTTCTTTCTAGAATAATCTAGAGGCTAGCACACTGCCCCTGGCACTTCTTCTTTTGTTCTTTCCTCTCCTAATGACTGTATGAAGAAGGCAAGAAATAAGGGTAACATTTTTCATCACTGAAGAAAATTGGGTTTTACAATATGCATTTCATATCATCCCTCAGCCTTGCCTATTAGGATCTTTCTATTAGATAAAACAAGCTTTCATTTTAGTTTTGATGCTCCCACAATTCTGCCTACATGCACACACCCCTGAACAATTCTCAGCAAGCTTCAGAGATAAAGAATACACATCAATTCCTTTCAAATCTATACGCATCAATGAATTGGTCTTGTCAAGCTGTGTTCGCTTTTGAGAACAGTGACATGAGCCCTAAGCCATATCTCTCCTGAAGCTTCTGTCTCTGCCTCATCAACAGGTAGTAATAAATGCAGCACAAATGATGGTCACCTCTTATTCCCTGTAATTAGCATCATATATTTACGATGTCTGCTGTACTGATAGCAAGCACACAACCAAACTGGGCCAGAACAGAATCAAATAAACAAACAAAACCAGTTGTGAGCTAAGGAATTCCACCATTTAAAGTTAGCATCTGTGCATTTTCAATGCACAGGACCAACACACTGAGGGATGATGCCCTGGAGTTGACACTGTTCCCTTACTTTAGTAAGGTGATTTTTAGGACAGTGATTTCTGAAAAAGAGACTTCTAAAGAGAACATGAATTTATACAGAGTCAAGTGACAAAGAATGTATGTGTGTATGTTTTACCTGTTTTTCTAAGCAATGACTAAAAGAATCACAAATATATAAGCTTCTCTTGTATGGTATTTACTGCACTGAACAGAAAGAGTGAAATTCCACAGCCATTGATGGGCGTGTGATTGGTAGAATTTGCTTTCTGCCTAAGATTTCCGTTATTGGACAGTGACATCAAGCATAAAGGAAAGGGATCAAGAGATGAGAGAAGACGAAAAGTTTAATTCAGGATGTTCTCAAGGTGTTTCAGTGAAGAAACGCATGGGCACTATCTTCTACTGCACTATACACTCCTGCCCTCTCCTGCGCCTACCCTGCGCTTGGATCCTCCACTGGCATTCTGACCCGCCATCCTCATTTTATTTCTGAGAGGCCACTGTGTGATTTGATCTGACTCTTTTTTTTTCCCCTTTATGTGCACTTTACACTTGCAAAGCTTTCCCAACGCTTCAAACCTTTAGTCCACATTGGGAAGGAGGTCCCTGCAGAGTCAAGAGCTCACAGCTCAGTCAAGGACATGCCTCTGTGCTCAGCTGCATCTGAACTGACTCAGAGTCAAAGGAATCCTGTCAGCGACATCTCAGCGCAGGCAGGACAACCATGGATCTATTCTCAGACACACAGAGTAGAGAGAACCACTGGCCCCAAACCAGTGCCACTGGCTAACTCTCCTTCCTGTTCTTGTCAACCCACACACATCTGTGATAGTACAGAGTTGGGAGCACACAGCTGTTGGTTTGAGTCACATCTACAGGCTTTTTTTTTTCAGTCTTATTTCCTCTGTTCATATCTCTCCTCCCCTTTTATCTTGTATTAGAAGAAGTACAAGGCTGTGAGCAGAGTCTTTTGTCTTCCTGATTAGATCAGACATGTAAATAAACACATCTGTTTGGCAAGGGCAGAAGCAAAGCCTTAAATAGCAGCGTTGCCTAAAAGATGCTGCAGAGTTCTTCTAAGGAATTATTACAATTAAGATTTCTCATGACAAGGCAGCCTTCACACAGCTAAGGAAACCAAAACAACACATGGGCTAAGACATCACTTTTGCAAGCCCACTTGCTTCCTTCTGCATAGATGAAAAGTGCTGTGACCTAAAGAGCCACAGAAAGGCAGCAATTGCATACGACAATCAAGTAAATCCACGTTCTCAAAACAGGCACCACGGAGAAAATTGCACTCCTTTGAAATAACAAGTCTCTCTAAAGCAGATAAAATTGTGGCCCAAAGTCTGCCTTGGAGAATTCAAGTTGGAGTTATGAATCTCTCTTCCCAATTTTCTCTGTAGTTGTTCATAAAACTGAATGTCAATAATATATAGAGAAAGATGATAGATAGATAAGTTGGTTGATTTTTGTTTTAATTTGTGAAATGATATCTTTTAATGATTGTCTAGTTTACCTGCCCATGGAGATTATTAGCTGTCTTCACAACTCTATTTCTTCAAATGATACCTCCCTGTTTCTAATGCTTGGAAAATGACAATCCAACCACCATATCACAACAAATAATCCACATTTATACAACATAATTTGCCATCTCTCAAACACTTTGAAACTTCCCCTCCCCTTCTTTAATGTTTAGGGTGAGAAGCAGTGCCATCTATAACATAAAGCCAAATTCTCTATCGCTTGGCTGTGCCCACTTTCAGCCAGCAAGCCTTCCAGGCCAGGGTGGACCACTAGTCAATAGAACTAGGCGTCTAGAATTTAGCTACAGACGGCTTTTGAGACACAGCATTGTGCAGACTGGTACCTGCCCTTTTTCATAACAGTCAGTTGCCCTTCTAAAGGCCACTGTCTTTGATGTGCAGATAAAAAGCAAGACTCCCCAGCCAGACTCCCTAGACCATGCCATCCCAGGCATCTTGTCTACTTTGCATGGGGCTGAGTCATGCTTCTTGTTTACGTTCTCTTTCGTTTTACAACGTTCAGATGGTTGCACATACTGTTCCTCTGAAGCCTGAGTCCTACCCCCTTATCCATCTGGCAAATCGACACGCCTGAGGCCCAGCATCCTCCCCGGGTAAGGCTTGACTGATACCAAATGGAAATGTTTATCTCTGGCTTTTCAGATCAAGCAGCACACTCCATAGGCAGTTTCTTACTTCTGTTGAAGGCCAAGCTGTACTAGCAGTGGTATTCTGTATGTATATTACTCTTCCCCTCTTCCTTGGGCTTTGTATATCGGGTAGTCTTTCAGGTCTGGTTACAATGTCACTCCTCAGGTAGGGCTGTTCAGAAGGCTCAAATTTCTCTGTTTAGTTAAATGTCCCCTAGTCTACGTTTCCCTGATGTAAGATTTCATTTGTTGGTCTTTGCACTGTTTTGATTTTCAGGACCTTAAGTATTTTGGCTTTGGAGGCTGGACAACCTGTTCAGATGTAACAGTGAGTTACAACCCAGTACCTGAAGCAATGTCTGGAGTCTGTAAACTCTCAGCTGCTGGAGAACATGAACAACTGACTATTCATGAGAACTGGGGCTGTCGTTATATCATTTTTTTAAATTGTTTATTTGACTATTTATGTGTTTGGGTATTTTGTCTGCATGAATCTATAAGCACCACATATGTAACTGGTTCCTGCAAAGGCCAGAAAAGGTTAACAGATCCCCTGGGAGTGGAGTTATAGACAGTTTAGAGTCACCATGTGGGTACTGGGAATCAAACCTGGATCCTCTGGATGAAGAACTAGTGCTCTTAACCACTGAGCTATCTCTCGAGTCCCTGGATTATATCTTTTTAAGTTTATTCCTTGCCAACCAAGTCAGTAAGCCAACATTTTTATTCTTTAATCAATGATTATATTAGTTTGTTTTCAGCTGCCTGGAACCAAATGCCTGACAAGAAGCAGCTTAAGGTGAGGAGTGATTTACTTCGACTCATCGTTTAGGGGGAACAACTTGCATTATGACAGGAAGATATATCAGTAGAGTGGCAGGTAGGCACATTGCATCTACAGTCAGGAAGCGGAGAGAGATGAAGGCTCCTACCCTTCTCCATTTCCTCTTGTTATTCAGTCCAGGATCACAATCTATGTGATGGTGACAGCCACACAGGTCTCTCCCTGTCAGTTAATATTTTGGAAACCCTTACACAGCACACTGAAAGCTGTGTGCCCCAGTGAACTATACGTTCCTTTTGCAGTCTAAGAATCTACTTCACTTATAGCTTGATTGTCTCAGAAAGCATGGAATGTACTTTCTTAAAAATTTGTTAAGGATCACAGATGTGGATTTTCAAAACATTAAAAATGAAATAAATCCAACAAAACTTCCTTTTAACTAGAAGTAGCTTAGAAATATTGTGCCATGTCAAAAGAAATTACGCTGATGAATGCCCAACAGCTAAACAAAAGCCACAACATATTCATCTTTGTTATTGAGCTTGGAAAATGTAAGTCCCAGGTAACTCAAGGTAATTCAAGAGCCTTCAGTTTGGTTTTCATTTCTGTGTTATTTTCTACTTGTACTTGCATATATTAAAAATAATCAATTAGTCATCGTCAACATTTATGTACACAGACCATATTAGGCAGTGTGGGGAATAATAGCAAAAGGAACAGGAGGGAAGCAGGTGGCTGTACATAATATACATAATAAAATACCATGCTCTGCTCTGCCTTACTGAGTCGTATGCATTCAGTCTGGAGCACTGGGTGTTCTTTTACATGGGTGTGGCTCATTGGCTTGAAGTTCCTTAACAGCAGATTGCCGATGCCAAGCTGGCATTCTCTTTTTTTTTTCTCTCTCTCTCTCTCTTTTTATTCCTTCTGGGACTCTAACCCATGGGAAGTGTGCCTCACTCATGTCTTAGGCAGCTTTTAGCTAACTCCTTCATATCGCCTCTCTCCTTTTCTCACCCAATTTGTATACTCACAGATCACATAGTTACTGAACACCAGCTCTGTGTCAGTTTCTCTGGTAGACCCAAGATGTGGAGAAGAAACCAAGCAAGATAAGATACTCATCTCTGAGGAGCTGCACTGGAGGTGTAGCATAGAAATGAGCTATACTGAGGGTGAAGCATAGGGGATAAGGATGGGGTACTGAGGGTATAGCATGGTGGTGAGGATGGGGAGCTGTACTGAGGGTGTAGCATGGTGGTGAGGATGGGGAGCTGTATTGAGGGTGTAGCATGGGCGTGAGGACGGGGAGCTGTATTGAGGCCATAGGATGGGAGTGAAAATAGAAAGCTGTACTGAAGATAAAGCATGGGGATGAGGATGGGGAGCTGTATTGAGGATAAATCATGGGGGTGAGGATGGGGGGTTGTACCGCAGTTATAACTGGTGGTGAGAAAGCAGCAAAGAAACAATGGAACAATAGATATGAAATGATATCTGGTAAAAAAAAAAAAAGGATATGAAAAGATAGATAACAGGTTGGGGTACAAACTACTGAAAAGATTAAGTCAACGCCCATGGAGCATGGCGTGACAAGAATATTTAAGCAGAAATCTGTCTGTATTAAGGAAACCATCAGAATATCTAGATGAAAGGATGTCTGAGACAGAGAAAACTATAAGAGGAAGGTTGCAGTAATGAGCACTGTGAGCTTCTGGAAGATGAGCAGTGATTAGTTGAGCTGAATGAGGGATGAATGGCCTAAGATAGCCTGAGGATACACCAGGATGTGGAGAGTTCAGCCATGGAATGTTTCCCAAAGGTCCCTCTGGCCTAATGGGAGATCTCCTTGTCATTGCAGAAGGAACGTGAGAACCTAGACACTTTCTTTTTTAAAGATTACAATGAATGAACACTTTTGCCATCCTCTGCTCCCATAATATGCTCTCTCCAATAGGCTCAAACAGGGACAATGAGTCATGGATTGAAACCTCCACAACTCTAAGCCTATTGAGGCTTTCATGAGGAGATAAACAAATGTATATTTGCCCCTACATAGAACATGAATGACAGATAAAAGTAATGATCCATTCATATAGCTTGGTGAACCAAGGAGTGTAATTAGGGTAACTCACAAGAACATGATCAGGCAGTTATTTACAGGAACATGGACAGCTTACAAATGGCTGAACTGCTAAAGAAAATCTCTCTTGCCTTCTCTCTCTCTCTCTCTCTCTCTCTCTCTCTCTCTCTCTCTCTCTCTCTCTCTCCCTTCTCTCTGCTCTCTTTGTCCCCCCCTGGTTCTTTCTCATTAAAATCATAAAGAGGGCCGGGAGGTGGTGGCACATGCCTTTAATCCCAACACTCAGAAGGCAGAGCCAGGTGGATCTCTGTGAGTTCGAGGTCCAGCCTGGTCTACAGAGTGAGATCCAGGGAAGGCACCAAAACTACACAGAGAAACCCTGTCTTGAAAAACAAACCAAAAACAAACAGACAAACAAAAATAATAATAATAATAAAGAAATAACCCTGCCTATAAATTTCTGCCTATAACCCCCTAGGGAAGAACAGGCCTCATGAGCCCCTGAAGAGAGCAGTGGTTGTGCTGTGTCCAGAGAATACACTCCATAACATAAAGGGGAAAAAAACCCTTTTTTCATCATTTGATTGTTATATATTTCTTATGGTAATAGAAAGCTGGTTAACACAATGGCTTAAATTTTATATTCATATAATGGGACTCTTATTGAATGGGTGTGATATAATCTGACTTGTATTTTAAGAACACATTTCTCTCTTCTCTGCAGCAAATATAGAGGAGTGTTCCAAACAAAAGCTGAAATCCTTTGGAAGATATTGCAACAGAGCAGGTGGGATGATGTAGGATTAAGGTAGTAACTATGCAGATGTCAAGAAGTGGTCAAACTTCTTATTGTAAATTGAAAGCAGAGTCAGAAATAGGGCTTTCTAATGCTTTAATGGGAGTCACAAGGATTAAAAAAAATCAAGATGTTCTGCAAATGGTAAATAGTGATGCAGTTATAAGATCTGAATGACGAAGGGAGACATTAGAACAGGACTCTCTGGAGCAGATGCTCCATAAACACTAATTTGGTAATTTAAACACAGAAACAAGTACAAATTAATACATCACAAGCTGTTTATATTTGTGGTAGTGAGTGCACAACCCCAAATTCAAAATCTGTGGCAATTTAGACAATGACAATAGTAATGAGAGGAAATGTTAGAAGAAAATGACATCCCAAGACAAATCACCTTTAGAAAATACAACTGGAAATTATTTCAGAAAATGAAGTCTTCAGCTTCAAATTTGACAAAATCTGAGAGCTCCTATATTGATTCAACTGGTTTGAGGTTATTTACTGAATAACGGACTGTGGATTTTTGCTTTCAATTTTGGGGTTCTGTTTGTTTTTAGGCTCTGGCTAATGTTAAACTTGAGATCTGCCTCAGCTTTTCTTAGTAACACAGATTACAGGTGTACTAAAGTAGCAATTGTTTTAATTCCCTCACTTCTCACTTCGTTAGCAGAGGACATTACTGTTTAGCATTAGAATCCCCTACCTCCATATAATCTTGATTTCAGTGAAGCTAGACTGACAAGTTAAATCATCTTTATTAATTGTCACGATGTTAATCAGCCAAGAACTTCAACTTGACCTCTATGTAGCACTCAGACAAGATGAAGATCAGTTGCTATGATTTCTTAATAACGTAAATATCCATTCCATCATGGCATGCTTTTGAAATTCATCTCAGAGTTTAATAGTGATACCAGCCCCTTAATCAGTAAGGGTTGATTAATATGTCCTTTCTTATATTCACATGGCTCATTTGCAGTAGGTTAAATCTGTTTCATTTCTTCAAGCTATAGGGTTTTGGGGATTTCTGCTCCTCTTGTATTTTTGCTTTTACTTCAGCACAAAGTATTAAATCTCGGAAATGTGCACTAATCCACTAGATGCTTGAGCCACTTAAATCTAAGAGTGTTGGTATCTGTGGTGGTTTGGATAAGAATGGCATCCACAGGCTCATAAATTTAATGCTGAGTCACCAGGGTGTGGAGCTCTTTGAAAGGATTAGAAGGATTAGGAGGTGTGGCCATGTTGGAGGAAGTGGGTAACTGGGGGTGGGCTTTGAGATTTCAAAAGCCCATGCCATGCCTAGGCTCTCACTCTCTGCTTATGGATCAGGATGTAGCTCTGAGCTACTGCTCCAGCACCTTCCTGTAAGCTGCCATGCTCCCTACCATGATGACAACAGACTAATTCTGAACTATAAGAAATCCCCCAATTAAATGTTTTCTTTTATAAGAGTTGCCTTGGTCATGGTGCACTGACTAAGACAGTATCTAATAGACTGTATTTTTATTGGTGACTTCAGAAAGAGCCAAAGATTAAACACTAGGACCATAGGTATTATTCCACTGGCAGACAGCTGTTGAGGATGGGAAGTTGGGTACATTTTCTTTTTCTGTGTATCACAAATATTTGAAAATTTTACCACTAGACTATTCAGTAAATCCTACCAGTTTGTAACAAAAAGTGATAGAATCATCTTGTAAGATATGCCACTCAATTTCACACAATTATAATTGAAAGAATTTTCATTCTTCTCTGAAGTTTTTACTCACCAGTTCTGATATTAAAGGGAGTTATGTAGAGAATGATTATAAGTCATGATATAATATGAGAGTCAAGGAATTCACTTTTCCTCCTTGGACTAAAAAGCAAAATAACGACTGCTTCAAGAAAACACTTCTGTGGCAAGAAACTAGGAACCCTTAAAAGATAGGCAGAGTCATATTCACATCTGGAGTAGTTAACAAGGTCTGCTATGTCTGTTCTCAAAATTCTCCTGTCCCATACTGCTGCACACTGTGCCATTTATTTGATTTCATTTTATTTCACCTGAAGTATTTGCTTCCTTTAGAAACTCACCATCTAGTTCATTTGCATTTCACAGACTGTGGATTTATTTTGTTATCAGTTACAATTCCTATCAGATCAGTATTTCCATACTGCTGGGATTTTCTCACCTTTTTTGGATAGTTCCATTTAATAGAGGTCTTGGTACAATGTCATTGACTTGGGTGTTTATGGAAGTGTCTCCTTAGCCTTGCTAAAAACTTAGCATGTTTACTTAAAGCTGCCATGAAATCTTATGCACTGTGAAAAGCCAGTGTTCTGAATGTGATAGTAGACAATGAATTCAAGAATGAGGCTGTGTATACCTGGAGGGGAGAGTCTGCTTTTTTTGCTTTACACAGTGGACTCACAGGAGCTGGGGTTTTTGTTTTGTTGCCCTACAAACTCTAGTAAACAGGCTTTCCATTCACGTTGTTCTATCAGGTGGTCCCATTCAACATCTGCTCTATCTCTCCCAAGCTAAAACCTTTTTTCTGGCTCTGCACCTCCCACAGCTCCTAGGTCATAAGGCAAGTTCTTATCATATCTTCTTTATTGGTTTCAGCTTTGATCCTGAAAGAGGACTGGGATCTGTGGGTGGAAGCACCATGAGCCCAGCAGGGCCTGTGTTGGGGTCTCCTTTGCAAACTCATCTTCTTGGGCAGCATATTGGCTACTCTCCTAGGTACTCTGATGAAATACATGACAGAGACAACTTAAAGGAAGAAAGGTTTTCTTCTGGCTCACAGCTTGAGGTTACAGTCAAAATTGGCAGGGAAAGCACTGCATCACAGGCATGGAGCCACTGGTCACACTATATCCATAGTCAGGAACGAGGGCAAGAATAATGCTGGCACTCAGCTGGATTTCTCCATTGGATTCCTTCTAGGACCCTGACCCATGGAATAATACTCCCCAACTTCAGCGTGGGTCTTCTTATCTCATTTAACCCACTCAAGAAACTACCTCACTGATGTGTCCAGAGGTTTCCATATTGATTCCAAATTTCATCAAGCTGACAATCAAGATGTATCATGATTGAGAGCTTTCTAGAGGTCATTTTACTTAGTTGTGGAAAGAAGGACATCCACAACAGGAGTGACCAAACTTCTATATGCAACATCAACCACAAATTTTCACCACCTCCTCTAATCAATGCTTTAAGTTGAAATAACAAACCAACATTGATCTGCTGGGCTCACAGTGGCAACTCTACACCAGTTGGTCTGTATGATAAAAAAGGGTTTTATGCTTACAGATTTTGTCAACTTTTATTTATTTCTTGGTTTATATTTTTATCCATGGATCATGAAGAGGTTGTCTCTATCTTCTCCAATAGAAACTAGGCCTTGCATTCACTAGCTTATGTTTTACACTGTCTAAAAATAATTTGGTATATTTTAAATCCTATGCTAAGTCTAAGAATGGCTTGTCATTGTTTGAATTCTACATTCATAAAATTGACAATAATAACTAAAACATGGTTGCCCTTCTCATCTTGTCCCAGCTCAGTACCAGGAGTATTTTAAGAACTAGAAAGATGGTATGGGGTTGACCTAAATGAAAATTGGTCATAATTTTTAAATTCTGATTTATTTATTATTAGAATGCTAAATTAAGGTGTAGATCAATTTAATGCATTCTGTGTTTTAATATAAATCTCACTCCTATATAATCTTGGGACTTTTCTCTGGCTAAAATTTAATTTTACAGTGTTTTTAGACAATTTCCTGTTGATCTTTAATAAAACTGAGGACAATATTTTAAGTTCAGCTTTTCCATTGAAATTTTAATTTGAACTCTTTGTCTGCTTGTCTATCTAAAACTTTGACAGTTACATATGTGTGCCTATTTTTGTCACATTAAGTATCTGAAATACCTATTCTTTGTGTTTAGAAATTAATGTTTAGAAGAATATAAAATTTATAGAAATATAATACAGAGAGACAAATTTATAGATGTATGCATACTAGTCATATATAACTGGACCAGGAAGATGACTCAAGATGCAAAAGCTCTTGTCACACAAGATCAATGACCTAAGTTCAATCTTCAGAACACATGTAAGTGCAGAAAAAAAAAAGAATCAATTGCACAGTGATGTCCTCCACACATGTGCAATTACACAGACACCCATACATGCACAGCTCATGTCTTCACACATCATCATCATCATCATTATCATAATGTAAATGATAATATTACCAACAAGATATTGAACAAGCCGGGCGGTGGTGGCGCACGCCTTTAATCCCAGCACTCGGGGAGGCAGAGCCAGGCGGATCTCTGTGAGTTCGAGGCCAGCCTGGGCTACCAAGTGAGTTCCAGGAAAGGCGCAAAGCTACACAGAGAAACCCTGTCTCAAAAAATGAAAAAAAAAAAAAAGATATTGAACAAATATAGCTTGCTCCAAATCAGATAGTAACATTAGGTATTAAATACACATTCCCTTCATATTCTACTGGAATAAGTAACATGTGATGGTTAAACTATTATTTGTTACACAAATATCAGCTGAAATGAAATTAAATGTGGTGTCTCAGTTACTGTTCTAGTGTTATAGAGGTACACCATGACCAAAGCAACACTTATAAAAGAAAACGTTTTACTGGTGGCTTGCTTAAAGCTTGAGCATTAGTTAGGCAGGAAGAGGAGAGATATGATACTAGATCAGTAGCTGGAAGCTTAACATCCTGATCTGCAGGCAGCAGGCAGCCTCCAACAAGACCACACCTCCTCCAACAAGGTTACACCTCCTAGTCCTTCCCAAACAGTTCACTAGCTGAGGATCAAGCATTTAGACATAGGTACCTATGGGGACCACCATCATTCAAACCACCACACATGAGTAGTGTTTTCTTATAAATATCTTTATAATAAGCAAAACACTGACTGTGCCAAAAATAGAAAAGTGAGAATGTAAATACTACTGCAGAAGATTATATGACAGGCAATTTTCAAATATGAGCTACTAGGTCCAAAGATGAATTGGAATAAATGCATTTTTTCCTTAAAATATGAATAGTTTCAGAGACATGAAGTAGTTTGAAAATACAGCCAAAGGTCCTCTGCATCAATGTCCTGTTACTTCCTAAACCCAGGGGATTTTTGCCACATTTTCTATATAGAAACAATCATTTAAATTCAAATTAATTGTTATAGCACTTAAAGGGATATGAAAAGCATAGTCTAGAATCCTGTCCAACAGGGAACTGTTCTTCCAAGAACAGATGAACCAGAGTGAACTGTTCTCCAAATAACAATGAGACGGTTTTCTCAAGGGTTTTATGAAAGAATTATATTAGGGAGCCATTTTTTCCATAATAGCAGAGAGTTTAAAGAGCTGAAAGCCATATTTTTAATGAGATATGGCTAGAAATTAGGGTCTGTTTATTTCTGCGTGTTTCTATACTATGGGAGGCAACTATGCTGCATACTGTACCACCAATGCCTTAGCATCTTAGCTTTTCTGTATCCTGATTTAAATAGCAAATATAACAAGTCAAAATGCTAAGTGTAATGTTAACCAAATGCAGCTGTGTGTCTAAAATTTAACACTCTTTTTATTTTTCCAATGAACTTATAAACTATGTACAAGGCAAAAACTCAAACTAATTTTAGTGCATTTAAAAAGAACATATTGGGTCAATTTTGACATCTATTCCTAAGGGAAAATCTCATTAAAATATGAGTATGGTTATCAATCATCACTCTCATAGGTAGTCTCACACTTAAACATTGTACATATAACCACTAAAACTAAATATGGCCAATAATGCCAAAAACGATAACCATGTTTCCAACAAATAATGCAAACACAATTGATTCACTCTTAATCAGACAGACACTATAATTAAAGAAAAAATAAGAAAATGAAATATGATAACAAAGAGAGAAGTATAAAGACATTTAAAAGTATATACTTGCTAAAATAATAAGTGGAACAGAAGTTGTTGGAACAGGAAAAAAATTAAGTTCACCACTTAAGAATCTATTGGAAAGAGAAAGTGATCATTAAATTGAATAACTAAACCAAATATTGGTTTAACTACAAAATCAGAATATTTTAAACAAGAATATTTCACATGCAATAAGACAAAGAAACAGAAAAAGCACATGGATCTACCTCATAGGAAATTTAATGTACCTGCCTTTCTAAAGAAATTTAGCATACTTTACTTAGAAGTTATGAACAAAAGAAATATAAAGAAATAAAATACTGATTTGGGAAAGCCTTTTATATATAAAGACAAATTCTTTCTTACATTAAGCTATAAATTTATTTCAATTTCAGTAAGAATATAAATATTTTTGGTGAATTAATAAAAATTATCTTAAAGTTCTGTGGGTATCCAAGAAAAAAGAATAATGAGAGAAAACTGATATTTCTGATTTTAAAAGATCATCAAAATTTATCATTGTTAAGAAAATATGGAGCCTTCAATATGGATAGTAACACAAATACATATAAAACCCATCCAAGATAAAGCTGGCTTTCCAAGTTCACACCAGAGAAAGGAATAATAAATCAAGTTGGTGAGCAATATAGGAAGAAAGCAATTAGATTGATTGCTGGCTTACCCACACCCTAAAATAATTGTAAATACATAAAACATTAAATGTATGGCCTGGAGAAGTGGCCTGGCTGTTAGAATCACTTGCTGTTCTTGCATAAGGGACCCAAGTTAGGTTCCCAGCCCATCTTGGGCAGTTCACAATCACCTGTAACTCCCATTCCAGGGGGATCCAATTCCTCTGGGAAGACCTGAACTCATATGAGCACATACATGTACAAACACCCCACACACACAGAGACACAATTAAAAATAATAAATCTTTAAATTTAAAGGTAAGGCCAAGTGTTACAGATGTACAGAGGTGCATGTGTACTTCTTAAAACACATTGTATAACTCCATATATTGTGAAATATATTATAGAAACAAAATTGTAAATATGTGATAATAAAACTATTTGTGACTGCTAACCTTGGTTGAATACACATTAGCACTCTCATTGTAATAGATGTCTAATATATGTTTTTAGATGTATGTAAAGTAAAACAGTCTGTTAGTCAAGGTTGTGTAAAGGAACAGAATTGACAGAATGGAATGGATAGCTATATAGGATTTGTTAGAGTGGCTTACAAGTTGTAGTCTGAATTATCCAAGAATGGCTGTATCACAACAGAAAGACCAAAAATCCAGTAGTTGTTCAACGCATCAAATTGGATGTGTCAGTGGTTCCAGTTTGGTGTGGGAGTCCCAAGGAATTCTTAAGACCTTCTGGTCTTCAGCCTGCCTACGATGGGATCCCTAAGAACTGGATTTCAATACCAGTGACTAATGTGACTACATCTCGAATCAACTAAACCCCAAGCTGCTACAGTTAACAGATACCTGTTAGGGCTTTTCTTGTCTGGATGATTTAAGGGGAGAAAAATCCACCTTAAAACCTGGGCCACACCTTTTTGCTGTAGCCCACATGAAAGAACATGGAAGAATGATGTTTTTGCTTTTCACCTACTTGCCCTCACCCTAACTGGCAGATTCATCTACCCTGTTGCTGGGGCATTCCTTCACTGGTGTTAATACTTAGTTTATAGAGCCCTGACTCACACACTATTTTACTTCATACATATCTAAAATACTTATTAGACATCTACTAAAAGGATAATGCTAGTGCATATACAAATAAACAAACATATTTATTGTACAATCTCATTTGGAGTAAAATCAATAAATTTGTTTAGATAATGCAGAGCATATGTAATATATAATAATATGTATTTTCAATTGTATTATTAACTAGATCAGCATATATTCAGCATGCTATAAATAATTAGTTACATAAAAACAACTATTTCTGACTCAGGCACTCTACCAGCCAAATTTATGTCAAGCAGTTTAACATAGCTCTTTCATTCTGACCAGTCCTACCCAGTGATTTCATAGTCACTGTAGATTGCAAAAGTCAGTCTCAGTTTGGTTTTAATGACTTCCCCTCATCTTCTGGACCTCAGTTTCCCAGGTCATCTGAATTCCTGCCTTCTGCTGGCAGAGGCTTCCCACTTGCCTGTAGTGGGGCAGATATGAGGAGGATCTGAAATCCAGATCCCACTGATGTCCAGGTCATCGCATTCACCAGGAGATGGGACTGTGGTGGGGTGTACACTTGGCTGCAGACAGCAATTTAGGAGGACAACACCGCAAAGACCCATCAACTCTTACTGGTTTTTCCCTCGCTCTGCCAGCTTGTACATCAGTTGCTTCTCCAAATAGTGATATCTGTGATCCCATGTTTAGCCCACTGATATAAGGAAATTCTCAATATATCATTTTCTTAGACCAGGGCATACCTTATCAACATCCTGATGTTGGTGGTCCCCCTCATAGCTCCACACACCAAGTGGCATCTCCCTTGCTTTGCCAATACAGGGTGCCATGAGGTACAGGCCCAGATGTTCAGAAGGCCAGCTGCTACTTTTGAACCACACCCAGCAGAGATCATGTCAATCTCCTTTTCTTAGATATCCACATGTTCCCTAGGGGTCTCTTACATATTGTTCCTCCTTCCCTCTTTGGTACTCAGCTCAGGTGCCTGAAGAACACCTGAGTGCCACGTTGTTTTTCATCACCTTTTCTTCATCTAAAACCTGATTGCTTTCTCCGTTCGACGTGGACCACAGTCCTAAAAGCATGGGAACAGAAGTGGCAAATGGGCTCCTCTGATCTTTAACTCAGCAGACATGCTTGACTCTAGCATCCTTTACTTACTTAATGAGAACACATGTCATGCCATGTAAATTTATGATGGCCGTAAAACATAGATGCTATTTGATATTGCAGGTATTAGGCCATAGCATTACTGTTATGTATTTCATCTATTTTTATTTATATGTATAGAAGTAGGCAAGCATTTGTGAACAAAGGTGATATAAACATAAATGCAAATATACTTAAAGAGACAATTGCAAACAGATAGGCACATGAGTGATGGCAGAAGTTTGCCTGGAGACAATTCATGTCTGAATGTTAATAGAGATTAAAGAGGTCAAGTATTCCATACTTGCCCAATATTTATTCCATTTGCTTTGAAGTGTGATTCCCTCCCCAAAAACTTTCACTGCTATGCAGGCATTCTGATTCACCTGGGTAACAACTGATGCTCCAAGAGGGTCAAAAAAAGATTATTCTATTGTATAAGTTTGCCTCATTCACAACTGTATCTTAAGTCCAGATTTGAAAAACTCTGGGGAAAAAGAACAGACTGAATCCAAATTAGTACTATTACATGTGTCATTTAACAAAACAGAAAGAACCAAAACAGTAAAGTCCTGCAGTGTTCCCAAATATGAAGTGTAGCTAGAGTTTTCCTGCCTGGCCCACAGTCAGGACAAATCTCTGTCACCCGCCAGTCCCACAGCCGCTCAGACCCAACCAAGTAAACACCGAGACTTATATTGTTTAAACTGTTTGGCCTAATGGCTCAGGCTTCTAGCTATCTAGTTCTTACATCTTAAATTAATCCATTTCTATAAATCTATACCTTACCACGTGGCTCGTGGCTTACCGGCATCTTCACATGCTGCTTGTCATGGTGGCGGCTGGCAGTGTCTCCTTCACTCAGCCTTCCACTTCCCAGAATTCTCCTCTCCTTGTCCTGCCTATTTCCTGCCTGGACACCGGCCAATCAGTGTTTTATTAATACAGAACGATATCCACAGCAATGAAGCCCACTAGACCGAGTAGGGTTACAGGGCCCTTTCACTTTTCACCATGTGCTACCATCAAAAGCCTGTTTATATAAGGCAATACAAATTACACACACATTCCCAATGTAGAAGAATGGAGAAGTGGAATCATTTTTATAAATGCTTATCACTTCAGAACGTTCCTAGGCATACCTTTCCTTTAAGTTGATTGTGTTTGATCAGAGCAGTTTGCTGATTATAAATCTTATTTCCCTGGTAATGAAGGAAAAAATGGTGATTGACTCTTCAGACTGGCCACAAATCTAAAACCACAAATACTATAGGCAGTTGTATTAGATGAACAAAAATAATAAGATAAGCCAATCATAACTCAGCAATCTTCAGACTGCAGAGTGCTGATTTAGCACGTAAAACTTTGCTGTTATGTTTCAAGAATCATCATATTTTCTATCTGAATAATTTGATGTCTTGCAGGAAATATACCAAGACTGCATCTCAGAATACCCAACGATGCTAGGAACTAGCTCAATCCTTTACAGTTTCAAACCTTTAACCTCAAGTTTCCCAAAGGACCTTGCTTATAAGAAAAATAAATGGAAAGCAAGAAATAACTTAGGACTCTGACTTTCAGAGACTTTGAACTCAAGTACTTAGAAAACTTTAGTCTATAAACAATTGGTATCAGGAATATGTTCTTACACTGGAAGACCTCAAGTTACATGAGAAGTTTGAGATCACACTCCTGTACCCCCAATCCACCCTGCCTTGACCTCACTGCCAAGGTATAAATGGAAAACTTTAATGTAAAGTAGCTACAACATTATTCCTTTTCTTTTTTTCTTTTTCTTTTTCTTTTTTTTGTTTTTTGTTTTTGTTTTGTTTTTTTTTTTTCGAGGCAGGGTTTCTCTGTGTAGCTTTGCGCCTTTCCTGTGGCCTCGAACTCACAGAGATCTGCCTGCCTCTGCCTCCCAAGTGCTGGGATTAAAGGCGTGCACCACCACCGCCTGGCTCCTTTTCTTTCATAAAGAGATTAATCTAGTTCCTTACATATCGGGGAGTATGATGGTTAATAATGATCATCAACTTGAAGAATTTAAAATCACCTAGGAGACGAATCTCTGGGCATGGTTTAGAGGGAGTTTCTCCATGAAGTTAACTGAGTTGAGGAGACACATCCTAACTGTAGATGCCAGTATGCCAAGAGTTCTGGACTGACTACAAAGGAGAAGGAATGGCAGGCTGAGCATAAGCACTCATCACTCTCTGCTTCTTGACAGTGGATGCAATGTGACCAGATGCCTCATCCTTCTGCCAAGACGCCTTCCCTATCATGATGAACTATACACCTTCAAACTGTGAGCCCAAACAAACTCTTCCTTCCTTTAACTGCCTTTGTCCAGTATTTTGTCAGAGCATTTTAAAGAATTTATTTCAATTAATGTCTACGACTCACATAGCATGACAAACCTCGTGTGTTTATCAGTCATAATAATTTCCTCTGTCATGTTGCACTTAAACAAAGCATCTTTAAATAAATGATTAAATCTCTTTCATCCTGGCAAGGCTTGAGACCACAGGTGGATAAATAGCATTTTTGGATGCTTTGAAGAAAATGGGTTTGAAAGCAAGCAACCACATATTTACAAAGTATTTCAAGTTTGGAAAGTTGCTGCTTGAAGGCTGGGAACCCAGAACGGACCCACAAACAAGGCACAACTAAACCATGAGACTGTGAATTCTCTACCATTGGAAGGTGAGCCCCGAGAGGCCACCCAGCAATGCTGTGAATTCAACAAAAATTCCACAACAGTGCCAGGCAATGATGGCACACGCCTTTAATCCCAGCACTCGGGAGGCAGAGCCAGGCGGATCTATGAGTTCAAGGCCAGCCTAGACTACCAAGTGAGTCCCAGGAAAGGCGCAAAGCTACACAGAGAAACCCTGTCTCAAAAAAAAATTCCACAACAGCAATCACTTGGGACATAAGAAAGTTGCTGCTGGTGTGGCCAGGGCCACCTTAGTTACTAGTGGGAGCTGAAAAATGGGACTTTGTTGGGGGAGCACACATCTTTGCAACCTGTTTTCTAGAACAAAAGCACAGTTGCATGATATTCCTCATTAGTACCCTCTACTTACCTGAAAACAAGCTGTTCACAATGGCAGGTGCGTGACTTGATGCCCAAGCCTTAGCACCGTAGGAGACTGGGAAACAGTGGGTTTGTGGTGGGGTTGTTTCATTTGTTTGTTTTTAGCTTCTCAGCCTCTGCAGGACAAGGAAGCTAATCAAAGAAAGATAGAAGGAAGAAGCTTAAGACAGAAAAATTAACCAACCCAGGATAGACTGGAGTTGGTGTTACTGTTCTGTACATAAAGACGTGAGATTCAAGCATTCTATGGGACTTGTACAATATAAGATATTAACTAAATTGAGCAACTGCAAACAGAACATAGAAGTCACAATGCCAATCCAGGACCTAGCTGAATGTAATATTCGGGAAAGGAACAATTGATCACACCCCATTAGGGGAATTATCACATCCTAGCATCTATTTGCTCATCCATCAGTCTATTATTTTTCAAAGAGGTCAGTTCAGGAGAATCTGTGTATGCAGTAATCCTTCTCAATAAATGTTAAGCAGCTGGCAGAATTTAAGGAAAAATGAAGCAATCTTACAAATTTCAAGATCTTGTCTTTCTTTAAAATCTAGAGCTTTCAAACAGGAAAAGGCAGTTGAAGAAGCAAAACTAATGGTCTTTCTTTTTATCCCCAATCCCTTCCCCTCCCCCAAAAAAAATCATTTCCAAAGATTTATAAAATGTCAAAGAAAAAAAGAAAAACTTATTAATGTTATCTGAATCAAATTAAGAATTGCTATCTGAGCCAAGCATAATACATGAAAGTAATTTAAATAAATACCAATGCAATTATCTATTAGGCAGATACTGACCTGACAGATTTCACCATGGAGCTACCTAATAGAATTTGCCTCCCTTATTATCAGCTTCCCACTATATCTCCTTTTTTTGGTAATTGGTTCTTTTTATTGGAAAAAATGTGAATTGTTTTCTAGGTCTTCACATGTGGATCTTAACTTAATCAACTGGCATTTTAAGCTAATTTTGAGCATTGTCAATCTCTTCTAAGACTTCCTACCACCAACACACAGTAGTTCTACTACTCCCTCTCTTATCTCCAAAACAGCACTCAGTACTAATTTTTGCAGCTACTTCTTTAAGGAGAAGCATTTTGGAAGAAGTCTCTCAAGAACATTTATAATAAATCTTCCATGACTTTCTTTTAAGCAAGAAAGAAAAATCCATTTAAGACAATGCTTTAGGGCACAATGTTACCTGGCTTCAGATTCAGACTTTTCATTTACTAGAGAAGAAGTTAGCCTCAGGGGAATGCTTAATCAGTCCACCTGGGAAGGAAAATGAAGAAGCCACTTTGGGTAAGTGGTGTCAAACTCACAGCAGAGAAGCATACCCTGCTAAGTTCCACCTTTCTACTATATAGGGGAGGGTTCTCAATGCTTCTCTTAAGAAATAGATGGTTAGGAAGAGCAGAGAATGGTGAGGTTGTACCTACTCAATCTCGTAAGCATCAGACATGGCAGATGCTTCATGTGAATTATCTCTCCCTCTTCAGAATATCACTGATGACAAAACACTTGACAGAAACAACATTAGGCAGGAAAAGTTTGTTTTGCCAGTGTTTTCTAGAAGTTTCAGTCAACGATGGTGGTAAACGTGTGGTCGGAAACTTCCTCATCTGCTGGCTGATGAGGAAACAGAAAGAGTGGCCAGAATCAGAGATGGGCAGAACTTTGAAAGGCCTACTGTTACTGGCCTACTTCTGCCAGGGGATCTACCACCACAAGAATCCATGGCCTTCAAAATAGGATCACACACAAACTGGGGGTACAAGCAATCAAACATTAACCTACGGGGATATTTATGTTCAAGTCATGACAATTCCTATAAGCATTATTAATTCCGTGTCACAGAAAAGCAAGACTCGTGGGAGATAAAGGAATAATCAGTAATTTACATCTTTAAAGAGAAGGTGCGAGACGCAGTCCTTGGCTAACGAGTCCCCAAGTTTGCATGTCTCCTCTCACAACACAGCAATGAGAAGCACATTAACTCCAGCACAGGCCACTTTTGACTTAATCCATCTACACCAATAGAGATAGTCTGAGGCAAGCAATGGAGATTGACACAAGAGCCAAAAACTGCCACCGTGTGAAAATGCAGTACCACAGAACAAACTCTGCAATCTTGCTGGGTGTCTATAACAATCAATGGAAAGGTTATTTGAGTTCAGTAAACTTGCCTCTAGCAAAATACAGAGAAATTTGTTCTATTTACAGGACATGGAAAGACAGTAAAGATTCCTGTTCCCTCATTTTCAGAACTATCATGAGTTAAAATGTTCATCCTCAGAGAATTAATAGATGCATCTAAAAAGAGATACATACCTATGACTAAAGAGGTTACAGTTGCAGTGGCAGTCAATACCTCTCCATACTTCTGTGCATAATTGATATTTTTTATTATACACAGAACACTGTTTCTAAAAAGTGCCCTTATACTAAAATCTGCAGATAATAGCAAATCCTATATAGACTGCATATTTCCTATATATACACACTTTGCATAAAGTTTAAATCCTAAATTAGGTTCAATTACTTAAAAAAAAGATAATGAACTAATTGATGCTCTGTAATAAAAGATATGTGAATATAGTCTCTCTGTGTGTTTCTCTCTCATGAAATAGCTTACTAAATGTACTCATCCTTCTGTTTCTGATGTGAGATAATACTAAGCTCACACTATAAGATGAAGAGATATGAAAGTCACAGACACAGTGATGTAACATTAGACTGCTGTTGACCTCCTGGCATGGTGTCAGAAGTCTCTGAACGGTGATGATGTAATCAGATTGTGCCATATTTTCAACTCCCTTGGACTAGGGAAATTACATCTCTTACATTGGACTGCTCATCCTTTATCATTTTCCGCATACACTTGATAGTTTTCCCTATTGTCTCTATTGCTCAATTTCATACAATTTAAACATATTATGCTTTCATTATTCTTGAGTTATAAGATCACTTCATTTTCAGAGTGAAGGAACATTTTTTTTTATTTTGCTGGGTTTTTTTTTTTGAATGGTGAGGTATTTTGAATAGTAGACTTTTATTCTTTCATTTTGTTGCACATTATTTCCTTTCTACCATTCCCCCAAACGTCTGCCAGTTACTGTAACTCACACCTTCAAAATCAGATGTGACATGTGAAGTATTGTAACTGAATTGTGTGAGGAGAAATACTCAGGACTGTGATTATTCTTCATCTAGGTCCTCAAAATAAACATTCCACTTTTCTCCTGCCACATCACATTAGAAATTAATTTTGCTTCCAAGCAATGCTCACCTTAATTTTCTTCTAGTTCACTACTCTAACAGGTTATCTCGGCTGAGACACAGATGTGCTAGCACCAGTTTCTCTAGAGAAATTCCCATGCTGCAACCACATACAATCACCTTTGCTGTCAGGATTGTTAAACAGTTTCTAGCCAGATCAACTGATTTTCCTGGGGATTATGAGTCCCATAAGAAAGAATTTCTGACATACTAGGGTAAGATGTGGTTTGGAAATAGATAGCTAGACTAATGCAATAACCCTGAAAAAAATACATTTCCATCAAAAGCAATAAGAAAGGTGAAGAGTACTTCTGAATACAGATACTCTCTTTGAAGTCACTTTTGCTATATAGACAGCTCTTACCACTATCAAAAACCAGTTATTCTCCACCTCAGTCTTCCATTCTCCTCTGATAGAGACCTGACTTCAGTTTTATTCTGTGTATTTTGGATGCTCTACCCATGCAGGCCATACCAACTAAGCTAATGAGAACGCCAGTAGGAAATCAGAAGAGAACAAAGAAAATTCAGGTTATTGGCTTAGTCACACCTTTACTCATGCCAAGATTTTACCCACCAATGTGATCCCTCTAGTCTCAGCTCTTATCAGATCCCTCCTCCAAGCTTTTATTTCTCTTAGGGCTTTTTGAACTCTTCCTGTGACTCGTGTTCAAGTATGGTAACACCTCCAGTCACGGGAGCCTTAACTTTGCTTATTTGCTATCTTACCACACATGTCCTAATTAACAATTTTGTTTGCCCAGAGTTGCTCCAGTGTAACTCAGAATCTCTTGGTGATGTAGACCCTGGTATTAGGAGTAGTCTCAAAGAACAACCTGGGTTGAATTTCACAAGTATTATCTTATAGCACACAAGTGACTTCCCTAGCTAGTGGTATGGGAGTTAGTACACAATGGGTAACAAGAGTTTGTGCCTTGGATTAGCAGGTCATTCTTCAGTGACAGGGTCCTGATGGGGAGGTTACAGAGTCCTGATTGGAGATGGCAGGGGATGGAAAAGAAAGACAAGATAGAAATAGAGAAGGTTAAAAAATGGGTTTGGGAGATCCTGCATAAATTTTGTTTTAAGCCAAGCAAATAGGGTAGGAAGTATACTATCTTAGATACTATTTACAGGAGGAAAATGGCCATGATCAATAGAGAACTAAGTCACACAATATTGGTAAAAAGAATACAGGATACCAAGATACAGCTGCCCTAGGACTGATAACCACAGCCCAGAGGAAGAGTCGAGTCTCCAGAAGCAGCAACTTGGACTCTTCCAAGACATTGGCTCCAGCATCAGACTGGTCTTTCCAAGTCTATCCCTCCATAAAGACACAGAACCAAAGTTTTAAGTCAGTCTGACTCCCCCACAGCTTTGCAAGATGGTGTGTCTGTATCATTCAATCATTAAAGTGGTGAAGATTATATCAGGCTGCTTCTCATTGTATTAATGAATTAAGAAAAATATAATTTTAGGCTTCATGGCTTCAACTTTTAACTCAAAGAACAGAGAACTAATCAGCTGTAAGTGTAAGTCTTGACTTATATAAATGAAAGACAAGCACGGCTGGTAATCAAGTTTCAACTCCAGTAAATACACAAATGTAGTGTGCCGTGGTTAGCCAAGCAGGAGTTAAGACCAGTAGCCCATCTCTGACCAAGAGCAACTTGGAGCAGAAAGGACTTATTTGGCTTATGTTTCCCCATCATAACATCATTCACAGAAGTTAGAGCAGTAATTCAAAGTAGGAACTGAAACAGAGGCTAAAGAGAAATGCCCTTACTGGCATGCTCTCAGTTTGCTTGGCTTGCTTTTATATATAACCTATAATCACAGGTTCAGGTGTGACACCACCCCTCAATGTGCTAGGCTCTCCCACATCAATAACTAGTCAAGAAAATGTTTCAAAAACATTCATACAGGCCAATATGATGGAGGCATTATCTCAACTGAGATTCCATCTTCACGGATGACTCTAGCTTGTGTCAGCTTGACAAAAAATTAATTAGCACAGGCTCTAGCTGTTTACATTGGAGATGATGTGGCACTAGTTGTTAAGTGTAGAACTATGAGACTGGGCAAGGCAACCCAGTATGAAGAATAGGATCCCCAAAGCAGGTAACAGAGTCAGAGACAGTCCCTTCTCCACAAGAAGGGAGTCCCAAAAGAAGACCAATCTACATGATTGTCACATATATGCAGAGGGCCCAGGTCAGTCCTGTGTAAACTCCCTGGTTGCCATTTCAGCCTCTGTAAGCTTCTATGAGCCCAGATTTGTTGATTCTGCGGGTTTTCTTGTGATGTCCTTGGCCCCTATGGCTTCTACAATCCTTCCTCCTACTCTTCAGCAGGATTCCCCAAGCTGTTTTTACTATTTGGCTGTGGGTTTCTGCATCTGTTTCCATCAGTTGCTTGGTGAAGCCTCTCTGAGGACAGTTGGGTTAGGCACCAATCTATGTGCATAGCAGAATATCATTAGGAATCATTTCATTGACTTTTTTTTTCCTCTTCATCTCCTATTTGGTTCTATCCTAGGTCTCTGGGCCATCCAGCCTCTGGGTCCTGGTGCTCCAGTCAGTGTCAGGGGTGGGATCACTTTTGCAGCATGGTTCTCAGGCTGGACCAGTCATTGATTGGCCACTACTATAATCTCTGGGCCACCCTTACCCCAGCATATCCCACAGGCAGGACAGACTGTAGGTCGAAGCATATGTGTATGGGTTGATGTCCCTTATGGCAATTTGATATGCCATGTTCTGTTGATAGTCATGGGAGGCCTGCCCTTTGCGGAATAGAAATGGAGGAGTAGATGAGAGGCAGAGGGAAGACGGGGTGGGGGCTGGAAGAAGAGGGGGGAGAGTGAAGTCTGGATTAAAAAAAATAAATAAATATTTTAAATAATGAAACAAAATAAAAATAAATTCTATGACTTCTTCATCCATTATTATCTAAAAAAAAATTAAAAACAAACAAACAGTAAATCCTGTTGGCAGAGTTATGTGTGAACCTGCTCCAAAGTTGTGAGCTTGGGAGAACTGTCCCCATTACTCATCTGTCATGTGGTAGCATGGGCAGAGGAGAGATGCCCTCCTCTCCTGCCCATCCTGCCCATCAGTGCCTGAGGCTGGTAGGAGAGCTGGCCCTGAGGTTAGAAGAATGGGCAAGCTGCCTCTGCCTGCCACCAGTTGCAACACTCGGGAGAGCAGGCCCTGAACCTTTCATGGGCAGCACAATCGAGCCAACCCCATTTTCGGAAGTGTGGGTGAAACAGCCTCAATATTGTGAGCATGGGAGAGCCGCCTCCATTAATCCCCTGTCATGTGGAGGCATGGGCAGGAGAGAGAGGTCTCCAATGCCGCCTGTCCCACCTGAGGTCGGTGGAAGAGTTGGCCCTGAAGTCATAAAAGCAGGAAAGCTAGCCCTGCCCCTCATCTGTGGCAGCACTCAGGAGAGTTAACCCTGTGCCATGCCTTGGCAACACAGCAGAGCTGGCTCTGAAGGTATAGATGTGGGAGATCCTACCCTGAGAACATGAAAGCAAGAGACCTGGCCTCACCCCTTGCTCATCTCTGCAAAGGGTGAACTGGCCAAGGCAATGTAGGAGAGCTCACCCTGGTGATGAGGACCAGGGAGAGCTGGCAGGCTGACCAACCCAGAAACTACACAGGCCCAGAACCAGGGTTATGGGTTGGCCCAACCCATCTGTGATCTGCTGCAGCATGTGAAGGGACCAGTCCTGCAGACCCAAAGCTGCAGGATCTCCACAACACAGGGCAACAGCAGGATAACCAAGAGGAGTCCCAGTGAGGGCCCAGCATCAATAGTGTAACAGAAACTAGAGGCCTCAAACCAGACCAATGACTCTTTGTTAAGAACATTTGCAAGTAAAGATGTATGGACAAAAGGGTTTACTGTGTGACTCACTATGTCGCACTACAGCTTCCATGATGTTTCCCCAACGCCCCCCCCCCCACACACACATCTTTTTTATTATTTTCTTTTTTTGTTTTTTCTCTTAAATAATCTCTGGAAGGGGATTACTGCAAGGGCAGAGAACAGATACACAGGGACAGGAAATGAATGAGATAGAGATGCATGATGTGAAAGACACAAAGAATAAATTTTAAAAAGTTAAAAGAGTAGACCTATGAAACTTGAGATGAAAAGCTTAATTTAAATTTGCAAATTCTTTTATAAATTCCTTATAGGTGAAACAACTTCTCTAGCCTGTTGGTAAAAAAAAGAAAAAAAAAAGACTTTCAGTTTCTTCATCAATATTGCTTTATGGAGGACATTCTCATTCTTCCCGAGAGTGACCCCAACCAGCATTTATTGATTTCAAGCCAGAAAGGGAATTTCAAATTATTCTTCAAGTATAGATAGGGCCTATAACAAATAAGTGACAGGAACTTGACTATTTTCATCAGTAAATGGGGTAGACAAAATGTGTTTAGAAAAAGATCTTAAGCAGGTTAAACTACGGATATTAAAATTGAGTTCAGTTCAAGAGGAATTTATTGAAATCTAGCTCCTGGGATAGGCTCCAACAATTTGCTGGAACCTGGGCTCACCTGTGACCTACAGTATAAGGCTGTGATCTCTATACTTCTCTGACCCAAAGAGGAAAATTCCAGAGGCACGTGGGGTATTAGAGTAGATTGACAGAGTGAGTCTTCCTGCAGGATGGACTGAACAGCATTTCCTTCCACAATGAAAAAAAAATGGTAGTAAGTGCTGCATCCCTGAAAAATTCAGTGTGTTTATCACCTCTGGACGAAAGATGCTACAGTGTGGTTGGGCCTTCTAATCTCAATGAAAATAATGGTGATCTTTCACTGCAGGTGGTAGTGTTTAGGTTCAGGGAAGGGGTCAGTGAAATTGCCATAATAAATGATACATAGAATGACAATGCAAGAATTTTGATCCATGTTGTTTTATTCTGGTGGCTGACATTTTTGAGGACCTTAGGAATGAAATAGATTCTCAGTCATCTAAGGTGTTATTTGTTTTATTAGTAGACTAATTCATCCACTGATGGGCAATAACCCAAATCAATGTGTTACTGGGAATATGTGGCTTTTTAACCTACTTTTTACAAGCTAGAGCTTTTTGAAATGGACACCATTTCTTTCTGCTGCTGTGCTTCTGTGGCTGGGTTTTTTTTTTTTTTTGGTGTTTGTTTGTTTATTGGTTTGTTTTTAAGGAATAACCCTAAAGCATGGACACAAGCATACTCTATATGTTGTTCTCCAAGAGAATTCATTGTCATTTAGCAGAGTGATAATCAGGAAGATGAAATCTCAAAGTAGCTTTAATTTGCATACGCCCAATTGCTAAGGATATTCAGCATTTTAAATATATTTCTTAGACATTTTTAATTTTTCTTTTGAGAACATTCTGTTTAGAACCGTGGTCCATTTCTAAATTGGGCTATTTGCTTTCCCGATTCTTTGTGTTTTGAGCTCTTTGTATATTTTGTATATCAATACCTTTTCAGATGTATAAACTGGAAAAGAGTCTCCCACACTCTATGGGCTTCCTCTTCACCTGCCTTTGCTGTGCAGAAACTTTTCAGTTTTATGAAGTCCCGTTTGTCAATTGTTGGCCTTAATTTCTGAGTGCATAGAGTTCTATCCAGAAAGTCTTTTCCTACATCTATGCCTTGTAAGGTACTACCTTGTTTCCTTCTAAAAGTTTCAGCATTTCAGATTTACACTAATGTAGTGGGTAGCTGTTCCAGCTTTGACCTTGAAACATTGTCCCTAGTGTGGCAGCAAGTAACTGCCACATCTGCTTATGACCTGCCCCTGAAGTGTGGCTAAGAGGAGACCCCTTAAGATCCAAGATATGTACATGTTCGCTCTCTTAGCTCCTCATGGTCCTGGAGGCTAGATTTGCAGACCAAATTAGAGTTCCCCAGAGAACTACGCTGGACTGTACCTCATCTCTCCCAGATCCTGTAATCGACCCCTTATTTGTTTAAGTTACCCTTGAAATAAACCTCTTTTAATTACCAGATAAACTACATGGAATTGCCTTGTTAATTATAGCAACATCTGGTCCAATGTGGGGCTTGAACCCACGACCCTGAGATTAAGAGTCTCATGCTCTACTGACTGAGTTAGCTGGACTGTACCTCATCTCTTCTGGATCCTGTAATTGACCCTTTATTGGTTGTAAGTTACCCCTGAAATAAACCTCCTTTAATTACTAGATAAACTACGTGGAATTGCCTTGTTAATTATAGCAATACACTAGGCTTTTGTTCTACTTTTAATTGATTCTTGTCATGGTGACAGAGGTCTAATTTTATTCTTCTACATGTGGATACTCAGCTTTCCCAGCAGCACTTGTTGAAGGTTATATCTTTTCTCCAGTATGTATTTTATCATCTTTGTCATATATCAGATCACTATAGTTTCATATGATTATGTTTCTTTTTTGTACAATTGTTCTACATGTCTGGTTTTGTGCCAGAAAACATGCTGTTTTTATTTTTATAACTTTGTAATATGGCTTGAAACATGGAATGGTAAACTCTCCAGCATTAATCTTTTTGCTCAGAATTATTTTGGCTCTCTGGTAGTCTTTCATGATTCCTTATGAATTTCAGGATGTTTTTGTCCATTTCTAAGAAATGGGGACTTTGATTTGAATTGCATTGACTATGTAAATTACCTTTGATAAGATAATTATTAATATAACTTCACAATATTAATTGTACCAGTTCATGAGCATAGGAGGTTATTCCAATGTGGATGGAGAAAATCTTACAGAGTACTCACCCTAAGCAGATGAAGAACTAAAGGCAAGTAATGGCTGGTGACAGAAAGAAACACACACACACACACACACACACACACAGAGAGAGAGAGAGAGAGAGAGAGAGAGAGAGAGAGAGAGAGAGAGAGAGAGAGAATCAGTCTTTAGTGATGAGCCTCTGATATGTTATGTAATCCTAAGTGGTCAGCATTAATACATATGCATACAAGCAACATTAAATGTAGATGGTGTGTGTTTGTAAATAATAATTAAAGAAGAGGTCTAGATTGGATTTGAAGTATGAGGGGCACAGGAAGACTTGGAGGATGGAAAGGAGGGTGAAAATGCTATGTATTCTGTACACATGAAGGATGTTCTCCAAAACATTCCTAAATTAATTTTTTTAAAAAAAGATTAGGAAAAAAAGAAACATACTGTTTTTTAAAATTTGTTTTGGGCCCTGATTTGGTGCCAATTAAGACTGTCACAAAGCAAGGAAATAAATATACTCTCATTCTACAATAATCTAAGAATGGTCTTAAGGTTTTATCTTTTTCTATTGATTATTTCCTAATTTCTTGATTGTTTGCATGAAGTAATTATATTTAATAACTAGAAATACTTTCACATTTGTTCCTGATGAAAAAATAATGCCATTTTATTTTAGAGAGCCATGTATGCCCACTGAAATTATATCTGTAGGACAATAACTAGAAAGCAATGTCATATCCCTGGACAGAAATCCAAAACTTAGTGCTTCTGCCATAGAGTCAAATAAACAAGGATGGTGGTTATCTGTCCCATCCTCATTTACTTGTTCCATTTGACTGGTACAGCCACCAAATGGATGCTCTAGAATCACATCTGAGTGTCACTAACAATGATCCTGATGGTCCTCACTAAGGCAAATCAACATATCCATTTACTTTTGAAGATAGTTATTGACTCAGAGAGTGCCTTTATCATGTATGTGTTTTTCATATGAATTAATAGATAATTAAAAACCATTGATTCTTATATGTATAGTAAAGACAGAAAGTGAACATAGAAAAGCCATTCCAGAGTGTTTGACCATGTTGAAATCCCCGAAGACCTTGCTATCTTAGGGTTTCTATTGCTGTAATAAAACCCACACAATCAAAAGCAACTTGGTGAGGAAAGTGTTCATTTGATCTGAAAGCTTGTAATCTATCACCCTGTGAAGTCGGTGAAGGAAATCAAGGCAGGAACCCACAGGCAGGAACTGATGTAGAGACCATGGAAAAATGCAGCTGACTGACTTGCTTATTGTTGCTTGCTCATCCTGCTTTTCTGATAGCATCCAGGATCACCAGCCCAGGAGTAGCACTACCAAGAGTGAGATGAGTACTCTGACATCAGCTATTGATCAATAAAACATCCCCATTGGCTTGACCATGGGCCAATCTAGTGGGGGCATTTTTTCAATTGAAGTTCTCTCTTCCCATATGACTCTAACTTGTGTCAAATTGACATAAAACCAGCTAGCACAATTGTTCCGACCCGTCATATTGAAGTCATGGTCACTGTACTTGACCCTAGTCAAGTCACAAATCACCTAGTTTGCCTTGCTAAGACCTCTGTGCTGGTAAATAAGAGTGAAAGTCCACGAGACTTTGGAATTCTGCCCATGTGCAAATATTCTAGGAAATCTTTGGTATAAACCATTTGTAAGTCTCCCCCATAAAGTGGCCAACAAGGAATTGTACCTATAGTTTATGGCCATGGTGAATAAAACATCACATTTGACATGTCTTTGTACTTTGGAAGAGGTTCACACTGCAGTTATTAGTATTGCTGTTACTAGTTTCCCAAAAATCCACAAAAATATAGGTTTTGACTGTTTCCCAGACCAAGAGAAGTTTACAATAGGTCTAGGTTGTGATATAGAGTGGCCCAACATTTAAGGGTCACAAACTATGAAGGTGCTTGAACTCTGTGACAAAGACAGGCACCCTTTGTAGTCTCCAACATTCTTTTCTGAAAGAAGCAGTGCATACCCTAATACTTCAGATAAAATCCAAACCATTTGGCAAGCGCCTGTCTTCTGTTTGTACAGTTTGTTGCTGGTTTGCTCATGGATCTTGGCATACTTAAGCCATGCCTCAGTACGGCAAACAGGGTTTTATGTGACCTTTGCTGTTCATCCAGAACTGAGAATTAAGCAATCAACTGAATCCTAAAAGTATAGACATACAATAGTGTTGAATTTAGCATGTGAATTAGAATGGAATACATCAAATAGAGCAAAGCAGACAAGAACTCTCAAGCAGCCTTCTATTGGCAGAATTATATTCTGTACACCCAGTGCCTAGTCACACACAGTCTTTCAGTCCCCTCCTACATTTTCATGGGACATTCACTATAACTATTAGCAAAAAGGACAAAGAACCTATCTGAGAGACATTGACCTATCTATTGAGTGGCCATTACACTCTAGCTCAAGATGTCCAACTTTGTAGCCTCTTGGTAGTATGTTGGACAAAAAAGAATTATCTTAGTGTACACATTAAATTATATAAATGATAATGAGAAATGATAAGCAAAAATAAATCTGTTTAGGTTTTGTGATTTTCACCACCATTGATAAACTAAAAAATCCTCATGTAATAGTCCTAATTATGTGCTGTCCTATTTGGAAGTCTCTTAAAATCATCAATCAGGTCCTTGGTAGGCAATAAATATGAAAAATGAATATATCTAAGTAACATTTTATTGATTTTCCATGTTTTTATTATAAGGACAGAGCAACATAGAAGTACTGGGTTCTATGTGACATTTGAGAAACTAATATATCAATACCTGGCCTATGGAAATGGCCGGAATTCTGAGTAAGCTCTCAAGATACTCATCAGATGTTTTGCTTCTAATTTCACTCTTGGTGTTCTTCAGTCTTGAAAACAGTTGCTCATAAATGTAGGTGCTGCCAAAAAGTGATGGCATGAATAAGGCTTAGTTGTATAGCCTTATTGTGAAGCCCAGACTGACTGTGGAAAACAGGACATGAGAAAGTGTAGTAAGGAAACATGATCAAAGGTTTCTCTAAGTTAAACATCGAATAATATCTCTATGAATCTATTTGAAAATTAGCAGTCAATGTATTTACCAACAGGAAATGGAGTCACAAATATACAAAAATATTTTTTCAGAAATCTTGAAAGCTGTTTTGAAATTCTTCCATTAGATTTTGAAAGCAGGGCAATGTTCCACCCCTGTTCATAGGACTATGTTTGGCCAACATATCAAAATATATATAATTATTTTCCTTGATTTGAGTTTGTCATAATTCAAGTTTCTTTGGAATGCTATTATGATTGGAAACATTGATTAATAATTAGTTTCTACCTTAAAATGAATGTTTAAGCCATTTAAATGAGCAGTTAACTCCATTAAAAATGGTATCCCTGTAAATCAGTTACCATTGTTCTGGTAGAAATAAGTTTTGTGATACCATAAATGACTTGATAACTATGTTGTAAATCACAGAAGATACTTAATATTTGACTTTGACTTAGCCATCTTAGTTCCAAAAAGAAAATGATGCCATAGTCAGCATGAGCACTTAAGGGATTCCTGAAGCTGAGTTTAGTTCCTAATGAAATTCATAGGCCTGATGATGATTTGAATGGCCCAGGTCTAATGCTTTCATGTATGAGTTTTCTTGATGCACTAGGCAATGATACTTCGTTAAAACATGAGTTTGGGATAGCGACTGCATTGTCTTCTATTCATTTTGTAAGTCCCTCCCTTTCACCTACTGTCACCAGGTCACCGTTAATAACTACACTATATATGTTGATGATGGACAATGAAAATCACTGTAAAGTTGATTTTAATGTTTTATATCATCTCTTGATTAAGGTGTCTTTCCATAGCACTAAAGACATTTCTTCAGCGACATTACACTTGTCATCTGTAAAGATGGCAAGTTTATCCGTGTTTGTAGCATCAGTGCTATTATCCAGCCATTTTCTCCAGTAGCTAATATACTTTTAAAATTAATATTTGTCAGGAAACTTTTGAAGGATTGAAAAGGAAAATATTATTTGGCTTTTTCTAAATTTTACCTTATATTTAGATGTTATTTGTGCTTTTTATATCAGTTTTCTACAAAACCCAGTAATAACCTGAACTGAAAATATAAAACCGATGCTTTTGGTCTAATAAAATGAATCCTTTTACTTGTAGTCGATATAGTTTTTATTTTCATGCTTTCATGTGAACCCTTATACAATGTCTCTAAGAGGCTGGCAACTCTGGTGCACAGTGAAAAACCATGAATAGAAAATACCCAACTCTCTGTTCTAACACTACAATGACTACCTCACTGATCTTAGAGAGTATCAGACCTCATTGAATATCAGATCAGCAGCACTGATGAACTACCTCCGAATATTTTAGAGATTAAAAATCCTGAAATCTCCTGAAATAATGCACAGTGGTCAGAAAGTGAAACAAAGAGACAGGGAAGGGGGAAGATTGAGAAGGTGAGGGAGGGAGGGAGAAAGGGAGGGAGGGAGGGAGGGAGGAAGGGAGGGAGGATAAAAGGACAGAGGAAGGGAGGAAGGGAGGGAAGGGGAGAGAGGAAGAGAGGGAGGAAGGGAGGGAGGGATAGAGAGATGGAAGGACAGAGAGAGGGAGGGAGGGAAGGAGGGGTGAAAGTGCAGGGGAGAGGATCCTTTTAAATATTCAATACAAATTTAATAAAAATTTGTTTTACCCTCAAGAAAGCATACCACAGAATAAGAAAACATTAAGTACATTAGGTAAATTTGAAAATAGAACCATTTTTTAATTAAAATGATTCAAAAACAAGTTGTTATTTAAACTAAAAACCAGAGTGCTCAATTCAATAATCTTCAAATCTGAATAACAAATAGAACTTCTTGGGAAAATATATTCAATAACCAAATAATATTTAAATTGTTTTTCTAATATTGTCTGTATGTGGAATAACATTAAAGTTAAATATCAAGACCTTACAAGTCTTACATAACTAAAATACATGAGCAACTTTATAAGCAAAATTATAAAACTAAGGGAATTGAGATTTAAAACATTAAGTTCACATAACAATGCAATAAATAATAATTTGTACATTTAATTTACATATTTAGTTTTAAAACAGAACACTAAGATTATTTTCATGGGAAAATATATATTTTATATAGATATTTTTGAAAGTATTGTTTAGATCATTGTCATTGTGGATGATTCTAATTATTAGACAATTCTTTTAAAAGCTGATGAGTAATTTGAACCAACTAGTGGATTTAATTAAATGCTACAAATTACAAATCCTGATGATAATGTTTCAATATTATTCAGCAAAATGTCTTCATTGTTGATTTTGTATGATAATAACTGTTAATGAGCCTTGGCAACTTGTCAAATACTCAGACAGAATTTGTGAAGTCTGAATTCACAGCAAGAACATAAAACAGATGAGATGTAAGTTCTTCTGAGTTCAATACACTGGGAGTCCATGTAGGATCCACTTGAAACAAGACTTGTGTTTGTACAAGCCTTGAATCCATTCATTTGGCTTCTGGTGCATCCTTGTGGGAGGAGAAGGCTAGAATCAAAATCTAGAGAAGTGTACTATTTCTCCCCCTTCTTCCCTCATCTTCCTCTGTCCACTCTCTCCCTCTGACTGCTCCCATTCCTATCTTTCTCTGTCAGTCTGTCTATCCCTATCTGTGCCACACTCTGTCCATTTTTGCCTTCCATCATCATGCTACAATGTCCTATCACTGATGCCTTCTCTATGCCTCTCATTTCTTCCCTGTGATGTCTAGTTCACCACTTTGCACAGGCATGAATGACTGCTACTTCCATTTCTAGCTTACCATCCTTTACAATTTGAAATGTTGACAAGAAGGTCCCTGCTTCACACCTCCGAATTACAGAAAACAGTATATGGCGGGCCAAACTTAGGATAGTGGTATCAACCTATATCTGCCAGCCTGTGTCATGCAGTGGGACACACTCTGCCATGGTAGTTGGAATAGGCTCTCTGAGGAGGACAGGCACATTACAGAAAGAATTTCTATTTATATGTCTATTGCAAACACAAATGATTAGTTGTTCCTAAAAACTATTCAGTAGGTTACTTGAAATATCCAGTTTTGTTTTGGTCTTAAAGGTACTGTCCCAAAACCATTCAAGGAATTTATACTGCAGAACAAAAACAAATGACATCTCCTAGAAAGAAGTGAACACCCCAAGCTACTGGGATTGTTATCCACTGGACCTAGAATCTGCTCTTAGAGAGAATCATTCACGGCACTGAAGAGAACAGTTAGTTCATGAGGAGAGACGGCTATCAAAGAGTGCAATTTTTATCAACACATTTTATGAGAAAGACGCAAAAGAACATCAACCCCTTACAAATTAAATATTGTTACATTTTTCTAGGACAGCTGATGTCTGTACTACTGATATGTACACAAGTCAATAGAAGTACTAAGATTGTTTCTATAATAGAACGTTATTAAGTGAAATTATTTAATAATTACAATTAACATTAGAGCTGAGGATATAGCTCTGTTGAAGAAGTGCTCATCTAGAAACCCTGGCCTCCATCTTCAGTACTTCATAGATTGAGTATGGTGGGGCATACCTGCAATCTAGCACTCAGAAGGTAGTGGCCAGAAGATCAGAAGGTTAAGGTCATTCTCAGCAATGTAGCAAGTTCAAGGCACATGAGAGTCTAGATTTTAAAATATAATGTTTATGTAGACATGGATAGAAAATGTGGAGTGTCTCTGTAAGGATAGTTAACTATTAGTATATGGTACCAATATGGTATATGCCAATTTGCACATGTTAATTACTTATCCTGAAAATGTGCTGAATTCATTTGTTTGTTCTCTCCATTTTATTTTTTTCTGGAAACTCAGATGCTTTCTACACCCATAAATAGTGATAATTGGACTCCTCCAACCCTGCCCCATTTTATTTCTTTATCTAATAATTGGTGTCTAGAATTTCAGACAGTGCGATGAATAATGCTGGCAAAAACAGACATCTTTTTCCAGTCCCACATATTAAAAGGAAGGTTTCAGTTTTTTCCTGATTCAATAGTTATCAACTGTGAATTTGTTATGTTTGACCTGTATTATGTTGAAGTATGTTCATTTTATATACAGTTTATCTAGAATTTTTATCAATAGATATTTAATTTTATCAAATGTTTTTCTTCATCTACTGATATTGGTTATTGTTTTGACAATTCTGTTGATATGGTATATCACATTTATTAAATTCTATACATTAGAATACATCCTTTGGCATAAAGAGTTGTGGATAGAGATAGAGAGAGATGATAAGATAGGGATGGTGTTTGTGTGTGTGTGTCAGAGAGAGAGAAAGAATGAGAGAAAAGAAAGACAAAGAAACGAGAGGGAATATTGAGATTATACTTGGAATGAATTCTATTGATGCTGATAAATATTCACTTTTTTAACCTGTTAGGCTTAGTTTACTATTATTTTACTGAGAAATTTTGCATCTATTTTTATCAATAATATTGACTAGTAGCTTTCATTTTGTTGTTTTGTGATGTAATCGTCTGATTTTGCTACCAAAGAAATGTTGATTGGTTTTTGTTTGTTGTTTGTTTTAATTTTCTTTTTAAACAACACTTTTATATAATATATCTTGATCATATTTCTTTCATTTTATCCCAGATATATTTCCTACTCACTCAACTTTATGTTCTTTACCTCCCTCTCAAAAAGAAGGAAGAAATCATATAAATAAATAAACAAACAAACAGCAAAAAAAAAAAAAGAAAAAACTTACAAAAATATGGAATCCTTTTTGTGTTGGCCAGCTACTCCTGAGCATGAGTACTGGCTTAGAGTGTGGTTGCTATACTAGAGGCTAAGACATCAAAGAAAACTGTTTTTGTCTCTCCCAGCAAGTATCAGTTGCAAAAATGTTCTTGGTTAGGGGTGGGACTTTGTGCCCACCTCCCATTTTCAGTGTTGCGACTTTGTCTGTCTTGGACTCAAGTCTCATACAAGCTGTCACAGTCTCTATGAGTCCTGTTGTGTCTGAAAAGCACTGCTTCCTTGGAGTCCACCACCTCTGGCTTTCACAATCTTTCCAACTCTTCTTCCTCATAGATCCGTGGTACTGGAAGGGAGGGTTTGATAAAGACGTCCCATTTAGGGCTGAGTGCTTTATAAAAAGAGATGTATTTGGTAAATATTTCAGAAATTCATTTTCAATAGCTACAAAAATTCACTTAGAAATCAATTTAATGAATGACATGAAATACTTCCATCCTAAAAATGATTTTCAAATAGATAGAAACAAAATAATGGGCAATAAAAATGGAAACATGCCCCATTATCCCCTACCAGAAAAGTCAACAATATTATAAGGCCCATATTATCAATATCTCTATACATTTAATGTACTCTACTAAAACACTGAAAATATTCTTCATAGAATTAGAAAACACAATCTCATAAAACTTGCGTAGAGCTACACCCACACAATACAATGGCAACAATAACAAGAAGGAACAGAAACAACGAAAGCAATCTTAAGAAAAAATAGGACATACATTCAAAACATAATACAAAGTTTTAACAGCCACAGCAGCATGGAAGAGGCAGGGTGAATCAAACAGAATAAAGATCCTAGAAATAAATCCATGGAGCTGTAGCCCAGTCGTCTTTGGCAAAGGCACTAAGAACATGCTTTAGAGAAGGACAACCATTTCAGTAAATGATGTTGGGAAATTAGGTATTCTTCACACTCAGAAGGATAAAACTAGATCTCTCTCACCACATAATATTAATTCAAAATAGGTTGAATACTTTAATGTATGACCTGAAATTATGGAACTCCCAGAAGAAAATAGGATACGTGTTTTAGGACAGGGGAAGGGTCAAGAATTTCTTGGCTAAGGTTCCAAAGACACCTAAAATCAAACTAAATCAAAGGCAAATAGGATTGTGTGAAATCTAACAGCTTCTGGACTCAAAGAAACATGAATATCATTTAGAGATAACCTACAGAAGGAAGAAAACCCCTGAAAGGAGAGCATCAGAAAAGGAGTTGATATCCAGAGTATGCAAGGAACCACCTCCCACCCCCAAAACTCATTAGAAACAAAAGCACCAATAAATAGTCGGTAAGAGCCTAAATACACATTTCTCAAGGGATCAGTAACCAATAAATGCATGAAAACATTCAAACTATTTGTCATTAGAAAAATGCAAATAGAAACAACAATGAGATATTATACCAGCATACCTGTTATCAAAACATAAAAGGGCTAAAGAGGATTAAAAAGCCAATCTTTGCCCATTGGTGGGAGGTATGTACAGTAGTATAACCATTATGAGTAACAATATAGAATGTCCTAAGAAAAATTAAAACTAGAACTACCATATGACCCAACTATTGCATTGCTAGGTATGTATCCAAAGCAAATCAAACCAGCTTATCAAAGGAACATGAGCACCCCCATGCTCCTTGCAATATTTATAATAGTCAAAAATATAAACAATGCATGTTTTATCAACTGGTGCATGGAAAAAAATGTGACACACATGTATAATGGAATAGTACTCAGACATAACGAAAAGTAAAATGTGGTTATGTTTGGCCTATTGTTTGACCCAAACTAGAAATCATTTTACTAAATGAAATAAACTAGGCATGAGAAGATAAGCATCATATGATCCTAATAATTTGTGGACTCTAAAAATTTCACTTCATGGAAGTTGAAGGAATAGTAGTAACAAAGGAATAAGGAGAGGAGGAAGAGGAGAGAGATAGGAAATGTTTTTCCAATGGTTAAGTCATTAGAGTTAAATAGTAATAGAAATTCTGCATGCATTATTAAACATTTGTAAGAATATAAGCAAAAACAATGCACTATGTCTTTTAAAATACACAAAGAAATATTAGGTTTTGATTATAAAGGAAGGACAAATATTTGTAGAGATAGATTTAATCTGATTTAAACATACAAGTCACTCATATCAAAATGATGTTACATAGTACTCAATGTTTGCACCATGTTTCCTGGGACAGCGTAGCTCAAGACGGCCTCAAATTTATAATCCACCTGCTTCAGCCACTCAAATACTAGAACACACACATATATACCACTATACCTGGTTCAATATGCATAACTTGTATGAATTTTGATTGTCAAAGTATGTTAATAGAATTAAATATGTAGGCTCTGCATGAAGTTTAAACTGTTTGAACAAGGGCACTAAAAATTTGGGGAATTATGGCTTGGATTGTACCCATGAGGCAAATCCTTCTAGAAAAGCAGAGCTGACCCTTAATGAGAAAATACTAGATGGATATATGCATAAAGTATGAATAGGAGAGAGAAATACATCAGTTTCAGGGAGAAGTAGGGGCTTTCATTGGTGTTGGCTGGGGTACTTGAGCAGCTGAGGTTTGCAGAGAACATTAACTGGAGTTCCTTAATGGGTTTTAAGAGGGAGGGTTTGGTGAGAGAGGAAACAAGTGTGGTGAATTGGTTTGGCAAGCATACACAGCATACTTGAACAATAGGATTGGCAGCAGTTATGACACGCCCCCCCCCCCAAACCCATTAGATTCAACAATGTGCCCATCAGCATTAGCACAAACCTAATTATTCCGGGGACTACCCATCTGCAGTGTTCCTTTCTTCTTTTTGTTCATTGTTTACACAGCCACACACATCACCCTTGACTCTGCAATCCAAATCCTGCTCCCTTGAACAGTAGCCCACTCCTTATTCTAGCCAGAAGCGAACCTTAGCTAAGCCATCAACACGTGGCGATCATGCCCCTTGGCCCAGAGTAAACACTCCTCTACTCTCCAGACCAGAAGAAACATAAAGAGTCTCAAATATGAATTGGGATAATGTGTATCAATGTAGCTCCTTGGAGACGAGAACAGCGCATACCACCAATGACCCACTAATGAAGGGAGGATTAATAGACTGCAGATGACAACCAGGAAACCAGACATTTTAGGTGATGTGGGGGTTGAAAATCATAACTGGCAAAAGCAGTGGAGAAAATAAAGACACATAAGGAACATTTCCTAAAATAAGTAGAAATGGTCAGGAAGGAAGAAGAGACAAGCAGAGTGGTGAGAAAGCAGAGCAGGTGCATTAAGGAAGAGAAAAAGGACTGTATAGACCAGTGCCTCTGGCAGGATGAACAGGGTCACTCAAGACAGTCAGCAAAAGGTAACTAAGGAGGCCTTACTTTCTTGTAGGAGAGAATGGTGGGATGAGTTGGGGGGAGAAGATTAGAAGGGCTGGAGGATGGAAGAGGGGGATTTATGATTGGTATGTAAAATGAATAAAAAAATTTCTTAATAAAATAAATAAATAAAAGTGAATAAGAGTGATGGAAACCTCTATGAAATCCAGTGTCAAGGTGCTGAATGTCATTGAGTTCTAGTTCCTCTTTGCTAACCAAATGACAGTTCTTGTATTTGGAAATGACCTTCAAAAATCTATACTCTTCAATCTGTTATTAATCTGTCATTATTTATGGAACCAATAGTCAGTCAACTAGCCTGAAAAGCATCACACAAAACCAATGTAAATGATTCATTAATTTTCTGGGTGCAAAACTTTATGAGGATAGCAAAGAAACCAATACTTTCACACTGATGCAAACCTGAAAGTGCTCCTATACCTTCTGTACATTAAATATGAACCCAAGAATAGGGAGTACCTCCACAGCATCTCTAAGGGGACAACTTTTAGGTTGTGATGTTGTTCTCTCTGAGAGAAGAAAGTGAATAAATGAGGATGACAACATTTTCTCAAGAACTGAATGCATTATTGGTTAAGTTTTTTATTTCTTACTAGAGTGAAGAGCTGTCTCCCATGAATTATTTTCCTGGCTTATACGCGCAATGTTGTGTCTCAGAACTGCTATTTGCTGAATTCTGGAACATTTGAAGATTTACCTGTACTTTCGAGATTTATCTGTTCTTTTGAGATTTATTTGTAAAAGATGGTATGTTGGGAACTTTTTATATGCCCATTATGTCACAGATTGTACCATATTGATGCTAAATTATCATTTAAAAAGTCTTGCAAATGTATTTGCTGAGAAAGTGCAAGTGAAAGACAGCCTACAAAATGATTTTCAGTTTTCAAAAGGTCTTTCATAGTCTCATTTAACTTGTATGCATTGTTTTTAACTAGTGTGGGATTTGGAATTTTCTAGAAGTACTCTGTGGGTGGTGACAATTAAGAGGTTTTGGAGTCAGATGTGGATGCCCTTCTTTTTTAGAAAATCCATTCAGGAATAACTGGATCGGTTGGAAAAATAAGTTCATTATCTCCTCAGACTACGATATTCAGGGAGTGAGACAGCTAGAGGGATAGCAACCCAGAGTTCACACACTGTAGCAGTGACTTTCATGTGGCCATTCACATTTCTTCTGTTCAATAATACTGGTCAGAAATGTCAAGGTGAAGATTTGGTTCTACAGTTTATTATGTACACTCTGGAAAATTGGGAACATAAATTCCACATATTAATAAATGTGATTCCTATTTTATTAATAATATGCATATTTTATGTTGTATAGCATAGATGTATGTAATTTGTGCCAAACTCAGACATTCAATTGTTTACTTGCATAAACTCTCAAAAAAAAAAACCAGAGGACTAATTATCTAGGATTAATAGAGAACAGCTTATAGCAAATTAATCATTAGTCAACAAACACCAAAAGAAATTGTTAAATAGAAATGTAGAGAGATCTAAGCATGTCTTGACAAAGCCTAAGATATGATGACCTACTTTTTTGGTTAGAGAAATGTCATTTGCATTTAATCATTCCTCGATAGACTATAATAATAAACTACTATTGTACTAGGAGTCAACACAGTTCATATTTGATTTGGAGATCACTCTGATAAATTTCCAAAGGATTTCTACATCTTTTTTTCTAAATCTAATTCATCATGAGATGAGAAACCAGATACTTGGTTCCCTACTAGATGCACACTAAATAAGGTCAATATATGTATGAAGAGACAACTGTATCAATAAGTATTATTCATTCTTTTTTAGGTACTATTTTATTTATATTAGCATGTGTGATATTTATAAATTCTATATATAAATATTAGGCATTTTATGCTATCACCAAAAAGGAAATCAAGACTTGGAAAGATGATGTAACTTACTCAATATTACTGGTGTACAAAATTATAGAGCAAGGGCTAAAATCCAATTCTTTTCATCCCAAGTTTACTCTCAGTACTTTGTTGAATGCAATTTAAGTTTTCTCCTTGCTTCCAACTGAATTTTCATCTAAAGAGTAAGAGTGCCTACAAACTTGTTTCTCAAACACAAATTATACAAAATATTATGCTATAAGGGGGAAAACACTGCCTCAAGCAAACACTTTGCAGGACTCCTCAGAGTTTGCAACATTCATTGATATTAATCCCCTGTAGTTGAAAGTTCCTGTGTCCCAGCTGACTGCAGCTGGCAGTCGGGACAAATCTCTCCCACTTGCATCCCCCAAGGAAGCACACAGAGGCTTATATTAATTATAACTGCTTAGCCATTAGCTCAGGCTTATTACTGACTAGCTCTTACGTTTAATTTAACCGATAATTCTTATCTATGTTTAGTCATGTGGCTTGGTACCTTTTCTCAGTTCTGCCTTGTCATCTTGCCTCCTCTATGTCTGGCTGGCGACTCCTGATTCTGTCCTTCATCTTCCCAGAATTTTTCTCATCTGCTTGCCTGCCTATACTTCCTACCTGGCTACTGGCCAATCAGCATTTTATTTATCCACCAATCAGAGCAACAAGTTCATAGCATACAGAACAACATCCCACGACAATTCTATAATAATAATAATAATTCCCCAAATTAATAATTTCCCCAAACAGCCTTCCCATAACTACTAAGACCTTTGAAGTTAAGCAGTGTAAGGATGGATCTCATTACTATGTTAGGAACCAGAGAAAGGTTCACCAGATGAGGCAGGTGAGATTTAATCATGTTAGTCTTTGCATTCATTCCTCATTTACAATTAATTAACAATATCAATTAAAATAAATTCTGGAGAAACCTAATGCTATGCAAACTGTTATCTTTTTATTATGCAGAACAAATTTCTAATGCTAAAGTTTTCTTTCAAGAATGGCTGCAAACACACGTATAAACTACTGCTAATATTTCATCAGATGGAAGTCAGTTCCCTTAACACATGCATATAAACTGCAGTATTTTTGGCCGCACTTAAAATAAAATCATACATCACAATAGACTATAGTTCAGTTGTACTGGAACCTTCCACTGACAACTGATGCTCTGTCCTAAGTGCCAAATGATCTTTTGTAATATAATATTTCCATTTCATACTTGCCTAATGATGATGATTAAAGAATTCCCAATGTACTTCAGTAATTTCCATTTCACACATTTTGAACAGCAAAAATTCTCAAGTTACCATTAAAAACTCAGCAATTTAAGTGTAACTAAATCTCTTTGTAGGTTGTTGAAACATTTTAATAAAATATAATTTTAGGAAAACAACAAAGAATGTCAACCTACAGCCCATTAAATACAGGGTTCTCCCAAAGGAAATGGCTACTTAAACTGCCTTCCCATTCTAGTTCTATAGATAATTAAATTGAAGTTTAAAGAGATACATTGGTTACCAAGCACCCAAAATTCAGGTTGGAAATCAAGATGTATGACTACAAATCCTCTTTACATTCTCTTTCTATATCCCTCATACTTACTTGATCATTTAGTACATTAAAAAAATAGCATATTGATATCTCTATTTAATCATTATTATATTATTATAGCCATCTTGGAAGGTTTAAAAGGAGGAATATATTCTCAATACAATTCTCCAGTTATTACCTTAGGAAGGCACCTTCATCCAGCTGACCTCTAACTAACCTACATCCTTCAACTGGAAATCAAAAGACCATGGCATCTCATGATTCCTTCTTCTCTTTGGACATTCTGCTGTCTCATCAAGTTCTTTAGAAATATAACTTAAGTTTGATTAACTGCAGTACAAGCTAAACCCCAAATAAAAGTCAATGGGGCATACATAGAATAAGCCAGCTCTAAAAGCCAAAATAGTTTTACCATAAACGTGTTGGATACTCAGTATGCAATTTCTGATTTTGTATAAATTTATTTTAATTCCAAAGTTGATCAAGCCGGGCGGTGGTGGCGCACGCCTTTAATCCCAGCACTCGGGAGGCAGAGCCAGGCGGATCTCTGTGAGTTCGAGGCCAGCCTGGGCTACCAAGTGAGTTCCAGGAAAGGCGCAAAGCTACACAGAGAAACCCTGTCTCAAAAAAAAATCAAAAAAAAAAAAAAAAAACCAAAGTTGATCAAAGCAGCATATAATTATGTGATTAACTTGGTCTCCAATACAGAAGATTTTGGAAAGGATGTGAATGAGTGTGTCTAGAAAGAAAGTCTACCAAAAAATTAAAACATTCTTTATTAAATATTCACATCACAACTATTATGTCATATGAAGCACTCTGACCCTTGAATTAGCAAGTGGCGTTAAATCATGACCAGAAAATGAATGTGCCATAATGTGAATATGTATACCTAGGAAAGGAATGGCGTTAACTCACTGGTATATTGTAATGGAACTCCAAGGGAACAGAATAAGCCAGGCAAATTGTGACTAATTCTAGAAAGACCACAACACTGAAGTAAAGCCCTGTAACACCCATGCACACCACAGTAGTGGGGCTTAGTCCCAGGAAGAAGCATACTCATCCTTATGAAGGCATCGGATATGACTCCCATGGAATATGATGCCGGGACCACAAGTTAACTCACAACTAGGAGAGTTTCTGTCTTCCATTTGTCTGTGTAAACTGATGACTTTATGTACAACATGAAACACTTTCTGGCATTTGATGTTGTGGTCCTGTGTGTGGAAAAGGTTCTTTCACAAATCAATAGAGAAAAAGGTCAGGGATACATTATATAAAACTGCAATTATTATTATATACACATTCAGAGCTCCTGTTCAAAGAGAATTACAGAGGGATGCACAGGATTTTTGCTATATTTTCTGCAGGAGTGCACATCTTCCAACAAAGCAAGTTCTCTGCTGTGTGCTATATGGACAAGGGTTCTGTTATTTTAACTTTATTATAAACAGTATTGCTTTAGAAGCATGCAGTATCAAATTTACAAGGAATTTATTGACATGTAGAATTATCTTCATTGTAAGTTTATATAAATTATCTCTGTGACTTTCTATTTCCTGAAACATTCTTTGTTAGTTTTTAAAATAAGGTCTAATTCTATCAACCATATCACAAAATCAGAGTATGTTTAGATGTTTTATTACAATCCAATTCATAAAAAGTGACTCATGTCATCAGCAAATTGATGTGATTCTAATACATATGGTTTTGATATTCTCTCTTACATGATAGAGTAAAATTAAAAATAAGCAACAAAGATATAAACCATTTCATTTATTTTCAAATGTGTGAGCAATTTTTTTTAAAATAATAGCTTCCAATATGGAAAGATAATTTGATATACTTTCAATGTAATCACTATAAGCCTAATACAATTCCAAATTTAATAAATATAATTAATATTTTCTTTATTATTTTTAAGTCAACACAAAGCAAATACAATCATTCACAGAATTTATGAGTTTCTTGACAAAAACACTTTCATCAAAGTCAATTCCAAGCTAGATACACAAGACACTGTAGTAGACAATTGGACAGCATTTCCAGAACATAGAAGCACAGAACCTAAAGGACCCAACTAGCATAGATAATTGCAGGATGTGATGAAATTAGGAAGTGAGGAATCTTAAGAATTTGTACATTTATTACTTTTGGTTTTATCATAACGTTCAATTAAACGTTCAAATTACTTCTTTTACCTTTTTATTTATTATTGTTTATTTTGTGTGCTTATGTGTGTGTGCACTAGGTGACAAGAGCCTTCGGCTGCTAGATCCTCCCACTGCTATTTAATAGCAAAATTGGGGTAAATTAACAGTCAGTTCCTCACAGAAGAATTTATTTCCACTTATTTATATCATTATATATTATTATATCATTAGATTATTAATTGATTATCTCAATTGCAGAATAATTTTGGAACTTACCTTCTATAAGATCTTTGACTTTTATAATCCACATCAATATTTCTTGAACCATTCAAGCACAATTCTGAGACAGTGAAAGGAACCTTTTGGTTGAAAAGAAGAAGACACATACATGGTACTTAAACCAGCTGTCTTACATGCAGATTTTAACTCTTTGAAAATTTCACACATGTGTACAATATATTTGGTCATATCCAACCCATACTCCCTCCTCAACTCTTTCTGGGCACCCTGACCTGCACAAGATCCTTTAAATTTTGAGCTTAAGTTTTCACATATTCTAAGGCAGCTGAGGGCTGCTACTCCCCAGATGTTTGGTGACAATATTGAAAAAAATGCATATAGAACTGAAGAGTTAAAATTATGATACCAAATAAGCAATTTATGTGTTCCTTTTCTCCATGAGTTTAACCTTTCCTAGTTTCTTTACTGATAGAAGAAAGTGCTTTCTTTTATTTCCTGATTACTTTGTTACAAATGAGAATTTATGATTAAAAGTCTATCTAGTTTGTAACAACAACCTGGACACACCCCCATGTGTGTTGTTAAATGGTAATTTGACTCAGAATGTTATATTACAGAAGATACAAAATCCATTCAAGAAATCCTAGGGCTAGCATTCTAGAAACCAGGGTCTCAAATATAGGCCACTGAACAAAATATATGCCAGTCTTTAATTTCTCTGGGCCTCATTTTATCTTTAAATTGCAGTGATTCAGAAAAATAATCTGGTGATTTTTCTATGACTGCATTTCACAACTGTGTCCTTGCAAACTTTCCAAATGATTCCTTTAAATATTGGGATTCATTTACTGGTAAAGCTATCATTTCTAGTTTTCCAATTCCTAATCCCTCAAGAGTGTCTTGGTCTGTGAGTGCTGCTACAATCAAGCACCATAAAGGAAGAAACTTATAAGCAAGAGACATTTCTTTCTTGCATTTCTTTATTTCTATAATCCAGGAAACCAGGGATGGAGACACTGATAGATTCTTTGTTTAATAAGCGCTTGTTTTTTATTCATGTATGGCACTTTTTCATTGTGTCTTCATGTGTTAGAAGGGCAAAAGGTCTCTCTTTAGTCTCATTTACAAGAGTACCTAATCGGCCGGGCGGTGGTGGCGCATGCCTTTATTCCCAGCACTCGGGAGGCAGAGCCAGGCGGATCTCTGTGAGTTCGAGGCCAGCCTGGGCTACCAAGTGAGTTCCAGGAGAGGCGCAAAGCTACACAGAGAAACCCTGTCTCGAAAAACCAAAAAAAAAAAAAAAAGAGTACCTAATCGTATTTGTGAGCACAATCCCCATCACATAATCAGTTCCTAGTGGTATATATTTTGTTCATGTGTGAGGCCAGAGGTCATCGTTAGGTGTATTCTTTAACTGTTCTTACTGTCATTGTATTTGGTGGTGTTGTTGTTGCTGCTGGGGGGGGAATGGGGGTGGTGGTGATGGTGTGTGTGTGTGTGTGTGTGTGTGTGTGTCTGTGTGTGTGTGTCTCTGTGTGTGTATGTGTGTGTGCACGCACATGCGTGCACTGGACTGGCTGGTCAGCAAGCTGCAGGGATACTCCTATCTGCCTTCCCAGGGCTGGGGGTACAGGCGCAAGTTACCATGTCTGGAATTCTGTACACATGCTATCTCCATGATAATGCAGAATGCACTTTGCTGTCTGAGCCATCTTCCAATGCTTAGCCCTTCAGCAAAGTGGATCTGAGGAAACATGTTCATTCAAACAACACCATACAGGAGCATACTTTAAAACAAACCACTTCCCAGTCCTTGAACATCCCAACTCCTTTTGCTATTAGAGCTAAACAGCCAGAATCTGACTGTGTTGTCATGAGAATTTATAGAGAAAAGGCATGAAGTGAGACAAAACAATTTGAACTCAAAGGATGAGAAATCACTATTTTAGATGTAAGAAAAATGATGAACTTCTGAAGTTAATGAATTTTAAATTCTAATCTTGTGATGACTCCCATATCTTGGGAGGAAGAAATCAGACCCCAAATTCTCAGACATGCTGTGGAATATTTAGAAAAACCCCTCCTTGTTTTCTTTTAATAAATTTTCCCATTTTACCTGTTCTGAAGTTCTGGATCCTCCCCCACTAACTGGTACTCAGACTTATGACTGCCCATTTCTGGGCCTATTCCTAGCTCCTGACCTCCAGGTCTTTATGTGTATACAATTCAAGCCAAAATAAAATTAAGGCAAACTCAATCCATACCAAACCAAACAAAAATACATTTTGTACAAATAAAAAGCCATTATACATACAAGTGAATGTGATAGCCTCCTGACTTGTGCAGAATGCAGAAATAAAGGAGACCCCTGGGTAGATCCTTGATGAGATGAATCCTTTCTAGAACTTACTTATTATTCAGAAAGATGAGTAGGATGTTCTTCTTGAAACATTGTTTCTTGGGAACTCAAAAAGTAACCTTCTCCCGCTGACAAGGTGGCATTTTTAGATTAAGCCACCAGAAATCTAGCATAATTTACCAACACAACAGTCTAAGAATAACAGTTTTCCTACCATCTGTGATTGGCACTATTATTATAGACTCTATTATAATCGCATCTCACTGTCCAACAAAGCTATTCATTCAGCAACTAAGCTCGTGTTAAAAACAAGGCAGGTTCACTTATTTGCAGGAAAATGCTTTTGAAAACTAATCTCATTGCTCAGACAAAAGCAAGAGCGGACCTGGTGTGGTGCAAGGTACTTTTGCTATCAGGTAGAGGAAATGAAGTTGAAACAGAAAAGCCAGCTGAGAAGGTGTTTAATCTTCAAGGTGTGAGGCATTACATTCTATCACTCTCCCCGGCTGGTATCAGACATGAAGGCAGAAAACATCTGAAACATAGTGGGGAAGTACACTCAGGGGCCTTTGATGTCTGTGTCTGCAAAGCACTTCAGTGTTCACTGGAAGTCTTATAAAACCACTGAAGCTCCTGGTTTGGAAATAAAGGAAGTTAGGGCATTGCTAAGAGTGGGATCCTCAGCCTATGCAAAAATCCTGTTCCACTTCTCTGTGCACCTGAAACTGTTCATTCCAACATGGCACACACACACACACACACACACACACACACACACACACACACACACGCATGTACTCACGCACACGCATACCTTAAAATTATTGTATGGTATATTTTGCATTTGTATCCACTAGCAACCTCTATTTTAACTAATTTTCAGATAATTTAACTATGGAAAAAAAAAACAATTAATTCCTTAAACCTTCTAAGCTACATTTTTTTTTTCCTACCATGAGGGATAGAGAGAAAACTGCATAATAATCATATGTGTAAAATGCCGAAGGAAGTTACATAATCCATCTTTTCCTGTAAGGTAGAGACAGAGAGCACATTGCCAATCAAGTCAATGCAGAACTCTCCAGAAGAAACAATCAATAAAACACATCCAGGCTTTTCATCAGGCCAGGGATTGACAAAGTGGCATCAAGTGGGGAAAACGGGGAGTATTTTATAAACGAGTCAGGGACTTCCCCGAATGTCCAGATCCTCCAAATCTTCCAAAGCAGCAAATTCCTGGAAGTAAACAAAAGTGAAGGATGTAAATCAATCTTCATGCTAGAAAAATCCAGTTCCCGTTTTCCACTAGCTTTCCAACATGGGGATGACTTCAGAGTTTGGGGCTTAAAGAGAGCAATTCCTCCATCTTCGTCAACAAGGATTGCTGTGAGGGGACTCCAGCCACCCTGAACAGGAAACATGGCTCTGGCAGGCCCTGCCCTTCTCCCCCAATCCCTCTGCCTTGCTAAAAACTATTAAATTTACATTCTTAAAGCTAACCACTAAGGTCCATTCCTTGATTTGGTCATTTGCTCCTTCTGAGGTCGACTACCCAGGTCCAGCTACCAAAGTACTGAAGTCCAGCATTCAAAAGCCCCCTTTGACTCACCTAATTAACATGCACAATTAAAATTACACACCCTATCATGACACAGGGTTTTCCCTTTTACCTTTTTAAACCACCTATGGGCCAACTCTGTTTTCTCTCTATCCAGAGGCAGCCCTCCAACAAATACTCCTTCCCCTTCTCCCTGTTCTCTTCCCCTCTCCCTAATCCTATATCTCCTGCTTCTCTTACTCCCTGCCCTTTGTTCCTCTGGAGCAAATAAATCTCCTTTGTGTTGAGAACTTGATCTTGGGTGTTTTAAGCAGACTTTGAGGATATGCATCCACACATGCCTGAGCTTGCCACCTCATGGCATGACCGAAACCTAGAAGCCATTCTCAGAAATTTGTGCGATTTTGCAGGTTCCCTGCATTAACTAAAGACTTGTATGTGAATTTGTAGAAATAATAATTGGAACAGAACCTTGAGGTCAGCTAATCCCAGTCCGATCCAAGGTGAGTGTCTCTTCAGGGCTGCCTCGGCAGTGGTAAAGATTTGGACTCTCGCATTTGGACTCAGCACATTGCCTACGTTGAAAGCATGCCATTAGGATAATGGTTCAAATTTTGACCCCTTAAGTGTTCAGCAAATTCATCTTACCTTGAGCTGATTCCCTAAGGTTTAAAAAGTTTGGCTGATCCTAAGGAAAAGGAGCCAGAAAGTATTTTTTAAGATATCATTAGTCAAAAATTTGTTTCACTTTTTACTTTTAAAATGATGTTATTATTGGGGTTAAGAATATGAGATAGTATCTAGAATCTACTGATACATATGTAAATATCTCTCCTCTCTCCCTTCTTCCTCTCTTTATATATAAAGGTTACATATATTTTTATTCTACACATATGAATTACACATGTATGAAAAAAATCAGATTCTTACTACAGCGCCTTCTAGCCAGTTAATCATGTATGTCCAAAATATAACTGATGGTCAGTCTATGATTGTGTTTGTAAATCCGTTTAGTAAATGCCAGGATAATTTAATTAAAATTGTAATGATTTTATGTAATAAGAGATTAGTGTCCCTTATTGATTCTTTGTGGTTTTTAAACTCCCTGATTTTCTAGCTGGAACATTAGCTCTTGAATATGAAAGAAAAATAATTGAATAGAGGAATATCAACCAGCTCATTGTACAAAACATGGGCTGCTGTCTTCCTTGTCCATGTTAGTATGCTCCTCTTTTGCACAACTTTCTAGTCAAATAAGCCTTATATTGTTTGATAAAGTTCCAGGCTTCTGCCTTTATTTAGCGGGCGTATGGTAATGCACCCCTTCTCCTAACTTTCAGTCCCTCAAAGCCTATTCATCACAGCATTTTCTGTGACACCTACCTGAATTCTGTGTGACTCTCTCCCTGTAGCATGAATGTTAAAGAGTCTTATTAATAAAATCAAACCTGAAGCCAGTTATTGGGGTGAACATTGGATGATAGAGAGACAGAACAAGCCACAGCTATCTCACCTTGCCAGTTCCTCAGTTGGTCCTGTTTCCTCAGACTGGAAGCTTCTGTGTCCTCATCCCAATGGCTCTCAGCTGAACTGCTGCTCAAAATCCTGAACGCTTAACCAGCCCAATGCTTCTAGTTTCTGGTCCTCATGCCTTATATATCATTCTGCCTTCTACCACCAATCCCTGGGATTAAAGGCTGCTTTCTGGGATTAAAGTCGTGAGTCACCATGCCTGGCTGTTTCCAATGCGGCCTTGAATTCACAGAGATCCAGAGGGATTTCTGTCTCTGGAATGCTAGGATTAAAGGCGTGTGCTAACATTTTCTAGCCTAAGTATCTTGTGGCTTTTAGCCTAAGTATCTTGTGGCTTTTCTGTTCTCTGACCCCAGATAAGTTTATTAAGGTACACAATATTTTGGGGAACACAATACCACCACATCTCCCTTTATTTTTCCCTTAAGAATGTAATTAGTGATTACTATGAGATTTTTATGTTAATTTCTAGGACCTATTCTGTCCTTAAGAATATCTAAACTTTGATGTTTTGCTTTTTTCCTCAACTTTTAGAGCCCAGACTCTCTATAAACATCAGAGGCATGTTTGTCTGGGACTGATAATTCTTTTATTCACCTTAAGTCCTTACAGAACTGAATAATTACTTTAGCATCTGAACAATAAACTCTTGTCAGGACTCTGTGATGACTGCCTTAAAGTTAAAATTCAAGTGCAAGAGAGTTTCATGAAGTCGCTTATTAATGAGTGTACTTGAGTTAAGAAATAAGTGACATTGTCTGACAGTAAATCTGGTGTGACTAATTGGTTCATAGTAGCAACAGTCTGTCAAATGATTAAATAATATGTATTTTTCGTAAGTTAGTTAATTCTGTAGCTCTAAGATTTTTATCAGTGGTGCTTACATAGTGCATGAAAAGAAAGAATTTCACCCAAATTATTGATTGTATTAATAAATGCATTTTAAAGTTAACAATAATAGTGACATTGGGGATGACTTTTTTATATATTTCACATAAAGGTAAGAAAAAAATTACTAAAGACAAAGTGATAATATTTTTTGCTAGTCAGGATGAAGACTGAAGGGAACTGAACTGACAAATGGTAATTAGTTTAAAATGTTTAAGGACAAATCACTATACATTTTTGCATATAATTTGGAAGTTCAAAGAATTGAGCACCATAGCTCTATGAGAATTCTTCGAATTTCATCTATTGATTGACAATAATGAATTTTCTAGAGTTTGCACATGCATATAAAATACAAAAGTATCAATATCATTAAGGAGAAATCCCAACACAATAATTATTGATATTCATCTGGGAGTAATTATGTGATTCTTTTTATTAAGAAATTAATTTTTAATAAACTTCAATGATGTAACCTTCAATAAGCATCCAGATTCATATTATGTGGCTTTAATCAGTTGAGTGTTAAAAACATTGATGATACTCAGTCTAAAAGAAAATTTTTAGCACTCAGAACTTTAAAGGGAGAAAATAAAGATTTTTAAATTTTAAGTTACAGATGTATTTTTATCATCAGGAAACATGACAGGTGGTTAATAAAAGACTTTCAGAAATTTGAAAGTACATTGTATTAGGGCAAGTTTATGGAAGATATGTATAAATGCTAGTTCCAGATAGTATATTTCTACTATTAAATAAATGAGTTTACATGTTTTTGAATAAGTTTCTGAACTACAAGCATTTAAAACTGGAATGGAAATGAAAATTTATCTATTAAACTTTGTTCTTGATATCTTATGGGCCTGTGATACCGACAATGAGTCTGAATAATTTTGTACTTCTTCCAACAGTGGGTTGGCTTTTTAATATTTGCATTCTAAGTTCAAATAGTTACCAAAAATGTAATTATTTAAACTATGCAAATATTAATTTAGTTTTTTTAAGAAAGTATAAATAATAACAAGTTAATATTATCATAACAATGCACTATTGCTAATGCTAGGTAAGTGTGACATCCTAAGATGTCTTCTGTATTGTACTAACTTTTTTTTCCTTGTGGTTTTCTGAGTCCAGGGCTATCTAAATAGCTCTGGCTGGCTAGAACTCACAATGGTCCTGCATCCATCTCAGAAGTGCTGGGATCTTAGAAAGATGTATACCAACTGTCAGCATTAGTCCTTCATTCTGTAATGAGAGGAGATGTGATGCCTACATGGTAGCATGAAGTATGTGATGTTGACTTCCTTAGAAAATGATTAGCTACTAGAGACTTTATGATAATACATCAGCTTGAGGGTCATGGAGCCATGATCACGATGATTGACAGCAGGTAGCTGAAACTACAGAAACTGAAACCACATCCAAAGGCAACAGTTGCCCATTTTGTTATAAACCCTTTGTGTACTGTACTATGTTTGTCAAATTTCCTGTATGATTTTCAGTTTCTTCTGGAATTGTAGTCAGTTTGAGCATTTTTAATTTTATTTAAACATTTTCCATCTACACTTCTAGTTGCTACACAACATTTCAGACCTGGAGTATTCTCTACATGACCTGTGATGGTTACTCTATAGGAGAAATGTCACTACCGTGTGATTTTTACCTGCTTTAAGTTACACCAAGCAGCTTGTGAATGACCTAACCATGGATTCCAGAAAGAATTTAAGAATGACACCATTAGCACCCACTTCTGGAAAGTATCACTGCTCCTGCAGAATTCCTTCCCAGTTCTCAACCTCCTAGCTCCTCTCAAAATAAACACCTGCATATGTGTGTGTGTGTGTGTGTGTGTGTATGTGTGTGTGTGTGTGTGTGTGTGTGTGTGTATCATCCCAACTGCAGTTTCTCCTCCTTCGTTTTTCTCCCAGTCCCTCTCTCTCACCTCCCCTTTGCCCCCACCAATCTAGTTCTCCTACTTTCTATTCAGAAAAGGGAAGACCCCACCATGGACATCAACAAAACATGGCATATCAAGTTGCAGGAAGACTAAGCAACTCCCCTTGAATTAAGACTGGGCAAGGCAAGGTAATATGAGGAATAGGAATAGTTAGAAAAAGAGTCAGAAACAGCCCCTGTTCCCTATTAGGAGTCCACAAGAGGATCAAGCTACACAACTCTCACATATATGCAGATGGTCTAGGTCAGTCCCATGCAGGTTCCCTGGTTGTTGGTTCAGTCTTTGTGAAATCCTATGAGCCCAGGTTAGTTGATTCTTTGGGTTTTCTTTCAATGTCCTTGACCCCTCTGACTCCTACAATCCTTCCTAACTCTCTCCAGGTGGATTCCCTAAGTTTGGCCTAATGTCAGACTATAGGTTGAAGGTTATGTGGCTGGGTTGGTGTCCTAGTCCCTCCACTGGAAGTCGTGTCTGGTCACAGTAGATGGCCTATTGCTAGGAGTCTTAGCTGGGGTCATCCTTCTAGATTCTTGGGAGTTTCCCTTGTGCCAGGTTTCTACCTGACCCCGATTTGCCCCCCTTTCCAGTTTTCTCTTTCAGTACTCTCTACCTTCACACCTCACACATGATCACATTCCCATCCCACCCACCTCCAGTCCACCCATGACATCTCTCCTATTTCCTCTTCTCAGGGAGATCTAAGTGCCCCTCTTGGGCTCTCCTTGTTACTTAGCCTCTCTGGGTCTGTGGATTATAGCATGGTTATCCTTTACTTTACAGCCAATATCCACTTATAAGTGAGTACATGCCATGTTTGTCTTTCTGGGTCTAGGTTACCTCACTCAGGATGATTTTTTCTCTAGTTCCATCCATTTGCCTGTGAATTTTATGATGTCATTTTTTAACAGCTGAGTAATACTCCATTGTGTAAATGTACTACATTTTTCTTTATTTATTCTTCAGTTGAGGGACATCTAAAACACCTGTTTTTCCATCATCAAATATTGCAATATTTGGGTTCTATCCTATAACTGTTAATATACAGTTTAATATAAGTAAAATAACATTTGAATTCTGAAGGTTAAAGTCTATTAATATGATTAATACATGAATATAATTCACTGTAGGACCAGTTATGATGATCGGGCAAATGAAAAGAGAAGTGTAATATTATTATGAAACTCATGCTTCTTGAGGGAGAACATTGAAGATTCCTGAGAGAATGAGTAACTTATCTTAAACTCTCAGTTGCTGGCTGTATTTCATGTTATCTTGAGTGAATTTGCAGTTGGCGTGTCTGTCTATATTCCCTTAAGACTCTAATATCCACTTTCTCCCCCATATTTATGTTCTTGTTGACAAAAGAAATATCTGCCTCCTTGGCCAAGTAACTAAGTCGTGCAGTTCTTAATCAATAACATGCTGAATGGAAGATCCTTTCTTCTTGTAAACAGTCATCTTGGAGGCCTGCTGCTCTCCTTTCTAAACTCACAAGTTTTTCATACTGACATCTCTTTTCACAGACGTCCAACTTTAATCTGGTGTTTTCCTGATTTCCCTGGTGTCCTCTTGTATACTTTCTACTTATATTTTGTTAGAGTATGTCCTTCAGAAAAATTTCACAAGGTTTACTGAAGATAAAGTTGTGAAATCTTCTGTGTTTAAATACCTTCTCCTCTTGTCCTCATAATTGATTTTCAGACTGGATGTGGTGGTAAGATATTTACATATATTTCTTTAATGTTTGGATTTTGTTCAAAAATTTATCTTTGAACTATTAATTGTATTTATGAACAAAAGATTATGTTTTTATACAGGCATAGAACAAATTATGACTCTCAGAATATCTTCATAGTTCTACCTTTCTAAGACTCTCCCCCTGAACTTAAAGATCTGCTACTTAGAAAGTCTTAGGGAAGCTGTGAGTAATCATATCACAAGTTATTTGGGTGGAGATGTAAACATAAAACTGTCTACTGAGTATGTGATGAATGTTTTGATCGTATAGTAGAAATTACTGGAGGTACTAAGAAAATAGAATTATGTGAAAAAGAAAAATAATGGAAGTTTTCAGTCTAATTAATGGATAGTTGAGTGTACAGATCAATGAATTTAATGATTTCTGAGAATGAGGTAATGTGGTGGGTGGGGTACAGAATGCTGCCATTTTAATAGCTGAGGATGATGGTGAAATGGTAAATAAACAGCCTTAGTCATGCACTGTCAGCAGGAAGATATTCAATCAAATTATCTCTAGAAACATATAAAAGCACGTCATTATTACAGTATTCTTTAAAATGCAGATTCATATAACTGCCTGAGTCTGAGAAAACCATTTCCCCACTTCACAAATGCTAGACTGCTTCTTCCAGAAAATCAAATGAGAATGATACATAGGAAATACATATATAGCTGATGTTAATTGTGAAGATAAGGTGTTTGCTACTTAATCATATATAAATAAATGTAAATATAATAGAGAATTTGTATACAATCTGGGTGATGATTTTTGAAACTCCTAACATGGTTCAATAGATGAGAAAATATTGACAATCTGATGTACTTAGTATCCTTGAGTAATGTAATTTATTTGTCAATTGGAGTTCACTTAATTCATTCATAACGTTTTGTTGCTTCTTCAATACTTGTTGGCATTCAGTTGAACCAGAGGAAAACATACTGGATATGGTGGCACGTGCCTATAATGCTAGCAGTAGGGATTGAGGAGGCAGTTTAAGTCCAGCCTAGATTGTATGATGACTTTGAAGACCCTTTCATCCCCAAATATTTCCCAGTTAACATTCCTAATTGTGTATTAATCACAACAGCCCTAAAATTCAAAAGGAAAAATGAGCACTAGGAGTCATGCACAGAATGAGGCCAGGTGCCCTTTAGCAAGGTCCAGTAGAAAGGAATATAAGCAAACCAACCTCTGAAGATACTGCTAAAAATGAACATAGTTATGGACGAGGTGAAATTAATAGTAAGACACAACAATTTGCATTACCTTCTTCATCCACAAAGTATATTTATTTCCTATAACTCATCCATTATTTTCCTCTTTGCTGAAAGTATTCTTCATTTAGTGATAGACATAGTGAATGATGAGAAACATGTTAAGAATGGAATCCCAAGGACTGTTTTTGTCCTTAGGTACTTCTAGGAGAACTGTACCATTCTTGAATTATCACACTGTGAGGCTAGAGTAGGACATCAAAGGATGGTGGTAAATACTGTCAGGTTGACAGGATCCAGTGTTATGTAGGACTAACCTCGGGGGAGTTGTTGGTTACTGAGGTGGGAAGAACCAGCACAAATGTGGCTGACATTACCAAGTGAGCTGGAGTCCTCGACTGAATGAACAAGGGGAAAGAAGCTAAGCACTAGCATTCATTGTTTGGTACTTCCCAGTTGTGAGAACATGACCAGCTGCCTCCCAAGCCCACCACGCCCACCATGGTTGCCACTGTGCCATCCCCTGTATGGTGGTCTGTCCCTCAAACTGTAACCCCAGATAAGCTCTGCTCTTCTTACACTGTATTATCATAGCAAGGAGACAAGGAACAGATACATTTTTCATCCAAACAAAAATCTATATTATTTGGAGTTTAAGCACACATAAGTGATTTTTTTTCACTTCTGGGAATATATAACCAAATCAAACATTAAGGCAGTAAGGAATCATATATCAATGCAAATAATACATTGACATACACATTTTATTAAATAAACACTATGTTTAACACCAACACCAATCTTTATGCTCTCTGTAATCACTATGATAGTTATCCACTTGAAGATTTTATCTCATGCAGTCTATGTGTGAGTATTTAGGGATATAAAATCCAAGGAGACTTAAGTTACAGTTATATAATACAATTAACTACGTAAAACTAAAATAGGGTTATTTTCAAATGAAACATCTAATCTCATGCACATCTTTATAGTTTTCGACTTACATAAATTATCCATCACATGCCTCAGCAATATCACCTTGAACATCTTATCAGTTAACTCAGACCTATGATCTTAATGATTTCTGCTGGCACTCACTGTATCAGCTACTATCTAACCCTGCTGTCACATATGCCATCTTTCTTTCTAATAAAGCCAATGACTTTTCTTTTCCCTAAGATTTTCTGCCTTTCACACTCTTAGTAATCACAAAAGACAACTAATTTAGTAACAAACAGATATGTGGGTCACACACAGAAATGAAGGAACATCACTAGTCTTTGAGTCTTTCCACATGGCCTACCTTTATCACTTACTTACAAGTAACAAAGAGAATTGAATGTATTTTTGGTGATTGAATAAAGCAGTGTATGATAACACAAGATTTGCAGAGCTTTTGCAAATAGCTTTGCTAATCTGGGCCTTTGAATTAACCTGGAGTATCACATGGCAAATGTCACCTTCATTTTACAATAAGGGAAAATGAAAAAGAAAAGGTGTAGAAGGACACTCTGATGCGTCGGTGTGTCCCAGAATGCCAGAAACCAGTCCTATTGGCTGCACTATATCCCCAGTGCTCAATAGCACATGGTACTTTTCATGTCCCTTTCTAATATTGTCCCAGCTACAAATCCCTTTATTCTACATTTCTTTCATATGCAGTGCTCGATATAAGGTGACATTGGCACACAGAAGCAGACATGACTGCTCTCACAGAGATCCAGATCAGAAAGGAAAAGACATTGATTAAATAATCGTGGGAGAACAAAGATATTCTCATTCCAGTAATGCTTCAGAATAGCAGCACCTGATGCCATTAGATCCTATACTGGGAGGACTGGACCTAATCAGAGTGGTTGGGGAACAGGATCTTCTAAAACTTCGGTTAAACAACGGGGCAGAGTTTAGTAAAGAGAGAAAGGGAGAAACTCGCACAGAAAGACCTCTAAAACAAGAAATATTAGTGAGGAATGAAGCCCAGTGTGGATGAAATGAAGAAAATAAGGAAGGGCACAGCACGGAATATGAAAGGAGGGAATTAGAGACAGGTTTGTATTAGTAGAATTTTAGATCTACCATTAGAGTTTTGTTTTTATCCACAGAGCAATGGAGTTGTATAATTTGATTTATATGCCATGCATAGAGTAGGCAAATTCATTGAGCCCTAAAGTAGATTAGTGGTTATCAGGAGCTGTGAGAAATGAAGAATGGAGAACTATCTTAGTGGTTGCAGGCTTCTGGTAGGACGGGGGAGATGACAGTATAAGGTACCATCAATACTTGCACACACCTATAGATACATTGCAAACACTAAAGCTTAAAAGGGTGAATCTCATATTTTTCAGATTATAAATTGATATAAGTATGATTAAAACCAACAAGTTACATATTATGAGATGTGGTAAGAATGGAACTATTAACTAATCTAATATATTAACTAATCAGATTACATTTCAAAGGAATATTCTGTTTTCAAAGTGAATGATAAATCTAAGGATGAGAAAGGGGGAAATTATTCTACTAACCCAATTTCAGAAATGTAGAAAGGAAAACAAGTGGAAATTCAGGGTGGAGTGTAGAAGTTAAATGAACAGGAGTTTTTGAAGAATGGCCCCAGCTTTCAGAATTGACCACGGGAATGAGAATATGATTCACTAAAACTGAGGAAGTTGAGGAAAACCAGGTTTTGAGGAAGAATGAGGCAATATCAAAATTTATCTTTTATTTCATACTGAGTTTGTTTCTCTAGTGGAAGAGCAAATAGAAAGTGAATACGTTGACCTGGAACTCACAGTAATATTCTTGGTTAAGAGAGAACACAATAGTCCATAAAGTAACAGTCATGTCTATACATGAAAACAATATGAGAACAAAAAGATCTTAGTCCACTTGAGCCAAGAGAACAAAATATTGTAAACTGTGTACCTTGAAAATAAATTTATTTCTTATAGTTCTAAATCTAGGAAGGTCAAGATTAAGACACCACCAAGGTCAGCTGACTGGTTCTTAGGGTCTCATGTGTTCTCACATAGCAGAAAAGAGGAAAGAGTTCCCTGGGTCTATTCTATCAGGACATCAGTAAAATATCTTCTTTTTGGGAATATGGCTCAATAATAGAGTATTAGATTAAATGCTTGAGGCTTCAGGTTCAATCCCTAGTATCAAAAAAAGAAAGAGAGAGAGAGAGAAAGAACGGAAGAAAGAAAGAAAGAAAGAAAGAAAGAAAGAAAGAAAGAAAGAAAGAAAGAAAGAAAGAAAGGAAGGAAGAAAGAAAGTCATTTTGCAATCCAATCACTTCCTACAAATCTCTGCCTCCTGGTTCTATCATCTTGAAAATTAGTCTTTTAAAATATGAATTTGGCAGGCCATGAATATTTAAATCATTGCAGGAGAGAGAGCTAGGACCAACATGAGGAACTAAAATCATGAATGGCCAAATCTCTGGTGCAGGTCTACATAGGGAAATAAACAGGAGGCTGGGTTGGGAGGTAACCCAGAGTGCCAATCAAAGAACCACTGAAAAGCATTTCCAAAACAATAGCTTTGCCAGGTTGATGTAATGGTCCTACAAAGTCAAATGAAATATGGAGCAGATAAGTTCTGTGTCAAGCTGATAACAGCAACAAAAGCTATCTATCTGTGGAGTAGTCCAGCCAGATCCGTGTTATGACAGGTTGACCTGTGAGTGGGTGATGGAGAAGCAGCAGAAGCCAGCTGCTACTGCCGTTATTGTTATTTCAATAGCTTGGAAATTAGGAAGCGAAGGAAATTTGTATGGGGCTTAGCCTGGTTGTGACTGATGTTCTCATGGGACTATTATTGTGTGTATAATAAACAGAAGAGGGTGTCTTCAGCTGAGTGCTAAAAACTAAAACTAGCCAAGCAAGCAGAAGAACCCTTTATATGTATTTCCATAACAAGTGGGATTGATGAGCCCAAAGTCCAAGGGCAGAGATTAAGCAGGTGCCCTAAGAAAGGAAGCCAAGACTAGAAGGGCAGATACAATGTGGGTGTGGTATGTGATATGTGATGTCTGTCTGAGGCTGCCTCCATCTGATCACAGTTTTGTAATAACCTGCTAAGGATGATGAGAGCTGAAGTAGATCATAGAGAAAGCTATCCTCTTAAACACCGCAGAAGTCTCATGGGACAGCTGATGGCTTTCAGAATTGACCACGGGAATTCATTCCCGTGGTCAATTCTGAAAGCTGGGGCCGTTCTTCAAAAGCTGCTGTTCATTTAACTTCTACACTCCACCCTGAATTCCCACTTGTTTTCCTTTCTACATTTCTGAAATTGGGTTAGTAGAATAATTTCCCCCTTTCTCGTCCTTAGATTTATCATTCACTTTGAAAACAGAATATTCCTTAATTGGACACTTACCACATGTCATCAGCTGTCCCATGAGACTTACCACATGTCAATTGGACACTTACCACATGTCAAAGGAAAGAAGCACAGATCTTGTCTCCTAGGCTTCTTAGAGAATCATGTCTTGATTCTTGGATTACAAAAAAAAGAACCAACCACAAACTATAGTCAGCCAATAGTTATTGCATTGCACACTGTAAGTTTTGCATATTCAATGATGAAGTGTACTAACAGGAAAAATCAGGAAATCGCATGTAGAACATGTAAAAAGTGGAATATGTGAATGTTAGCTTTCATTATTCATTGCTGTGTTGATGGTATAGCAGTGTTTCAATGTATAGAAAATAGGGATGTACATATAATAAATTATTATTTCTTAAAATTTATTTGTTTATATGTCAGCAATGAGTTAATTAAATTACCATCAAGATCTTTTTTTAATTTGATAGAAACTATCCAAAACACCACAAAATAAATGCTATTATATTTATAGTATTCAAAAGAGTAATGTATTTTAATGAAAGTAATAAGTAAAAAGGATATTGTAACATGAATCTTAAAAAGTCTTATTAATAAAAAACTCAGGAGCCAGGTATTAGAGTGAATTATGAAAGGTCAGAGAAGCAGAACAAGCCACAGCTAACCTCGCCTCACCAATTCCTCAGCTGATCTTGTTTCCTCAAACTGAAAGCCTCTGAGTCCTCATCCAAATGGATCTCAGCTGAACTGCTGCTAAAAGCCAAAAGCTTAACAAGACTCTAGTTCCTGGTCCTCACACCTTATATACCTTTCTGCTTCCTGCCATAATTTCCTGCGATTAAAGGCATGTGTCTTTCTCAAGCAAAGACATGTGATCTCAAGTCCTGGGATTAAAGGTATGTGCCACCATGCCTGGCTCTGTTCCCAGTGTGGTCTTGAACTCACAGAGATCCAGAGGGATCTCTGCCTCTGGAATGCTAGGATTAAAGGTATGTGTGCCACCATTTTCTGGCCTCTATGTCTAAATCTAGTGGCTGTTCTGTTCTCTGACCCCAGATAATTTTATGAGGTGCACAATATATAGGGGGGACACAATATCACCACAGGATATAGCCTTCCAAATAGTTAAATGTCATGTGATTTTTAAATGTCTCATGACAAAGTACTCAAAATTGTAAAAATAAGCATATATAATTACAATTGACATCATCCATTTGGATAGTTGGTTTTATTTTTGGCTAACTGTTTGAAAATTAAACCTTATTTATAAAAGAGGAAAATATATTGAAGTAAAAATAATGCAAAATAATAAGTTTGGTTTTTCTTTCTTAGCTATGTTTTATTATTTCTTTTACTTTTTGATACAATATAGTGACATAATTTCCCCCTTTTTTCTTTCCAAAGCCTCCTGTATGCCTTTCCTTGCAATCTTTCATGCTCTCTTTTTTTTCATTAACTGTATGAGCAATTAAGTAACACTGAGACTGGGAGAAATAGTCTTCTCCTGGGACAAGCACACCAATTGGTTATAAAATACCAAATAGTCAGACCTGAAAACATACAAAAGGTATCAGGCTGAGGAAGCTCTACTAAATTTACAATGTGAAATTTTAATGCCTGCTTGCTGATTGTAGTTTGTGACAACTTCTTTTTTTGTAATCTCAGAATCAAAATGAGGTAGGCAGGGAGACAAGAGCTGTATGCTTTATTGCTTTGGCCCGTGACGAAGTATCCTCCATTTTAGCAGTATATATATTTAGTAATATGTGTATTTACTTATATGCAATAACTATTTTTTTAAATAAGTAAACAAAACTATAAGAGATCTCTTTTTGAACTCTTGTGCTTTTTTGGGGGTGCAAAAACATGATTTATACTTATGGGTGTTTGATCACCTTTTTGTGTAGGCTTGATGTATTTAAACTTTACTCTTTTGAAGATAACATGCTACACAGGAAAAATGTGGGGCATATAAGAAAAAAAATCAAAGACCATCAGAAAAGCTGAGGTCATAAAGTATCTTTCCTGATAGTTTATGGAATTAAGACTGAATTAAAACATTATCCTTGTGTAATATTCTTTGATTCCTGCATTTAAAATTTTTATCCAAGCTCTCAAAATACCCAACAAAAAAATCTATGTAAACTTTATACTATAATAATAAATTATCGTTTAAATTTGTTATTTGAGGAAAAAAAATAAATTATAACCTGTCCTAATTTATTTGTGTTGTCATAACAGAACACTTGAGGCCTGTAAAGGAATAGATTTATGATTATGGTATCCAGAAGGTGCAAACACCACAGTGCTGTTTTATGATTATGGTATCTAGAAGGTGCAAACACCACAGTGCTGTTATCCTGGTAGTGGTTGCCTGACTGCAGGGCAACCTAATAGAAAGAAGAGAGTGAAATAGCTGAGGAGAGGCCAAGCACATAGGGTGTCTGCACTTGATGAGAACCTGTTCTCACAAAACTAACCAGAGTTTGGAAGAACTATCTAAGTCCCTTCCAAGGGTGGTGCCCCCAAACCTAACCACCTTTTACCATGCCAACCACTTGACTGTCCACCACTTCTCAGTACCACCACAATGGGGACCACGTACTTTTAAGACCCATTCAAGCCACATCTAAGCCCCAACAGTAACTCAATCAAAGGATGTAATTGGCAAAAGCCCTGAGCAAAAAAAAAAAAAAAAAAAAAAACAATAAAACATCTCACTAGGGATTTAAAAAAAAATGACACTTTTCCAGAGCTCCAGAGTTGTTGATGGAAAGGTGTCTACCTGCAAAGAACAGTGTGAATGCATGCTATCCACAACCAAATTAAAAAGGCTAGCAGCAGCAGCAGCAACAGGCCAGCAATGCTTGGACAATAAATTTGAAGCTCAAATGAAAGGAACACGGAGTCTGATGGGTCACAATGCCATTTTCAGAGTAGATCTTTTATGGACCTGGAGAGCCATGCCAGAAACAGTTCAGGAAAATGAAAAGGAGACACATCGGTAACCCTGCTGCCATGATCTGGCTTGCATTCCCTCAGATTCACAAAGAAGGCAGCAATCCCAAGTGAACAGGAGTGTTACTAGAAAAGCTTATCTGCAAAAAGCATATGTAGGAATCAGTCACTTGTCCATAATCACAGATATACACACCTGGGGTTAAACATGTAATTATTTAATTTGAAGTTCATTTACATTGTTCTTTTTATGTGATTCCTTTTTTGGTTCTCAAGATTCAGAGGCTTGTGGGGAAATCTGTCCATGATGCTGATGTTGAGGCAGAAGCTACTGAGATTAGGTATCTACAACCAGAAGACAGCCTTCCAAAGGCCACAAGGATGCAGAGTGTGGCAGAGGCTGAGTCTGACACTTTCTCAGGCAAGCTTGCCTTAGGATAATATTGAATGCAGCAGAGACCATCAGAAGATGGCTGGAGAAGGCATGATGAATAAACGTTTGCTCAACGCAAAGAATATTTTACTTTAACAGACACGATCCCACCAAAGGTAAGGCTGCTTTGCTCTGCTACTTATGTACAATGAGAGTGTCTGGAATTTATGTATGGCTCGGCTGAAAAGTTCACCCTAACCAGACTTGCTTGCATAGTCCTTGTCCATTAGGGCTTTGCAAATTAAAAAAAAAAAAATCTATGCTCTGCCGTTTGGAAACCCACCATGTCCTTTCCCCTCAATTTAACCTTGTCTCAAAGTTTCACAAATCGTATATCTGAAATATGGACTTTGAAGTAGTCCTTTAGCCTGATCTTCTTGTCTCTCCTTGCTGTCTAATTTCACATATTTCTTTGACTCATCGCCTTTTGTCCTATAATCCTGTAACATATACCTACCTACTCTTAGCTGCCTTATGTTAAGAGCTTGTAGGAAAAAACAATCATGCATTTTCTTACATTTATTCATCTTATTTGAAAATTAGTCAATATTTCTCCCATTTGCATTCCTTTATGACCTCTTTCTCCCCGGCTCATGTGAAAAAAATAGCATGCTCTAGATTTTTCTGGTTTTCCACAGCAGTAAGACTCCTGTAATGCACACTTTGTGTCTCATAACTTTTTTTGTCACTCAAGCTGTGAATGTTTTGTTTTTAATCCTACTGGCCTATAGGCACAGACACTCAGTGATTTTCATCCCTTCTCCTGCTGGAATCTGATCACATTTATCTGTACTATTGTCACCTCTATTTTTCCCAGAGCAGAAATAGAAGAGCCCAGGTAGTGCTCTTTCTGTTTATTTTCCAATTATGTGGAAAGTTCAGAATACTCACCCATAAAAGTGAGCATTCTGGAGTTTTTGTTCAAATCCATTCCTGTTGCCATCAGGACACTGGGTGTAATGTGAAAATTAGTGTCTTGGAGGCTGAGAATTCTTCACTCTGCTTGCCAGAGGCCAAAGTTCTAGTCAGACACTGGAACCATTACTTTCAGTTAGCCTGAGTCAGACAAAGTAGCTGTCAGACCATTCCCCTCCACTTCCTCCAGTAGACGAATGTATTAGTTAGTTCTTCAGCAATATAATAAAATACCTGAGGTAGACTACTTTGTGATGGGATGCTTGACCAATGACTCTAAGATTTAGAGCTGCAAGCACAAACAGCATTGTATACCTTCTGGTGAAACCCCTTACTTCCCCTGCTTGTATCATATCATGATGAGGACAGGTGTATATCTCTTAGTGGTCTCTCTCCTCTGTATAAAGCACTCTATTGAACAATGTGAGCTCAGCTCTCATATACCCTATTCACTATCCATTGGCTTTTCTTCTAAATAAGATAGGCATGGTATGTTTATCCCTCTCAGATTAAGGTGCGTAGTTCAGTGGCAGAGTATATGCTTAGCTTGGGTGATTCACAGAAGAACCAAAATTAACATACATTTCAGACAAGCTTCCACCCTCCCAATGCCACTAGCATGTGGTTCTGAGAATGACATAGCTGTATAAGTTTGACAGAACAAATGCCAAGCCACCAAGTCACAGCAAAATGTCAACAAAAAACAGCTATGGGACATGATGTCTAATACATGCTAAAGACAAATCAATAATCAGGGAATTTGGGAAAACGTTGCTTATTATTTCCTTTATAGACATCCAGATACACAAATCTAAGACCTACAGGAAAAAAGACTAATTCTGATTTGTTTAGCTTTGACTTTTTTGCTTTTTTATTTCAAGTACAGTGTGTGAGTGTGTGTGTGTGTGTGTGTGTGTGTGTGTGTGTGTGTGTACATAAATATAACACTATCAGTGAAGCAAGCTTGAAGAAAAACCCTATGAAATATTTGGATTAAGAATCAGGGTTACTAGTTGGGTACCAGGTCAATTTCTCTATATTTGATGGCATGAGTAAGTTGTGTCTTCAGCAAAAGTGTGTTATCATCAAGTTACGTAGAGTAACCAATAGCTTTGGCAATAGTTTGTTGTAGTGGGTAGCCGTTCCAGCTTTGACCTGGAAGCACCACCCCCTTTGAGGCTTTGGTAACTGTCACACCTACAAGGCAGAGCTGAGAGAGGACCCCTGAAGACCTGAGATCCGGATGGGTGAGCTCTCTTGGTTCCTGGATCCCAGATGCTGGAGGTAGACCGAGCAAAGTTCTCCAGAGACTGGACTGCGCTACACCTTTCCCAGACCATGTAACCTATCCCTTCACTTGTAAGTTACCCCACAAAATAAACCTCCTTTTTAACTACATGGAGTTGCCTTAATATTTAAACCAATAGTTTATGATGTTTCAGTCATCCATGGGATGCTTGACCAATGACTCATTAAGATGTAATCTATTCTTGGCACTGGAGGTATTACTTGATGGCATAAAATTTCTAGTTGAAGTATTGCTTCCCCCATTATATGGTGATTATATTTAATTCCTTTCATATATGCTGATTGTAAAGGAAGCTTTCACAGTAGTAGGTTTCCACATGGCTTTTGCAAAGGCCTTTAGTGTTAGTTGTCCCTTTCCATAGTCCATCCTTTATCTGCCCTCTCATCCCTTCCCCATTTAGTCCTCCTATTCTATTTTATCCTTTATCTCTTTATGACATTATACTTTATTTCTCTTTCCTTGAAAGACCCTCTCCTCTTCCATGGTGACTTACCAGTTGCCTAATCTATATATATATATTTTTTCATTCAAATTAAAGCACATATAACTTAAGTTTAAAATCTAACATCCACACAGAAGAGAAAACATGCAATATTTGTCTTTGGGGGTTTGGGTTACCTTACTCAAGGTGGCTGTTTCTAGCTCTATCAATTTACCTGAAAATTACATAATTTCATTTTTCTGAATGAATAATATTCCACTGTGTAAATGTATCATATTTTCATTATCCATTCACATAATGGTCTCTGGCCATTATGATTAGAGCAGCAATGAACATGCTTCACCACTGCTGACCCTCTTGGTGCTGGAAGGTACTTTGCACTCTACTGGAGGAGAAAAGGAATCATTAATTTTACTCAGCTACAAACACTGCAGCCTAAACAGTAACCTGCACACAAGAATTACTGATGTGATAGTGGCACAAATATTATGGAGTAACCAACCATTATTATTATTATTATTATTATTATTATTATTATTATTATTATTATTATTATTTAAAACCTATTCCATGAGACAGAACCCTTACTTGACACTATTAAGGTGGCCAAGAACATAAAACTGGTTAAGTCATGGGCCTGGGTGAAAACATACTACTATTATTCTGTTAAAGAAGCATAGCAATAAAATGACTCCTAATTACATATTGACCATGATACCACATAGAGCAGAGCATTACTCAGCACTCATCAGAGAAGCTTCTTGTACTAGATGGTAATTAACAAACATGCAGAGTGAGAGACTTTGGAACATTCAGCCCTAAATGTGATGCCTTTATCAAACCCATTCCCTCAAGGCTCAAAGATCCATGGGAAAAAGGAGATGGAAAGATTGTAAGAGACAGAGGTGATAGATGACTCCAAGAAAACAGTGTCTTCTAGATACTACAGGACTGTTACATACATGAACTCACAAAGGCTGCTGTAGCATGTACAACACCTGCACAAGCTCAAATCAGACAAAATCCCAGCACAGAAAAGGAGAAGAGCATACAAAGATCCACTCCTAATCAGGAAGCTATTTCCGATTTGTATCTGTTGGGACCATGCTGAGATCAGGATTCTACAATGGAGTATCACCAGGTATATAAGCCACACTATAGGGCAGCCCAGGTCCAGGAATAGATGGCCTGAACAAAACAGACTCTATGGGGTTTTTTTCTGTCATTGTTGTTTGTTTGTTTTGTGTATATGTGTGTGTGCACATATACACATTCATGCATGAGTACGCTTTTGCTTTGTTTTGATTTGGTATTCATTTTTATGAATGGTTGAGTTTCTTTTCTCCATTTATTTGGTTTGATTTTCAATTTTGTTTTTAGGGGCATTTTGTTGTTTTTTGCAGTTGTTTTTGTTTGGTTTTTGCTTTTGTCTTTGGGGAAGAGAGAGAAAGAACATGAAGTTGGGTGGGTAGGGTCATAGTGAGATCAGGGAGGAGTTTGCATGGAAGAATATGATCAAAATATGGTGTATCAAAAAACTTTTTCTTCCTTATATTAAAAATGGATCAATTTATTATACAATACACCCTCATTACAGTTCCCCGTACACTCCCCTCCCATCTGAATCTACTCCTTTTCTGTCTCTCATTAGAAAAGAACAGGCTTTTAAAAGATAACAATCAAACATGACAAAATAAAATACAATAAAATAGAACAAAAAACATCACATCAAATTTGGACTCTGCAAACCAACAGAATGAAAAGAGTCCCAAGAAAAGGTACAAGAATCAGAAATCCACTCATTCACACCTTCAGGAGTCCCATAAAAATACCAAACTGGAAGATATAATATGTACACAGAAGACCTGGTACAGACCTGTGCCAGCCCTGTGCTTGCTGCTTCAGTCTCTGTGAGTTCATATGAGCTTTACTCAATTGATTTATAGGGTGATGTTCCCCCAGTGTTCTCCATCTCTCTCTGACTCTTACACTCTTTCTTCCTCCCTTCCACAGGGTTCCCTGAGCTCTGAGGGGAGAGATATGATGGAAACACACCATTTAGAGCTGTGTGTTTCAAGGTCTCCATCTATCTGAACAATGTCTGTGGGTCTCTGTATTTGTTCCCATCTGCAGGAGGAAACTTCTCTGACGATGACTGGATAAGGCACTGATCTTTGAGTATAGCAGAATATCATTAGAAGTGACTTTATCATTCCTTTTGTTGTAAACAAGTAGGATTTGGTTTTACCCTAGCTCTCTGGGCTATCTAGTCTCTGAGTTTTGGTCACCCAAGCAGTACTGGGTAAGGGTTCTATCTCATGGAGTGGGAATTAAGTCAAATCAGACGTTGAACCAGACATTCCTCAAGCTTTGTCCCACCATTGTCCTGGAATAATTCACCAGTAGAACAGATTGTGGGTTAAAGTTTTGTGGCTGGGTTGGTGTTTACATTTCTTTTTTGGTAGCCTGCAAAGTACCTTCCCATAGCAAAAACACTAGAAAGTAGGAGTGAAGGTTCTCTGTAGGCACCAGCTTGCCCTCTCCATGTTTAATGAGTTGTGTAAGTGTTATCTTCACAAATGGGGCCTTGTGTCAGTTTGCAGAGAACAACCTATTGTTTTGGCAACAGTTTGGGTAGTTTGGGTATTTTCATGGGACTGCTTTGGCAACAACTGAATGGGATTTAACCCATTTCTAGTACTGGAAGCTTCATTTGGTGACAAGAGATGGCCAGTTGTGACTCTGTCTCTTTCATTATTTGGAGACTTCATTAGGCTTTTCCTCATATATTTTAGGATGTTTCCAGTGCACTAGATTTCCATACCACCCTTCAAATGCCTCTAAATTCTAGCTTTCTCTTTGCACTCCCTCTCTCAACCCCATCTCCTCTCCTCTTCCACTGATCCTCCCATTCTACTCCTGCCCCAGTCCACCCATAAAATCTATTTCCCCCTCCCAGTGAGATCCATGCCCACCCCTCTCACATCCCACACTGCAGTCGCCACAGTTGGATTCCAATTGTATTGGGATTGTGTAAAGAATTTGTGGTGATTGCATTTAATGGTAGAAGTAAGACCTCTGCACAGCTTTTCAGGAGGAGTACAGAAAGCTTCTAATCAAGCTTGGTTATCTGACCAGGATCTTTTTAAAGGGCAGCTAGCTCCCTAATATTTCATAGAAATATTAAACTATTATCTGACCCACTCTTGGATAGAGTCTGCATAAAACTTTATAAATATCTGTTGTGAAAAACAAATAAGTTATGTATCTTCAGGGATGCAATGACCAACATCATCATGAATCAGAGCAAATGTGTTCAGCTAAGAGACTGAACCTATGGGCATTCCTTTCTAGGGGGAGCAGACGGCCTACAAGGCTCATGGGGTGCACAGAGCTCATGGGATTTGTGGAGCTCATGAGCCTTCACAAGTTCCTTAGAAGACCCAGTAGTTTCTAGGATTACATAAGTGCTAAGTAATTGACTGGCCTGGAACTCTCCAAAAGTCACCTAGAAGACATCTCTCAGTGGAGCTCTCCTTGAGTCACTCACACTCTTATGATTCTAGTGAGCTCACAGGCTCACACAACTGGCTTTGGAGGTAGCCCAGTCTTCCATCAGTTAGTATCCTCCTTATCTGAATTGAACAGATAATTTTTCACACCTTTCCAGGAAATACCATGTGTTCTAGTCATGATAATGATACTAAAGCTGCTCTCTGGGAGACAAGCATACAAATCTTGATCATGACTTTAAATACAGCCTGTTTGTACTATACATAAGGGGAACTGTAACTTTGTTGTTGTGTGGGGGGTTTTGGGGGGATGATTCATTTGGCTCACCTTGAACTTGATTCAGTCCCAGAATGCCCCAAAACTCATTATACTTCTGCTTTAGCTTTCCAAATGTTGGAATTGCAGGCATGCAATAGCATTTCAAGCTTAAACTGTATCTTTAGTACTTCAGGAATTTAGGTTGCTGTAACTTATATACATATATACCTATATATCTATATATACATATACATCTATACATGTGTATGTATTTATGTATATACACATATAGGTATGTATATATATGTATATACAAAAATATATACACATACATACATATGTATGTGACCAAAGATAACCTGAACAAGAACAACAACAACAACAACAACAACAACAACAAACCTTTAGGTGATACAAATGATATGTATCATTATATAAATAGTAAACTAACATGTATTAATCTGGATTATATTTACCTAATGAAATAGTATTCATTCATGGGCTTCTTAGAAGAAAATTCACCTGCCCATGTTTATTGAAAGCACTGTACTCCCTAAACTCTTCATGTTATGCAATGTCCTTCCATCTAGACACCTTTCACAGAGACTTTGACCTTGACTGTTTTTTTTTTCTGCACACTGTCTTGGTCCCTGCTATTTCAATATTACATGTACATATTTTTCCTTGCTATTGATATTATAAGTTGCTTGAGGGTAAGGAACTGAAATTAAATGGCATTGTGTGCTTCCAGTTTGCCTAACACAGTGCCAATCAACGCTAACAGCTCTATTCTGTCACAGAAGAGTTGCCCGTTACCCAGAAAATGTCGAACGCAAATAACCAATCTACCCTTCATCTTAATTACTCAGGTAAAGCTAGACAGTTGTCAGATCATTTGCATCCTCTGTCCAATGTGCTGTCAGATGATCTCTCAATACTGAGATAGGAACTGGATAATGGGAGCCCTCACCTAATTCAGGAGTTTAATGTATTTGTGTTCCATAATTAGTAATTAACTGAAGCCATCTGAGAGATTCACCGTGCAAATGTGGGAGGGCAACACCGGCTTTGATTTCCTCCCGAGTTCTCTTTGAAAGCACGGGCAAAGCCGCCACTGTCCTTTATCCTGTGCTTGTGGGAATGTCACGTCTTCAGCCTCTGAAGTAGAAATGGTAAGAGTTGCTCCAGAAGCGGATGACATCTAGAAGAATGACAATTGAAAAATAATTAACAAGAATAATTAGGAAAGGGCCGAGGGAGGAGAGTTTTTATTTTATCATCTCATTTTATGTGGTTAGCTTTGTCGAGAACACAGCTTGAAAAGTTACTTACCCTATTGTGCTCTGTTCTTCCTCCACTCGGGAGGAAACTCGTTTTTCAGCCTTACTGTACTTGACGGCTGTTCCCTCCACTAACAGGAAGTCAAAAGTGGCCCACCCGGCCACCGCTTCCTTGGAAAAGAAAGCCACCCAGCATCCCTCACAGCACTTCTCCAGCTGACTGAAGATGGAACACACATCAAATAAAACCCAGAAGTGGCACAGGAGCTTCTGGCAACACAACACTCCTGGGAGCCTAGTCTCCGCGATTGCCTTGGCACCGGCTAAGAACGAAAGGAAGGAAAAGACAAGCCATCCCACAGCTCTGGATCTCTCAGCTCGCTGCTGCTTATCACTCTACTTGCCTACGAGCAAGAGGAAAATTCGCTGGTAATAGAACTGAGGCATTAACTCTCACTTCCAGCCTGTAAGGTGTTCCAGCACTGATTGCTTTATAATTGGACAAGACAGGGTACAATTTTATCCAGTAATTTCCCTGATACTGGGAAGCTGTACACACTCAAGAATGGTCCCCTGTTGAGAGAAAAGCCCTTAGTTAAACAAGTCAGCCAGACAGGAGGAGCACGCGCTGTGCTGTTAGGCCGTCTCGGGATGAAATCCTTGTCTCCTTCTCATTCTGACACTAGCAGAGTCATCCTAGGGAAGGTAATTTCTCTTTCTGATCTGAATGCAGCTTATCTGCAAAATGGGGACAATCCCTACTGGGCCTGGGATTTGCATGACGGGGACTTTGAATAAAGTGCTGCTCTTTGACAGCGGTAGCAACGACCTGCTATTAAACTACTTTTTTCTCTCTAAACCTGTCCCTTGACCAGCAAAACGGAGGTCAGACTTTTCTACTGGGTTTACTATGAGATTAAAATGAGGTCCTCAAGAAAAGACAACACCTCACACTGTATCTTTTATCTACACTCATTAGACGAAAACTCTTGGGAAGCCAAAATATAGAGGACTTCTTGAAGCCCACTTTGCTAAGATTTAAAAACAAAAACTGCTGAAGGTACAGAAGAGCCACAGGCACAGACATTTGCATATTCTAAGAATCTGCAGATAGTATGGTAAATTCATTTACTTATTGTTTGCTTTGTTGGTTGGATCTTAACAATTTTAGCTTTTTAATGGTATTTTCTGTGTATGACTATTTTCCCTGAATGTATGTCTGTGTACTGTGTGGCTATGCCTGTGCATTCCTGGTGACCATGGCCCAGAAGAGAGTATAGGATCCCCTAGAACCACACATACGTATGGTTGTAAGCCGCTGCGTGGGTGCTAAAACCCAAACCCCGATGTTCTGCAAGAGTAACGAGTGCCTTCAATCATTGAGCCATTGCTCTAGCTGTTGGCTTATTTTTCACATAGCCAGAAAAAAAAATATGTTAGACACTGGACATTTGTTAAGTCATAAAAATTTAATTAAGACACTATCACATAATGCTGCTTCTCCCAGAACCCAAGTAAATGGAAACGTGACTGAAGTCTTCAACTAACTGTGATGGGCAGCAGGAAATAATTTGTTACAGTTTGGAACATTTGGATTTCAGGTGCAATTTGCCTAGAGCATTTGAGGTGGAATGTGCTGAAGACAGCATAAGAAGATGTGAAAACAGTCGCCTTACTTGATGCCTACATGACAGAAAGACTCTATGGTTACTTATAATCTATTAGGAATATCTCCTGCCTGTAACCAGGCTGCTCTTGCAGCTGATATCTGAATATTCTATATCCAACTCTATCTTGAGTAATATATCTTGAGCATCTGCCCCATACTTGAAACCTCGCCTTTGTTTACAGAAACCTCAGGAGACTCATGATATCTAAGCACTATTCACTCACTTGTTTAACAAACATTTTTATGCTTGTACTCTGTGTCTCAGTCCTGGCCTTCTAAAGTTTGTAATCTAATGAGAGAAAAGCCAGGCATATCTGTGTCATGTCATACTCAAGGAAAAATTAGGAAAGATTTATGTAGAAAACAGGTTAGTTACTATTTCTACCACCATCACATAATAAATTATACAGATACTCTCAGAGACACTGAAAGTTCAAGAAGCCTTTTCCCTCTAAGTCAGTGGTTCTCAACCTGTGGGTTGTGATCCCTTTCGGGGTTGCATATCAAACATTTATATTACAATTCATAACTAGCAAAACTAGAGTTATGAAGTAGCAACAAAATAATTTAATGGTTTTGGTCACCACAACATGAGGAACTTTATTAAAATGTCTTAGAATTATGAAGGTTGAGAACCATTGTTCTATGTAGTGGAGTTTGTCCTAGGTGGTTTCATATGGAGTTATATTCCCTTTTTAGTGAGTCTTATGCAACATGATCGATTAACTCTGAAGAAATTCCAGAAAATTCTGACTTCTTCCTAACATACTAAAAATAAGAATAGTTCTCAAAAACCTTCCCTGTCCCAAATCCTAAAACTAAATAATCTAGATCAGATGAGATCACCCAACTTTTATTACAATGCCTAAAACATCACACACACATGGATTGTTGATTCAATAAATGAGCAACAAAAGGCCCCATAATATAAGAGAACATGGAAATACTGAGGAGGGTGGAACATTCAGAGGAACAGGAGGAACTCAAGTCAGACAGACAGGTTGCTTCTGTAAGTATTTTCCAGTCTTGGTTCCAACTCCACCTACGATCAACCCTTTCAAAGCATCCACAAGAATTAAAGAGAGCCCCCAATATGAAAGTTCATTACCAATCAATTGCACCAACAGGCAAGGACTGAAGTGTACGAACAGGGTACGCTGGTGCTTGGTGTGCTGTTCATGACTGTGAATGTGTAAAAGCTAATCCCTTCTTCAACTAGCCTTCATTCCTGGGATCCAAAACCCCAAAAATGCCATTTACCCCATGACCTCTTCTCATGACAAAACCCTAGGCCATACTTTCACCCATCCCACCAAACAGATGCTACCTGCTTTCCTAGTCTACTATGACTGGCCAAGTGCACTAGCAGAATACTTCTGCATCGTTTTGTTTTACAGATGTCATTATAAATCAGTGACTTCTTGTCCTTCTAATCTGTAATATTGCCAAGCCATACTTCTGTCCTTTTACAATGACTTACCTCTAGCTCCCATTTTCTTCTACTATTAGCTCCAAGTCTCATCTATACAATGTTTCCGAGAGCTTCTTTCCTTATTTTTAATGACCAAATTCACAAGTTAAGTTAGGCCTATGAATATTCTGTTCAGTTGCTCATCCTGATATCATAGATATTCCCACTACGGTGTGCTTCCCCCCAATGAATAGCTGAAATGTCTCTTGTTCTGTCTATGCTAACCTCTCAACTGGTAATCTACCTCCTGGTTATTCACTTCACAAATTATCCCATCTATACACACCAGCCTTCCATCACAATAATTAAATACCTGAGATAAACAACTTAGAACAGGAAAAGATTTCTGTAGCTCATAGTCCTAGTCCACAGATGGCTGGCTCCATGAGTGACTGGTCTCATTGCATTGGTCCTGTGGTGAGGCTACATCATGGCAAGGACACATACAATAGGAATAAGAAGTGATTGTGGCCCACAATCTCCTTCAAAGACATATCACTACTAACTTTAAGACCTACTAGGCCTCAAATCCCAAAAGTTTCAATGTCAATATGTTAAACTAGAGACCAAGCCTTTGGCACAGAAACCCTTGAGATTCATTTAACACTTAGACTATAGGGCCATCTTCTGTATTGCAGACCTTTACTATGTAGTGGTAATATAGAAATATGCTTAAGGCTCATTTACTGGAAAAAAAGAATAACCCTACATTTCTTTAGTTATCTTAACACGTAAAAATTGATTTCTAGAAACATGACATTTTAAAGAAGTTTTTTTAAGAAAAAACTGATTATGCTAATCACCTTAAATTAGTCAATCAGCCCTTATTGAATGAAGTATAAATTCTTCATCACTGCATTCTAGGTTCCTCATGACCTGTCCCTGCTCATCCTTTCTTATCTCTTAATGTCCTCCTTTAGCATCCTGTGAAACATTGAATCACTTGCCCACCAAGCCCTATCACTGTTCTGTATCTATAATGGGTTTTACTCTTCTCAGGATATGATGCAGATCAAGAAATAGTGACACCAGATAATTCTCTTGAGAAGGAAAGTGTGGGCAGAGCATCACCACGGGCGCTGGCTTGTTAAGATCTTTCCAGTTACCCTGAGGTCAATGGTAATTACTAAAGCATAGCAAAGAGGGATTATATGAGGTTCCAATGGAGATCACCAAGTGAGAGGAGACAGAAGAAGATTGCGATGAAGAAATGTAAGACTTGAACATTTGCCAAAGAAGCCTGAGTGACACCTGGGAAGGACTTGAGATAGAGTAACATCTGTGGAGATGTGCCCTCAAAGATCCCTACACAGAAGTCAAGGATAATGCAGAAGATTCCCCTTAGCAAAGGTGTTCTCCTCATCCCAACTTCACCCAGGGTCTTCTTATGGATCAGCTGTTGACAATCCTGCTGTGTCAGTTTATTGAGAGTCCCCTACCCTTGGCATCAGATGACCCTCAACACCCCATCAGATTTCTCATCCCACCCCACATCATCCTTGATCTCCTGGTGTTTACCTGCCCAATAAGAATCTTCTTAAGTAAATTTAGCCCAAGTCCTCAACATCCTGAGCACTGATATGATAAGCATATGCCACTATGCCCACTTCTCTACAATTTCCTGCCCACTGACATCTAACCTATTTGTCTACAATTCCCTTTTTTCAGCATTTCATTTAGAATACAGACCTATCTTTGTCCCATGCTAAAATTTCCATTACAACATGCTACCTGAGTAAAGCTTTCCTTGGTGCCTTAAAAAGGTCTGTGATACTTTTTATCTTTAGCAATATGGTCACTGCAACCACAGTTATAGAGATATACTACATTGGGGTTCACGTCTTGGTAGAGAGGAAGATCCAATGTGACCACTATATTTGATAGTTATTGAATTGTTTTTCGTCTAAACAGAAGCAATGATAGACTAAGAAGAGAAAATAAAAAAAATAAAAGAATTTAGAGTCAATAGGGAGAATTTGAAAGACAGAAAGATAGTGGGTAAGCGGCCAGTGGGTTTTAAGAAATTTGAATAGACTGGAAGTAAAATGGACTGGGCTAGTCTAGGAACTTCTCAATCCCAAAAGGTTGGTGAGGGCAAAATGTGTGTGTGTGTGTGTGTGTGTGTGTGTGTGTGTGTGTGTGTGTGTGTGTGTTTATGAGCTGAAGAGGAGCCTAGAAAATTCTTGAGAGATAGAGCAGTGACTATTTTAAACTGAGAGCCACAGACTATCACATGCTCTCAAAATTGCTATTAGAGCACACAGCAGCTCAAAACACTCTGTATAGCTGGGCATCACAGTGTTCTTAAAAAGCTTTCCTCACAGCAGAGTGTAGCAGCTGGGCCTCTGGCCATACCATGTTGTCCTCTGGGCAGACAGGGTGGGGGAATCCATGATCTGAGGCCAACTGATGGCCTTAAGGAAGGGAATAACAGAAGGAAATAAATTCTCCAATGAAAACTGAATTCACTGACATTAACTAAATATTCAAGTATTGGTTGTAATTTCAATTCAATCTTGTAAAATTTTGAAGTCATACTTATTCTAAAAGTGAACCCAGCTATTTGTAAAAGATTCTTTATAAGACTTGGATGAAATAAATGTTTACTTAGTTTCACAGAAATGATTTGAACATTTTCAATTCTCAATCGCAAGCCATGGAGGAGCAAGACTTGGAAATTCTGAGCTAGTGGTGAGAATGTCAGCAATAGCTGTCCCTTTCATGCTGCCTAAACATTCTAAAACAAAAACTCATCACTGCCAATTCCTATGACAGTCTGGATTTGAAAAGGAAGAGACACATTATCTTCATTCAACCCTAGATTTGCAGATATCTCAGGAAAAGCTGATTGTGGAATCCTGGCTGATTTCCATAACTAAAGCAATGTGATTAAGTTTCTATAAGCTTTAGATAATCACTCAAGCTTTTTGGTTCTCATAATCAGGTCAGAGTTTCAATCAATGAAGCTCTTCTCACAGTATTGACTGTATAAAGAATGTTAGCACCAAAAGACAATCACTACAGTGAGGCTGAGCAACAGCCTTTAAGATTCTGTACTTAAAACTTAACTAATATGACAGTAGAATCTAGCAAAGCATGGGCAATCCCATGTTAAGGCATGAAGGTCAGGGGCAGAATTGGGGGAATCAAACAGAATGAGTCTTCATGTTACTTTATTTTCCACTAATTGAAATGCTCTTTCTTTGATACCTCATCCTAATTAAGCTGTCTGAGCTTTAACAGCTTCTACTCTAGCCAAAATTTGCTAGGTGAGTTATTTAGCCAATTTAAATCATGTTAAAAGTACCATTAATTACCCATACAACTAAGTCTGTCAAGGTATCTTTCTGCTATAAAAAGCAAAAAGAAAGAAATAGAAGCATAAACATGAAAGTAGCTTGGGTAACTCACCCTTGATCTACTCACTCACCATCAATAAGAATATCGTACTTGGGACAGAGAAAGGAGGGGGAAAATTGGAGGCAAAGATCAGAGATGGGAAAGTTAAAAAAAAAGTTCTAGTGCCTGTCATAGGAGATGACGATGTTAACTCCTCTCTAGGACTATTTTGCTGAATGGCTCTGGGGAAAACCTGAAGGCAGCCTTTCTCTGCTGCACAGGGAAGAAAAATGGAAAGAGAAGAAAAATGTGTTGGGAAGCAAAGAGGTGAGCAGGGTGGGAGGAATAGGCAAACAACAAATAAATCTCCTGATAGTGTTTTGGATTGATAGATAACACTTCATTCTAAAGCATTTCTCAAAATCCCACACATATAGTTTTACCAAAGAAATGTAAACCTCCCCCCACCAGGAATAGAGAAAAATTTGGGAAAGAGGGGGCACAAAAAATTCTCTTATGAGCTTGGAAAGGGGGGGGGCATAATTCAGACCAATTTCTGTTGGTCAAAACATTATAGAAAGGATCACAGACTCTTGAATTCCCCCACAGTCCAAGAAAAGCCCTATTTTTTTTATTGACTCATCTGTCTAGCACTCCATTTGTTTGGTTGAAAGGTTGAGTCACAGCCCTGCTGGGAATAGACTCTGTCCCAGAAAACCATGCTATAACAAACGTTATGGCCAGTTCCCTAAATCAAAGGCTAGGAAAACCTTGACTTGCTCTAAAGCTGTATTTCCTCAGTGCTCACAATCTGAACCTGGCTCCAAGCATCCATTTTATGGTGAGTTATTGTCATAAAATCCTCCACAGAAGCAAGAAGCCCTTGAAACACTTCAAAAGTTCATGTTCCAAAAGGATAAGACACCGAGATCACAATTCACAGCTAAAAACTTCACTGCAACCAGGATAACTTGCTCACTCCCACCTACAAGACTTCATATGGTGTCTTTGTATGCCACTCCTTAATCTTTGTATAGATAAGAGCAGTCTGTATTGTTCTGTAGTGCTTTTACATGACATCACATTTATATGCTTTATCCCTTTTAAGAGCTGAGACACTATTTTGCAGGCTACACAAGAACATAACTGCAAAACAAATGTTTCCATTCCTTCCCGACTCATTCTTTGAGAACACAAGTATCCTGTAAGTCTCTTGGAAAATATTTTAGGCAGCAGCACAGGACTTCTCACATGCAAACCAGGATGTAAGCAATTCTTCTAGCCACTACTCCACTTTTTAATGTCTGTTGCTTTTATACTTTGTGACCAACATCAACAGTAGACACTCTGCTGCTTCATGGCCACCATCAAAAATGGTATAAATAATGGGTACTGCTCATTGAGCTGCTTTTGCTGGCACTGGATAGGATATCAACATCCATACCATGTCTGATACCTGAAATTCCATCTCCACTAACTCCATAAGCCATATAACCTACTGTTACTTCCAATATTCCCCTGACAACTGTAACCAATCCAGTAATTTTTGTTGCCCAATGTACCATCAGCAATGGAGCTATCATGACACTTCTCTCAGGACTGTAGATTTTATCATGGCTCTACTGATAGCAACAATAAATTTCTTTATAACTTTGGTAAATATTTTATTGTAATCCTATTATGCCAAAAGCAAGGTGTGTTCGTCTCCACCGTAGAAGACTGACAAATGGCTGCAATAAAAACATATTTGCTCTTGCAGTTAAGATACATCCCTTACCTTCACATTCAAGGCATTGTTACAGTTCACAACCATTTTCCAATCAAGTCTAGAGACCAGATCTCCCCTCCACTTCTGTTGCTACTTCCCCCACCCATCATGAAATCATATGAACCCTGGCCTTTGTAAAAACTTCTTGGGTTGGTGCTTTGGCAACACGTGGCATTCTGCAATCCCTCTCCACGTGACACTAGACAGTTTCATAAGTACATCTCAGAATCTAACACTCCCTTGCTTAGAAGCCTCCGGTATTTCCTGTCTTACTCAACTCACCAACCCTATGTGATGAGTTCCAGAGAATTCTCTGCCTTTGCTGCACACACACTTGATGTCACCAACTTGTCTTCAGTCACTTGACCCTTTGCTGTTTTCTAGGTAGACATAAAATACCTCCACTCAATTTAAGCCTGCTGCACGTTGGAATCCCACAGTGAGAAAGAGATACACAAATGTGTCTTTTCTTTCTTTGATAGCTTTCCATATCCATAAATACTCCTTTTTCTTTCCTCCTTGCCATGCATCCCAGTTCATTCTGTGGTGGAAAGGAAAAAAAGAAAGAAAAGCATACAGAAAAAAAGTTCCCAAGACTGGCACCAATAGCATCTCTAGTGGAGTGGTCTGGCCCAGGCAGACATCTGAAATGTTCTTTCCTTTCTTGGCGCTTCGATGGATTCTTCAAAGGCCATGACTACCCCATCCTAGATATGTCACCATTGCAAAAATAAGTGTTCATCCTCCATCTGAGTGCTAAGGAGACCTTTTTGATCTCCTTTGCAATTGATAGGACTCCATATAGGTTCCTTATATTGGGATATACTAATTTCCTCAGACATTCCTATACCCCTCTCTTGACAGGCCATGATCTAGGAGGCCATTGTAGGTCTGAGGTAGCTCTCTCTCTCTCCCTCTTATTCTTAATGAAAGCTGAAGGTCCCCGTGGTTGTTAATGCTTTCTTTTCATTACCTACTCAGGAAGTCTAGCATATCATTTGGTAGTGTAAGGGTACTTGAAACTCCTCACCTCGGCCTCAGCTGAAGGTACACTGTTTGCTTTTCATTCTTATCACAATACACACATTCTGTTAGTTTCAGTCTTTAAAATATCTTGCACATAGGCTTAGTTTATCAATCTTCATTAGCACCACTTTGATCAATGAAGAAAGTAGGCCATATTCAAAATTAATAGGTAATAGTCGAAAATAAGCGGTCCAGCATATATATTTATTCACATGGCAAGTATAAGTTAATGAAGTTGCAGAAAAGAATGTTGGTTTGGTCCATTTGGCATAGAATGCTAATTTATGAGTCCACAAAGGAGAGCATAAGCGCATAGATTTTATAAACACTTCAGAGTTCTTGTTTTCAGGGTTTATTATAGATCCCAGTAGAGCATAGAGTTGACATCAGCATCTAAATAAAAGTGAAAAATGAGCTGGAAAGATACTTAACCCACGATTTTCATAGACCCTGATGTATTAGTTAGCTTTCCATCCCTGACAAAGTATCTAAGATAATCAATTTATAAGGAGGAAATGTTTATTTTGACTCATAGATTCAGAAAATTTCTGTGTCAGTTGGCACTGTTGCTCTTGGGTGTTACAGCACCCTGGCAGTAGAATTGAGCTATTTTTCTTACTTTATAGATGATACCTAGATCCAAATATCATCTTTAAAAGTACTTCTCGAATGGCCTAGACATTTCTCTGTATGTCCCACTTTTTAAGGTTCCTCCCAACAGGGCCATGGGCACGGATCTAGGCCTTTAACTAATAGGCTGTTAGGAGACACCATACCATACCTTCACACCCTGGCTGTCTTGTTGCGGTGTCATTTGTAATAATGCGCAGGCTCTCGACATTCATCTGGAGAGAAAAGCTATGTTCCCAGATACTCAGTTCTGGAGGAGTCATGTCACCAAGTAAGTCACATCTCCAAAACACCAGGTTGCTAGGGCCATAATTAATGCTAGATTAGAGTTATGCAGAGAGTATCCATGGTAACTTACAACGCCATATAGCAGAGCAAATCCAACTAGACGTTCTTCTTGAACTAGCCAGTTGAAAGCTGCTCTTTCTTTGATTCTGAGGAAATATCTTTCTGACATGAGACCATCAATAAGAGCAAAATGAAGAAGGAAGAGGGGAGGAGGAGGAGGAAGAGGAAGAGGAGGCAAGAATAAGAAAGGAAAAGCATGACAGTACTCTCATTGTAAATATCCAATGTTTTCTTTTTATAATCAATCTATATTGCAATTATGGAAAAAGATCAGAATTGCACATGCAATAAAAATCCTAACAAGGCCAGACACCATGCTAGATACCAAGCTGTTATCTCAGCATTAGGGAGGCGAGGTAAAAGGAAACTTAAGTTTCAAGCCACTCTGGGCTACATAAAGTAGTAAGTTTGAGGCCAGATTGGCCTATATAAATATTGCCTTTAAAAATGTATCCTAGCTGGGCAATGATGACGCATGCCTTTAATCCCAGCACTCTAAGCTAGGTGGATCTCTGTGAGTTCAAGATCAGCCTGGTCTACAGAGCTGAAAAAAAAAAAAACAGGAAAACAAACAAACAAACATATCCTAACAAAGAGAAATTAGATTTTAGATTATGTTTTCTCATGGTTTAGAATCTTTCACAGAGGCTATCTATTAAGGGTGATAAAATGTGAAATAAACAATAATATCAAGCACTTAAACCAACTGGTAGAATTTAACTTTTTAGCTCAATATTATTTTACTCTGGGTGCAACGGCTTCCTTACCAACTATGATGGCTGCTCTGAATTGTCAACTTAATTGCCTCTGGAATCTATTAAAGCCTAACCTGCTCAGCTCTCCTGGGAAGATCTTCTTCATCAGAGTATTTGAAGCAAGAAGACCTTCTCTAAAGGTGAGTGGCACCTTCTGATGGCAGCCCAGACAAAAGAAGAGAGAAGGAAACTTTCATTCTCCCTGACCAGTTCATCCATCCTGTTGCTGATGCATTCCTTTCTTGGAATTAGAACCAACTTCTTTGGGATTTCCACCTTAGATTGAAGACCTGGCTGCTCTCCAGGAATCCTTAGGCTTTTAGACGAAAACTACTGAGCCATTCAGCCCCATGAACTAAGCAACTACCAGATTATTGGTCTCTCCAGTGTGAGGCAGCAGCCATTGGTTGTCAGATTACCTAGACCATACCCTGTAATAAACTCTGTCTGTGTGTGTGTGTGTGTGTGTGTGTGTGTGTGTGTGTGTGAGAGAGAGAGAGAGAGAGAGAGAGAGAGAGAGAGAGAGAGAGAGAGAGAGAGAGGGAGAGAGAGAGAATTCTGTTTCTGTTCCCATCACCAGCTGTGGTCATATGATCAGGTCTCCTCAGATGTATGGTAAGGAAAGTATTGTCCACTAAGAAACTGAGTAAATCAAAATGTGATGCTTCCATACAAGATTTTGGGAAATACACATATTTTACAGGATGAAGGAATTTCTAAAACCTGCCTTCAAGTAAGTGAGGCTTAAGTCATTTTTCCAATTCATAACTGCTTATGAAGATGCCTTTCATAGAATGACCCAAAGCAGTCACTATGGCCTTACATCCGAATTCCTGTACTCGTTCTAGAGCTCAGCCGTGACATGTCTATAGGTGCCTATATATAGACCACAGACACTCCAAGATCCCATTTACCTGATTGGCTCAGTCTCACACCTCAGCAAAATGACCCTGTCAATGAGAATGTGCTTAGTATTCCCTGCTTCCAGTAACAGAAATGACAAATAGATTTGTGTGGTTATTTTTAAATGAAACACTAATACTTCCCCTCATGACAAAATAAAAGACATTTGTTTTTCTGAGTCTGATACCTTTTTAGAATATGAGAAAGAACAAAGGAAAAGCAATGCTTCAGACTAATTTAATTAATAACTTTTAGCTATCTAGGAGCAGCAAGCTTGAGACCAAGCCCATCACCTGCCATGTTCTAAAACACATTGCAAGTTATTGTGCCTCTGAATCAAGACCTGGCTCCTAAGTATGTCCTGACTGGGGTCTGCAGTGCTCTAAAGAGACCAGCCCCAGATGCACTGATTAGGAGGGAGTTCTAGAGGACAGATAAACCTTGCCATGTTGCAAATAAGCATCATCACACACAGTGAGCGGGGGGGGGGGGGGGGGGGGGGGGGCAGAGTATGCAACAATTACTGCAAACCCCAATGAGCTGTCAAACAGTAAGCCCACAGGGGTGACTTCACCTGTTTGCCTTGCTTGATCTAAAACCAGGGGAGAGCCACGAATTCAAATCAGCATTTAAAGCTTCTCAATTGATTACTACATAAAAAGACAGAGAGCAATTGTATAATCACCTCACACACAGGTAACTAAATATATTGCCCTTACCAGATTCACTGGTGTAAAACACACAGCCTTTTCTCCCCAAACTAATGTTGAAAGCAGCTTTATATCATTTTCTTGCAAATGTAATACCTAGCAGACAAATGGCAGTCCTACAAGTCAGCTCTTTGGGTCAGATAATAACATATATACAATGAAATTTGCTTGTGGTAAACTAACCACCACAAGTAAAGCAGAATTAAAAGCCTGGGTTGTGTTTCTGTCCTTTACATATATATTAAAAATGTTTTTGAAGGTCAATAACTGAATTTTAAAAAGAGGCTTTCCCCCCAAATTGCTTGGCTTCTTTTGTTGTATTAAAATATGTAAAGTAAATACACAAGGTGGCATAAGTTGGGACAGTGACTTACGAAATATATTTGAATTCACAAGGTATTAATTAACACCTGAAGCTATACAAATTGCCATATAGCATAGCAATTAAAAACAAAAATAACTCTCTCACATAAAAATCAGTAAGAACATCCTGGATGCCAATAATACATTCCTAAAAATTCTTCATGAAAACCTGGGTCACTGTAAAGCTGGCATTATGATTTAAACTCTGGATTTGTATACTTTATTAGAAAAAATATAAACACAATTTTTAAAATCTAGAATAGCAATGTAGAGTACCCTTCTCTTTTGCTGGGTAAATTAGAAGGATGAAAAGAAGATTCTAACCCCAATGACATTTCCAAATGCTCACACCTTCTCATAGGACTGACTGTCCACAGGAAAATCAGCTTGCTCAGAACCTCATGAGATTTCAGGGTTCTGTTTTTTTTCAGGCTCTCCATCTGTTTAGTAAGCACAGCCTCTCAAACCTCAGTTCCACCTTGACTATAGTATCCATGTCTAACAGAATGGCTAAATGGGGAACTTTGTCCTTCTATTTTAAATGAATAGCAATCTATTTGATTTTTAAGATATATGGCCACTTGCTAAGAACTCTGGGTATATTTGCATAAAAGTCATAAAAGCTGAAACTTTTAATGATCTGGTATTTCCACAGCAGACTGAGACTTCAGAGACTGTCTTTTCATGTTCCTTGAAAGTTATCTAAGGTGGATTCAACTTGATTTTTATAGATATTGGGTGCACAGTCAACAGACTTTCCCATAAACAGAGTATATTGTGTTACTAGGCAATAGGGTTGTAGTAGAACTGGGAGGTCAATATTAGACTGCAGAGATAGTGAGAACTGGAAGTGGAAGAGAGGCTTGTTGCTCCAATATGAGCTAAGAGCAATGGTATCAGCATGACTTGGAAATGGATTGTAAGTGCAAAATCTTGTACTATATTCTAGATCTACTGAGCACAGTGGCTTCTCCCTTGAATCCCAGCCCTTGAAAGGCAGAGGCAAAAATGATTGATCTAATAAACCATGCAATGAGTAGCTAAGTACTAGCCCCACAAGGTCAGCACTGACACTCATGAATTAACCTAAGATTCTTGATTCCACTCATGTTATAGCTAAAGAAGTGAAGAATCCAAAACACTAAACTGTCTTAAACATCTGATTGAACTAGGACAGCATCCAAACATGGGTGCTTAGCACTACACTAAAACAAGTAAATAATAATGAACCCCTCTCATCATCTTATGCATCTATTGTGTCAGCCTCTGTAAAAATAGTTCAGTTTTCAAGTGATCATTGGATACCATTTCTGGTGGTTTGAAAGAAAATGGCCCACAAAGAGAGTAGCACTAATGGGAGGTGTGGCCTTGTTGGAGGAAATGTGGCACTGTGGAGGTGGGCTTTGAGGTCTCACATATGGTCAAGATTCTTCCCAGTGTCTCAGATCATTTCCTATTGCCTGCAAGATATAGAACTTTCAGCTACTTCTCCACCATCATGTCTGTCTGCATGCCGTCATGTCCCACCATGATGATAATGGACTGAACCTCTGAACTGTAAGCGAGTCACCCCAATTAAATGTTTTCCTTTGTAAGAATCCCTGTGGTCATGGTATCTCTTCACAGCAATAGAAGCCTTGACGAAGACACCATCCTTGTGGCATAATGAAAAACCTTTGAAAGTTTTAAATTTTCAATTAGAAACATTCTAGCTCCTAAAGCTGTAATCAGTTTCCAAGAATTAAAAAAGAATGTATTAATGAAGTGTGCATGAGTATATAAAGTAGTATCATTCTTTGTGGTGATATATTGTATATCAAATAAAGCTTGCCTGAGAATCAGAGGACGGAGCCAGCCACTAGATTAAACATAGAGGCCAGGCATTGGTGGCACATACCTTTAATCCTAGCACTCAGGAGGCAGAGATTCATCTGGATCTCTGTGAGTTCAAAGCCACCCTGGACTACATGAGTCTAGGAGAGAAACAGAGCCAGGCAGTGGTGGCACATACCTTTAATCCCAGAACTTGGGAGTCACACACCTTTAATCCCAGCACTTGAGAGCTCATGCCTTTGCTACCAGTATTTGGGACGCACACACGCCATTAATCCCAGCACTATCAAGGAAGTGAAATGGCTGGGCGGAGAAAGGCATACAAGGCGTGAGGAGACAGAAACTAGAGAGCTTTTCTGCTGAGGCTTTCAGTCAGAGGATTCGTGGAGATAGGATCTCACCTTCCATTTGGCCTGAGAATTCGGTAGTGGTAAGAAGTTTCTCTAGTGGCGTGTTCCTTTGTTTCTCTGATCTTTTAGCATTTACCCCATTATCTGGCTCCAGGATTTTTATAAGACCATTTAGGATTTTGTGCAACAGTTGTTAATAGAAAAAAATATTCAAAAGAATCAGAGCCCTGTTTACCATGCTCCATGGTCTGCTCATCACATCTGACACAAAACAGAAAAGCCAGCTTTCAGGACTCTTCACTGATAATTATGGTTATGGATTATGACCATTAACACTGAAGGCTAGTGTCACAGACTTCTACCAAAGAGATTTGTTTTATGTTTGTCATGGTTTTTTCTTAAACCAAGACATTAATTTCTGACTGTGAAAATATCGAAGTACTTTGTTATTTCTTCATATCAAAAGTATTTTTAATAAATGTATGAAAACTGCAAGCTCACCAAAAAGATGAATTCCAAATGCAAAGAAAGAGCTTGGAGCTAAATTTGTCCATATTTGTGGAATAATACACAATTAAAGTTCTCCCCTAAGGAGAAATTAGATCCAGCTTGGAAACTATTACAGGAAATTGCTGCTGTAGCTTCCCCAATTACATACAAAGTATCAATCATTTAGCAAGCCCAAGACATTGCCAAATTTACACTAATATATTCTATGACATAAACACTGTTTTAGATAAGTTTAGACACTTTTATGCTTGAATCTCTTATCCTTGTCCACAAAGTGAGTATTTTACTTCCCCAAATTATAGTAAATATATCCATTCTGTCCTGTCTTCATTAACCTTTAGTTGGGTATGATTGCATTTTTTTCTACAACCCTAAGGGACAAAACCAAAAAATAAGAAAACAGGCAGATGGGACATAATCTGAGAGAGCCTTTTCTACTGATTTCACTTTTCCTAAACAGTTCAGGAAACTGTGATACTACATACAGTCATTATGAACCATACTGTGTTATAATCAAAAGAAGGAAATTCAATTGCAACTATTATAAATTAGTAAGTTAGATGTAAATATTTTATTTCTATATGCTTCAAAAGATTGTGTTAGCATTAATTCATCAGAAAACTCTGTGAACTCAAATTCTTTATTCCCTAATCCCTTTGTTAACCTTTATTAAAAAGAAAGATATGAGACAAAGAATAAAATGTCTTAATTTTGCAAAAATTTATTATATTATTCTAATATCTTACCACTAGATTATATAAATCTATTTATTAATTTAGCTTTTAAGCCCAAGCATATGATGTTTTCTGATCTTCTAAATGTCATTCTACATCTCTAGAAGGACCTAGAACCACTTACTTTGATATAGTAGAGAATGCTGTGATGTTCTGAGATGAAGTTGTGTATCTTCCCACACAGTCTCAATTGACTGGCTTCCAATGCTGATGAGCATAGGGACCTTCATAAAATTTTCAGCTCACAAGCTCTTTTATTTGAGATGTTTTATCTACTCAATGCCCCAAATCTTATTTTGCAAACGCTGTGGTAAGATTTTAAAAGTGAGGAAAACACATTCTTTATACTAATTAGAATGGAACACACTAGGCCCTTGACAATCATTTCAGACAGTTCCTGGAACTTTTCACAACCCTCGGATTTTTATGTATTACCATAGAGACTCCCAAACCTGTACAGAAAGCAGCCTATTTGAGGAGGGTGTGGGATGCTGGGGAGCCAGTGAATCTCAGTCACTATGCTGTATTTGTCCAATCACCACCACACTAGCTCCTAAGATCTCACAAAGCAAATGCATGCCTCAGAAAAAATGCACACTATTTTCTGATATGTATTTTCAGTTTCCTTATGAAGAGGAAAACAAAATGTTGCCATGTACATGTCAAAATAGCAGATTATACAGGATGTTCTAGAGGGGAAAAAAACAAGAAGTTCAGTGAACTATTACTCTCTCTAAAGTCATTGATGGGTGATGAAAGGGGATGACAGGAAATCTGCAGACAGCATTCAGTACAATGCTGTTCTGCACCAAAATGACAAAGCCACACGTGTAGAGACTTTAAAAATTCTATTAAAAGACAAAACAGCTGAGTTCATTTCAGCTTAAGGGAAAAAAAAATACAATGTCCACAGAAGAGAAGAATATATTTCTGGAGAAGAATAATTGAATATTTTCAGTTAAGTTGAGATTAATTTGATATTTAAGAACATACTTATAGCAACATAAATCCTGCTATTCATATAAAGGTTTTGTTATGAGGACACATTTTTAAAAACACTGTAATAAACTAGTGGTTTTTTTTAAAAAGATCTGGTCTGATAATGGACTACAAAATGAACCGAGTTTCCAATTGAAAGAAAAGAAGTTGAAGGCAATTTTTTTTCATCTGTCAGAAGGTATACAAAACAATATAATATTTCTAACATAGAAACCAGGGAACTACAGAGATCCTAACTAGTGATTCCACACTTTGATCTCTTTAGGGCCATTGGCTGGTTATTGAAGAAGCGGCTGAGCTATTAAGAGGTTGAATAATGCATGGGATGGTATCATGAAACTCAAAATGGAGTTTTGGTGAACCAACCATTCTATACATTAAAAATGTAAAGGGCTAGACCTAGGAGGGAAAGGCAAATTGGAAAAAAATATACCCTGGGATACTAAAATTTATGTATGTTCAAGTCTATCATGCATGATATATTATTTGTATATGACTTTCACATATTCTTCATGAACTGTAATCATTATTAAATGATTTCCAACAACTGATGCATTGTAATCTATGTAAATAGTGACCACATTGCACTTCAGGTACTAATGACTAGAAAATAGTGTAAACATTCAAATACATTTTTTCTAATATTTGCAGATTTTAGTTATTTAAATCCTTAGATATAGAAATGTATATGGAGACCAAAGGTATAAGCAGATCATCTTCAGAAATACATAAAACCTGCATATAACCAATCAGTAATTTTTAAAGTGTATACATATGATGTGTATACATATAAGAAGAAAAGAGAGAGAGAGAAAAGTCATACATAGGCCTCAGCATGTGAATGGAGATCAGAAACTGGGTGTCTGTCCTTGAGTTCCAACTTGTTTTTGAGTCAGGGTCTCAGGCCAAGCTATCTAACCAAGAGTTTCAGGGGATCCTCCTTTCTCCATCCCCAATCTCACTGTGTACTACATTTGTGTACTACATTATAAAGTTCTTGGGATCTGAACTCTGATCCTCACGTTTACACAGAAAACAATTTATACACTGAGCTGTTTCCGCAGCACAAATGAGAAGTTTTTTCATATTCTAGTATCAGTGTAAGCCATTCCATTAGAAAAGTCAATAATAGTTAATGTGTATTTTAAGAAATACTAAAATTACTTTTGGTAAAATGTAATACCCACTTATGAGAACTGTAAACATTAAAAATATGTAAGAAATCTTTGTATTATATAATCACTTAAAATCATATTAATATGAAATATTTACTTACTTTATTAACAATAAAGAAGTTATATACTATCACTTAATTTTGCTTCATATTAGAATTGCTAGTCATACTGTATGGTAAGAAAAATAAATATAATTACAAAACTATCATTATTTGTAGAAAATTTGAATGCATACAGATAAATTCCAAAAATTCATCAGTGCATCTAGCAAATCAATTATATTTTCCATATTTTAGTATTTTCAAGAAAACTTTTTTTAGTTAAAAAAATCATCATGAGTGAGGTAACCGAGACCCAGAAAGACAAACATGGTGTGTACCCACTTATAAGTGGCTATTAGCTATAAGTGAAAATAACCATGGTACAATCCACAGACCCAGAGAAGCTAAATTACTAGGAGGACTGGGGTCAGGGATGGAGGAGAATGCATGAATCTCCCTGGGAAGGAGAAATAGAATCGATATAATGGGAGGACTGTGGGCAGGTGGGGACTGGAACAGAAGGGATCAGGTAGGCGGAGGATGGAGGGAGAGAGTCCTGGGGGAGACAATTAGAACTGAGGGGCATCTCGGGGATGAACTACAAACCTAGTACAATGGAGACTCCCAGGAGTCTACGAGGGTAACCCTAGTAATGGGAGATACAGAGCCTGAACCACCTATCTCCTGTGACCAGACAAGACTTCCAGTGGAGGGAGCGAACACCAACCCAGCCACAAAACTTTTGACCTAAGCCTACAACATGAGCTGTGGTTTTAAGATGGCCAGACAGTGGCTGGTTCAGCTGAAGACATATGCCACTAGAGGGAGCCCACCCTGACACTGCCTGAAGGGCCGGGAACCAGAGGCTGGATAGCCCAGAGACCTAGGATAGAACCAAACATGACTGGCAAAAGTATTAAATAGATGGATGGATGGATGGATGGATGGATGGATGGATGGATGGATGGATGGATGGATGGATAGATAGATAGATAGATAGATAGATAGATAGATAGATAGATAGATAGATAGATGAATAAACAAACAAACAAATAAATAGTTTCAAGGAAAGGATGACTAATGATACTCTGCTATACTCATAGACCCGAGTCTAGCATAATCATTATCAGAGAGTGTGGTGGGTAGCCATTCCAGGTTTGATCTGGAAGTTCCAACCCCCATTGAGGCTTCGGTAACTGTCACGCCTACAAGGCAGGGCCAAGAGAGGGCCCTGAAGACCCGATATCCAGATGTGCCACCCTCTCTTGGTTCCTGGACCCTGGATGCTAGAGGTAGACCGAGCAGAGTTCTCCAGAGAACACCGCTGGACTGCGCTACGTCTTCCCCAGACCCTGCAACCTACCTATCCCTTCATTTGTAAGTTACGCCACTAAATAAACCTCCCTTTTAACTACGTGGAGTGGCCTTAATAATTTCACCAATAAGAGAGGCTTCATCCAGCAACTGATGGTTGAAACAGCTGCAGAGATGTACTGACAAACATTAGGCAGAGTTCAAAGAATCCTGTGAAAGAGAGGGAGGAAGGATTGTAGAAGCCAGAGAGGTCAAGGACACCACAAGAAAACCTGAGAATCAACTAACCTGGGCTCATAGGGGCTCACAGAGACTGAACCAACAACCAGGGAGCATGCACGAATGTGACCTAAGCCCTCTTCATATATGTAGCTGGTCTTTCTGTGGGACTCCAAACAGTGGGTTTGTGAGCTGTCTCTGACTCTTTTGCTGGCTTTTGAGACCCTTTTCCTTCTACTGGGTTGCCTTGTCCAGCCTTACTATGAGGGGAGGTGCCTAGTTTTACTGCAACGTGATACACAGTGTTTGGTTGATATTCATGGGAGGCTTGCCTTCTTCTGAAGAGAAGCAGGAGTAGATGGAGGGGGAGGGGGGACACAAATACGAGGGTAGAAGGGAGGGGAAACAGCTATTGGGATGTTATTACACTATGGGAGAAGAATAAATTAAAACTTTTAAAAATTTTAAAAAAGAAACAATTTTCAAAAATTTAGACACATTTTCAATGGCATCAAAAAATATTAATACCTGGGTAGTAGGTATGATACCTGGTGTGTAAGACTTCTTTACAAAAGAGGCTGAAATTGTTACTGAGAGACTAAAGAAAGCCACACCTTGTTTACAGATTAGAAAAATGACTATTTGAACTGGAAGTTCAAACTTATATATCAGCCCATTTCTTTTGTATATTATGGTCTTGACACTATGATTTTAAATTTTAAATATAAGTGTCAGGAAAGTTAAGACACCCTTTTGGTAAAAAGAACAATAAGAAGGATTTGACATATTGAATATCACAATTTAGCATGTGTCGATTAATTATAACAAGATAAGCTTTGTCAGCCATGAATATCTGTACCATTGGTCCAGAACAGGGAGCCAAAGGCCACAGTTAAACTGCTTACAGTTGATGTACACTAAAGAGGCTCTTCAAACAGTTTACTAGACAGGAGCAAGACTGGGTAGCTGTGTAGCCGTATTTCAAAAAACAGTGACTCTCCACTACATACTTGACATAAAAACCAATTAGAGTTCCACTGTAAATATAAAATCAAAGGCTAAAACAAAAAAATTAAATATAAAAAATACAGCATATTTTGATCTCAGGTAGAAAAAGTCACAAGAAGCTATAAAATCATGAAAAGTTATTAAAAACTTGAACATCTTTTCATCAAAAGACATATTAAGTGGAAAGAAAAAGCAGGTCATGTATTAGCTGCATCAAGTTAAGTAACATAGGCTTCTTGTCTGGAAAAGATACAGGATTCATAAATCAGTAGAACAAAGCTATTCAAGAGAAAGTGGGTGAAATATATTAATAGGTATTTCAGGAAACCAAATGGCTAATAAGCTCATAACATGCTGCTCAGCTTAAACACAAATATGGAAGTACAAATGAAAAGTTTGTCAGGGCAATTCTGCAGATTTAGTAGAGTGGTTAAAATTAAAACCCCAACTACAATGCACTACATGTGTCTAAGCATGTGGATCAAGGATCATCAAATGTATGCAGGCATCATCCATAGTAATGGAAACAGTGCCTCCTAGCTACCTCTACATGTCCTCTTCTAACACGGTAACATGCTTCATCAAAAACAGCCAAGATGTCTGTTAGTGGAGTCAGTTAGGACAGAGTCATGCAGAAGATAATGTTTTATGAAATGGATGGCCTGTAACCTCATAACCTCTGCTGTATAATGTAAACTAATTCAGTCCCTGTCCACCTCCCTTGTCACACTCCTTTAATTAGATGGAAGTCACAGGGTCTGCTTTCACTCCAGGGAAGACAGTTATACAAAGGCATGGCTTCCAGAAAGTGGAATTTATTGGAGGTCACTAAACAGTCTGTCCACCAAACTATTTTGGGAAGCCCATTAGTAATGTTCACTAAAGCTGAACCTATACCCTATGACCCAGCAATTCTTCTCACAAGCCTATAACAAACAGAAATGCTAAAGAAACACAGAAATGACACAACCTAGAATATTTATATCTCAAAATAGCAAACAATCTAAAGGTCCATCTATAAAACATACAGATAAATAAATGAGTGCATTTACATAATCCTAGTACGGCAATGGAAATAAACAGTTAAATCTCACAAATGTTTCAGATTGTGGTAAGACAGGCAGAAAAGAATACTTTTTGAAGTTTTTTTTAAATAAAAGTAATAGCATTCAGGGAGGAACAGTTACAAGATGTCTTAGGGTTTCTGTTGCTGTGAAGAGACACCATGACCATAGCAACTCTTATAAAGGAAAACATTTAATTGTGGTAACTTGCTTATAGTTCAGAAGTTCAGTCCATTATCATCATGGTGAAACACGGCAGCATGCAGGCAAACATGGTGCTGGAGAAGTAGCTGAGTCTTATATCTTGCATTCAATATGAAGTGGTCTGAATGTCACACTGAGTGAAGCTTGAGCAAAAGGGGCCTCAAAGCCCACCCCTGCAGTGACACACTTCCTCCAACAAAGCCACGCCCACTTCAACAAGGCCACACCTCCTAATAGTGCTACTTCCTTTAGGCACTATTTTCTGTCAAACCACCACACACACACACACACACACACACACACACACACACACACACACACACACAAAAAAAAAAAGAGAGGTACTAGGAAGGTCAAGGAAACACCAGCTATAGAGGAGGAGCTAGTGATTGAGAGCAGATCTGATACCCCAGATGCATTACCTATGTGTTCTATTTTGCTCAGGGTAATATTTGCTCAGGGTGCAAATGTTTTCTTTGTTACAAAGCATTAAGTTTTGTTAGTATCTAGCCTCTGTGTCATGTTTAAGCAGATAGAAGATAGATGACATCTAGATAGATGACAGACAGACAGATAGATGAGAGATGGATTAGAGATAGATGATGATGATGATGATGAAGATAGCTAGATAAATGAGAGACAGATAGACAGCCAGATGATAGATAGATGATAGAGATAGATAGATAAGAGGTTGACAATTAGATCATAGAGACAAATGATAGATTATAGAAATAGATATATAGATATATAGGTGCTAGACAGAGAGATATATTAGTAGATAGATAGATAGATAGATAGATAGATAGATAGATAGATAGATAGATAGATAGATGATATAGATAGGTGACATATAGGTAGGTGATAGGAAGATAGATGCTAGATAGGGATGTACACTTAAAAAGCTTACAAAGACCATATTGTAGTGAAAGCACTTTCTTTTATTTCCTAGTGCTAGATTTTAATATTATCAGAGGGAAATTAGTCTCTTTGTACCATAGCATTCATGGACAGGTATGTCAATGGACACAGGAAGCATTGTACTGTGTACACAAACCCAAAAGAGAAATACAATAGTAGCTCTTGCTGACCTCCCATAATCTAAAGTACCTGTCTGTTCCTACACTCAATATTCATCCTTGAATTACTCAGCTCTCTGCTAGTCAAACGCTCCCCACTCCCCATAAACATGTTTATTCCAGAATAAAAAAAGGGTAAAGAGCCTCTCCCACCTCAGTTCCCAACATAACAGCTTCAGACCAGGAAAGAGTCTCTCAAGGACTATGAGACAGGCACTACCTCCCAATTCCCAGACATGGGAATTTTAGAGCAATGCTTTCAAGAGTGTAATAGCACATGCCTGTAATCCCAGTGCTTGGGAGGCTGAGGCCAAGAGGTTCAGGAGTTCAAAGTTATTGTCTGCTACATAGGAAATTCAAAGTATAACCAGGATATATAAAATTCTATCTCAAAAAAAAAATTTAAAGCACTACTTGTTAACATTTTCACTAGCACATCGGTCACTGGACCTAGGATAATGTTTTATTGCAATAAGCACTACCAAGTAAGTGAATGATTGAGCTAAAATCTGTGCTCTAGCTGGATCCACAATTTCCTGGGTTTGCTACTTTGAGCCAGTTTCAACTTCTTTGCATTTTATTCTCATTTGTAAAATGAGGCCAATATCTGTTCTACAAATTTTACCAAGCTGTTGAAAGGTTTATTCAAGTTTTATGTGACAGTTTTAAATTTTATAAATAGATATATAGATGTATATGTGTGTGTGTGTCATATGATATGTGACAGAAGGATTAACAAAGCAATACCCCTCTAACAAAAAAAATGATTTAAGAATAAATGAGATCTACCTCATTCCATACTGTACGTTATAATTAAACACTGTTCTAAAATGGTTTAGACATTCTCCTGCCTCCTATAGGAAGGACATATAAAATGAAAATGTCTTGCAATGCTGCAGAAGAAAAACTTTTCAGGATTGTCTTGTTAACTTTCTTTCACTTCAACAAAAACTCTTTGCATCTTCAGTACAAGGGTATTACCACCATGTACATGCACAAGAAGTCTCGCCAGGAATGACTAAGTTCTCTGCTTATATGTCAGTTTGAAATCAGGGTATGAGACACAGGTGAGTTCTCTCAAGAAGGTTTGAAAAAAGTATACTTTTAAACTTGCTGTCGTTGTTGGTGAAATTTAATATTTTTTTTTATTTAAGGACAGGGTCCCAGTTTCACTTCTTTCTGCAAGAGCAATCTCAGCTCCTTAGAGACGGTCCATACTCCTTGCTCAGTGAATCCATCCATCATATGGTAAAATATGGGACATCAGATTCTCTTGATTTGAGTCTTGACTTCCATTTCAGTGGCTTCCAAAGAAAACTTTTCGGATATAAATGGCCCAAGTGGTTATGTCATATCACTATATAAAACTACCTAAAATCAAGTAAGCCATATGACATAATTTAGCCTGAGAGTAACATCCATCTTATTTGCCATTCAGGAATGTATGTGAGGCAAGAACATGGGGTGGAGGGAATCCTGAGGACCATGTTAGAAAACTGCCTGGCCAGGGCCTTGTCACTGGTGATGAGGTCATACTTAACAGAGAGAGGATTCTAGACTAAGTGCTTGCCAAGATACTTATGAACCTAGCTTTTAAAAAAATCAAACTTTTAATATGAATTTGGTTTCTTATACTTTTGGTTGCTCTACCACAGAGATTTTTGGAACTGTAGGGTTACAATCTATTAATGAGTTATTAAAGTAATTTAATGGATTGCAACCAATTTCTTTTTAACTAAAATAATTAAAAGAAATATCATGAAGCAATTGAGTGAGTATGACCATTTCATTGGAAATTCTGAAATCAATAAAATCTTAATTGGAGAGAAACCTTCCCACTGGTGATGTTTTCAGTTTTGTGTACATGCTGTACCCAAGGGGAATATATGCAGTGGCTAAAACCTAGGGAAGCCACTACCCTAGATTATAGGAAGTATGTCATTACCAAACTCCTTAGTCTAATCAATAAATATGATCCTTAGTATTAAGTTTAACATTCCTCTATACTGTATTAGAAAAAAAACACTAAAGATTTTTAAATTATGTGGATTTGCAACATTAAATTATCCAACATAGTAACCCAAATTACTCTTTATTGTATAACTTTTGCACATTTCAACTCAATTTTCTCATGCATCATATGGATCAGTCTTCAAGGCTTGTCTTTACTGGGTCTCTTTTAATAGATGAAATAGTCATAAATTAATAAGAATTTTCATTACTTCAGTCAGTAGCAAGTTTCAGTACTCTTTCTAAACCATATGAAGGGCACTAAGTTTTACTAGTAGGTCTTTGGTAGAAGATGTTTTCCCACTAGGCTTAGCTGTCCATAGCAATCTAAGAAATTGCTTAACTTCTAGAACACAATATTCATGTTTATTCACCCAATAATTAGAGTGCATGTCCATGTGCCATCATGGGAGTCTCCATGGAAGATTTAAAGAGGAACAAAACTAGTCTGTGTGCTCAGGGCCTTTATATATTTCTGGAAATGGCTGTCAAGCTTTTTCTTGAAATGTCTGGTCCTTAATGTTCAATTTGTTAACTTCCCTCTCAAATTGTATGCCGTCAAATACGCTGCTGCTTTTTGCTTTACTCCACTATGGAGTAGACAAGCTAAGCAAATGGACAAGATATTTTCATTTACCAAATTCTCCCAATTTCCAACACCTACAGTCCTGCAGCCCAGAGTGGAACCTCTAAATTCATGGTAGTTTTTATACAAAAGTATTGGATAGAAGTCCTCTTTGAAAGGAATATTTTAGTAAAATAAGAATTATCTTAATTAGAATATGTTCATTTATTTGTGTTTGTAAAAAAAAAAAAGAAAACATTTCTTCACATCCTTAGGCAAAGGCTCTTGCTGTTCAATATGTGATTGTTCATTGGTTCAACATTCAATCCAAGATTAAAATATAAGAATAACATAAAGAGAGTAAATGGACCTCACTGGACAGTGGGTACAGTAACAACTGCTATTATAATCTAGATATAGCTAATTCTAATCTAGCCCACAGAATGAAGCAGAGCATCAAGTTAATATTTTGGTAGTTCATAAGCAAAAGAAAAATAAAAGCTGCTGGAAGAGTGGCTTCTCTGTGTAGCAGCTTGACTATGGTATTTTTACACATACCCACTGAATTTTAATCATTGAATGTAAACCGTTGCCAGAAAGATGAAAGTCAGAAAAGCAACATAGGTTGGTTAGATCTTAAAAGAAAACCTAGACGATCACAATATTCTCATAACAGATAGAGATCCAAAGAACAACATGGATACCTTTATATAGACTAAATACATGTACAACAGTTTGACTCCCTGAGCAAATCTTATGTTATGCAAAGAATGGTAATATAACAACACAGCACTTAATCTCACATTCTTCACCACCTCCAACTCTACCAATATGAAGGATCCTGTATTTGTTTTTAATTAATGGTGATTTAAATTGATAGGCCTGATATGATTGCTAGTATGGATAAGAATGAAGTTTTCAAGGCTATCCTAGTATTTTGTTTTGCTTTCTGAATGTAGAGGAGAATAATGCCAATGGAAATATAAATATTTTGAAAAGCTTTGGGAAGAAAATCTGGAGATGGCACAGGAAGCAGCCACAAACTCAAGTAGCAACAGGGACCCTGAAGTTGAAGTTGTGAAACTGTGAATACATGAGACTCCGGGGGCTTATACCACATTGGGAAGCAGGTGTTCCACTTGGTTGTTCAACATGACATCATCACATCATTGCAATGAAGAAAATGGGAAGAGTGCCACAGAATCTTCTACTTTTTCAAAGGATCCTGAAGATCAGGAAATTTTGTAAGTATTCTCAATGTTTACAAAATGTAAAAGGAAACAAAATAAACACCAACTACCTATAATGTATAGTAAATTTTGAGCTCAAAGCATGCTATATATGACTTCTGTTTGAGAAGGAAATAATTACATGACACAAGTAAAAGTTTATAGTTCAGTTGATAGTAACCGAACTAAGACAGAGTTTTGGAAATTATTATTTTTCATCATTAGCTCTGTGTCACAACTGAATTTCAGTTTATGGCTTTAGTTAATATTGAACAAAATTACACAAACTCTTTCTGAAAGGGCACTGTCTATCAATAAACAGAACTCAAGTCATCAGAACCTGAGCTCAATTGGATGTTGGTCTCAAAGCCCAACAAGCCCTTGGTGCAGAATCAGGCATTCAAAATATAAAATTCTTCACAAAAGGTCATATTAAAAAAATTAATGTTAATATACACCCTTAAGTGAGGGATAAATATTATTAATGTCTTCCTTTCTGTAAATGTCACTCAATTATATCAGCTCATTTGAAGACTATATTTCTGTTAATTCTAGTTCCTTCATGGCCTGAACCGTCAGCACAGAGTCAATGACTCATTTCTTGTTGTTGTTTTAGAACTAGTCTTTAAGTGAAATAAAAAAAAAAATCATTTTTAGAACTCTCCCCCCAGTAGGACAGAGACTGCTCTAGTTCTGCATCTATTGTCTCTCAGTCCATTGGCTCTCTCTTCTGATCAGCCACTTATCTTCACATTAGCATCAACTAAATCATTTCTTGGGGCTTCGAAGCTGATAGACTAGAGCTGAGCTCTCCTTAGTGGAGGGGTTATGTTACCCTGAACACAATCATCTTTTCTCAGTCCATCAAAGAGCAACTTATTCAACCTCCTCCCAATACAGCAGATGCATAATGATTTTGCCTTAGTCTTTAAGTGACCTTGGTCTTGGCTTTATCCCTATTTAAACTTGCTAAGTACAATCATTTGTGGCATAAAAACATTTTGGTTAGTAAAAGAGTCCATGCATAATAATGGTCTCAGGAGTACTGCTAAGCCGAAAATCCTTTTCACAACACCGTAACAACGCATTATGCAAATGCGTGTAGTGATATTGATGTAAACAAACCTACTGCATACTAGTTATATAAAAGTATGGCACAGAAAAAGTATATATAGTACATGATAGTTGATGACAGTAAACCACTATTACTTACTAATACTACATATTATTAACTATGCAATACTCTAACCATTATTTTAGAGTATACTTCTAGTTTATTTTTAATGTAGTTTACTATGAAACACCATGCCATGTTATAGCAACATCAACCTCCTACCTCTTATGCTTATCATGTCTATGGATTGGATCAAGAGTTCAGGTCAAGTACCTGACACACACTATCTAGGCTTGTGTGAGTGCACTCAGTGATGTTCATGCAATGATGAAGTAGCTCGATAGCATGTTTTTTAGACTGTGTCTTGCATGCTCCTTTACAAAATGAGGCACTATATATGACATGAAACTAGAAGTCAAACTGGGGGTGGGTGGGTAAGGAAACTACTAGGAACATGAGGGGCAAGAAAAATGGGGAGTAAGAGAGTATAGGGGAATATGCTCAATGCACAATATGCACATGTATGCAAACAAATAAATTTAGAAGTAAAACAAAAACAAACTTGCAAATGTACCCCAACCCTGAGCACTACATCTAGTTCCGCAAGTTGCAGGTGTACTGCTGACCTTTTTCTTCAAGGGTTATGAGTGAAGAATGCTAGAGTCTCAGACAGCCCAGCTTCAATAGCCATCTTGATAATTTTGAAAAGTTATAGTATATGTGATTTTCTCCCTCCTTCCTTCCTTCCCTCCCTCTTCCCCTCCCTCCTTCCCTTCGTCCTCCCCTCCATTCTTCCCTCTCCTTCCCTCCATCCTTCCCTCTCTCCCTCCCTCTCTCCCTCCTTCCTTCCCTTCTTCTTGCTCTCCTTCCCTTCCTCCCTCCCACCTCTGTGTGTGTGCGTGTGTGTGTGTGTGTGTGTGTCTATGTGCATGTATTCATGTGTGTCCATGTCTACCAATGTGCTGTGGAGACCAGAGGTTACTATTGGCTGTTGGGTGTCTTCCTCAATTGCCCTCTACCTTATTTTTTGAGACAGGATCTCTCTCTCTCCTTTTGAATTTTAATTAAAATACAATTACATTGTTTGCCCCTTTCCTTTCCTCCCTCTAACCCTTCCCATGTACCTCTCCCAATGCATACTACTCCCTTTACTCCTTCTCAAATGAATGATCTATTTTTCTTTTGTTATTATTCTGACATACATGCATGTATAATATATATATATATATATATATATATATATATATATGTACAATCTTTTGAGTCTATTTAGTGTTGTTTATATGTATATGATTTCAGGGCTGACCACTTGGTATTAAATAACCAGTTAGGGCACTCAGTCCTGGGAGAGTCTGATTCTCCCCTTTTTAGAAGCCATTATTTGCCTTCAATTTTTTGGTTAGGAGCAGGGCCCAGTGAGATTTCAATCTTCTATATTAATATGTCTATTGATGTTGTCATTGTTCCGGTCTTGTTTAGACAGCCATAACATTGAGGTATCATCACTGTCAGTTCAAAGAGAGAATCTCACAGCAGACTTCCTGGTCCTCTGGTATTTATAATCTTTCTGCCACCTATTCCACAATACTCCCTGTGCAGCAGTTGTGTTGTGATGTGTCTGCTGGACACACTATGACCGGTTGATTGTGTCCAGTTGTGGTTTGCTGCAATGTTCTCCACCTGCTGCAAAGAGAAGCTTGGGTCATGGATTGTCCAGGAAAAACTATTACCACCGCTTTACTAGGCCAGCATCAATGTCAATTCTAACAGCATTCTAAAACTTACACCCACAGATAAGTAGAGCTTTCATCATTTATCAGAGACATGGTGTCTTGATGAGTCTGGAACTGACCTACCCAGATGGCTAAACTGGCTGGCCAGCAATGGCCCTCCTATGTCTCTCTTCCTAGTGCCAGATTTAAAGGCATAAAAATTGTGCCTGTCTTATTAAATGGATGCTAGGACTCCAAACTCAGGTTCTGATATTTGCATAGCAAGCACATTATAGACTGAGCCTTCTCCCTGGCTCCAAGATTTTCTGTTCAAGCCTACAGTCCAGTAAATACACACATCCACACACACCCCATCCCCTCCCAACCCCCCACATGTGAAGACTGTACTTTGAAGAGTCTAGGGCCAGATAAAAATTACTAAAAGTAGCATTATTATCCTTTACTTAAGAGTTAAAATCCACTTATAAATGAATATATACCATGTTTATCTTTCTGGGTATGGGTCACTTCATTCAGGATGATTTTTTTTCTAATTCCATTCATTTGCCCACAAATTTCATGAAATCATTTTTAAACAGCTGAGTATTACTCCATTGTGCAAATTTACCATATTTTCTTTATCCATTCTTTGGTTGAGAGATGTCTAGGTTATTTCCAGTTTCTGGCCATAATGAAGGAAGCCACTATAAATATAGTTCAGCAAGTGTCCCTGGGTTAGGGTGGAGTGTGCTTTGAGTATATGCTCAGGAGCTGGATAGCTGTGTCTTGAGGTAGATTGGCTTCCAATTTTCTGAGGAACTGCCATATTGATTTCCTTAGTGGCTGGTCAAGTTTGCACTCCTACAAGGAATGGAGGAGTGTTCCCTGTGCTCTATATACTCACCAGCCTGAGTTATCACTTGTGTTATTGATCTTAGTCATTTTGACAAGTAAGACGCAATCTCAAGATAGTTTTGATTTACAGTTCCCTGATAGCTAAGGATGTTGAACATTTATTTATCTCCCAGTCATTTGAGATTCTACTATTGATAATTCTCTGTTTAGATCTTTCCTCATTTTTTATTAGATTATTTGGTTTGTTGATATCTAGTTTCTTGAGTTCTTTATATATCTTGGATATTAATCCTCTGCCAGATGTGGAGTTGGTGAAAATCTTTTCCCATTCTGTAGGCTGCCATTTTGTTCTACTCACATTGTCCTTTGCCTCACAGAAGCTTTTCAGTTTCATGAGGTCCATTTATTAACTGTTTACCTTAGTGCCTGTGCTATTGGTATTCTGTTCAGGAAGTTGTCTACTGTGCCAATGCATTCAAAGCTATTCTCCACTTTCTCTTCTATCAGGTTCAGTGTATCTAGTTTTATAGTGAGGTCTTTGATCTTCTTAGACTTGAGTTTTGTACAGGGTGATAAATATGGATCTATTTGCATTCTGGGGATGCAAACAGGAGGGATCAAATTAGAGAAGGATGGAGGGAGAATGTATAGGGAGACAACTGGAATTGGGGGGCATTGGGGGGGGCAATGTGGAAACCTATTGCAGGAGAAACTCCCTGGAATCTACTAGAGTGACACAAGCAAGAACTCCTAATAATGGGGCCTACAGAGCCAGAACTTGTCATCTTCTGTAACCAGACAAGGCTTCCAGTGGTGGGCCTCAGACATTGACAAAGCCATAAAACCTTTGACCTACAACCAGTTCTATCTGCAAGATTTCCTGGGCTGGTGGTGGCTCAGAACATGTGGGAGTGTCCAATCAATGACTGATCTAACTAGAGACCCACATTATGAGAGGAAACACATGCCTGCCATTGTCTGGATGGCCAAGAACTAGAGGCTGCATAGCCTTGAGTCCTAGGATAGAACCAAACGCAACTGGAAAATAAAATGTCAATGAAGTGATTCCTAAGGATATTCTGCTATACTATAGATTGGTGCCTAGCTCAGTTGTCATCAGAGAAGCTTCATCCAGCAACTGAAGGAAACAGATATGTAAAGACCCACAGCTAAACATTAGGCAGAGCCCAGGAAACCCTGTGGAAGAGAGGTAGGATGGGTTGCGGAAGCTAAAGGGGTTGAGGGCACCAGGAGAACACAGCCCACAGAACCAACTAGGCGGGACTCATAAGGGCTCATAGAGACTTAAGTGATAATCATGAATCCTGCATGGGTCCCTTCTTATATATATGTTTGTTTAGCTTGGTGCTATTGTGAGGGCCCCTAACAGTGGGAATGAGGAGGAGGTGTCTCTGATTCTTTTGCCTGCTCCTGGGACCCTTTTCCTCCTATGGAGTTACCTCATCCAGCCTTGATATGAGGTTTTGTGCCTAGTCTTATTGTGTCTTGTTTTGCTGTATTCAGTTGATATCTCTGTAAGACCTATTCTTTCCTGAAAATAAATGGAAAAAGAGTGGATCTGTGGGAGAGGTGAAGCAGGGGGAGAAGATTTGGAGGAGTGGAGGGAGAAGACGCTGTGGTCAGAATGTATTGTATGATGGAAGAATAGATTTAAAAAAAATGAAAATAAAAATATACCACTAAGAGTTACTTTAGAAAATCATAACTATCTTTGGACAATTACTAGCTTCTTAATGTCTACTAATTTGATCTAAAGCTGTGAGTTGAAAAATATTTAGTTGAATTTGGGGCCAGATAGGTGGCTCACTATTTAGGCGGGCTTGCTAGTCTTCCAAAAGACGCAAGTTTGATTCCCAGTTCATTACTGCCTATAACTCTAACTCTGGGGAGTCCAACTTTCCAACTCTATTCTGGCTTCCATGGACATCCACATGTATTTTCCCTCTCTCTTTCACACACACACACACACACACACACACACACACACACACACACAGAGACACACACACACATGCCCATAAACATAAATTAACAAAATTTGGTTCAGGGACAATCACCATTTTACTGGGTAACAAAGCTAATCAATGGCAATCTGCTCTGCTAAGAACAGTCATGGCATCCTAAAACATCCACTATAAATCCCTGGAATTCTGGGGAATAAAACACTTGCCTCACAATCATAAGGATCTGAATTTAATCCTCAAAATGCACATTAAAAAAAAAAGCTGGGATAATGTTGCATACTTGTAATCTCAGAGCTGGGGACATAGTAAGAGGGGCATCTCAGGGGGTAGTTGGCTGGCCAACCTAGTCTAATCAAGCAGCACCAAGTTTCAATGAGAGTCTTTCTCAAAAAGCAACGTGGATATCTTGTGAAGAATAGCATCAGATGTTTGGCTTTCATATGTATACACACACATGCACTTGCACACCAGTAGAAGCACATACACTCACACATTTATTCACACAAAAATTAATCAGTCCACTAGGCTGTGACTTCTACAGACATAAAGAATATAATTAGTCTCAGAGTCCTATCTCCAAGCCTTGAACCTGGCACTCCTTATACTATGACACTTCGTAGGACTGGGACATCATCCTCATCTAGAACTTTAGGAGCTGAACAAAGAGATTCCCGAGAATGCTTTCAGAGGTGTAGTTCCATGCTGTTACATCATCACCTCTAATCTTAACTGAATAGTCTCAATTATTTATGAGCAAAGTTAAAACTGGATTGAAATATCTTCATATTTGGTTACCTGTTTCTCAGTATTTTCCTATGTATTTCATATTCAACAGTAAAATGGCAACAAAGACTATCACTTTTTCTGTCTCTCCTGTGTATGTTTCTGTTATATGCATGTGTGTGTGTTCACATGTCTGTGGTGTCACATGTGTCTGCGGGTACATGTTCATACATGTGTATACCTGTGGAGCCCCAAATTTGGTGAGTCTTCCCACATCGTGTCTCACCTTATCATTGAAACAGTGTCTCTAACTTAAGCTTAGGGATTGCTGATTTGGCTATTATGTATAGCCAGCTTGCTACAAGAATCCTGTTTCCATTTTCCAACCCCTGGAATTACAGATCAACCCTTCATTTACATTGCTTATGTGGATCCAAATTCTGATTATCATGCTTGCAGAGCAAGCTGAATAACCACTAAGCAGTTTTCCCAGCCCCCAGACTATCAAAATTTTGGTTAATCATCTCTTAATGGTTTTTCCCAAAGGTAAGTACTTAGGCTGTCTTTCCACATACTTACGAAAAATTATAGTCTTCTCTAACAATGGTCTTATTTATACAGAAGGGTTGTCAACAATGAAAATAAGCGGCAAGATAAATATAAGCCTCAGCCTTTCCTTTGTATAAGAAATTACTCAAGTAAGTGATCAATGGAAATCCGTGGCCAACACATAAGCTGATTGTTAAAACTGAATAAGCACTTACAACACACCGGGTATTGAATACGTATGAAGAGTACTAAATCTTCCTTGTTATTTTGCAGGAGATCTTGACAATAGGATTTACCTACTCTGCATATTTGGAGAGCATAAACTTGTTAAAATAAAATAAAGCACAAAACTGGATAAGCAAAATGGAAGTAGGGGGAAGCACATTTGGATGGTGTTTGTAAATTTGCATAAGAATCATCAGAGCATCTAATGGCAATATCCAGGTGGAAAGTAGATGGAAGTGTCTCAGTCATAAACAACTGATGCTACAAGTAGCTTAATGCTCTGGTTTTACAAAATCACCTGTTTCCAGAAGTTCTCATGATTGAACGTCTACCTCCCAGACACTAAGCTTTCTCATCTCCAAGATCTCCCTGATTTGAGATAATTAGTGACCTTGTTATATTCAGCTACAGGAATAGGAGAAAGTGGGATTTTTCTTCTTTAAGGGCAGAGTCATCTTATTTTTTTTTCTCATTTCATATGAGCTTTCTGTGCATAGTTGCACAACACATCCACAACATCAAGTATTTTGATTGGTTGTGTTTTAAATTTACTCTATTTAAATTAACAGATACAATAAGCAAGAAGCCATGGGCCTTCACGCCACATATAATCCTGGCCCTTAAGGTGGATGGATAGACAAAACTACCAACAACAGCACATTGTTGGTAAATCTAAACCGCTATGGTCTGTGGACTTCAAATAACCCCATGTAGAGATGCTAGTAAGTAGAAGAGCACGTCGAGTGTGTGTTGCCTAGAAGACCGATTGTTACTATCTGCAATGCTGAGGCCATCATAGTTGGTGCAATCCTTCTGAGTGAGTGAGGACAATGTGTGATAAAGGAACCTTAGTTGGTGCAAAGTTGGAAAGATTATCAATGATCATGGAATGCCTGGATCGCCCTTTCCATTACAACACTAAAAGTATTGTTATTTTCCTCTCTCTTAATGCTACTTAGAATGCAAACTATAAAGTCTGTAATATATCATATATGTATGTATATATATATATATATATATATATATATATATATATATATACATATCACTTATTCTAATTAGCCAATTAATGCGTTGTGGCAATTAATATCATATGTAATGGTGCCCACGTTCAAAATGTATTACTTTTTCCTGGTTTAACAGGCTCTTAATGAAGACCAAATAAGCTAGAGATCACAGGCTGGAGCATCAACTGAATTTAAATTAGGAGGAAGCAGAGTTTGCTTCTTAATAGCTTTGGCTGGTTCATAGAAAATGTTGCTGAAGTCATCCTAAATGTATTATAATGAAATGGAGCTGCTGAGTCAGCATGTTGGTTGTCCGTGAGAGTAGATAGCGCGTTCTTTCCCACCAAAATAAAGAAACTAGACAGAGGTATGGGACACTCGCCAAGAGTACTAATTATTTTCCCAAATCTTGACTCTTCCCTTTAAGACAGTATTCCAAGCTTATACCAAGAGCTGTTTAATGGATCTTACAAAGCTATTAGTGAAGTAAGACTGGGTCCTTAAGTATTCCTTGGGTGGACTAGTTAGTCCTTAAATATGAAAAAAAGAAATGTGCTTTTCCATGTAATTCAGGCTTAGCCTCAACACCACTGTAAATTAAACAAAACAGTGTCTGCAACAATCTTTTGACTAACTAGGATAAATTAAACATAACTTAGTCAAGTTTACTTTTCTGTTGCTGTAATAAAACACTGACCAAAACCAACCTGATGGAGAAAAGGGTTTATTTATCTCATTATCTATCAACCAGTGGGCCTCTCCTGGTCTCCCATGTTACCAAGTCTCAGCCTCTCTCCATGACCACTTTATGCCTTCAAAACTAATACCACATGGGACACTGTTGTACATTGCTAAACTTGGCTTCCATATTGAGATGAAGTTTTGGCCTCCTCTGGACAACATCTTTGTGCTGACATTGAAGAAATGCTTCCTGGATTTCACCTCAGCAATGATGGCTTCTTATTAATTTCTGCTGAATTTTCATCCCCAGCTAGCCAATATCCATTGTCCTAATAAAGCAAAGGTGAGGCTGGTCTCTTGTTAATCACATCAGTACAGTGATACTGGTCTCTTGTTAATCACAGCTGATTCTTTAGCCCCAGCTGACCAGAAGAAACCAAGATTCTCCATTCAAAATATCACATCAATGGCCCCAATAGAGTCTTTGAGAAGCTATGAATTTCTTCTTGTAACTTCACGTGTGAGGCCTCAGTCACATGTATTTTTCCAGGCATTATCTCCCATGTTTCCACAATATCTCATTAAGCTCTGAGCGCTCGATGGCTTTTCCAGCCCAAAGCTCCCAAATCTTCCACCTTCCTCTGCAAAACAACATGGTCAAGCCCACTGCTAGTAATATACAATGCTCTGGAAGCAACTTCTGCCCTAGTTTGATTTTATATTGGTGTGATAAACATCCTGACCAAAGGCAGCTTGGGGAGGAATGGTTTTACTTGACTTATAGCTTAGAGTCCGTCATCCGTGGGAGTTGGTGCAGGTGCTCAAAGTGGGAACCTCAAGACCCGAACTGAAGCAGAGACCATGGAGGAACACTGCTTACTAGTTCACTTCCTAAGACTTACTCAGCTATTTTTCTTAAACAGCTCAGACTTACCTGCCTAGGTATTGCACCATCCACAATGGGCTGGGCTCTCCTGCACCAATTAATAAATTAAGAAAATGCTGCTATGGACCAATTCGATGGAGGCAGTTCCTGAATTGAGTTTCTCTCTTCTCTTCTGACTCTAGTTTGTATCAAGTTGACAAGCAATACTAACCACCATACGTAACCTGAATCCCACACATGCAGGGTGATGCAGTCAGTTGGCCTGTGCTAGTTTATAATGTGATAAATTTTCTCAAATCTCAGTGCTCTGGGCAGTAAAAAGTTTGTTCTATTGTGTCTTCTCTCTCGTCCACACCACCAGCCCACTGAGTTGTTCTGTTTTGTTTTCCAGTGTTATGCTTACCAGCGTTCAGGCTGGCAGGGTCACCTTTGTCTTGAATGCTGTCCACCTCATGTGAAGCCAACACTGGCTTAGCATTTACACGTGACAGTGACAAGCATCATTTTTGTTCACATGATTTTGGCCAGACAGTGCAAGTCATATTGCCAAGCGTGAGGTCAAAAGGATTTAAATATATAATCTTTCCACCTGAAGGGACACAGAAAGAAGGGACATGGCAGGAAGAACAGAAAAAATAATTGAACTATGTTGTCAATGTATCATAGGTTGCTCACTTGCAAATATTTAACATTCTCGTTATATATAAAAAATATACTGATACTCAAACCAAGACCTAGAGCTGAAAATCTTACATGAGTTTCAACATGAGATCAACACGTGCCTCCTTTTGAGCCACAGATCCAGGAATAAAATGAAGGTATCAGTTGTCTTTACTCACTCCCCAAGACAGGGAGTGCCCCCACTCCAGAACAAAAGAATGGGGGACAAATACAGCCACTGTCCCCATGAATTCTAAACTCTTGCTAGCAGGCACTGCAAGCACCCTCTCCTGAAGGTAGTTATAAACAACTGAATGTTTGCTCATGTTTACCCCAAAATTAATAAATTGAAAAATCTAATCCCCAGGGTGGCTGTATTTGGGGATAATGCATTTAAGGGAGTAATTAAAGTTAATGAGCTTTTAAGGTAGCAAGTCCTGCCTGATACAGTTAGTGACCTCAAAATGGAGGCATGAACACATCTTTGCAACCAGTTATGCCACGCTCTCATCTGACAGTCACACACACACACACACACACACACACACACACACACACACACATACACATACACACCACACACCTGTATTGGTCTCTTTGTTTATTTTGTGGTTTTATTGTTTGTGGTGGCTTTAGCAGAAAGGTGGGAAGCAGCTCTGACCCTGTTTCTGTCTGAGGAGGGTTCTCTAGTCCATTCTCTCCATAGCCCTTGGCTTTGCTCTCTAAAAGTTCTTACAGCATTCTCTTCCTTGCCCTCTTTGTGACATAGAGCATATGACCTTGGAAGGAGAGCAGTTTTCCATTGTGTTCCCTTCTCACATTAAAGGTCCAGCAGGCATAGTGTGTTGTGAAAATGGAGTCACCTAAGAAAAGTCGATTTTTGGAGCACACTAGTCTGCAAAGGTTTCTTAACTACAGTAGTTCCTGCTTTATCTGCAGAGTCCCAAAGGATGCCTAAAACTAACAAAGTACTGAAGCATGGTTTTAGAGGGCATAGTAGGAAATTAACAAGTGGAATGCATCAGTTGAATACATTAGCGATAAACTTGGAATACCCAAGGTGCATTAGTGTCACATTAAGGAAAATAAATTAAAGCATTTTCCAAGAGAGTAGCTTAACCAAGAGTGAGCCCAGATTTGATTTCTCTATTTCTTTCTCCTTGTATCTTCCATCTCTCTCATGTCTCTAATCTGTCTGTTGTATGAGTCTGAATCTGTGTTTGCCTGAATGCTGTCTTGTAAATCTGTCTGTCCCTGCCTCTGTGTTCCTAGCAAAGAACTTTGTTCTGTATTTATTGAACAGAGCAGAAAGCACCACATGGGGAAGGAATCAGGGATACTTCACAGAAAACTTTAACAAGGTTCTACAAAGGGATTGAAAGGTTACTGACTCCAGCTGACCCAGATAACCAAGAGTACTGCAAACAGATTTATTGACCTTTATCCATGTTGCTTCCAAAGTTTATGATGGATATTTCTTTTATAAGGTTGTTTTCAATCTACTTGCTGTTTTCAGAATTTCTTACTTTAACATACGTGCACACAGACGTTACTCTCTTGTTTAGGCATGGAAGAGGACATAATTTAAGATTAAAGCTATACATTAACTTAGTTGTAAATCAGAGTACCTGGAAAATCCAAGGCAAATTAAGTTGTTTGTTATAATATTTTCTAAAAGGCAGGTGAAACAAACAAGTTGCATACACAGTAGGGCATCCATTTTAAGTCTTAAGCATATCATAAACTTTGGCTATGAGGTCCAGCAAAAGTTCCACTCTCTTAGAATGTGAGAGATATTTTCATGTTCTCCACAGTAGAACACTACCCACTCTAAAAGAGTCATTATTCCACTTTGAAGCCTTTATTAAATAAAGTTGGGTTTTCCTAACAACCAGCATGATAATGTGATAGCCAATCTGAAAATTAACCGAGTTGCTGAGTGGCTGAGTGACCCACACATGCTCAACAAACGTATGATCCTTATCCCAAGCTAAATGGGAACTGATGCACACAATTGTTGTGCCACTTAACGTGCATGTAATTTTTAAATGATAAATTATGTATTCCTAGAATTTTCCACTTAATATTTTGGAACCACAGTTTGATGGAACTATAAAACCAAGGAAAGGATAACCACAGAAGAAAAAGGACCATAGCATGTGACCCAATTCAGTATCATGTGTCAAGAACATCAGCAATTTGTCAAAATATATCCCCAGTCTAAATGTAGCTTATCAGGCTTAATGAAAGCACCAGGATTATAATGCCATCTTCCTGAGAAATGTCATCACACTGATAGAATTTAGTGGGCGTCACCTCTGGCAACTGGAAGGTCTTTTAGCAGAGTGATTTAGAGCTATACCCTTCATCTAAGTCACTTTTATGTTTTGAGGAGCTCATGTTGCTGCAAGAACTTTACAGTTTTATCTCTTAACAGTTGGTGCCTTGCTAATATGGTATGTGGGCTACTCTTGACGGTGTTTAGTACTAATTATGAAAAAGAGATAAGCTCAAAAAAGAACTAGCCAGTTTGCAAGCAAAAATTAGGAAGAACGATGGCAGGGGAAAGAGACAGAAGGAATCTGTTATGCACACCATCTCAGCCATGCTCACTTCGTTGACCAAGGTAGAACTTGTGCCTGAATCATATATTAGTGAAAAAGGGAAATAAAATCATGAATCTTTCAATAAAGAAGGGAGGAAATGATGTATTATAACTTCCAAAAACAAAAGAAATAAAAAGATTTCTTTGAATCCTTCAATGAAATACAGTGAAGTTTTCTAGTTCTCTCTAACAGAGCCTCACCAGGGGTCAAGCTACTCCTAAAGCCAGGCCCCCCACCAAGCAGTAGATGGTCAATACAAAATTAACTCAGTGGTATGTTCAGAGGTGTCTTTGTCTCAAGATGCTTTGTCTGGGCATTTCATTAATTTGTTTTTTGTACTACAGGTCTTTTGCTTATATGCTATGGTCTCCAGTTTTGTTTTTATGGGACTTCTGTGTTCTCCAGTGTGCGAATCTCTTCATCTGGATCTCTTTCATGTGCTTTTGCTTTGGCTATTTGCTTTCCTGACATTTGTTTTGTCCTAGTCAGGTTTGTTTTACTTTATTATTACTTTCTTTTTTCTTTTTTTAGATGTCTGTGTGTTTTCTAATGAGAGATAGCAAGAGAGCATGTGGATTTGGGTTGGTGGGGAGGTTTTATAATATGATTTTAATATAAGTTTATAATATGCTTAAGACTTTAAAAAGAGATATGGAAAGAACTGGGTAATGGGGGGCCATAATCAGAATATATTCCATGAAAAGAATATATTTTCAATAAAAAAAAAAAATACCGGAACAAAAGAAATGGCAAACATGGCTGTTATAATAATAAAAAATGCAAAACTGTGAAATTTTCAAATAATAAAATCCATTTAAAAAATCAAATCTTTAAAATACATAAAATTTTCATTGTATATGTATGACTTTACTCCAAAACTGGGAAGGAAACATAGTTAGGCTAAGAGGTTCACTTGAAGCAATCACATGTTCCCAGGTCTTTGCTCTCACTTTTTCTCTCTCCTTAATCTTTTTCCTTAAGAAAACTTCTTCCTGGTGTTGGGATAACTGGCAGCCTGAGGCTGGAGCCCGTTGTGACGTTTCCGTTTGAATAGGATTTGTCAGGCTCCTTTGCAAAGCCTGCCTGGACCTGCACATATCTTTTCATGTCAAAACTACTTCAGAACCCCCACCTTCCCCTCTGCTCAGCAGATGCAACTGGCTTAATCCAGCGGCAGGTGGAAATGGAAGATTGACAGCAGGCAACGTAACAAAGCAGGGGTGACCCAACACTTTGGTCTCCATGTCTTTCCCTTACTCTTGTAAGGAGCCATCCTTTCTCCTACCATGCCCCCTACAACACTCCCTCATCTTCTCATGTTCATAGAAATTGATTTACAGAAAAGTAATGTGTTGAGCCAGGCTTAGTGGCACATACAGGTAATTTGAGACAATGGAAGGTAGAGCCAAAAGAATCGAAAGGTCAACACCATCCATAGCTACATAGTGACTTAAAAGCCAAGCTGGACTTGGGAGATCATAGCTCACAAAACAAAAAGTAAAAAAGATCACATGTTTATCTGAAAAGAACATAGCCTAATGAAGTCAACAGAAAAAAAAAAAAAAAAAAAAAGATAGGATGTAAAGAGGAAGGAACCAGACCAGCATGGTCATCTATTATTCCTTGTCTCATGATAATGCTGCATATTCCATAAAGGCCATTTCACCCCCTTAACTCTTGAAGAGGTAGATCTAAGACAGAAATGTCTCTTCCATCTTCCACAGAGCCAAACTTAGCTAAGTCTACGTCCTTCCATCAACTTCTGTCTCTCAGGTTTTCTGTAGAGGAACAATCATTGCAGAGCAGACTAACCAGTCTGAGTTTGAAATGTTTACTCCCTAGAGTATGAAATGAAAGATCAGGCAAACTCAAGCCAAAATCTGAGATCTTGTACTAGTAATAGACTGGAAAGTTGACCATGAACTTCCAATGGCTAATTTTTAATATAGCACACTTTCCTCTGCACCAAGCTAGCTCCCAGGAAATACAAAGGGTATACAATTCAGGTGAGTGGACACAAATGGTCCAGGATGCAGCAGAAACACCAAAAGTAGGAACAATGCTTAGTAACCAATAAACTATAGGCTCCATTGCAGCCTTGCAAGCTTCAGTCAGTCTTTCTGTGATTCAGTGTTATTATCTAAGAAGAAAAAAAAAGCTCTATTTATAAGTTTTCATATAGATTTTCAGATAACTAACTTAAAATAGACACTTGAACAATGTATTCAAAGTCCACCCAAGGGTGTGACAAAGACCAGAAAGAAAGATGAAAATATTAATAAAGTATATTTTCCAAGACTTGAGTTTTTCAAGTATGTTCAATTCTCTCTAAAGAAAGTGATCTCTTTACAAAAAAAAAAAAAAAAAAAAACAAAAAAAAAACAAAAAAAAAAAACAGATAAACCTTATACTACTTACTTGGATTCATTTGTGCAACAAACGTAAATTATCAAGAACAGCCATTTAAAATTCCAAGTTTTTCATAATCAACAAGAATAGAGAATTTATATAATAGCAAGGACTTTGAAGCAAAACATGCACTTGATTTTATCTAAAATATAGGTTTGTTGTATTATAAAAAAAAGAACTTTGTTTTATACATGGGACAGAAATAATATTGTGATCAACATTTATTAGATTAAATAACCCTTGTGCCAAGAGGTTAAATTACTTACATGCTAAAATGTTGGATTCTTAGAAACCACTGCGTGATAAGAACTAAATAAGCCCTCTCTAGATAAGCATATTTCTACCGTCTCAGACATAACTGATAAAAAATTTACTCACAGGTCCATTTCTTATCAGTCTTTCCTGTGTACCTACAAATCATCAAATCATAATATCAATCTCACAAAAAGCCAGAGAAAGTGGATTTTCACTACAATAATATGTACCATTATAAAATAGAAATGTTAATACCCATGGCTTTAAATCTTAGACACATTTCTTTCACTATATTCATAAATTCAATGTGATTTCTATGCTATGATATGGGAGAGAGGGGAGCCTTCTATTATTACTGTGAAATCCTAGCTTGAACACACAGAGAAATAATGCATCTGGTGGAAATTTAAGCTACTAATATCAAATGACTATTGAGTTTGGACATTTCTGCTCTGATTCAGTTGAAATTCACAAAAACAGAATCACAGTCATATACACTGCTGTACAAAAGGAACTGCTGGGAAGAAAAATATCCTAAATAACAGATACAGTTAATTTACAGGAATTTATTTTTAAAGCCACAAAAACCATCACCATTAAGTCAGGAAGAAATGAGTTCCACTCGGTGAGTCACAGTGGGATTAGCATCCATCTCATCAGAAGACAAAGAACTTTCCTTCCTGGTTAATTTCAGGAAGAGAGAGGCCACATAGTTCTAAGGAGAACCAGTAACTCAGACCACTGCGTTACAGGAAAAACACTGACAAAACACAGAGCATTCTCAACTCTGTACAAAAGAAAAAAAGGGGAAATTTAGCGTCTGCCCCAAACAATGAGGAAAAAAGGCATGTATTCTTGGAAATGCCCCTTCCCATTATAGACTCAACTTTAAAAAAGTAAAGTTTGAGTCAAAATTTTCTACTGGTTAAAATGAAACGGAAATAAAATCACTGTTCACCTGTAATTCCTCCACATTGTATAGAGTTGTACATTTTGATGCTGGTTAATGTGGAAATAATGGAGTTATTTCAGAGTATAAGGCAGTGTAAGTTTGCCAGATGTCTATGTTGCAGTGATTGCAACAATTTAAATGCACATCAACCCAACAAGTCTACATTTCAGATTTGTCCTGTAGAAATAACCCCAAAATGCAAAGTTTCATGTTATTATGAAATCATAGGGCTATTAATGCATTAATAAATGTGAAAGAAACTAAAATTTTGCCAGTATAAACATTTTTATGTAAATTAAGCCCTACTCACGGAGCAGAATACCATGTAGCCACTACAAAATATTCAACAATTAAGGAGATGGGGATGGCTCAATGGTAGTACACTTGCCTAGCATTCACGAGGTCCTGGGTTCAATCCTCAGCACTAGAGGAAAAAAGACAAAAAGATCAGACATTGCTAGGTATTGGTTTATCATACATTGTATGAGCAAAAGAGATTACAGTGTATTTGATAATATATAACATAACAAAGTTGAATGTGGTTTAAAGTTGGAAGTAGAAACATTATCAGTATAGTTTCTTTCTGAAAAGTAACATTACTGGATGCCTAAAAACTCTCTCTATATATGCAGATCAGACTAGGCCAAATCAATCAAAACAACACCAGAAAGGCAAAGTTCATCACATAAATCCTTATGCTTCTGGCCACTTTGTTTGTGCATTTTGCATAAGATAGTTTCACATGCCAAAATGTACTCTCATTATATAATACCCTAGGCTGCCTTACATCTTATTTATGAGTCAGCATTTGGGGTCAGTGAGGGGGAAATTATAGTATATCTACAAAATGTATTACATATGTTTCCTACTTCCTTAAATATTGCTTCCTGAATGTACAGAGAAAACCCAGTTGACGAATATGTTCTGTAATGGATAGACAGGAAAAGGATCAAGATATGAAACATATGCAAGCCTAGCCTAATCAAAGTGTCCAATACATTTTAGGTCACATGTATGATGAACTTTGTGGTGTGTGTGTGTGTGTGTGTGTGTGTGTGTGTGTGTGTGTGTGTCTGTCTGTCTGTCTGTCTCTGTCTGTCTGTCCTTGTGTCACTCTCTGATATCAGCAAGTTTTGTTTTTTTTTTTTTAGCAGAACTCATTTTTTCTGCTAAGCCTTAAGTTATCTTTATTCTTAAAAGTTACAAGGGACACACAATACATTAAAGTTCCCTGTATTGGGTTCTAAATAGAAGGAGAAACATTGGCCAAATTTCAAACCCATGGAGATGATATCAGGAAAGGAATGTCAGACATGTGCAGACTTACAAGAGACATCTGCATTTTTTCCTAGATGGTTTTGCAAGGTTGCCATATTTTTCACCTCTGTTAACTTAATAAATGTCTCAACTATGTCATCCACATCACAGCATTGGGAGAGAGGCTCTGGCGGACCCACTCTGAGATAGTAATAGAGTGCCTCAAAAAATAAATATTATGTTTGCTTATCTCATTAATCATGGCCATTCCTTCCTTCCGCTCAGCCAGCCTGCTTCAAAAAGGACTTTATCCATGTGGCAGAATTATAGGAAAATTGCCACTCAGACTTACAAAATGAGCCTTTTCCACTTTGTGACAACCATTTATCTCTCTGCCATCAGGAAATATCTAAAATATTTATGTGAGCCTTATCTGAAAGATGAATTTCTTGAGTCTCAGGGCTGTCAATATATTTTTCACGTTTGAAGGAAATGCTATCTTTTCAAAACAGGCACTTCTTATTTGCCAAGGGTCATGCTGGGACCACTTAAAACAATTATCCAAAAACTTTGGCACGCTACCACAGTCTTCCTTATAAAGCATGACCTCATTCCTAAGTAATTCACACAAATATGTTTCAAGTGGATTCAGCCTCACTGCAAATTAACACTCAATGAAGCGAGCAAAAAAATGGCAAAATAAAAAAAAAATCAACTCAATTTAGCCTTAAGTTAGTTCAAATGACAAAACCCGAACAGATTTTCAACAGAACTTCCACTTTTATACTTTTTTGCATAATAATAAAGAAATCGAGTGAAATGGGTGTGATGTATGTAAATCTCTCCAGCATTTCAATCTTTCCAATTACCATCTTCTCCTCCCTGGCAGGTTATCTGTTCGAATTTGTCTGACCCTTGTCTCTCTCTCTCTCACACACACACACACCTCCATCCACATTTATTTGTAAACTACTGTATCGCTTTCTGCTCTTCCAGGAGATTTTTATTTTTGTATTGGCGATTCTTCCTTGCTTGCTTCTGTTTTAATGAGACCTCATACATTGCTTATTTGTCACGACAGCCTTGTTTGTTTCCTGCACACTGTTAGCCATAACTCCCTAAAATCTGTGAAAACCCTGTCTGACCAGGTCCCTTGGAAGATCTTGGGTCGGTTTATCCCTAACTCAAATATTAGCTATAAGCGATAGTTTGTATGAGAAGGGCACATCGGAACACTCTGTGCTGTGTACCTCTTCCCTGCCGGACTGGCTGTACTGCCTAGCTGTCCATCACATCAGGCTCCTCCCTCTGTCTGCTCTGGGCTTGGGAGGAGATCCACATTCATGGGTACCTGCCTCTGGCTTCCTGCTGGAGTGTCCCATAGGGAACAAAGGCCTGAGCTTGGCCAGAGAGGCAGGTGAAGCAGGACATTTTACCTAGTTCCTTCCTCCTTCTGGTCTTCGTGTACCTGGGGTCCTGCCAGGAGATTGGCTCTGCCATTACCTGGCTCTACAGAGTTCTTCATCCAGATCTAGGAGTGTAACAGCCCCTTACTTTGGTAGCCTTGGGGACCTGAGCTAATTATCATGAGTTGCAGTTGTACCTTGCACAGATTTAAATTCATGACATTTTGTTTTATATATGTGTCTTTTATCTTGTTTTCTTAATTTTTCTGACACCGAGGATAACTATAGTATACATTTTGACATGTTTTCTTCTGTCTGTAACATTTTATACAGGTATATATCCAATAGTTTGGGCCAAAATCATACCATAAGATATTCCTCATGTTTTAAATTCTAAAAATTATTTTCAATGCTTAGATGGAATTCTTTTTTATATTATCTTTTTTTCTCAAGACTTTCCTACATGTATACAAGAAAATATGATCATATCCACCTCCTACTTGTCCTCTCCAAATCCCCCTTAAAACCTTCCAACATGTACCCCTCCCAACTTCATGTCTTCTTTGTCTGATAACCCATGAAGTTCACTTAGTGCCACCTGTATGTGTACGGATGTGGGGCTATCCATCAGAGCGTGGCAAGCCTACTAGTGGACAAGCGCTCAAAACAAGAATGAATCTCTCTCTTTCAGCGACTGTTAACTGCCAATTGCTCTCAGTAAGGGTTGAGACCCAGAGATCATCTTTTTCATCTATTCTGGAATTTTGGCTGACTTGATCTTGTGTCCATCTTGTGCGGGTAATCACAGCTGCTATCATGAATGCAATAGCCACAAAACGTGCAAACACGGTTTCACAGTGTTCTTCCCTATCCTCCACATCTAAGGGTTTTTTCTCCCTCCTCTTCCACATGTTCCCTGAGCCTTAAAAATAGGAGTTCCTGGAGGAGAGTTATGAAAAGTGTCCTATTTACAGATGATCGTTCACAGTCGTATATTCTAAGTACTTTGACCATTGTATATCTCTGCACCAACTGCTGCCTACTACAGTACAAATTTCTCCTCCGACCAAGGTTGGAAGCAGCACAGGATTATGGGTATAAACATAGACATTTAGAATACAACTTGACAACATGACCATTTCGCAAAATAACAATAGCAAGTTCTGCCCTAGGGCCTATGACCTCCCTGGCCATGAGCTTGGCGTCAGGATTACAGTATCAAACACGAAATTCCCTCCTGTGGAACAGGCCTCAAATCTGGGTAGAATTTTCTTACTAGACATATTACAATGTACTGAACTGTTCTTCTCAGGCTAGATTCCTAGGCTGTTTATTTCCCCACTATTTCCTTAAGGTTTTTTGGAAGTAGTAGAATTAATGATGAGTAAATAGCTATGAAAATATGATTCTTTTCACAGATAATGAAATTATCTTCTAAAACATAACACTCAAGCATTATATAAATGCATTACTTAGAAATCAGATGAAAATCAGCGTCATCAATTTTTAAATCTTTAATATCTATATCTCAAATTTTATTTTTGTTGTTTATTTAACTTGGATTTCTTTAATGAGATTTTGATTTTTTTTCTTTTCATAATTTTTATACTACATCTTATATTTATGTGCACATGCAGGTTGGATTCATATTAGAATATTCCCTTTTTACTTTTAATTGATTTTATTTTTAAAGTTTTGCATGTATTGTATATACAACATTTCTACTTCTCTCCATCAACCCCCTATGTCCTCTCCCTCAATCCTTTTCAAGACCATGGCTTCATTTCTTTTATATATATATAACTTGTCATCATTCAGGCCTTGTTTAGGAAGCCATATTGTTGAGAGTTCGTGGGTGGAGCTTTCCTGTCATATCTAGAACATGCTACCTCATAGCGAAGATCTTAGTTCTCTTGTTCTCACAGTCTTCCTGTCCTGTCTTGTCCCTGCACCTTAATTGCAGGAGTTGTATTATATAAGAGTATTGCTTATAGTCTTCCTGTCCTGTCTTCTGTGCCTTAAGTGTAGGAATAATTGTATTATATAAGAGTATTACTTACTATCCAGGTTAAAAATTAGCATTATTAGCCCCAGAAAGTTGGCTCAGAGGTTAAGAGCCCTTGCTCTTGAAGAGGACCCAGATTCAGTGCCAAGTGCCCCCATAGTGGGTCACAACCACCCCTAAATCCAGTTCAAGGAAATCACTGCCTTCTTTTGAACTCTAAGGGCACCAGGTACACATATGACATGCATACACATGTACAAGCAAAGCATTCATGCACATAAAATAAAATGAATAAATGTAATATTTAAATTAGCATCAATTTTTAAATATTTAATATTATCTATAGCCCAAAACTTATTTCCCATTGTTCTTTAAATCTGCATTTCTTTAACTTTGATAAGGTTGGATATTTTGACTTTCTTTTCATTTTTTTAAAATTATTTTACTTATTCTTTCAGAGTTTTATATAGTGTAGTTTGATCATATCCCTCTCCTTCCCCAAACTCTTCCTACATATTTCGCATACTATGATCTTCTCATTGTCCAATTAAGTTATGCAAGCAGTATATTTTAAAGTTAGAAACTTTGCTTTTATTATTTCTAGAAAATAGCTCTCAAAAATGTCTAACCATCTTCAAATTATATTTGCTTTGTTTAAATAACCAAAAGTATTTGAACTTGGATGTTTATGTCTGTTTCTGATTTTTATTTGTGATTTTCCATAGCTTTTAAGATTATGAGGCCTTTCAAACCGAGATACAAGATATATATTATCCTTAGCCATTGTTTTATACCTTGATTTTAAATGTTTAGCTGTATCTAAAACTTATTTTGATCCAATGTAAATTGCTAAACCCATTTTTTTATTTCCTCTTTCTAAAACATAAGTGTCATGACTTATTTATAACATTTTATATTTACATCACCTTATATTTGCTAATAAATATATAGATACCAAATTTCCTTTCACTTCCTTATTTCTCATAGCAATATTTTCATTTAATACTTTTAATGTTTTTTTTTAAATTTTCTTAGGGTAATAAAAGGAAACAATATTTTCATTCTTCAGTTTCCTTTGATCTAATTGAATATATGTTTACAGCAAACTATTAGTCGTGGCTGGATGATACTAAGAAAATGCATAAACACAAATGGAAAGACAATTGCTTCTCGGTTCCTGAAGGTTGTTTGAGTTGGAGGACAGGATGGTTGTCATGGTAGTGGTGGTACTGGTGGTGGTGGTTGATAGTGGCTGTCGTGGTGGTGGTGATGGTTGTGATAGTGGTGTTACACCCCCTACCCCCTACCCCACCACCACCATGTGCATCCTGCCTGGAACGTTGAGTATGTATAGGCTAGAGGCTGGCATATTTTGTTTGTTTTTGAGACAGAGTCTCACTATGCAGCCCTGGAGTGTGGTTGATGTACTCAGTGAGACTCCATTGGAGAAAATTGATTTCCCTTTTGCAATGGGTATCAATTAAAGATAGCTTCTTAGTTAGGGGAGAGACCCTGTGTCCACTTCCCTCTATCAATACTAGGATCATATCCAGCTTCAATACGTGCAAGTCTTGTGCACACTGACACAGACTCTGAGTTCACATATTTACCAGTCCTGTTGTATCTGGAAGACAGTCTCCTTGCAGTCCTCTATCACCTCTGGGTATTGAAATCTTTCTGCCTCTTCTGCCGTATGGATCCCTGAGCCTTGAAGGAAGAAGGGTTTGATGGACAAATTCCATTCAGGACCGAGTGCTTCAAAGTTTCTCACTCTCTGAACATTGTGCAGTTATGGGTCTCTGTGGTAATTAACATCAGCTGCAAGAAGCAGCTTCTCTGTTCGGGAAAATGAGGCACTGATCTATGGGTACAGCACTGTTTCATTAAGTCATTTTCTTGTTATTCTCCTTTAGTAGACTCCGAGTATGGCTTTTCCCCAGGCCTATGATCTTTCTCAGGTTCTTGGTCACTTTAGCAGTGTCAGGTTTCGATTCAATCATGGAAGGGGCCCTAAATAAAATTTTAAAAAATAATAATGTGCCACTCTTACACTAGGACAATGGTTCTCAAACTTCCTCATGCTGTGACCCTTTAATACAGTTCCTCATGCTGTGACCTCAGCCACAAAATTACTTTCATTGCTACTTCATAACTGTAGTTTTGCTATTACAAGTAATATAAATATCGGTGTTTTCCAATAGTCTTAGATAACCTCTGTGAAAGGGTCATTTAACCCTCCCAAAGGGGTTGTGACCCACAGGTTGAGAACCACTGTATTCGGCTGTCTTTCAGGCAGGCCACTGCCATAGGTTTCAGAGTTTGTAGCCGGCTGATACTCATGAGTACCATTCTCCTCCAGTAACTTTTCACAGTACCTTCTGAACCATGAAGTCTAGTCAGTAGGAGTGAAGCAGCTTGACTTCTCCATGTTTGTAGACATAAGTGAATCTGCTCTTTAGCAGTAGGGTCTTACCATGAGGTTGTAGAGAACAATCAATAGCCTTGTCAATATCTTGCAATATTTGAGGGTACTTCATGGGCACTGGAGGTTTTACTTGATGGTATAAGATATTTAGATGGTGCATTGTCTTCCCTATTATTTGGTAACTCCATTTAGATTCCTTCTGTATATGTACAAATATGGGAAGCTACTACAATAGTAGGTTTCCATGTGGCTTTTCATATGGCTGTTGGTGTTGGTTGACTATATTCTCTCCTTTACCCATCTCTCTCAACTCATTCCTATTTAATCCTGCCATTCTAGTTTCTTCTTTATCTCTCCATAACAATACATTCTAGTTTCTGTTCCTTGGGAGGTCCTCTCCTTTCCCTCAATCATTTACTAGATACTAAACCTCTGTAGTTATTCAGATGAAAGCACACATTTTTAGAACTCCAATGCTAGCATCCACATATAAAAGGAAACATGCATTCTTATCTTATGGGGGTCTAGGTAACTTGAGGATTTTACAAGTTTCATTTTAACAACTGAATAATAGCCCATTATGTAAATGTGTCACGCTTTCATCATTCATTTATGAGTTGGTAGACATCTAGGCTCTTTCCAATTTCTGGCTATTATGTACAGAGCATCTGTGAACATGGATGAGCAAGTGATGCTATAGAAGGATATAGAGTTCTCTGACTATATACCTAAAAGTGGAATAACCAGATCTTGAAGTAGATATATTCCCAGAAAAAACTTTGATTTCCATATTGGCTATGAAAGTTTGTACATTGAGAAGCAATGAATAAATGTGCCACTTTCCCTGTGTCCTTAACACAATGTGTGGTGTCATTTGTTTGATTGATTTTGGCCATTCTCACTGTGGTAAGATGGAACCTCAAAGTAGTCTGATTTTTCATTTCACTTGTGACAAAGGATTCTGAAGATGTCTTTAAGTGTTTCGTAGCCATTTGTGTCTCATCTCTTAAGAACACTCTGCTTATATCTGTACCTCCGTTTTAACTGGGTTTTTATTTTCTTGATGTTAAGTTTTATTTAGTTCTTTATAAATTATAGATATTAACTCTCTATCAGATACATAATTGGTAAAGAACTTTTCCTATTGTATAGGCTGCTGCTTTGCCCAAATGATAGTGTCCTCTGTCATACAGAAGATTTTCAGCTTCATGAGGTTCCACTTATTAATTATGCTTAGTGTCTATATTATCAGTATTCCATTCAGAACATTTTTTCCTGTGCCAATGAGTTCAAGAATCTATCCCACTTACCTTTCTACCGGATTCAGTATATCTGGTCTTATGTTAAGGTCTTGATCCATTTAGAGTTGAGTTTTATGCAGAGTGATAAATATAGATCTATTTTCATTCATCTACCTGCAGTCATCCAGTTTGACCAGCACCATTTGTTGAAGATGCTATTTCATTTTTCAGCGTCTGTTTGGCTTTTTTTGTCAAAAATCAAGTGCCCATAAAGATAGAAGCTTATATCTGGTTCTTCAATTGATTCCAGTGATCAGTGTGTCTGTTTTTATGCCAATAACATAATGTTTTTATTACTATAGTTCTATAATACAACTTGAAATCTGGATTGGTGATACATTCAGCAGCTCTATTATTGTTCAGGATTATTTTAGCTATCCTAGATTTTTCATGTTCCCATACGAGTTTGAAGGTTATTTTTCCATTTTTGTGAAGAATTGTTTTGAGATTTTGATGGAGATTGCATTGAATCTGTAGATTGCTTTTGGTAGGATGGCCATTTTTACTATATTAATCCTACCAGTCTATGACCATGAGGGATCTTTTCATCTTCTGATGTCTTTTTCAATCTCTTTCTTTAATATTCTGAAGTTTTTATTACACAAATCTTTAACTTGCTTGGTTGTAGATACCCTAAGACATCCTTTGAGGCTATTGTGGAGAAACTATTTCCCTAATTTCTTTCTTTGATGTGTTTATCCTTTGTATATAGGAAGTCTACTGATTTTTGTGTGTTAATTTGGTATCATGCTGTTGCTGAAAGTATTCATCAAAGGTGGGAGTTTCCTGGTGAAGCTTTTTAGGTCATTTATGTACATAATCATATCGTATGCAAATAAAGATTCTTTCATTTCTTCCTTTCCTATTTGTGTCACCTTTATGTCCTTCAGTTATCTCATTGCTCTAGCTAAGACTTCAAGTACTATATTGAATACGTATAATGGAAAGAGTAGGTAACTTTGTCTTATTTGTGATTCTAATGGAAATGCTTTGAGTTTCTCTCCATTTAGATGTATGTTGGCTGTGGACTTTCTGTAAATTGCTTTTATTATGTTGAGGTATGTCACTTCTATCCCTAGTCTCTCTAGGGATTTATCAAGAAGGAATGTTGGATTTTTGTCACAGGCATTTTTTAATCTAATGAGATGATCATGTGTTTTTTGTCTTTCAGCCTTTTTATGTGGTAAACTATGTTTATTGATTCATGTAAATTGAACTGTCCCTGAATCTCTGGGATGAAGCAACTTGATCATGGTAGGTAATCTTTATATTTTCTCTTGGATTCAGTTGGCAAGCATTTTATTGAAAATGTATATATGTTCATAAGTGATATTGCTCTATAATTTTCCTTTTGTTGGGCATTTATGTGGTTTTGGTATCATAGTCACAATGGCTTCATAAAATGAATTGGGCAGTGTTCCTTCATTTTCCATTTTATGGGATAATTTGTGGAGTGTTGGTATTAATTCTTATTTGAAGGTTTGGTATAATTCTGCAATGAATTCATTGGGCCCTGGGTTTTTTTTAGCTGAAAATCTTTCAATTACTGCTTCTATCTCACTGGGGGTTATGGGTCTGTTTAATCTTCTTTGATCTTGATTTAACATTGCTAGGTCATGTATTTCAAGGAATTCATTTATTTTAGGTTTTCCAACTTGATAGACTATAGACTTTTACATATATTCTTGTTATTTTCTGAATTTCCTCAGCGTTTGCTGTAATGTCCTCCTTTTCCTCTCTTATTTTATTGGTTTAGATTTTCTCTTTCCATCTTTTAGTTAATTTGACTAGGGCTTTGTTGATTTTCTCAAAAAAAAAAAAAACTCTTCATTTCATGGATTCTAATTATTTTTTTTCCCGCTGATGTTTCTAGTTCATTGATTTCAGCCCTGATTTGTTTTATTTCTTTACTATTTTGGGGTATTGTTTCTTCTTGTTGTTCTAGAGCTTTCAAGTGTGCCACTAAACTGCTAATATGAGAACTCTTCAGTTTTTTTTATGTGGGCACTTGGGGCTGCAAACTTGCCTATTCGAATCACCCTCATTGTGTTCCACCAGTTTGGGCATGTTATGCTTTCATTTTCATCCAATTATAAAAAGGTTTTAGTTTTCTTTTTGATTTCTGTCTTGATCCATTTTTCATTCGGTAGTGAGTTGTGCAGTTTCCACAAATTTCTAGACTGTTGTTGTTGTTGACATCTAGAATCTGTGGTGATCAGAGAGGATACAAGGATTATTTAAATTGTCTTATATCAGTTGAGCCCTGCTCTTTGTCAAAGAGTGTGATCAACTTTGGAAAATATTCATGAGCTGCTTAAAAAAGTATATTCTTTCATATTCAGGGGAAATGTTTTATAAATATCTGCTAGGTCCACTTTATTTGTGACATTATCTAAGCCTAGCATTTCTCTGTTGAGTTTTTGTTTGAATGACATCTCCATTGGCAAGAGTGGGCTTTTGAAGTTACTCACTGTCATTGCATGAGGGAGGCTCAATACAGGATTTTAGCTATAGTAGTATTTCTTTATGAACTTGAGTGCCCTTGTGTTTGGGGTATAAATGCTAGAATTGAAATATCTTCTTGGTGGGTTTACTTTTGATGAGTATATTGTGCCCTTCCCTACTTTTTTTGATTAGTTTTGGCTTGAAGTCTATTTTTTCTGCTATTAGAATAGCTATACTTGTTTTCCTTTCCCATCTTTTTACCTTGAGATGATATCTATCCTTGATAGTGAGATATGTTTTGTGGATGCATCAGAAGAATGGATCTTATTTTTTAATTAAATATGTTAGTCTGTGTCTTTCTGGGGGAAATTGAGACCATTAATATTGAGGTTTATTAATGAGCAACGTTTATGGATTCCTGTTATTTTGTTATGATTTAGGTTTCCCCCTTCTTTTGATTTACTGTTTTGGGATTATTTATTCCTTGTGTCTTTTGAGTATAGTTAATCTCTTCCAACTAAAGTTTTCATTATGTTGCCTTTTATAGAGCTGTGTTGATAGATAAAAGTTTCTTAAATTTAGTTTTATTGCGGAATGTTTTCTTCATCTATTACAAATGATAGTTTTTCTAGGTATAGGATATTGGGTTGGTATCTGTGGTCTCTCAGAGTTCACAGAATATCCATCCAGATCCTTCTGTCTTTCAGAACACCCACTGAAAACTAAGGTGTTATTATAATGGGCCTACTTCTATATGTGACTTGGTTTTTTTTTTTATTTCCCTTCAAGCTTTTAATATACTTTCTTTGTTCTATACATTAGGGGGTTTGAATATTATTGGTCATAAGGAATTCCCTTTCTGGTCCTGTTTGTTTGGTGTTCTATACACTTCTTGTACCTCAATATGTTCCTTTCCCCTTAAATTGTAGATATTTTCTTCTACTATTCTGTTAAAAATGTTTGTTGTGCCTTTGACCTGGGTTTCTTTTTCTTCTTCTGTCTCTATTATTCAAAAGTTTAATCTTCTCATAGTGCCTTGGATATCCTGGATGTATTTTGTCTGAGTATTTTTAAATCTAACATTTTCTTTAGCTGAGCGATCCATTTCTTCTATCTTGTATTCAAGATATGAAATTTTCCCTTCTGTGTCTTGTAATCTCTTGGTGAGGCTTCCCTCTTAGGTTTTTATTTGACTTCCTAAGTTTTTCATTTTCAGTTTGGGTTTTCTATACTGTTGCTATTTCTACTTTCATGTCTTGAACTGTTTTCACTATTTCATTCAATAATGTTTTAATGGTCTTCATTAAAGTCTTATTTATACACTTTCTAAGGCCTGTGAACATATTTGTAATTGCTATTTTGAAGTTCCTGTCTTGTGTTTCAGCTAAATTGCATGTCTTGTGGCCTAGTGTAATAGGGTTGCTGGCTTCCATATGAGGCATATTATATTGGTCAGATGTGTTTGCTCTCAGATACAGGCACTTCGAGCTGTGATGCTTGGGGTGTTTTTGATATAGATACCTTGTCTTGTCTTTTTGGATAAGCATCGTATTCTTTGGATGATGGTCACCACTCTGGATCCTAGGCAAGTGTCTGTGAGTTCCCTAGTAGAGAGTGCTTCTGCATTTCAGCCCAGTATGGCCACTAGGTTTCCCCAGTAGAAAGGACAAAGGAATGGAGATGGGCTAGAAGAGAAGGCTGAGAAGGGCAGTGAGAAATAGCTAGTAGGATCCTGGGTTCTCACAAAGATGCAGAGTTTCCAGGGAATGGAGTTAAGTTGGGAGGAGGTCTCCTGCAGGCAGGCTGCAATAGGGCTCTAAGGTGCCATCTTTTTAGGCCTTAAAAAAAAGAAGTCTAATTTCAGGATGAAGAAATTGGCAGAGAGGTTGATAAACAGATGATTCGTTTAGGAAATGGTAAATAATTCAGTATGACAAGCCTGCATGGTGCCTCAGGGCAGAGACAGAAGGAGCTGCTGGAGTCTGAAGCAGGATCCAGCAAAGATCAGAATTATGTCTCAGATGAATGCTACATGAGGTCCTTCACAGATACCTGTGCTTCTATGTTACCTACTCTATTTTTTAGAGTAATTTCCTTCAGAAGAAACGTCCCATTTCAAAATTTTTTGATAGTTAGATTTTGATACTACATCCAATCGGAGCCAACAGATCCTATCAGCAATAGCAATAATATCCAGTTTCAACGTTTATATCCACGGTACAAATGGGTTAGCTTTCCCCTTTTCGATAGCCTTAAAGTTGCTTTGATTTTCCTGACCAGGTGTCATTCATTAGCTCCTCCTCCTCCTCCTCCTTCTCCATCTCCCTGCTCCTTTAATTCTCTCACCTCATCTTCCCTTTCCTCTTCTTCTTTGGAATATTCTGCATCCTTGAAATTGTTCCAGCAATATCTGATTTCCTATTAACCTGCTTTGTAACAGAAATTACCCTGAGTTTTCACATGTGCACCCAATCATGTCAGCTTACCAAACAAATAATCAGATCTTTTCTTGTAGCAAATCACTGACTGTAACCTAGTATAGAGTATTTATAACAGAACAGTCTAGATCTTGTCAAAATAGCAAATAAGAGCAAAATATCGTATACATTAACTCTCACCCAGCCATGTCATAGCCTGCACTGGGCTACCTTCCTTTAATCCCTAGCTACTGGAACTGCAACAACTGGCCTTCAAGGTCACTATAAAAACACAGATCACTACCAAGTCCAGAGAAATGTTTGAAGGGACATTTTATCTCTCCATTCTCATTTTCCCAGATTCACATGAATTGCTTCAACTTAGCATTAGGATGTGCCCAGAAACAGGAAATAGCATAATGAAGCATGGCAGGCACAGGCTTCAGCTCCTGAACCCCATCTATGCCTCGTTTTAGTGTAATTTCATCCTTACATTCTCTAGATGAAAACCACACTAGAATGTCCCCTTTTATAGCATGTTTAATATAGAACAAAGATTCTTAACATCTTAGAATATGATTCCCTCTTAGAGAAAATAAACAATCGTAGTCTATATAGTTGTCCTTTTAAAGGATTTTCCCCCTTTCTTGTAGTTCAGTCATTAAATTCACATGAATTTTCAGAAAGCTCCCATTTACATCAAATCTGAATCATCAAGAGTGTTTTTCTTGACTTCAGTATAATTGCTTTCCAGTCAGTGTCCACTGCACACTGCTCCCTTCCGGGAGCTACTCTAGATAAGTATTCCTTTCTATCAGATTTTAGTCTACTGTACTCCCACCGGCCACATGATTTCTTTTCTCAACCTTTCTCTGTAGACTACAACAGATGAAGCCACATGCTGGCCTGTTTCATTGCCCACTTCCCTGTCTCTTTCTTCATCTATGCTTATTCTCCGCCTCTCCCCCATCCTCACTCAAAACTGGCCTTCAAGGTCTGACATGCAGAACAGAAGGGAGATCTTCTGGGGCTCCCACTACTGCTGTTCTTGTCAGTTTCTCTCACCATCATTGTCTACCTGTCCCAGACCTGTGTGTTTGTATTAGCATCCACCACAATAAAATTATTCACCATCACTGATAAAACCTGCCCGCATTTCTGGGAATCTGATGGACACAAAGAAACCTCATTGTGCTGATAAGAAAATGCAGACATGCAGAAAGTAAAGAAATGCCTCAATCTAGATCTTTTACATCCTTAGAGTAGGACTAAGCAAACAAACACTAGTGTTCATCCAACAAACTGAACGTGAGCTTTACATTTTGTAAAGGGCTGAAAGAAAAAAAAAATACAAGGGATCATTTATGGTCTATTTTCAGCCCATATTCTATTGCTTCATTTAGTACAGTTAGATAAAGATACAATATTAGGTCTGGTCCTCAGGGAAACAGATACCAAGAAAGAAATTAAAAACAAGTGGTGTACTAAGAGGAATAGAGAAGAGAATTCGACAGGGGAAGCTTTCAGATCAAGATGCAAGACTGATATCTACAACAGGAAATGATAAAATATGAACGGGTAAGACTCAAAGATAGTGTAGTTTGAGAATGTGTTGGCCAGCCCAGTGGGAGCATTGCAACGCAAAATTCAATTACCAAGGAGTCTCACACTGGATGGATATTTCCAGATGGTATTCATGCCTCCATGCTCAGGTTTTAGCAGCTTGAGAGGAGTATGAACTGACAAAAGTGAAGAGACAGATTGCAAAGCATGGTAGCTACTAATGACCAGCTCTCCTGCCTCTTGATGAATCCTTAACCTATGTCAGATCCCGTTGCTTCTTCTACCCATCCATTTTTGTTTTCCAGTGTTCGAATATTTCCTCAAAACCAATCCAATATATAATGTCATGGAAGAACATGAGACATCAGTTTGATGAATAATAATACAAAACTCAACAGCATTTGGTTAGATTGTATACATAACAAATATTATTTGTCAAACGAAAAAGTCTCAAAAATCATTTATATTGCATGGCATCATCTTTGTTCTTCCTGTTTGAGAAGGAGGCTATAAACAAGATTATTTTCACCCAGCAGGCACTCATTGAACTGACACTTAAACTGCTATCACCCAGGGCTACATAAACAAATATATCCTCTGTGCTCTCTAGGACACTGTATTGAATCCTTGACAGTTTGGTATTATCATCTTAGCCGTGGGGTCACTTTCCCGACTTCTGTTTATACAACTACTTTTTACTACCATATACACAGGTGTGCATACCCCGCAACACACACACACATACACACACACACACACACACACACACACACACACACACACACACACACACACTGTGTCTCCCTATTCTGTCATCAAATACTTAAGTATTCACATCCGGCTGTACCTAGGACCTTCCCTTTCACAACACTGATTTTTTTTCTCCCCCAAGAGTTGTACGCACCTTTTAAAGTAATAAGATCCTATTTAGACCCTGCTTTCTCTGTGTACCTTCTCTACATACTCTAGTTCTCTGTCCCTCTTTGTCCCTCTCACCCTACAGCTCCCTCTCTTTATCTGCTTTTGCTTTTCCTTGTGTAGTAGCAGTATAGGAGATTTCATTCCTCCATGCTCAGGTTTTAGCAGCTTGAAGGGAGCATGAACCGACAGGTTGTAAAGCATGGTAGATACTGATGACCAGCTCTCCTGCCTCTTGATAAGTTCTTAACCTATGTCAGATCTGTATCTGTTGCTTGCCCTCTCTCTGGCAAGTCTATCTATCCTAATGCCTAGGCATTCCTTTGCTGGTGTTAGAACCTACTTCTTCAAGATTCCAGTATAGACCAAAGAGCAGCAGCTCTCTAGGAATCCTCTGGGACCAGCTTCATTGACTAAACAACAATCAGATTCTTGGCCTTTCTATTGTGAGACAGCCATTGTAGGATTACATGGGCCATAGTCTGTAAACCACTCTAAAAAGTCCCTTTTTAATATTTTTTTTCATTTTATCAGTTCCTTTACAGAATACTGACTAGTGCAATTGAGAATCCCTGCCTCTGCAAAAAGTGAAAGAGCAATGGGAGATGATTCTTCACATCAACCCATGCTCCCACATACATGCACAAGTGTACATGTGCCCTCACACATGCATACCACACACACAAAAAAAAATACGAAAATCATAAGATGTCAGAAACAACACTACTCACCCTGATCACTGAACTCATTCCAGAAAACTACCAAAGAGCCACAGGGCTCAGAAACCCATGGTGTAAGAGCGATCACACTTTGAACTGCTAAGAAGCCAACACCCCTGGGCCTGGGAGCTGTATCCCTTGTTGCTTGAAGGACTGAGGGTCACAAAACTGTAGCGCCAGAAAACAGGAATTCTCAGCACCATGGAGCTGAGAGTCCCAGTTCCAGCAGCCTGGGCAAGAGCTGGAGCTGGAGGATGCGGCACCTGCTCCTGAATGCTGCTGCCACCACTGCCAGAACATGAGGATCACAAACACTGCCAAGTACTGGGGCAACTGATGATTAAAGTCCAGACAGTAAGCCTCTACACTATGTATTGAGCCATGAGCTTCTCGATTCTAAAGCCTGGAGCATCAGGTCCCTCGCTCAGGCATTAAAGCTGTCTAAACTCTGGAGCTGCCAATCAAGCCCCCAGGCTTTGGGCATTCAAAGGCTGGCAATAGCCAGCATCAAAAGATCTACCTCATAGCTTCCACAATCGCTGAGTAGAGCAAAGGAGCACTGGGCAGCTTCTCTCAGAAGAGAACTCATAACAACTTCTCCGAACATTAATTTTATCATTTGTAAAAGTGTGTGGGTATAACAAGCTTTAATAAATAACAAAGAGTTCAGCAGCATATCTCTTCAGGGTCTGTATCTCCACCTTTTTAATTAGCACTTAGGCAAGTCACCTAACTGGAGCATCCCCGTGTTCTCACTTGTGAAATGACCGTAGTACAAAATGATAGTTTACTTCATGGTATTATCCTGAGAATTTAATGATATAAATAATGTGTAAAATAATCTTGGGAAAGGATCTAGAATATAATGCATTTGAAATGCCTCATAGATAGTAAGGATTATTACTTTTTTGTAGGATGCTTTCAGGCCTAAAAGTCAGTAATTTTATGACAATGTAGTAAGTAGATTCATAAATCTCTGAACACACACACACACACACACACACACACACACACACACACACATATATATATATACTCTTATTTGAAGACTCAATTCAATATTTAATAATTTGCCTGCCTGTTTTGTTTTGTTGTTGTTGCTACTGCTGCTGTTTTTTTATTAACATGAAAAGTCTTCCTGACAATGATTTCTAGTTTTAAACTATTGGCACACCACAGTAAGGAATCTACAGGAACATCAGGACTGCTAAGTAAAGCTTTATCAAAATCTTCATCAAAATGGCCACCATAATAATGTTCTTAGAAGCAGTGTCGATTGAAGCATAGCACAGGATGTGGAATGAAACTGACTGACTTTTAAATCCCAGCTCTGTGTTTTTGCTACAAGGACTGACCTTTTGAAAATTGCTAAGCCTTTTGTGTTTGTTTCATTTCCTACAAAATATAAAAATAATTATTGCCAATTCAAAAAGTTTCAAGTGTTAAATAAATATATATAATGAATGTCTGGCACATAACAGACACTCAATATGTATTGGTCATGATTTTTCTTCATTTCTTTTCCTAAGATAATGTATACGCAAGCACACTGCCTGCAAAGTACCAAAAACGAAAGGTACTGCTTATTATTATTATTACTATTATTATTATTATTACTGTTGCCACCACTGTAATTCATGCAAGACTTCTACATAAATACTGATTGGCAAGAAAAATACAGTAGGAAGGAGAAAGCATAAAGGTTAGATTACAGGAATCAAACTTAAAATAGTGTGGAGCATTTTCCAAATGATGCCAATCTTGAGGTGCAGTGTGGAGGGAAAGAGAGAAGAGCACAAGATAGGCATTGAGGAGGGAGAGAGTTCAAACAATGAGAGTAAGGAATGAGAACAGGGAAATGATTTCCATTTCTGCATCACAAATGATGGAGAGTAAAGGCATCATGAGAAGATGGTCAGGAAGAGGCTAGGCTCAGAAACAGCCACCATATGTGTGACACTGCTGTTTTTCCACACCTATGGCACTTAGATTAGAATAATAAAATATAGACTCAAGCAAATTCGAATTATGGGTGATTCGTGAAGAATAAAACTCTTCAAAATGTTTGTTTCTCATGAAGCACCACGTCACAAAACTGAATATAATCTATTGCAAAAGGTTGATCTGGGCCTGTTGTGTCAGAGAGGATGGCCTGAGACTGGCAATTGGAAGCTCCTTCTAATGAGTTTGGATGACCTCCTTGCTAAGTAGCAAATCCCCAAGTGGTAACCCCAATGCTGTGTCAATCATGCTACTTGCTGGCACTGAAGTGCTGAAAGAAAAGTATGCTGGGCTCCTATAACTCCCTCTCTGCTGTTGGTTGCTCTCCCAACCCTATCTACGGCCACCACACCACCGTCATCACTACTAACACCATCACCACCATCCCCAAAGCCACTGCCATCACCACTACTACCACTGCCCCCACCACCCTCATCACCACTTCCACCACCACCACCAGGACTTACCATCACCACACCACCTGTCTAAAGTTGAGCATATCAAGAAAAGAGTAGGATACAGCAACAGGAACTCTAAACAACTGCTTTGAAGCATGGGAAGACTTCACAAGAAAATCAAGTCACTTAGTTTCCCAACTAGGACACACAAACAAATAATAATTCGCATGATAAACATAGAAAATTCACTTTGTGGATAATTTAAACTATTATCAAATTATTCCAATAAATGTGAGTACTGTTTACATACATCTAAAGTTAAATCATCATGAAAGGGTCTAATTGCACAGTGCCATGCTAGACATGCCCTTGCAGTTAAAGCCCCTCTGCTCTCTGCTCTCTTCACCAGAGACTCCAAAAAACTGTGTGACTTCGTCTCATGTCAGGGAACTTTAGTAGAAAATGTTAAGAATCACAGAAGTTTGCTTCTTTCATTTCACAAACATAAATACCCTTAGATGAATGTGTTGGTGCTGAGCAAAAAGCTTCTCACTTCCCACACAGGATTTAATAAGCAACAGCTAAAAAGCCTCTCTCCACCCTGTGGTTCTTCAGTTCCGCATCTGTCACTACCTTTGTGTTACTACATTTGTAAACTTTTTTTTTTCTTTTGAAAGTCACAATCTGTCTCTCACCAGCCACACCACCCAGCAGCTTCCCTGATGAGCACATATATAAGTTTTCCTATTTTGGTTTCCTGATTAGACACAGGCGAATGTAATGCCACTTGCCTGTCTCCCCCTCAATAGACGGGAAATTGCCACTTTCTTCTGTGTATCAGAAGCCATTAGTGTGGAGCTGGCTGCCCTGCTGCTCAGTGACATCTTTATGAAGAGCTCCCCTCCATTCTTTAATGACTCGACTCTGAGTGATCATCCCAATCAGGCTGTATGTCTATGTTATAACTATAATTATTTTGAATTTGCTATAAATATAGAGTGCAGAGTAGTCTTTTCCTTTTTACTAAATATTTCCATTATATTAACTTAGTTCTATTTGTTGTTAAAGAGCCTGAACTAAGTCATTTATTTACAGACAGTACAGGTACACATTAAAAATTCCATTGCTGCAAATATTCAAGTAATTTTTCATGCCAGCAAAGAAGCTAATGTGTCTGTGTTCTTCCATATAAACATTGAGTCACATAAAGATGTGTTTCTTCTTCATTTAAAACAGAATAGATGAGGCACAGCAAGATGAAGTGATTTGGACAGTGGCAAGTCTTCACACAATGGAGAAGGCTCCTTAAATGGAATTTGACATTCCTTGAACTGAGCCAATAAGGAAAAGTAAATTGTGTCTGATTGGCTCTCGGCAGACATTAAAGTGGCAGCAAATGAAGTAAAGCTAGTGCTAGAAACAGACCAAGTAACGAAGGTCCGAGTCTGGTAACAGGTGTGGACAGTCGGTGGACAAGATCTCCCCAACACCTGCGGTGTGAAATCAAGACCTGACTACACAGAGCACAGGAAGCCCATCACACAGAACAGTGTGAGCTGTCAACAATGGGCAAGACTGTAGCTGAGAAGAGGAGAGGGTTTGGGGGACAAATTAAATAGGGCTCCTGAACTGGCTCAGACACAGACAGGAAACCAGCAATTTCTTCTTTTGAAATTTAATAGACGGTGAGATATTTGGAACTCCAAGGCACAGAAGAGTTAGTTTTGAAAAGTATGTGGGACTATACCTGAAGAAGGAATGTAAAGCATTTCTACGACCCCCAAATCCTCTATAGGCACTCTCTAATAGTCCCTCATGTCTATAACCAACAACTGCTCTGAACTGTAACCCTGTCTTAGTTCTGCTGCATCATGAGGTTCTGTGCATGGAATTACATCACTCTGGGCCATACGGTTCATTTCAAAAGAGACTAAGTCAGCAGTTTTCCAAAGTGTTTACAGTGTGTTGCATTCCTTCCAACAGTATAGCCAAATGCAAGTTGTCTATATCCTTTTGACTAAGAAGTTATCTGAGTTGAAGAGTGTAACTGTATAGAATAGTTTTCCAATCCATGAATATGGTAAGTCCCCGCGTTTATTTGGAGTGCACTGAATTTCACTCAGGGATGTTTTCAGTGTTTGTTATAAGAAAACTTATTGTTTCTTTTGTTATACTTATTCTTCATTTTCACTGATTTCATAGTAAGTAGAAAAAGTTTAATTCAATCTTAAAACATATTTTGGGATAATATATGATAGCACAATTTATTGCTTATAATGACCCTTATATCCTGAAAATTTTCAAAATTGATTTGTAAGTTATAATAGGTTTTTATTGTTTGTTTGATTATTTGGATTTTTACAATAAATTCTTGGTAGGATTTTCTACATCAGCAGTAGCAATTAGCTTGATTTTTATAGCTTTCTGTACACTGCACACTGCTGTGTCTCTTTTGCCCTTTATTTCTTGTGTTGGCTAAATACTTTAAAATACTAACAGGATAGGCAAGAGGAAGAAGTGGATTGCCCTTGTTCTCAACTTCTCATGGTTAACTATTTCTCAGTTTTTTACTTCAAACTTTCATGTATTTAAACATTTGAATTGTGTCTCAAACACAGAGCATGCTGCTAAGTTTTATTTGTCTCAATTCTGACTATGTGACTTTTAGCACAAACATTAGGCAGATAAATAGACAGAAAGATAGATAGATAGATAGATAGATAGATAGATAGATAGATAGATAGATAGAAAGAAAGATAGATAGATAGATAGATTTTCCAATGTGATTATACATTTTTAAATTTTATTTTAAAAATTTAAAACAGTCCAGTATCTATAGTGTAGCAGAAACCAGAGTCCTCAAACCAGACAACTTGCAATGAACACTTGCAAGTAAAGATGGCTTCCACCATGAAATTTTTCTTTTCTTTTAAATTTTATTTTGTTTTATCTTGTGAGGAGGTTGCAAAGGCAGAGGGCAGATTCAAATGGATGGGGAGATGAATGAGATTGAGATGTATGATGTGAATCCACAAAGAATAAATAAAAAGCTAAGGCAAAATTTAATACAATATATTTTTATTATACTCTTTTGCCCATCCCACATCCTCCTCAACCTGTTACCCTCCCAAATTTATGGTCTTTCTCTCTCAGAAAAAAACAAAAACAAAAACAGAAAAAATAACATCAACAAAAATGAAAACCAAAACAATCAACTCAAAAAAAAAAAAAAGAAAATGAGTAAGACAGAAAATACCAACACACACACACACACACACACACACACACACACACACACACACACACGCCAAAAAACAAACAAACAAACAAACATGGAGTCCCTCTTGTGTCAGTCAGCTACTCCTGGGCATGTGGCTTGGGACTTGGCCTGGAGTATGACTGATAAACCCAGTAATACTCCACTGGATAAAACTTATTTTCCTTTTCTCATCAGGTATCAACTGCAAATAGCATCTTGGTTAGAGGTGTTCACTTCCCTTTTTCAGTGCTGAGATTTTGTCTAGTTTGAACCCGTGCAGGTCATATGCACACTGTCACAGTATCTCTGAGTTCATATGGGTACCATCCCTGTTGGATCTAAGAAGATGCTGTTTCCTTGGAATCACCCACCTTCTTGGCTCTTATAACTTTTTCACCTTTTCTTCTTCACAGATCTCTGAGCCTTGAGTGTGTTAGTTTAAAAAAAGAATAACCCCATAGGCTCATATGCTTGAATGCTTAGTCATCAGTAAGTGGCACTATTTGGGAAGGTTTAGGAGGTGTGATATTGTTAGAGGAAATGAGTCACTGGGGATGGTCTTTGAGTTTTCTAAAAACCCATGCCATGCCCAGCCCCGCCCCTCTCTCTTTCATGATCAAGATTGGCTCTCAGTTACTTTACCAGTTCCAGCCTGCATGCCACCATGCTCTCTGCCATGATGATAATTGACTAAACATCTGAAACTATAAGCAAATGCTCAATTAAATGCTTTCTTTCATGAGATACCATACCTTAGCCATGGTGTCTCTTCACAGCAATAGAACACTAAGTGAAACAGACAGGGTCTGATAAAGACTTTCCATTTATGGCTGAATACTCCAATGTCTCAAAGTCTCCCTGTCTTTGTGAAGTTGTGGATCTCTTTTATTTTATTTTTTCAGATGTATTTATTTATTCATTTTATGTATATGAGTCTATTTGCATGTATTCCTGCATGACAGAAAAAGGTATCACATTGAAGAGGGCATCAGATCCCATTATAGATGGTGCCACCCTTTGGTTGCTGGGAATTGAACTCAGGACCTCTGGAAGAGCTGCCAGTGCTCTTAACCTCTGAGCCATCTATTCAGCCCTGGATCTCTTATTAATCAACTTTTAAAAATGTTCTTCTTTATGTTTTTGTTAGTTTCTTAGCTCCATCTCTTTTATGTTATTTTCAGTATTTGCTCCAGGATTTGCAGTCACAATCCCCAATTCACAACAGTGTGCATGGAGTTGTTCTACTACGGTATGAAAAAGAAAGGATGTAAAGCATTCTGTGTCTCCTACTATGGCTTTGCTTTATATACAGTCAGTATGTCTCAAAAAGAGAATATAATCTATATACTTTTACTTTGTTATTGTTTTTTGTTGTTGCCGATTTCTTTGTTTGTTTTGGTTTTTCCACACAATCTTCCTCTGTTTATCCCTGGCTGTCCTGGAACTCACTTTGTAGACCAGGCTGGCCTTGAACTCAGGAGATCCACTTGACTCTGCCTTCTGAGTTCTAGGGTAAAGGCATGCACCACCGTGCCCTGTTTTGCTTGTGTTCTTGTTCTTACTGCAGACCAATTGCAGCTAGCATCCATTCTAGAAATTTCTTTTGCATTTCCTGTATAGACATTTTTTGACAATTCATTTTCTGATTGTTCTTATATCTAAAAATATATTAGTTTCAGCTTTTCTGGTATAAGTTACTAAATAAAGAACATTTACTTGACATATTTTAAGTACATTAAATGCATCCATCCCTCCTGTTACCAGGCAAAACTTCCATTAGAGAGATTGAGACACCAACCTAGCCACAAAACCTTTGACCTACAATTTGTCTTGCCTACGAGATGTACTGGTGTAAAGGTGGCACATAAACTGTGGAAGTGGCCAATCAATGACTGGTCTAACTTGAGGTCCATGCCAAAAGAGGAAGCCCACCTAGATGGCCAGGACCCATATGCTAGATAGCCCAGGGGCCTAGGATAGAACCAAACACACCTGGCAAAAAAAAAAAAAGCCAATGAAATATTCCTAATTATGTTCTGCTCTACGTTGATGCCTAGTCCAGTTATCATCAGAGAGGCTTCGCCAAGCAACCGATAGAAACACATGCAGAGACCCACAGCCAAATATTAGGGAGAGCTCAAGAAATCCTGAGGAAGAGGGGAGGAGCCAGAGAGGTCAAGGACATCACAAGAAAACCCAAACAATCAACTAACCTGGGCTCAGAGGCTCACAGAGCCTGAACTGACAACTATGGAACTGAACGAGGCACTCTACACATATGTTACAGTTGTGTAACTTGGTCTTCTTGTGGGATTGGGATGAGGGGGTTGTCTCTCACTCTGTTGCCTTTTGGGACTCTTTCCTCCTACCAGGTCAACTCTTAATAAGAGAGGAGGTGCCTAGTCTCACTGCAACTTGATATACCATGGCTGGCTGATATTCAGGGAAGGCCTACCCTTTTCTGAAGAGACAGGAAGGAGGAGGGATGGATGGGGAGAGGGGAGGACTGGGAGGAGAGCAAGGGGTAGAAACTGCAATGAGGATGCATAAATAAATAAATAACAACATCCCATTTATTTCTAATCACCATCATTTAGATTGAGAATCCAACTATTCTCTTATCATTTACTAACGCATAATGCGTGTTTTATTTATAAGGCTTTTTTTTCTTTATCATTATATATGATTTCCTTTGTATTTATTCTCTGCAGAATTTTCTTTGGATTCTTGATAAATTGATTGGGTTATTTTTGCTTTTTTTTAATTTATGACTTTTTTTTTTAAACTTTGACCACAGTTTGGGTCCCATTTTATGGAACCAGAGAAGAATATGTCCTGGAAAAGCCAGTGTGTGGAGGAGTGTGTCTCCAGAAAATAGTCTGTGTTTTCCTCCAGGGTCTTTAATTATCATTCTGTGAAAGAGACTGATGAATATTGCCCAATAATTCAGAGCAGCTTTGGCTTCCTTGGTGCCCCAAATTTTGGTGTTTCTCACAACTATCTTTTGCATCTGTCTGTCTTCAAATGCACATACTTCCTTCATCTTTCTCTAATCTACAGTTGACTGCAGTGATTGAGCCTGCCTAGTGGACCCTTCATTTCAGATATTCCATTTGATTAGCTTTATTGCTTATACCTCCCTGATCAATTTCTCTTATCTGTTTAATCATTACAGTCAAGCTCTTCCTTAAGTCTTCAAGACATTTAAAATGAAACTTTAAAGTATACATCTTGTTAATACCAAAGTCTTTACCATCTTTGAGTTTGACATTGTGGACTGCTTTTCTCCCCTCTTGAAAAAATGTATTATATATGTCTGTGTGTTTTATAATTTGTACTGTTGTTATTTTAACTTAGGGGCACATTCGTTTGTACATACAAATGCACATGTATGCCACAGCATGAGAGTGGAAATTAGAGGATAACTTGCATGAGTTATTTCTCTTCTTCCACCATGAGGATCCTAGGTACTCAATGCAACACATCAGACTTGGCAGTGAGCCTCACATTGCCAGCTCAATTTATATTATTTGTAGACATTTTTAGGTAATGCTTGAAATTTTATATCTTTTCTTCTTGTAAGAGTATTGACTATTATTTAAAAAGACTGTGGAATTAATTGCTTATCCTTTTGAACATAAGGACACTTGGTCAACTCTATCAAAGCCTTCTCACTTCAAATGCCAACAATTTTCTCATTTGTGTTTTTATCTGCTAAAATTATTCAAAATCTTTTGTGGTTTCCATTCCCAGTGTCTGCTTGGCTCTTTTGTCTCTCCTAAAAGCATACCATTGGTATAAACCAAGAATTTGACAATTTGTTATGAGCAAGAAGGTAGATACTCATAGTTAGTGTAACAATTTATATTTTATTATGTTGAGAGTTATCACACAAGGTTCACACTCTAAATTCCTAATCATTGCTCTAAGCCTATCTCCCCAAGGCTGCTCACCTGTGCAACGTATCTTAGCTGAAGGTCAGGTACAGTCTCTTACAGAAGTCTCTGATTCAAGGGTCAGCATCCTGGGGGAGACTCTCCAGCCACAGTGCAGATCAAGGTGGTGTTTCTCCAGATGTGCAGAGCAGAGCGTTGCTCTTAGTCTCTGCAAAATACACAGTCTAGTGAGCATCATGGGGTTCTAGAACTGTGTCTGGTTATCTTGAGTGAGTGTTGTCACTGGGTTCTGTATTTCAGGTGCAGCCTTGGGTGTTGTGGGGTTTCTGACTATTTTTACATGTCTAAAAGGCATTTTTTACTATGCTCATTACAATAACTATATTCAGATCTGGAGGCGCCATTTGAGATTTTTTTTTTCCTTTTCAATTTCTCATCTCATATTTAGTTTTATACCAAGTCCAATGATACTTCAAGCTAAAGACAATGCAGCTTTCTATTTACTGATTAGCATTGCTCCAAGCCACAATGGGTAGGATGCCACAAATGCTAGAAGAAAGAAGAGATATCCTCCCAAAATGGGCTTTCCTTAAAGAGTCCATTCTAAGTACCACTGTGGCTATTGGTTATAGTTACATTCCTTGCTTTTAGACTGATGTGTGTGTGTGTGTGTGTGTGTGTGTGTGTGTGTGTGTGTATTGTGTGTGTATGTGTGTGTCCAAACACATGCTTAATGTGGTTAAGAGTTTCTAATTGCTTTCTGCAAAACAGTTCTAACAATATATCCCTATTGTTGGGCAGCAGCTTCCTTTGAATAGTATTCATTTTATGATAAAAAAAATGAATAAACTAGTGTTGATCCTCTTACAACTATCAAAAAGAAACCTTTATGTTCCCAGGAAAACTTAGAGTGGGTGAGATCAGTGGGCACTGGTGGGGAACCTGTCGTGACTTTCATAATAAGGGGATTTGCAAATGTAGCACCACAAGAGGGGTATAGTTTGTTCTGCTAGCTTGTTTTTCAAACAAGAGTATTTGAACATTAATGCGTTCAACTACCCTTTCCTGCCAAGTCAACATAATCAAACAAATAGATTAAGAAGGTGAAAGAGCACTCAGGGGTATTCTAAGGAAAACTCAACAACACTCCTACACATGAAGACTGTTAAACAAATGAAAATCTTCTCCCAGGGAAACAGTGCTGGTCTTCAACATCAATTTATTCCCCTCTACCTAACAATAAGGTTATTTCCTTCCCCTTAAGGTATTCAAATTCTGTTCCCACTGTAACCTTCTGTAATAATAGTCTCATCAAAGGTACAGAAAAAGCAGCACTCTACCTTTGGGATACGGGACAAGGAAAGTCAGAGCTTTTACTTAGGAGCAAGGGGAGGAGATGAGTTAGTCCTGAAAGGATTTATGAGAATTTGAGTTCTGGTACTTCACCACAGCCAGTGGGTTATGGTCTCAAGGCAGATGGAGGGTAGGTAGAACATGACACATGGGGACATTGCTCAGATTTAAAGGGCAATTACAGACATGAATAGCTGATGAAATTTTGCACTGACAAGAAGGGGCATGAATAAGATATGATCCTGGGAGAAGCTATGTCTAAAATTGATAGATGGCCTTATGCAGGGGACACACACACACACACACACACACACACACACACACACACACACTCCTTTGTGGAAGGAGACCCACCATCCTCTACTAGGGACTTTCTAGGAATTGTCTAATCTTTCTACATTTCACTGGAATATCTAAGAAGGGAGTCATAACTGAGGACCAGTTCTCAGTCTCATATCCCTCACAGATGCCTGAGTCTCCCCCAAACTTGGTGTTTTCTGTTCCACTTTGGCCATTTCAGACTTTATTTTCTCTGCTACTAATCCTTTTTCATTCAACCCCCCAAACTCAGTTCTTATCCTTCCTCAAATTAAACAAATATTTCCAATTCCTACTGACATCTACTTTAGATCAGCTTTCCAACTAGCTTGTCTATCTTCGCTCCAAAGCCAGCCCTCAGAAAACCCTGGTTCCAGTGGAAACCTAATTCCAACAGGTGTTCCAGATCAGCTTACAAAGTAACCACTCTCTTGCTATAAGCACTTTAGCAGCACTGTATCTAAGCATTCCATATTCCTTGCTCTGCTAAAGGCAATATTTTAAAAAATAGCAGGGAAAACATAAATAAGGAAAAAGCCCCACAAAAGTGCCTTTTGAAAGCTTACAAAAATCTGTGCAGTAGAGGAGGCATTTTTAATTAGAAATGCTAGGCGACTACAGGGGCAGCAAAATGGGATTCCTTAAAAATAGTAGAATGTGCTGATTCACAGGCAAGTGGAAGCAGACCCAGAATCTGCCAGTCTGCTGCCCCGGGGCTGGCAGTTCCAAATCTTTCTGAAATATGAACCTTGGTGGAGCCCTTATACCCAAGCTTAGATTGGAGGTAAAAACCATATGCTTCAGTCTTTAAGACGGGAACTTGTGCAGTTTTCATTTTGTAGGAAATTACATTGTGGTCTTGTGCCCCCCCCAACACACACACACACACACACACACACACACACACACACACACACACACACTCCCGCAGATCACTCACCATATCTTTCTAGAATCATGGGGACTTCTCTAGGCTGCAACTTTGCTCAAAATCTTCCCAGTTTGCAACAAATAATCTGAGATGTTAAAAATCCCATCTTGAAAAACATATGGTTGTGTGTGTTTTCCACAGGAGAAAATGAAGGGTGGACTGGCTACTATCAACTAAAATCAAGGAGAATCCTTCATCCCTAGGGTCTATGGTTTTCTTTCTCCAGTGTCGTATGGTACACATGAAGTTGTTTCTCAGATTTGTGTTTGAGCAGAGAAGTAAGCCACTGCCTATGAAGATCAGGTTAAAACCACCCAAGTGCAACTTTTACAAGACAGGTGATGTTGGGTTTCCCCCTCAGAACTTTGCTGAGGCCAGCAATCACCAGGCATAAGTGGACATCTTCCACTTTAATTTTCCGTTGCTAAGTCTTCATTGGAAGAATTGCAGAAGCAATTTGAAAAGCCACCCTACAGCTATGACTTAGAATCCCATAAGATTTTCGTAAGATAGAAACCAGCTCCTGTGAGGCCAGAATATGTTCCTACCACTAAAGCCTGCCTGTATGGATTCTAACTGAGAAGATACCTCAGTTTCAATGGTTGTTAACAGTATTTTTAGAACATTCCTGGAGACAAAACAACAGGAAGTCTTACCTAAATAAATGCACTGGCTCTACCATGCAAATCTACTTAAAGTAAGAATTTCTCCCAAAGTGTTCCTTCATATGTTAATATGATAAAATAAATAAAAACATAAATTTCTCAGTGTTGTTACTTGGCAATCTGTGGGGAAAAAAGATAGAAGAATAGCCCCATAGCCATTTGCCCTAGAGATTGGTACTTTACCTATTCCAAAATGCAATCCACCTTGAAAAGATTAGAACGGTCATCATCAAGGCTGAATTTTTAAAGTGTCACTGGCTTTAGACATGATTCTCTAGCATGATGCCAATCAACAATGAAACAGATATTCCTAGTTCAGCAGAAGCAATGGCATCTATCTGGATACCTAAACTATCTAAATGCATATTGAAAACTAAAATAAATAAATAGACTATCATGTTTTATTTTGTCTTTGATCCACGTTGATCCATTGTTTTCTCATCCTGTTTGCAATTCCCACCATTTAGATAAAATTTATGGCATTTTAATAAGCAATTACAGCTTTCCTTAACCATACAGTTATGTGAAATCATGGCTTCCTACTTCAAAATCCCAAATTCTACAGAGCCCTGGAGATATATCTACTGAAGGGGAAAGAAGATTGAGGCTCTAGAGGTGAAAAGTCCTCAGCCCAACGCTGGTGTTATTAGGTGGTAGGTAACATGGACTTGGGTTGGCTATCTAACTAACCACTCTGGGCTGTCTTTAGCTCTGTAATGGTGGTAAGATATGCAGTTTCCCTGTAGCATAATCCGCTATAACAATGGTAAGGAGAAATCACACGTGGAGCAGTCATTGTGAAGAACAGTGATGGCCAGTTTTACCAGTCATGAAAAGAAGAAGTGGCTCCCATGTTCTCTCACCATAGATGAGGACACTGAAATTCATGAAGGGGATGTGACCTGAGGCTACATACTCAGCAACAGAGCTTGGATCATGTTGATACCTAATCTTCTCCAAACAATAGAATACACATATTGGGATCTCTGCAAAAGTAACTGACTTTACTTTTGCAATTTATTTTCGGGGCTTGGGATTGAACCCAGGGTCTCAGGCATTCTAGCGCTCTAGCACTGAGCCAAACCCTTACCCCTCATACAGGCTATATAACAGCCTCCGACGCTGAGGAGTTGGACGGTTTTTTCCTTCTCACTATGCCTTTCATGAGAAAATAGTTGGCAGAGATCTGAAATTAGAAAGAAAAAATAGGTACAAATCACTATCTAAAATATTAGCAAAAGGGATTTTTAAACTCTCTCTACTAATGCAATCCTCACTCAGCTATGCCTCTAAAAGAAAAACAAACCAAAATGTGGCAGATCCAAAGTTCCAGTTAGCTGGATCTGGTTAATCTAGATTGTATTATTTCTAAACCATTTCATTACAAATTCTTATTGGTGTAATTGCTTCCGCTCCTGTTCCATATGGTGCCTTCTGTCCCCTAAGCTCAGCTCACCCGAGGAAGAGCTTAGCCTCAGTGCTGAGAAGGAAGGTGGCGTTTCACTCTCCTGTTTGTGAGCTGGTACCTATCGCTATATTTTTATTTTTAAAAATCCAATTTGAGGGTTTTTTTTCTCTCATGTCCTCATCTCAGACACCATTAAAAAAATGTTACTGAAAGAAAATCTTTTCCCATAGAAACTCTCACACATAATGAAGCCAGCCAGCCTTTCATTTTACTGCTTGCCTGCCTGCCTGCCTAGTATATTGGAAATAAGTGAAGGAGGAATGTACAAGCAACTAGTTTCTGCTGAAGGGAACAAATTCTACAGAGATGAAGCTGTAAGGAAAAAGCACAATGGAAAATAATCTTAGTATCACGGAAGAAAGCAGTCCTCAGCAGGAAAGCAGTACAGTCGAACAGGAAATCTTAGGAAACACCCAAAATGGGCAGTAATGGCACAAAGGCACGATGGTGTGTCCTATGGCAAGGTGAGCCAAACCACAGGGAAACTGTCTTGAGAACTCTTGAGGTTAGTTGTCGGATGTGCAGTTTTGCCCTGCCTCTGTTTTTATAAGCAATTATGCCTTCTATTCAGACCATCTACCTTTATGTCAGAGCGGTAAGAAAAGGCCCTTTAAGATGTCATTAATTAAGACACCATTTGTAACTCTTCTGTGAAGGATAATCACTTGTTAGCTTAAGATGGGAACTCAGGACCGAAAGTATTTACATGGCAAATAAATATCAGGATGAAGCTAGACCTTTGAAATGAAGCAAATACCTTTCAAATTTCAGCAGGATTTGAAATTAATTAGTGGACTGCAGCAACTAACATTTCTTCCTGACTTCCTGTCTTCTACTTCAGTTGTTCTTTACAAAGTGGATGGAGTCTTGTTACTTATGTGGCACTCCAAGGATTAAAGAGGCAAGCATAGACTTAACAGGAGTCTTTCCTTTATGATCAGGAAAGTCAATAGCCATGACTTAAAGCACCAGGGGCTTTGTTTGACTTAGTATCGGTTTTTAAGATGCTGAAAATTCTCCTCGATATCACATTAACGAAGAGATTCTAATAACATTGTTGGAGTGGAGAATGTGTCGAGGATCATCTTTCTTTAGCTGATGAGAAAATGGAGCAGAGCAGCCTCTGTGATTTAGTTAAGATCAAATGTCAGTAAGTAAACAATCTCAAAATCAGAGCCTTTCAAGTCTCAGTTGGCAGTCCCAGCCAGAGGGTCAATTCTCTGGATATCGTGTGAGAACATAACATGACAGCATTGGTTTTAAGGTCTGTGGGACCTCATTCTAGCTTTTTTACAGCACTCTCACCTTCAATACACACACACACACACACACACACACACACACACACACACACGAGAGAGAGAGAGAGAGAGAGAGAGAGAGAGAGAGAGAGAGAGAGAGAGAGAAAGCCTTTGTTCTCACATACGAATTTAAGGAACTTTTCATATAGTGTCATCAGAAAGGCCTAATTTAAAATTGGTTATTTGGAGGAAAGAAGAAAAACCAAGACATGTATGATGCAGCTCTACCTTTATACTATCCATACGATTCGTTGCTCTCTGCACTTGGCCAGTTCATACAGCTGCCTCCCTTACTCTTGATACTGCTTTTCTTCTTTTGTTACACATTGTCATTCACAACCTGATACTAAATAAAAAATCCCCAACGTAAGTAACTGGCAGATTAGCATGTCTTTCTGAGTAGTGTGATGACTTTGCAGGCTTCCCTGACCTACCCTGGCCAGGATGTGAATCACCCTTTTGTTGACTGTATAATGTCATCTGTGTCAGCCATATGTTAATATGTTGGTTGCTTTTCTCAATGTTGTGACAAAATGCCTAACAAAAGCAACTTTCAGAAGCCAGGGCTTATTTTAGCTCACAGCTGAAGGGTGGAGCCCTCCATGAAGAGAAGGTGTAGTACTGAAAGTGGGTCCAGCTGTAATAGGAGGATGCTGAGGCATCTGGTCACATTGTGGCAGCCGTCAGGAAACAAAAAAACATGACTTCCGGTGCTCCATTCACCTTCTCCTTTTTATTCGGCTCAGGACCACAACCTACTGGGTAGCGATGCCGTTCTGGATAGCTTTATGTCAACTTGACACAAGCTAAAGTCATCTGAGAGGAGGGAACCGCAATTAAGAAAATGCCTCCATAAAAATGTGTATTTTCTTAATTAGTGGTTGATGGGGGAGGGCCCAGCCCACTGAGGGTGATGCCATCCCTGGGCTTATGGTTCTATAAGAAAGCAAGCTGAGTAAACCATGAGGAGCAAGCCAGTAAACAGCACCCCTCCATGGCCTCCGCATCAACTCCAGCCTCTAGGTTCCTACCCTGTCCTGGTTTCCTTCAATGATAGACAATGTGGAAGTGTAAGCCAAACCAACCCTTTCCTCTTCAGTTTGCTTTGGGTCATGGTGTTTCATCGCAGCAATAGAAACCCTAACTAAGACAAATGCTCATATATAGGGTGGGCTTCCCTGATGTGGGAATTTCTTATAAGCTTCTCTGGAAATATTCTCATAGAAATATTTTACATTTTAAAGATTTCCCCCAAATCTTAGCAGGTCTAGTATTGTTCCGTAGCCTAAAGTTCAAATGTCTTCTGTGACTCAAGGCAACCTCTTAACTATGAGCCTCTGTGGAATTAAAAAATAATGATAAAGCTTCTAATAAAAAAAAATGGAGGTATGGGAGGAAATCAAGGACACACCAAACTAAAGCATTACTAAAACTCAACAGAGCAAACCATAAACTCTGCAGCTCCATGTCCAGCCTCCCTGCAGCTCCATGTCCAGCCTCCCTGCAGCTCCATGTCCAGCCTCCCTGCAGCTCCATGTCCAGCCTCCCTGCAGCTCCATGTACAGCCTCCCTGCAGCTCCATGTACAGCCTCCCTGCAGCTCCATGTCCAGCTTCCCTGCAGCTCCGTGTACAGCCTCCCTGCAGCTCCGTGTACAGCCTCTGGAGCTTGGGGAAGTACCACCTGGGATCCATTAGGCATACACTGCCTCACCTCGCAGGTCTGCCCCTGCAACACACATACTTCTCTATTGGAGTATTTCCACTTCATATCTATATATATTTTCTTGGCAGATATCTCAAAGTCCTGGCATGCCCAACTTCCTCAGGTCACCAATGACCTTTCAACCTCACCCTCACAGCTTTACAGAATGATACCCCAGAATCTCCTTCAGGAAATCCAATCCTCCACCCATTGCTTGATCTCAGCAGCTTTCTGAAACTTGGTGAAAACTCCATAATTCCATAACTCTTGGATTTTGCTTGTTTTCAAAAGCAGCGCCACATGCACGATACTTCCAAGTTCTGCTGCTAGCTCAATAGAGTCTGATCCTCTTCTGTCACAGATGTGGTGGCTTCTGTTTGCCTTAGCTGCCAAAACGAGGAAGATACTTGCCTACATAGTTGTCTCTAAGCAGAGAATCTCTTCTGTCACATTCTCTAACCACAGAATCTCTTTCCACGTGAACTTGCATTTTTACAAGTTGGAGCATCTTATTGTTTCAATGGTGAATGTGGGGTTTTCTTCAATGGCAGTAATCTCTTTAACAATAACAGATGTTTTATTATATAACATGATCTCTAAACAATCATGGTCAAAAACTTTACACTTTTGATCCTTTCCTTATTGAAGTGGGTATCATGCTGTGCTGTCTTGAATTGTCCACCACTAAACAAATTAACCCACTGCTTTTTAACTCCAGTCTCACTGAAGTTCTCAGGACATGAGCAGAATGCAGTCAGTCTTTGCCAGAACATAATGCCGATGGCATCTAGAGCCTGGTGGTAGATAGAGTACTCATTCCTCTATGAAACCTCGTGGCCCTGCTTTTTGTTCTGTGTTTCTGTGGGCATTCTGGTCTTCTGGACTCACACCAGAATGTCTCAATAAGCTGCTGAAACCACCCTGGGATTCCTCTAGCTTACAGTGCTAAACTCTTCCACCGGCCTCCCACAAACCAGTTCCAAAGGCTTATGAACCATATGGCCAGCTTTCTCACAGCAACAGCCCCACTCAGTCCTAATGTTCTCTGCTAATCACTTTTATCATGACACAATGCTTGACAACTTACGTAAGGAAGGGACTTATTTCTAGTCACAATTTGAGGGTACAACGAATCCAGGAAAAAGTAAGAGTGATTGTGGCACCAGGGTCATGAGGCAGCCTGTCACATTGTGTCTGCAGTCAGGAAGCAGACAGGTGACTTCTGGTGCTGCATTCAATGTAAGAATCTCAAAAGAGCTAATAAAAATTCATTCTAGGACACAACCCTATGGAATGGCACCACCCGCGTTTAAGGCATATCTTCCCACTTCTGCTGAACCTCTATGGAAATGTCCTCACAGATGTTCCCAGAGGTTTGTCTCCTCCATGATTCTAGATCCCATCAAGTTCACAGTCAAGATTAAGCATTTAGCTAATCACTTAGCAGGGGTAATCTAGATCACCAAGCTCACAGTCACACTATCACAATATTTGTGTCCAACTGACCCTGATTTTACTTACTAATAGCTCCAAAATGTAAGAGTAGCGGTGATGCTGGCAATTTGGATATGCCAAAGGTAGACCTTAAATAGTTCCCTTTGAACGAAAAGATGAAAGTCCAATAAAATATTTTAGAAAGCACATTCATATAACTTGTGCATAATATATTACTATAATTTTTCTACTTTATTATTGTTGTTTGTTAATCTCCTCCTGTCCCTAATATATAAATTAAACTTAATCATAGTATGTATGCATGGTAAAAGGGCACAGCATCAGTACTACTTCAGCACTTAAGCATCCCCTGGCGATCTCAGAGCTATCCCCTGCAGATAAGGGCGACCGCTGTATTCATGTTCTAAGTAGATGAAGGGAGGCATTTTAAAGTAAGCATGTGAAAGGAATTGCATACCTCCTGGAAAGCAATCCACATGCATCAACTCTTTTCTTTTTGCAGGCTATGTGCTCTAAAATCCCTTTCAAAGGAACCATTTGTGCTTCTGACATTAATGGCAAGACAGGCTCAAGGCTTTATAAATGAAGAAAATAGCTATGAGGATTTTGTCAGTATAGTATTGTAGCTATTATAGATTTTCAATTAACCTTTGTTCCTGCTTGGCAAATACCATAATGGTCAGACTCCAACACTGTACACTATGTCACAGTGTGCAAGACACAGCTAAAGATTTAACTAACACTTGAAAGCAATTTTTTAAAAGATAAAGAAATTATCTCAATTATTCACTTGTATAGAAATGATGATCAAAAGAAAAATCCTCTGACAGGTAAATATCTATTATTACTCAATGTCAAATTAAGTATTATTAATGCATCCAAGCATAATGTCATCACCAAGCTGCATTTCAATCCAAGTACAAGCAGAATGTTTCACTTAGTTGTTATACAAATCACACAGAGGTAACATAATATTTTCCTTTTGAGAACCCACAATACTCTGTACACAGTAGAGGCTCATACTTGTAGCATAAACAAATAAACAGTAGGAAACACATAAAATTATTTTTTCTGTGATCAGCTTTCTGAATTCTGAAGATACTGTTTACTAAATTTCTGTATAAAAAGAAATGAATCTACTCTTCTATAAAATGATGTCAACTATTACATTTACTATTCTCTGGTGTCAAGGGGTCAAGATGAATCATGGAGGAAACCCATAGGACCTCAAAGTCATGGAATGCTTTGATACTTACTGCTTCTGCCTTATTATCAGCTACTGAACAGTTCTCTGTTCTCAGGAAGTCAACTTCTCACTAGCCTCAGGAAGCCTTTGATTACCCTGAAAGCTTATGAAGCATCCATAAGAGCTGGAGTTCTTTCATTCACATAAAAATCTTTAATGAAAGATAAAATGTTCTTCCTTAATATTCCAGATGACATGATTCCCATCTTCATTTACTTCCTCAATAAACTATCTTATTTCATTGAAATGTTCAATTCTGATACTGAATTGAAAGGCTTAATAACAATCCAACATGAACTTTTATATAGAGAATTCAAATATTGCTAAACAGAAAGTTATTACAAGGGAAAACAATGAGAAATATTGTCTATCTTAATTTATTTTGTTCTTAAAGTTGAAAGTCCATCAAGAATAGCTTTATGGTTTAGATATGAAATGTACCTCCAAATAAGCACATGTATTGATGTCCTAAAACCCTGTTCCCTAGCTAGTGGTATTATTGAGAGGTGACTGGATCATGAGATCATTAACATCATTGATAGGTTAAGCTACTGATGCATTCATACCAACTGGGATATTAAGAGACTGATAGCCAGCCTTTACAGGCTCCTTCTCATTACTGGTCCCATTTTCTATTTATGTCTCCTCCTCCTTTTCTCTCCTTCCCTCCTTCCCTCCCTCCCTTCCTTCTTCCTTATTTGCTGGCTGCTAGGGGGTAACAGCTTTGCTCCCCATACCCTCCTGTTCCCATGATGCTCTACTTCACCAGAGGCCCTAAGCAATGGACAGAGGCGATCATGGACTAAAACCTTTAACACATGAACCAACATAACTCTTTCTTCTTAGGTGATTTTTCTCAGGTAGTTCTATCACTATGGCAGAAAGTCAATTAACACAAAGGGCACATGCACATTTGTTGGAGGGACATATTCAGAGAGTTTCACGACAAGAAGTAGATCAAGTAGAATTGCACATTTTTCTGGAAATGAAGAAAACAAATTCCAAAATATGAAGATTGAAATGGTCCTCTTTTGGACTTGAATTATGGTTAACTCTCTGCCATGCTACAGGAAATTATTCTAGTGATTCATGGACAAGTCAAGCAGGAGTGCAGCAGCCAGATCTGCCAAAAGCAGATGAGGAGCCGACCCAGAGGGTTTATGCAGACACAATGAGCCTGCAAAGCCCTGGCCAGTTAGAGGAAACTGACAGTGTACGCTTGGGGTGGGGAAGGGGTGACACCATGTCCCCAGGTTTCCTCCTCCTTTCATGTTGCTCGCTCAAGCCATGCAGAGCTCACCAGAGCACAATCATGTTGAGGCATAGAAGGTTTTAATGGGTGTGGTTTTCCTCTTACCTCTTCAGTTGTTTCTCCTTCATCCTCTTCACTGGGTCTTACCCTTTCTTCCACACATCTAAGAGCTTGGAATGCCACATCCTTTGTTCCCTCGTTCTCTTCTTCCCTGTCTACCCTCATTCTTTTTTTTTTTTTTTTTTTTTTTTTTTTGGAAGTCATTTGGGCTCAGGACTATGCCTACTGTGAGTGTTAATCTTAATCGGCAACTTGATAGGATTTAGTATCATCATGGAAACAAATATCTGAGTGTGTCTGTTAAGGATTTTCTAGATTAGATTAATAAAGGTGGCAACCTTGGGTATGCTTAGCACTACTCTATGGCTTGGTACCCAGACCTAATAAAAAGGAGAAACAGCATTCAAAACCTTCTGCTTCCTGACTGAATCCTGTGGACGCAATGTGCCAGCTCCTGCCATGATGGACAGGACTCTAGAGTTTTGAGCCAAAATTAACCTTTCCTCTTTCAAGTTACTTGGGGTGGAATATTTGTATCAGAGCGACAAGAGAAGTAACTAGTATGCTCACCATTCCTAAGCTAGTGACTTTCTGTCTGGAATTCCAGCCTCACTACCAACCTCTTCCACAGTTCCTTTTGATAGCTAAAGGCTTTCTTATTTATCTTACCATAAACTGAATCAATGAGCATCATTCCCTCTTGAAAAGCTTGCTTTTGCCTCAGCCATCCTTGCTGCAGATAGTGGCTAGCTAAAGTCAGTACACAACTCTTGGTACCCTCCTTTGTTCCTAGGAGACTCACTCAATTGTTACCCGAATTCCATTGTCTTTTCCTTCAAAATCTCTTTAGTGCCATTATAGCCCATATTCACTCTTTCAAATTGTTCAAGCCACTGTCATCTTACAACATGTGATCTGCAAGTTTCTGCTTAAGCTAGATAGAATGCCGTCCCTTTAAAGGGGCCCACAGTATTGTCTGACCATTCAGATTCTAATTTCTTAATTTTCACTATTTATTTTTAAAAAATCAGAATTTCAGGTTCATAGAACTAGATTTTTACTAATAAAATATGTCTTCTTCAAAATGTAGTGTGTGACCAAATCTTGTACCATCTTGACTTTGGGAGAATAAATAACCTAGGTTTTTCAATCCCCAAATCTTTTCCCTATTTTGATACTCACTCTCTTGCCATGTATGCTTTACAAATTCTAGTTTAGTTACAGGAGGAACAAGCTGAAAAATCATTTTTAGAAATGAAACAAAAAATCCTGCAGTAGATAGCTGACTTGTGTATACAGCCTGACCATTCTTACTGCAGATTAAGTAATGTGTCAGTTCAGGTCAGGCTGCCAGAGGGTATAGTATCCTTTGCCAGGAAGAAGTTGTGATGTGTACAATTCAGAGTCCATGGGAGTTTTAAAAACTACCTTTTAATATTCTGTCCATCTGCAAAGTTCCCTTTTAGGTAGGATTTCCTTTAAACGAGAAACTGGGACATTCTGCATTTTCTTTCACAGTGAACTTTTCACAGAAATCTGTGTCTTCCTCTGAGTCCCCTTCACAACCATGTACAAGGCAGGGTGTCTGTCTCTCCTGTATGTAGAAGACACATCAGATGGCCCCTCACAAGATAGGACCCATGCTGATTATGGATTCAGATTTATAATTTATCTACAGTCCAGAACTGGGGATAAGGCAGGATCTTGGAAAGTAAGAACAGTGAATGATCTGTCAACAATCAGGTATTCCAACAGTGGTTTTCCTGAATTACTCAGCTTTCTGTTACTATAATAAGTACCTGAGGTAATGACCTTACGGGCTCAGAGTTGAAGAGGTTTTAAGTCATGATTGATTGGCCCTCTTGCCTTGGAGCCTGTGATGGGGGAGCTCATGATGATGAGAGCAGGGGATGGAAGAAACTTGTTCAGCAAATGACACGGAAGTAAAAGACAGAGAAAAAATTAAGTCCTCACCTTCCCCTTTGTGGAACCCACTTTAAATGACCAAAGACCTCTCACTTAGCCCCATTTCTTAACGTTTTCACACATACTCTAGTAGCATCATACTAAGGAACAAGATAATAAGACATGGAAACTGGATGGGGAATTCTAGACCTAAATGCTATCAGTTGATTTTACTTGTATTTTGAGTGCCCTTTCTGCTAGTTAACAGAAGCTTTTCCATTTAAGCTTCCCTCCCACGCCCTTCTCTAAAGTTATCATGCTGTGTTATAGTAGGCAGGTTAAGCAAATTACTGAAAGCAGAAACATTAAATAGTTGGGGGATGTGTCTATGGAATGATGTAATTTCCACATCACCAAGTGAGCAGAGCATATATAGATTTGTCTAGGTTCTAAAGACAGAAAGTTCATGATGTTAGGCTGACCCAAGAAGTAGAAAAGACTGATGTTTATCAACTTTGTTTTTGATGTAAATACCAACACAGGTAGTGTAGTTCTTTTAGTGTTCTAAGGCTCAGCAAAATCACAGTGGCTGACAGAATGCCACCTTCATTTCCACTATGGCCAGATATTGGCTGAGAAGAAATTGTCACTAGCTGCAGCATGTCCCACATAGACCAAGAGGAAAGCATGCTGTGTTACAACAAAGCTAAGCATGTTCTCCCTATAGTAATCTCTCTTCTAGTCTGTTCAGTCACTTAGCTAACCAAATTGGTACTTTTAATAAAAGCCTATTTTCTTCTTGGTATTCAAAACTATGGCATGCAGTAGTCTTGGATAAGACAACACTAAGAGAAAGCCTACAAGGCTTAGTATAATTCTTTGTTTAATTAACCAGTCGCTTTAAAAAAAAAATCAGTGCTAGCTGCTGCCTGTGCACAACATGCAGATGTTTCCTAGGATGTAAATGGGCAGGCAGTACAGAAGGCTGCGTGGGCAGTGGGGTTAACAAGGCTCTGAGCCCTAGAACTCTGAGGACAAAAGGCCAGCCCCTTGCCTCTGGAACCTCACTGACGGTCTCACCCCAACTGGACCCTGACCTCCAGGGCTCTGACCCAGACCAGCATGTAACCTAGATTTTGCTTTGTTATTGCTAACTCTGACTCCTGACTCTGATTAGCCTGGAAACAGCAAATCTAGAGCAAGCGACTGATGCCTCTGTGCTCAGGCCAAAATTAGCCATAGAGCTTTGGGTCTGGAGGACAAACCACTATAAAAATCACAAGGTAAATCGTTACGTAATTTATAAAAAAAAAAAAAGTGAGTTCATGTAAATTGTACTAGTTTGTCATCAACAGTAGCACTAGCTTAAACCTCATTTGTATGTGCTAAATAAAGTTTCAGTTCTTAAATCTCACTCTGTATCTGCTGTCCACAAAGCCCACAGACACATAAAATGTGGCTAATGTAATCCTGATTTTATGTACTTTTAAATGAGATTTAATTTTTAAAGCTGATATTCATTTCAATTATTAGAAAAATTAAGAAGTTCTAGAACAACTAAAATGCTTTTAAATACTGCTTTATCTGTTGTCTGTGTGGTGATATATAAATGCAGGAAAATATTTCCAATATTAGTAAATAAGTCATAGTATTCTGAAAGTATAAAATAAATACTGGGTTTTGTACATTTCATGTGTATAATGTCTCATTAATATTTTGGGATTGTTTACATTTTAAAACTATACTACTTTGGATGTATTGGGCAAAGGAAAACAAAAGATTCATCTATTTCTTTTTCTTTTTTACATGTATTTATTTATTGGTGCAGGGCATGTGCCATAGTGGTATATGTGTATGTAAATCCAGATTTACATACTTTGCAAGAGTCAATTCTCTCCTTATCATATGCATTCTGGGGATTGAACTCAGGTCACCAGTCTTGACAGCAAGTCTTTTGACCTGTTGAATCAGCTTGATAGCCATATTTCTATTTACTTTTTGGTGTGTTCTATAACTATTAGGCAATTTTAAATTACATGTCTGGCTTTGATTATTATTCTGTTATTCAATGCTGATTTAGGAAAATTATAATAATCAAATAACTTTACAAGTCCCCCTCCCTCTCTGCCTCTCTCTCTCTCTCTCTCTCTCTCTCTCTCTCTCTCTCTCTCTCTCTCTCTCTCCCAGTCTGCTTCTACTTCTCTCCTTCATTGTGCCTCTCTCAATACTCTGTGTTTCTCTCCCTCTTTCTCTCTTTCTCTCTGTCTCTGTCTCTCTCTGCCTGCCCCCCCCCCATGTGTGTGTTACTGAGGATTGAATTTAGGGCCTCATACATGTTAGCCATGCTCTACCACTGTACTATAACTCCAGACCTGCTATAATGCTTTTAAACAAAATGTTATAACATTTTCTGTAAAAGTTTGCCTCCCAAATTTTTAAGTTAGTATGCTAACTAGAGGCTTTACTGGCAAATAACACACACACACACACACACACACACACACACACACACACACACATCTTATATTCTTTGGTTCCTATAGAAAATACTATGGGAAATTTTCTGAATTTTCCTGTAGCAACATGGGCTGGGCTGAGCTATGGAAAGCAAAGCATGAAGAATTACTCAGGCTCATGTCCCTTCTCAGAAATTTGCATCCAATAACGCATTCCCAGCATCATTTCTTCCACTTCTACCATCACTGAAGCACGCTGTTGAAAATTCTCCTGAGTGAAATGAAGAGAGCAGATGAATGAACGGAACAGATTAGGGGGCTATTTCCTTCTTCTTTTGTTAGTTGCAAATGCACCATATGGACACATCACAATGTGCTACAGAAATCTGAATCTCTGGTAAAGTTTTATTTTTAAAAAAAAAAAGAATGACATAAAAGTACTCCTGATGAATGAACTTTGAGCATTAAGTGATGAATGCATTTTGAAAAACCATCTTTGTAGAAGTTATATCAAGTTCCTAGTAGCATCTAAGTTCTGTTTAAGTGACTCATACTTCAGGTTCCTGAGAAAATCTAATGATGTCATAAAATCTTATAGTGAAGCAAAGCTTACGCAGGCCCATGTTTAAATACAGACATGTTTTAAAGATTTACAAATTAACATTTTAATCAGCTGTTGTTACTTTGGTTTTTAAAAGAAACAGCATCATAACATAGTTTAGTGAGTGTTCTCATTTCTGAACGAGACTGCTAAGCAACGTTACTATAAACTTGTGGAAGATACTAATTGATGCAATAATATATTGGTTCAACAGTTCATTGAGAGGCATTTTTATTAACTGTGCACATACATACACACATAGGGGAATTTTTTTAAACTAGCTTTGTTCTTTAGATAGTGCAACACAGTTTCAGGAATAGGTAACACAAGCAGATGACACCCCTGCATTAGCATTGAAAGGTTTTACATAAACAAAAAGTTGATGGACGTGGGCAATGTGAGTTAAGGTGGGTGGCAGTAAATAACCCTCAAGCACTGAAAAAAAAAAAAAAACCAGCAAGAATATATTTCAGATACAATCAATGAAAGTCGAGGTCCTATTTCCATTCCTGTAATATATTGAATACGTGGAACAGCATTTTGTTGGAAAGAAATTACTTTCCTGGGTATAATAAATATCTTAAAAATTCTTTAAAAAAACAATACCTGCCTGGACTAAGAGCAATTCTCAAGTTAAAAAAAAATAATATATAATTAAAATAGAACCCAGAGAAGCAGACCAGATACTGGAATCATTTTTAAATTTAGGTCATTTCCTTATCAGCTAGGTAGAATGGGTTCAATTTTCATGGACTCATGAGGATTTTTAGGTTGCTAACCCCCAAAGACGTAAACTTTTCCTATAATATCCAATCAAAATTAATCTTCTGCCCTCCATCTTAGAATCTTCACATAAATTCACCAATCTCAAAACTGAAGAAAAGAGAGAAGTGATTGCCCAGCATCTAGAACCTGAGCCTCCTTTCAGGAATGTCCAGAGAGTGTATGCCTATGGTCTTGATGTTTAGGAGTTCAAGATAAGGAGTAAATTTAGGTACCTAATGATTAAATATTTATCCCCTAGCTGTCAGTCAGACCAAGATAAAATCATCTCAAAAGAAACTCCTCTCATCTCAGAGGAACCCAATTTTATAAACTAAAGTACCAGGAAGGGGCATAATTATTAATGAGCAGAAGAGGAATATAGAACCCAGAACTCCTTTCCAGTGAGGGCATTTTCACATGCAGACCACAAGTGTGCTGTGCTAAATGTGTATAAATGGAGAAAGTTTGTGATGGGGTCTCATGCAGCCTGAGCTTGCCTCACACTCTCTCTGTCTTCCTGTCTTTACCTCCTGAGCACTGAGACAGCAGACATACAGAGCACCACACTCAATTACAAACATCTTTTGAGTTAGAACATAAAAGCATGATAGACAGAGCATATTTTAAACCAAACAAACATAACTCTGTAAGAGAAATTGAAAAATGCATGCATAGGTTCAGTAACAAAAGAATGAGGGTAGACTTGGTGAACTAGACATCAGGTGAGAAGAAATGATACACACATGGAGATGGCACCAAAAAAAAAACAAAAAACAAAAAACAGTGGAAGCAAGAGTAAGAGACTGGAACAATGAAAGTGCATGCTTCCATTGGACTCCAACAGAGAAGCATTGAAGAGCAAATAGTTAAAAGAAAAGGAGTTGGAAACTTTCCAGGACCACTCAGGCTCTCTAATCCATAGAATTCAAAAGCCCAACAAGACACATACATATGTCATAGAACCCTGAGGAAGACATTATGTTATAAGCAGCCAGAGAGAAAACACTTACCTCCAAAGGAGCTGTGCTCTCATCTGAAACTATAGAAGCTGTAAAACTAGGCTGATGTATTTGATATGCCAAGAGAAAATTATAAACACGTGTACCTACCAAAATATCTATTAAGAATAAGAGAAAATAGGACGTTTTCATAAAAATGAGTTTATATTCAGCTTTTCTTCAGTGAAAGAAATTTGGAAGTGTGCATTTCAGAAAGAAGGCAACTGGTCGCAACAGGGGAACCTGGACTCAAGAAGAAATGAAGGAAATGGTCAGCTAAGCAACAGCTATCAATGTGCTGAAAGCCTAAAACAGAACAACAAAAACTAGTCAACTAACAACAGGGTCTCTAGAGTCAACAGGTCTGAGATGATCTATGTTGTTCAAGAAACGCAAACAAGGTGTTATGAAATTGAGAATCTTACGTTAAACACACATCGTCATTACAAAAGCAAACGTGAATTGCATTTGCCTGACCTCGGCACTGTGCATTCCACATATATGGATTCAACCATTTGTGGATCAAAATGCAATTAGGTTTTTGAGAGGTGCATCTGTACTGAAAATATAGAGGCTTCTGCACCACTTTCTAAGTAACACAGTGTAACTGTTATTTACTTATCATTTACATTGTATTAGGTCTCAGTTATGCAGAAATGATTTAAAGTGCACAAGAAAATTGTTTGGGTCATATTCAAATACTACATCATTTTCTATAAGGATCCTGCATATCTGTAGACTTTGTCCCTGTGGGGCTGCCAGTGCACACTTTAGCTCCCCTGTGGACTCTATGCACAACACCTGCACATCTCCCCTGGCATAGAGATGCAGCTGAGAACTTGACGTAACTCAAGTCCTGCTTTCTGGAAGCTTCTGAAAACATTTTCCCAAATATCTTCTGTCTATGGTTGAGTAAATCCCCGAATACTAAACCCACAAATAAGGAGGAACAATTGATACATGGTTTATCAGTTATTGAACTGAATGGAAAAGGACGAAATATGTTCCTTTTAGACAATATACTGTCAACAGGAGTTTTCATAGAAACAAATGCAAAATTCTGTTTATGAAAAACAAACTGACTCTTCCAGGAAGATGGAGGAGACATACTTACCCCTACTTCTCCCACTAAGGGCAACTTTGCAGTCTGGGCATATGTAAACAGAATAGAAGTAAGATGCCACTAAAATGAGGGATGACAGACCTGCTAGGGACCATCAGACTTCCTAAACAACAGGACAGAGATTCCCTTAGGTTTCCCTTCGCTTCGTATATTTAAGCATGAAGATGACAAACTGGAAATGTCAAAGGTGCAACAACAACAACAACAGAAAAACCCAAAGTGGGTGAGGATGTACTTAAAGTGCTTGTTTAACATGTGCAAGGACCTGGGTTTGATCAAGCGCCAGAAAAGCAAAAGAAAACAGAAATAAATAAATCTGTTCTCTCTAGCATACAACCAAGAAAGGAGCAGCTGAGCAAGAATAACAAACCCAAAGATAAAACCTTACTTTTAGAAAATAGGCGTTCGCCTCTAAGCAAACACTTTGGAGGGAGGGGGAGGGGGGAGTGGTCACCTTTTCCATGCCATAAAAGGTCAAGTGGGGAGTCTCAGCTTTAACCCTATGAGACTCTGTTGAAGTCCTATGAACTTCTACTCTAAAGAAGTGGAGTCAGAAAGTCAATTAGGGAGTGAGTGTTTGGCCCAGTTCTTGTGTGGTCAGCAGAGACCCCGTGCAGAGGCCATAATTACCTCCCCACTTTTCTGATCCTTGAAATAGTTATTATCAACTATTAGGATATAAAGAAATGAAAGCTAATAGTTAGACATTATAATAGAACTTGTAGTCATATTAGGTATGTTTTTACGATTGAGCAGATATATTTTAGATAGACAGGTCATCTTCAACCCCTTCAGAGATCTACAGAATATGGCATTTAAAATGTTTTAATAACTTAGAAAATTTTTCTTTTTTGTTATGACTATGAGACATGTCGGCTCCTGGCAGTACCAATCTACTTCAGAGAAAATATGGGCACTGAAAAAACTGCAATTGGAGTTAACTTTCATTGTGGCAAAAGTTAGCCACTGGACAACAAAGTATCCTTGAATCAACTGCTGACAAACAGGACAGACAGGACATGAAACAAAGGACTACTGATTCTTGCCAAAACAAGTGTGGTTATGGCTTTATCAAAAGGCATCTTCTGAGGCTAGGACAATATGGCACCATCCCTGAAGTGGCCTTCACAATCCGGAAAAGGTACAGTGCCCTTTTCTTCGAAGGCAGCTGAACAGGCAGTGGGCCAATGGCTTCTGATGTGCAATGGAACAGCAGCTGAAACAGTTATTCTTGAAGAGTAACTAAGCTCACGCCTCTCAATAGTAGAATGGCATTTAATAGAGGGATGTGGAGAAGAATGGGATGCTGAGATGAAGCCACATACACACATAGCCAAGAAGGACCACCGCAGGAGGAAGGGTAAGGTTTTAGCTCTTAGCTCTGACCTCTTGGCTTTCTTCTTTGCATTGGTTCTGTGTTTCTTATTTAATAAGACGGTTGGTTACATCTACACTCCACCAAATAGTAACCAGGTCTTCTCCTCCCTGCTCAGTGTTATCAGAAGAGACCTAGTGGAGAGGCAGGTTTTCACCAATGCTCATTAACTTAAGAGGACTGCTCCCAGCCAGGGAAGTAGTCACAAGGGCTGGAAGGGGAACCATTCCAAATAGCATTTGGGATCTCAGACAAAAATCTAAGATGCACAGATGTCAATCAAGATATTCTCACCATACCAAGAACTAAGACCTTACAGTGAACAGAGAACACTTCTAAAAATAAGACTATAGAAAGTCCAATGCTAAAATACAAGGAAAATTATATGTTAAAAATAAAACAACAACAAAGGTTTGTGTATGTAATCGACATAAATAAAAACTAGACAAAAGGAATAACCTGAACTTGGTCTAAGGTAGTTCATTGAATGAAAAATTCTGAGTTGATCAGGAACCCCAAATTTTAGTCTACTTAATAACATATCCTCAAAAGTTACAGATATTGTCAAACCTAGAGAGGAATAGGTTAGTTAATAAGGAATAAGGTTAAGAGCACGGGCCACCTGTGACACCTGAATCCAATGCCCTCTATGGCTGCCATAGGCAATGCATGCACATGGTGCACAGAAGGATAAGACATCCATAAAGCACATAAAATCCAAAAATTGTCTTAAAAGGTATGTATATATTCACATCAGTCATATTTATACTTCGTTTATTTCTCTAGTCTTTTGGGGGGAGGATTTTGAGGCTCAAACTGACTGCAGCCTTTCTTCTAGGGATGTAGAGGTGGGTGGGTAGTCTGGGCCTGAAGGAGTGAAGCAAGGAAACAGGCTAATTCCCCACGTTTGCCTGCAGAGTTCATTGGCACCACAATGGGACTTAGCAAATCTTTAAAAAAACGAGCATTGGACATTTCCGTGAATATGAATAACATCTGTTAAGGTTATGGCATTTCCTTCAGAAAGCACAACAGTTATGATTACAAAATGCTTCTATTAGAATCCCCCATGAGTCAGTCACTCAGAAGCAAAACAAAGCTTGAACACCCAAAGTTAATATAAAGCACAATCCATTATTACTGCTCCCTGGTATTACACCCTGCCAAGGCTGCCTAGACTCTCCTGCCAGCACTAATAAAAATATCCTAGTGGGACTCATCATTCTTTCTCTCTCAGGGAGAAGGTAAATGACCACATTAGAGAATCCAAGGTGAGGCTCTCTTTACCCATCTCCAGTCATTATGAACAGCAACAAGTCACAGGTCTCCACACCTGTCCTTAATTCATTTCAGAGATACAAACCCAACATGTAACTTCCATTGAGCTGTCTATTTTGTGTTAACACCGACAATACCTCCAGGCAGGACAGCCACAAGTTCCACAGATTTTCCTCCATGCTCCTTCCTCCTGGGATGCAATTTTGAGAGAATAGTGCGTGGTCAGTAAGTACACTACAGCTCTCAGTCATCACCAACAGGGACCTTGAAATCAGATTCAGGGCTCCTCAAGGGCAGGCAGTCCTTCACATCACCAAAACCTCAGCTCACAAAGGAATTTCCAAAACAGTGACAACGGAAGGGGTCTACTCTTTTTTTCTTTTTTTTTTTTTTAATTTTTATTTTGCAATACAATTCAGTTCTACATATCAGCCACAGATTCCCTTGTTCTCCCCCCTCCCGCCCCCCTCACCTTCCCCCCAGCCCGCCCCCCATTCCCATCTCCTCCAGGGCAAAGCCTTCCCCACAGACTGAGATCAACCTGGTAGACTCAGTCCAGGTAGGTCCAGTCCCCTCCTCCCAGGCCGAGCCAAGCGACCCTGCCTAGGCCCCAGGTTTCAAACAGCCAACTCATGCACTGAGCACAGGACCCGGTCCCACTGCCTGGATGCCTCCCAAACAGATCAGGCCAATCAACTGTCTCACCCACTCAGAGGGCCTGATCCAGTTGGTGACCCCTCAGCCATTGGTTCATATTTCATGTGTTTCCGTTCGTTTGGCTATTTGTCTCTGTGCTTTATCCAACCTTGGTCTCAACAATTCTCGCTCATATAAACCCTCCTCATTCTCGGTAATTGGACTCCCAGAGATCCACCGGGGGCCTAATCCCAGCACTCGGGAGGCAGAGCCAGGCGGATCTCTGTGAGTTCGAGGCCAGCCTGGGCTACCAAGTGAGTTCCAGGAAAGGCGCAAAGCTACACAGAGAAACCCTGTCTCAAAAAAAAAAAAAAAAAAAAAAAAAAAAAAAAAGAAGTACGTAAGAAAATCATAAACACCCTAATTGTCGTGCTAGAAACCTCATCCAACTACTGAGGGATCTGGATGCAGAGATCCATGACTAGGCCCCAGGGGTCTACTCTTGATTTCAGGACTCCAGTGCCTCGAAGTTGGCCTGGCAAGCATGTTCCTCTCTCCCCCCCATCACTGCCAGTACACTGAGGGAGAACAGCTATATCGTTAGAGAGTTTTGTTTTATTTTAAGCCTAAAATATCAATCCCATGGAATGTACATAGTCTTCCTTACCGGAAGACCTTTTATTCCAGGCTATAATCGAAAAGATCTAAAATTTCACTTCCTACACGGCTGGAAGCTTTTCCATTGAACAACCGTTTAAAAAAAAAATACCTCTGCATTTTGGTTTTCATCTCCTCAGCAGAGCAAATTACCCTATCAGCCTGTGGAGAAGTGGGAGGTTATTGTTCATGAAACTATGAAAGAGCAAAACACAACAATGCAAATGAGAAGCTTGAAGTCAGTTTCATTTGTTAAAGTTTAGCCTAGAAAATACTTCTTTTAAGAGGGAAGAGAGGGGGAATATCCAGGAGCCTTATTATAAAAGAGAATATTAGCCCTGTATTTAAGGGAAGTGAGAAATAGCTATTCAACTCAGTGTTTCCTTCCATCATTCCAAGGCTACCTGTTAAGGGTGTTTTGTTACCATGAGGCAGAATGAGTGTTTTCTGCCTGTCTGACTTAGAGATGTGTCAGTACCCATTTCCATTCCTTCTGCCTGGAGCACACTGAGTGAAGGCTATAAAAAATGCTGAAGGACGTTCGTTGTCCAGCATGCAGACACGCTCGAATTTCCTACTCCAGCTCACTGGCAGATAGTCATGACATCACATTTACTCTAGGCAGGAGGGCTTCCTGCTATAGATGTAGCACAGGATCAGCTGGGAAGTGTGAGTAGAGCCATTCTGGTTTCCTGAGTAAGCCCTCGATGGTCAAAGAACTCATCCTAGTTTTAAAAAAAACAATGAGTACTTCACTTGAGTTCAGATCATGGCCTTGAGTACATTTTACCTGGAATACTTGAGCTTTCTGATGAACAGTAAATGTGGACTTCAAGATATCAGAGTGTGAAAGGAGTCTTTACCTTTGAGACCGAGTGTGCTTCCAGGAGCTTTGTGAGTTTGGGCTGCTTGGAACTCATGAGCTGTTACAAGGGTCAAGGAAAAAGTCATCCAAGACAACAGCAGAGATACAAGAGGCCAAGATGTGATGGATTCTAGGACACTCTCCGTGCAGTGTTACCATCGTCCTCAATGTCTGATAGTGTAATGATGTCCTCAATTGTCTACTTCCCCCTATAGGAACTTGACTCATAAAGGATGGACTCTTGACTCTTTTGTGCTTATATACTAATAGTTTAAGACAGGCACTCATACTCAGCCAGTGACTGGAGGCTAAATTAAAGCTAGTTTTCTGTGGATGGTCAACCTGGAGAAAATAGAATATCTGATCTTACTCCCAGGTTGCTTGACCTGGCTGATGAATAATCACGTACACACACACTAATTAAAACCAGTCTAAGCATAGTTCTCAGCCACAGGGGGCTTCTGGTAAAACCTAGCAGTTCCATCACTTTTTCTACCCCATGTTCTCTACTATGCCTCATGAAGCGGTTTTAAGCCCTTTAACCTTCTCCTAAAGCTTCTACCATAGCTTCTAAAATATGGCTACCAACAGAAGTAATCATTGTCTGTTGTAGAATACTACTTTAAGGTACGTTACTTTTGTTTATGTTGCATTTGTTTAACTCTGTGAAGCTGTGTTACTTTGCCTGTCTCAAAGACCTGATGGTTTAATGAAGAGCTGAGCGGCCAATAGCAAGGTGGGAGAAAGGATAGGCAGGGCTGGCAGGCAGAGAGAATAAAAAGAAGAGAGAAGAGGGAGGATCGAGAAAAGGAGGAGAGGAGGATGCCAGGGGCCAGCCACCCAGCTACACAGCAAGCCATGGACTAAGAGTGAAAGTAAGATTACGGAAGTAAGAAAAGGTAAAAGCCCAAAGGGGCTTTTACAAATGGGATAATTTAAGAAAAGCTAGCAAGAAACAAGCCAAGCTAAGAACAGGCATTCATAATTAAGAATAAGTCTCTATGTGTGATTTATTTGGGAGCTGGGTAGCAGGCCCCCCAAAAACAGCAAAATCAACCAACAACAGTATCCTAATAAAAATAAGAGGGCATTCCTTCTTATAAGGCACCAGTTCCTTCAACTTTCTTCTTCATCTCCTTGCTTTCTTATATAATCTACTCTCATCATCTTCTCCTGGTTTCTCAGAGGAAAATGGCATCTTTCTTTCAATTGTGAACCACATACATCTATAAAAATCTCTTATTTAACAACCTGCAGTATTATTCTTCATCAATTAGCTACCTAACTGTGTGTATATGTGTACATGTTCAAGTGTGTGCATGTACATAAAGGGGAACTGAGGTCAATAGTGACTGCTTAATCATTTTTCCACCTTATTGTTTTGAGACAAAATATATCATGGGACCTGGAGCTCATTAATTTGATTAGACTGGCCATTGAACTCTATCAATCCTCCCTGTTGTAGAATATTATTTTAAGTTGTGTTACTTTTGTTTATGTTGCATTTGTTTAACTCTGTGAAGCTGTGTTACTGTGTCTAACTAAAACACCTGATGGTCTAATAAAGAGCTGAATGGCCAATAGCAAGGCAGGGAGAAAGCATAGGTGGGGCTGGCAGGCAGCGAGAATATATAGAAGAAAATCTAGGAGAAGAGAGATTTAGGAGCAGAAAAGGAGGAAGACTCCAGAGGCCAGCCACCCAGCTATACAACCAGAAACAGAGTAAGAAAGAAAGATATACAAAAATAGAAAAAGGTAAAAGCCCAGAAGCAAAAGATAAATGGGATAATTAAAGTTAATAAAAACTGGCAAGAAACAAGCCAAGCTAATGCTGGGGCATTCATAATTAAGAATAAGCCTCCATGTGTGATTTATTTGGGAACTTGGTAGCAGGCCCCTCAAAAGAACCAAAGAATCCAACAACAACATCTTGGCATACAAACATGGCACTTGAATTTCCATAGTGCCTGAGATAGCTTTTAAAAAGAAAGGATGGAAGGAAAGAAAGAAGAAAAGAAGGAAGAGAGGGAGGGAGGAGGAGAGAGGGAGGGAGGGAGGGAGGAAAGAAGGAAGGAAGGAAGGAAGGAAGAAAGAAAGAAAGAAAGAAAGAAAGAAAGAAAGAAAGAAAGAAAGGAAAAAATATGGCTCCTTCAAGAGTTTCAGCAGAACAATTTCTGCCAGTCAGTGAGCCTTTGAGCAGCTAGTACATTGAGCAGAAACAAAAAACTAAGTAAAAATACCTGCCACAATGCAAGCATCAGCATTCTAGAACTCTAGGAAGGTAGAATGCAGCTCCTGGTCAGACAAACCTCCAACCAGCCTCAAGTTTCACGATAGGTTTTCACTTCCAGAGAAGCATGCAGAGCCAGCTGAGAGCCACATGCAGAGGATCCAGGTATGTTGGTCAGCAGTTTAAAGGTTTGCTCACACAGTCAAAAAAGGCTAAATATCCTTAATAAAAAAAGCTCCAGATGGAAAAATCCTCTAAACAGGTTACAGTGTGTTTAACAATGTACATTATCTTAAGAAAAGAAAAAGGGTATGTACAGTCATAGAAAGAAAGAAATAGTTTAAAAATAATGAAATCTTTAAAAAGAGAAGTAAAGTAATATAAAAGAAAACAGCCACATAAGATGAGAAATACACAGGGAGTCTGAATCTTGAATGTTATTGTGATGACTTTGAAATTTTTTTTGATTGTTGAAAAGCAAATGACAGCTGCAAAGAGACCTGGAATTGAAAGGGGGACTGTTGAAATAAATCAGCCTATATACTTTAGGAATGCCTTAACTTTTAAAAAGTCAAAACATATATTTGTCAAGTAGAAATCAAAAATGCTTTGGAGTTTTGTTCCCATAGGAGATGACAGGCTGTGGATTCCTTCAGGGTTAAGATGGACCAGGTTTGATCAGGCAAGATCTCTTGAACCTTGACAGGTGATATCTATCAGCAAAGATTACTGTTGGTCTTCCTAGGACTTGGTCATTATCTCAAAGTTTTCTCTCTCAAATCCTAAACATACTTAGTCCACAGATGGCAGGAAGCAGTTTGGAGAACAAGACATTCACATTCCCAAGAGGGGTGTGGAGGGCTTTTGGTTATTTGGTGGATTATGGATTTTTTTTTATCATTTAGGGAAATATAATATATTGATACAAATTTAATGTTATTTTTGTTACACTGTATATACTTTCTACTTTTGTTTAAATGATTTTTGTATATTGATATAAATTTAAAGTTATTTTGTTGCACTATATATGTTTCTACTCTTGTCTAAAGAACTTTTGTATATTGATACAAAATTAAGGTTGTTTTGTTACCATATATTGTATATATGTTTCCACTCTTGTTGAAGTTATTGTAACTATGCAGTTCATTTTAAAATGTAAGGTAATGTTTTAGTTTTTGAAAGCTATTATTATAATTTATAAAGGACAATCAAGAAACACAGGTCTGTAGTTAGTCATTTATAACAATTGAATTTATAGATATGTTAGGTTGTTGGACCCCAAAGTTTAGGGTCTCAGGTGCGCGTCCCAAGAACCCAGACTCCAGTCCAGTTGATGCAACAGCACGAGGATTTTATTAAAGAAACATCTGTACAGATGGGCAAACTCTGCTTCAAAGAGCAAGAGTCGCATCTTACTGCAGCCCCATGAGGGCTTTTAAAGGAAAAACCCACAAAAGCCATAAGATTACAATTCCTATACAATTTTGTTTCACAAGATCATGGTCTGATCACAGAGTAGTCACATTAACAGGTACGTTATTCCTGAAACCTCAAGGGGGGTATCAGGACGGGAGTGGAGCTTACACAAAGGTCACAATGGTCCTTCCTGGAATACTTGCAACTGTCCCAGTCACAGTTGAGCACATCTCTTAACAGAAATCTTTTTACATTGTTATATTGTTACAGGGATGATTGAGTAGTGGCTGAGTCAGGTGGCCCTTGGAACTAGATTTTTAGTTTCTTATTTCCTGGTGCTTGAAGTTTCTCTCTTCCTGAGGCTTGGGGGTGTAAGCCTGAAGGGCTAGGGTCTTTCAAGGTATATTTTCTAGGTTAAATAGATGTATTTTAAAAAGATGGTCTTCAAATACTTCAAAGACCTACAAAGTATGGCATTTAAAATGTTTTGTTAACATAAAGTTTTTCGTGACAATGAGACACATCTGCTCATGGCAGCACCAATTTACTTCAGAGATGATGGGCATTCAAGAAACTCTTTAAGGAGTTTATTTTCACTATGGCAAGGTTAGCCACTGGGCAAAGAAACTGTTCTTGATTTTGACTGCTGACAGTGTGCTGTGCAGGCTGGACATGCAGTATATACAGGAAAAAGACCATTGAATTTTGCCAAAACAAAATGGGACAGTCCTTCAAAATTTCTGCTTCACAGAAAAGTCTGCCAGATACTGTAGGCAGTAGGCTGAAGATGGATGCCCAACATTGCAGAGGAACTTTGGGTAACTATCCATCCAGGGAGCCAAATGTCTCTATTGTTAGATAATAGTACATTCTTCTGGGTCTTTGATGGAGTTGAATGCTAGACAGTTATAGTTGCAGTTTTTCTTAGTTATGATAGAAAGTAAAGTAGGTGTAAAACTTTGGATTCACTAAGATAGGATAGATAATGCATTATTTTCTTTGAATAAGCTAACTACAAATGGACAAAATATTGTAAATTAATTCTTACTTGATAACTGGTTTTGTTATATGTAGTTATACTATGTTAAAGTTAAAATCTTTTTTTATGCCGGGTGGTGGTGGCATACACCTTTAATCCCAGCACTTGGGAGGCAGAGCCAGGTGGATCTCTGTGAGTTAAAGGCCAACCTGGTCTATAAAGCAAGTTCCACAACAGGCACCAAAACTACATAGAGAAACCTTGTTTTGGAAAAAAAATTACATTTTAAATTGGAAAGGAAGAAGTCAAACTTTCACTATTTGCAAATGACATCATAGTTTGCATAAGTGACCCCAAAAATTCTACCAGGGAACTCCTATAGTTGATAAACACCTTCAGTAATGTGGCAGGATACAAGATTAACTCAAAAAAATCAGCAGCCCTCCTATATACAAATGATAAACAGTCTGAGAAAGAAATCCAAGAAACATTGCCCTTTACAACAGCCACAAATAATATAAAATACCTTGGGGTAACTCTAACTAAGCAAGTTAAAAACCTGTATAACAAGAACTTTAAGTCCCTGAAGGAAGAAATTGAAGAAGATATCAGAAAATGGAAAAATCTCCCATGCTCATGGATAGGTAGGATTAACATAGTAAAAATGGCAATCTTACCAAAAGCAATCTACAGATTCAATGCAATCCCCATCAAAATCCCAACACAATTCTTCACAGACCTGGAAAGAACAATACTCAACTTCATTTGGAAAATAGAAAACCCAGGATAGCTAAAAGAATCCTGTACAACAAAGCCACCTCTGGAGGCATCACCATCCCTGACATCAAGCTCTATTATAGAGCAATAATAATAAAAACAACTTGGTATTGGCATATAAACAGACACATGGATCAATGGAATCGAATTGAAGACCCTGACATTAACCCAAACACCTATGAACACCTGATTTTTGACAAAGAAGCCAAAACTGTACAATGGAAAAAAAAAAAAAAAAAAAGCATCTTCAACAAATAGTGCTGACATAACCGGATGTCAACATGTAGAAGATTGCAAATAGATCCATATCTATCACCATGCATAAAACTCAAGTCCAAGTGGATCAAAGGTCTCAACATAAAACCAGTTACACTGAATCTGATAGAAGAAAAAGTAGGAAGTAGTCTTGAACACATTGGCACAGGAGACCTCTTCCCAAATATAACACCAGTAGTACAGACACTGAGAGCAACAATTAATAAACGGGACCTCCTGAAACTGAGAAGCTTCTGTAAGGCAAAAGACACAGCAAATAAGACAAAACGACAGCCTACAGAATGGGAAAATATTTTCACCAACCCCACATCTGACAGAGGGCTGATCTCCAAAATATATAAAGAACTCAAGAAACTAGACATCAAAATAATGAACAATCCAATGTAAAACTGACTACAGAGCTAACCAGAGAATTCTCAAAGGAAGAATTTCAAATGGCTGAAAATTTAAGGAATTGCTCAGCATCCTTAATTATCAGGGAGATGCAAATCAAAACGACTTTGAGATACCATCTTACACCTGCCAGAATGGCTAAGATCCAAAACACTGAAGACAGCTTATGTTGGAGAGGATGTGGAGCAAGAGAAACACTTTTCCACTGTTGGTGGGAGTGCAAACTTGTACAGCCACTTTGCAAATCAGTGTGGTGGTTTCTCAGAAAATTAAAAATCAATATTCCTCAAGACCCAGCTATGCCACTTTTGGGCATATACCCAAGGAATGCTCAACCATACCACAGAGACACATGCTCAACTATGTACATAGCATCATTATTTGTAATAGCCAAAACCTGGAAACAATCTAGATGCCCCTCAAATGAAGAATGGATTAAGAAAATATGGTACATATACACAATGGAGTACTACTCAGCAGAGAGAAGAAAAAATGACATCATGAAATTTGCAGGCAAATGGATGGAACTAGAAAATATCCTGAGTGAGGTAACCCAGACTCAGAAGGACAAGCATGGTATGTACCCACTCATAAGTGGATACTAGAAGTAAAGCAAAGGCTAACCAGACAACAACCCAGAACTCCAGAGAAGCTAGCTAACAAGGAAGTTCTAAAAGGGGAATGCATGGATCTCCCTAGGAAGAGGAAATAGATGAGATCTCCATGAGTGAAATGGGGGTGAGGGGTGGGCAATGGAGGGTAGGCAATGAGGGAGGATAACAAAAGGAAATGGGATGGTCAAGATGGAACAGAGATGGAGTGGGGAAGCACTGAGAGAAAAACCATTATGGAGGGAGATATCATGGGAAGAGAAACCCAGTCCTAGGGAAGTTGGCAGGTGTGGTGATACTTTAATTGTGCTGAAATGGGATTTTATTTGTGTGTTAATAAATAAAGTTTGCCTGGAGATCAGAGGTCACATAGCGAGGTCACATAGTGAGCCATGAGCAGAAGTCAGGCGGTGATAGCACACGCCCTTAATTTGATCACATGGTAGGCAGAGTCTGTGTGGTCAAGGACACAGCCAAGTGTGGTGACGTAAGCCTTTAATCCCAGTACCAACTATAGAGACCTGGAGGTCTGTATGACAGGCAGTAATGAGGAAATCATGTGGCTGGGCTTAGAGTCAATGAGAAGGCACAACAGAAAGGCAATAGAAACACAAATCAGACAGAAAGAAGCTCTCTCTGGAGAAGCTATGGCGGCAAGGTGGTAAGATAAGGTAGTTGTGGCTCTTCGCTAGTTTTCTGATCTCTTTGGTTATTATCTCTGTATTTGGCTCTGTGTTTCTTATTTAATAAGACTGTTTAGAAATTCATCTACAGGCAAGAATCTCCAAGGATGACCCCAACTTGAACTACTAGAAATAGTGGAGAGGGTACCTGAACTGTACTGGCTTACCTCAAGTGATCAGATCGGTGAATAACCTAACTGTCATCACAGAACTTTTCTCCAATGACTGATGATGGCAGATGCAGAGATACATAGCCAAACATCAGACAGAGCTCGAGGAGTCCAGTAGGAGAGAGAGGAGGGATTCTATGAGCAAGTACATCAGGATCATGATGGGAAAACCTGCAGAGATGACCAAATCAAACTAGAGGGAACTCATGAAAGTTGCATCAATGGTTGTAGAGCATGCATGAGACTGGACTAGGCTCTCTGCATGGCAAGACAATTTTGTAGCTTGATCTGCTTGGGGGGCCCCCTGGCAGTAGAATCAGAATCCATCCCTGGTGTGTGAGGGGGCTTTTTGGTTTTTTTGGTTTTTTGGGGGGTTTTTTTGTTTTTTTTTTTTTTGTTTTTTTTTTTTTGAGACAGGGTTTCTCTGCGTAGCTTTGCTCCTTTCCTGGAACTCACTTGGTAGCCCAGGGGCTTTTTGGAACCCATTACCTATGATGGGACACTCGTGCAGCCTTGAGGCAGGGGGAAGAGCTTGGACTTCCTCACTGGATGTGCCTCCCCATGGGAGGCCTTGCCTTCTTGTGGGGAAGAGTTGGGGGTGGGCTGGGGGGAGGCTGGGGAGGCTGGAGGAGGGAAGAGGGGGATCTTTGATTGGTGTGCAAAATGAATGAAAAAAACTCTTAATAAAAAATTTTCTTTTTATTTAGACAAAAAAGGAGAAATGTTGTAGAATATTATTTTAGGTTATGTTACTTTTGTTTATGTTGCATTTGTTTAACTCTGTGAAGCTGTGTTACTGTGCCTGTGTAAAACACCTGATGGTCTAATAAAGAGCTGAATGACCAATAACAAGGCAGGAGAAAGGATAGGTGGGGCTGGCAGGCAGAGAGAGTACATAGAAAGAGAAATCTGGGAGAAGAGAGATCTAATAGCCAGAGAAAGAGGAGGACTCCAGGGGCCAGCCACCCAGCTATACAACCAGAAACAGAGTAAGAAAGAAAGGTATATAAAAATAGAAAAAGGTAAAAGCCCAGAGGCAAAAAATAAGCAGGTTAATTAGAGTTAAGAAAAGCTGGCAAGAAACAAGCCAAGCTAAGGCCAGGATTTATTTGGCAGCTGGGTTCCAGGCCTGTCAAAAGAGCCAAAAATAAAAAATAAAACAATCCAACACTTCCTATCTCTATGTCCCTTGTACTGGGGTTACAGAAGTATACCATTGAGCCTGGCTTTTTATGCTGGTTCTGGGAATCAAACTCAGTTCCTCATGTTCACATACACAAAAACACTTTTGCCCCCTGAGTCATCTTTCTAGTCCCTCATTTTTATACTTAAATTTTCTCTATGTCCACAGAGAGACCTCTGAAACAAACCTGTTTTCCTAGCTGCAACATCACTTTCTAGGTCTGTAGCCATAAGCAAGCCATCTAGCACTAGTTTTTTCTAGTTTTTTTCTTGTAAACAATGGGAACAGTAATCTATGTCTTAAAATGTTTTTATAAAAGAATTAAATGAGATAGTTTACATAAAGTGTTCACCCTAGATTCTTCCCACTTAACAATAATTTCAATTTTTTTTTTTTATGTCTTCCCCCTCCTAAATTAAATGACTCTCAAGGCCTCTGTCTTTGAGAGTCATTTAATATATCTTTTTTTTTTTTTACTATAACATTCTTTCCTTTTCATCCCGGAATTGTGCATATAGAATTCTCCTGACATCGGTCCCTCAGCCCACCGCAATCTGCTCCTCCTTCTTCCCTCTGCTGAAATGTCTCAAGGAAAGGAAGCTAAGACTCTCAAGTACACTGAATTTCACAGGTTTATTTTTTTTCTAAGAAAGCTGCAGGATGAATCATGGAGAAAAAGACTACATGGATCCATGAATAGATGATATTCCTCTTAGCTTTTCTTCTGCTTTCATGGATTTAACGTTTACCCATATCACTTAAAAATCAAAGTGCCTTGGGAACGCTCTCTTAACCTCCAACATTGCCAAGAGCTTTCTAGTTCCCATCATAAGCCATATCATGGAGCATGGATCTACCTGATACTAAAGTTGAACCTTCCTTTCTGTATATCTGGCCCTTTGAATTTGCTTTTATGTATGAGCTCTCAGAAGTAATCAGTGACTAAATCCAGTCAATCTGCATTCAAAGAGTCTCGTGAGAACAGGGAGGGAGCCCTTATTCACTGCTGGTGAGAGTATAAACACAATGGAAATCAGTATGAAAAATTATCATAGAACTAAAAATAGAGCTTCCACGTGATTCAGCTATTCCACTCCTGGCATACATTCACCCAAACAACTCCATATCATACCACAAAGATATTTGCACATCTGTTTTTCTTGCTGCTCTATTCATAACATCAAGGAAATGGAATCAGCCTAGTTGTCTGCCAACTGATAAATAAACAATGAAAATGTAGTACCTATATGGAATAGAATTCCATTCAGCCATAGAGAAAAATGAAGTTATATCAATTTCAAGAAAATAGATGAGATTTAACACTACCTTATAGAGTAAGGTGTCTCAGGCACCTGAAAGCAAATATCACATGTTTTCTCAGAGTAGATCCTGGTATCTGCTCATATGTATGAGCATTTACGTGTTACATGTGTGTAGAGACCAGGAAACTGGAAAGGGGACCATGAGTTGGAGAGAAAAGTTTTTTTAAGTGGGGAGAGTGGGAGCTTAGTATAAGTCATGTGATATAAAAACGGAAAAGAAAATACTAAGGATAGAAGGTTTAAGGAGGAGGAAAGGAGATGGGGGAGAGGAAAGTGTGGGAGGAAAGTGTTAAGTAACGCTAATATTGAATGATAAAAACCATAAGGAATGCTTGATAAGCTAATCAAAAATAAAAGAGCTTGAGTAGAGAATGTGAGTGGATAAAGTTGTACCCAGAAGCCAGGAGTTATTAAACAAGAAATCACAGTGTCAGGGATGGGCTACATCCCCAAGGGTTATTAGCAGTGGGGTCCATGAGCCCTGCCCACAAATAATCCAGGCAATGGTCATTGCTGCCCACCAAAACATAGTTACAAGACAAAGAAGTCAAGTTGGAACTGGGCTGGAAGCTTTTTCCCTGCTGTACAGTCTATATGGTAGTGAGAGGTGTCATGCAGGATGCTAGGAGAGAACTTTCCTAAACACAATTCCAACTGTCGGGCAAGAAGAGCCCACTTGTGTATAGTGGCAAATTTGTTACTGAGGTAACCAACCACTTTTTTTTAACTGGCTTTGATATCCATTTTGTTACTATAAAGTTGATTACAAACCCATGTCTGGGAGCTTGTGAGCCTTAGTGGTGAGGTTTTGCTATTGTGTTTCAAAATGGACATCGTATCCTGTCAAACTGACTTTCTAAATAACTGTGTTGATGCCCATAGAATAGTACTACTGTCAGCTCTGGGCAAGGAAACGCCATTTTCAATAGTCAGCAGTGACTGCAGAGACTCATAACTGGCCAAAGTACTGAGAATAAGTGACTGTTGAAGGCCAATCCATAAATAGGACAACTATTTCACCTGCTCCAAGCTCAAGAGACATACTTTGCAGAATATGAGAGAGAAAGAATGTAAAAAAGAGAGAAAAGTAGAGAATGCTGAGTTCTGGGCATGGCAGGGCTATTGAATTCTTTTTTTTTTAATTTTATTTTACAATACAATTCAGTTCTACATATCAACCATGGATTCCCTTGTTCTCTCCCCTCCCACCCCACCCTCCCCTTTCCCCCAGCCCACCCCCCATTCCCATCACCTCCAGGGCAAAGCCTTCCCCTAGGATTGAGATCAACCTGGTAGACTCAGTCCAGGCAGGTCCAGTCTCCTCCTCCCAGGCCGAGCCAAGCGACCCTGCATAGGCCCCAGGTTTCAAACAGCCAACTCATGCACTGAGCACAGGACCCGGTCCCACTACCTGGATGCCTCCCAAACAGATCAGGCCAATCAACTGTCTCACCCACTCAGAGGGCCTGATCCAGTTGGGGGCCCCTCAGCCATTGGTTCATAGTTCATGTGTTTCCATTCATTTGGCTATTTGTCCCTGTGTTTTATCCAACCTTGGTCTCAACAATTCTCGCTCATATAAACCCTCCTCTTTCTCACCAATTGGACTCCCGGAGCTCCACCCGGGGCCTAGCCATGGATCTCTGCATCCAGATCCCTCAGTAGTTGGATGAGGTTTCTAGCACGACAATTAGGGTGTTTGGTCATCCTATCACCAGAGTAGGTCAGTTTGGGCTGTCTCTCGACCATTGCCAGCAGTCTATTGTGGGGGCATCTTTGTGGATTTCTGTGGGCCTCTTTAGCACTTTGCTTCTTCCTATTCTCATGTGGTCTTCATTTACCATGGTCTCCTATTTCTTGTTCTCCCTCTCTGTTCTTGATCCAGCTGGGATCTCCCACTCCCCCAAGCTCTCTTTCCATCGACCCTTGCCCTTCATTACCCCTACTCATGTCCAGGCTGTTCATGTAGATCTCATCCATTTCTCCGTCATTGGGTGATCCCCATGTCTTTCTTGGGGTCCTGTTTTCCAGGTAGCCTCCCTGGTGTTGTGAGTTGCAGTCCAGTCATCCTTGTTCCACATCTAGTATCCTCCTATGAGTGAGTACATACCATGTTTGTCTTTCTGAGTCTGGGTTACCTCACTCAGGATGATTTTTTTCTAGCTATTGCATTCTTAACCCAAAGAGGTGTGATTGCCTGTGCAAGACTGGCCCTGTTACGGAAAGACGGAGGGTGTGTAGGGCCAGAGCCCATCCCTGAGTCCTCAACCTTAACAATCTATGTGTAGTTAACAGTTGATGTAGGGGAAAAGAGAGAGGCATCCTCTTTAGGAGTGTAGTCAGTAGTAATGTACCATGTTCCTGTAAAATTCTCTCTTGTGGTCCTCTAAAAATCCCCAGTGAAATAAACTGAGTCACAAAATCAAACAAAACACAAAAACCCCAGGACTTGAAAATAGAAGGGAGGTTAGTTGGGGAAAAGGGGGACATTGGCGGGAGATAGAGGACAAGAAGGTAAGAGAGGGTGAAGATGATTGAAAATATTATCTACATATATGAAAATATCATAATTAAACCCACTATTATATATATTGAGCTACCCTAATAAAATGCTTGAAATAATGTCTCATGTTGTCAATCAGATTTCTGGAAAGTGGGAGTTTTTCTGGATGTTACTGTGAATCTAGTATTTACTCCTCTTCAGTACAACCACAGGAACTTAAAGGTTAAATCAAATGCCTTTGCCTTTGTGTTTGTGTGTGTGTGTGTGTGTGTGTGTGTGTGTGTGTGTAATACATATTTGTGAGTGAGAGTGAATGCTTGTATGTGTGTGTATGTAGTGCATATTTGTGTATGTGCAGTGCATGTGTACATGTGTAAGTGCATGTTTGTATGTGTGTATGTGTATGTAGTGCATAATTGTAGTGTGTTTAGTTCATGTATGAGTACACGCTAGTATGTGTGTGTGCAGGAGTTCATGTTTGTGTGTGTGTGTGTGTGTGTGTGTGTGTGTGTTTGAGTGAGTGAATATATGCATGCAAGTGTTTGTACCCATGCTCAAACATGCATTTAGAGGCCAGAGGTCAACATCTGATGTCTCTATTTTGATTACTCTCCACCTTATTTTTTAACACAGGCTCTTTCATGGAGCCCAAAGTTCACCAACTAGCTAAACTAACTAGTCAGTGAGCTCTAGGGATCTGTTTACCCACGTCCCACACCACAGCCCCATCCCCACTACTGTTAGGAATACAGATAACTACTACCATGTCTGGTTTTTACTTGAGTCCAGACTAGGAAGCCAAACTCAAGGCCTCATGTTTATGTGACAGGAACATTACAGACTGAGCTACATTTACGCATCTCCTCCCAAACAAAACCATTTTCCTTATATTTTCTGTAGCTGACTCTTCCAAGGAAAAGGCTCTTTGCTCACAAGCTAGCTGCAAAGTTGCTCACTCTGAGTTAGGTTCTCTATGTGGGCAAGGAGCTGGTCCATGCAAAGTGCTTAGATGTTTCACAAACATCACATGTTCCCCCAAATTTACATATTTTGAGACACCAGGGAGTGTCAATGTTTACATTTGAGTGTGGACAAGCCCTCTACCCCATTCAATCTCCATCTTGTTTCCTAACCTGGAAGCATAATTGTTGACAGCCAACACTCACAGAATGTATTAGTCAATCCTTCATTATTATGCCAAGATACCAGAGGTAGACTACTTTATAAAGAAAACAGATTTCACTTACACTCTGGACTTCTTGGCTGCACCACATTAAATCAGGAACACATACCCATCTCTCTCTATGCCTATGAGTCCCTTTGTCTTTATTACACTAACAGGATTCAATCATTCAAACCTCAACCAATGACCAAACCTAATGCAATCATTTCCCAGAGGCCCTACCTTTAAGCGTAACACACAGATAAAGTTCCTAGCCTATTAATAGCATGAATATATGATTTTGATGACTAACTCATACATGAGTTCAGGCAGAGGAGGAACAGTACTCAAAACACAGCACTAAAATCACACCACAAAGCTCTTTCAGAAATGCACCCCATTATTCCATTCATCCCTTTCTCCTTAGATCTACCCCAAGGCTCAGGGAAGTTGCTAGTGATTTTCAATTCACTCTGCTGAGCTAGTCAGTGAACCTGCATCTCTAACAAAGATAACCTCATGCTCTTTGTCTACCCAGTTCTCCAATCTGCAATACATTTTGGCTCTGATAAACATATTTCGTAAATGAGGTGGCTCAATCTACATGTTCCACAAATAGCCAAATTCGAAATCCTAACATAAGCTATTGTGGTGATATTTGTGCACCCCAATAAAACTTATCTGAGGATCAGAGGAAAAAGCCAGCCATTATATTAAACATAGAAGTCAGGCAATGGTTACACACACCTTTAATCCTAGCATTCGGGAGGCAGAGATTCATCTGGATCTCTGTGAGTTCAAGGCCACACTGGGAACAGAGCCAGGTGTGGTGGCACATGCCTTTAATCCCAGTGTTAGCTAATCATAGAGGTCTAAAGGTCTGGACAGAAAAACAAGAAGTAATAGAACTGAGTAGAAAGAGGAAGTGATGAAGCTGGGCAGAGAAAGGAAGTAAGATGGCAGGGCACAGAAAGGTATACAGATGTGAGTATACAGGAAGTAGCTCTCTGAAGGCTGAGGAGTTGGTAAGGTGAGGTTGGCTGTGGCTTATCCTATTCCTCTGATCTTTCAGTTTTCATCCCAATATCTGGCTCTGGATTTTTTATTAATAAGACCATTTAGCAATTCATGTTACAGGCTACCTAAGAGGCCATAATTCCTCTACTTATACTTAAGACAGAAACACATGGAAAAGAAAAAAAATCAAAAAATGGGAAAAATGGAGCTGGCCATGTAGCTAAGTGATAGGACACCTGCTTATCATGCACAAGTCCCTAGCTTTGAGACCCAGAACTGAAAAGAAATATTTTCTAGGATTGTTAATTCCTTGGTCTAAAAATAAATTAAATAAATGTATGTGTGTGTGTGTGTGTGTGTGTGTGTATTGAAAAAAAAAGTTGATATTCTAGTTTGCTTCTTTGCTGCTGTGATAAAACACTGACCAAAAGCGACTTGGAGGAAGAAAAGTTTAATTACTGACATGTTACAGTCCATCAAGGGGAGCCAAGGCAAGCGTTGGAGGCAGAAGATTGAAAAAGCCACAGTAGAATGCTACTTACTGACTTGCTTCTGCTCTCACATTCAACTACTAATACTATACCTCCCAGGCCTGCCTGGCCAGGGCTGGTACTACCTACAGTGAGCTTTGTATCAGCCCAATTAGCAGTTCAGAAAATGTCCCAGACATGCCCACAAGTCAATCTGATGGAAGCAGTTCCTCAACTGAGCTCTCCTCTTCCCTGTGGCTCTACAGTGTATCAGATTGACAAAAACTAACCGGCACAATTTAAATTACATATTTTTATATATTATTTATACGTATAGATAATCTATAACTTTAAATAATTACATGTATGTTACATGTTAAATTATTAAATAAATTCAAATTGATAGGAAAATGCCTAAAATATAATGCGTAAGTATGCAAGCAATGCAAATGAGCTTAAGCAGCAGATGTCTATGTAAGGCATGGAAAATAGTCATTTTCACTATTAATGAGAGAATTGGTAAATGAAAGCAATAATAATATGTTTTTCTTTCTTGTCATATTAAGGATTTTTAAATGAAAGCCTACAATGATATTGAATGAGCCAGAGTCTCCAATGCGTTCCTTGTAGGAGGAAAAATTGGTACAACCACCCCAGAAAGTAATAAATGGCAACATGTATTGAGTCTCATAATTGCTCATTTCCTCTTTTCCAAGTAATTACTCTTCTGTGAAAATGCCCCAAGGACATAACCAGAAATATAAACACATTTCTGTAAAACAAAAGAGCATTTATTACACTTTTTTAATAATAGTAAAAATAAAACCCAGAAACAACACGAAGACACATCATTAAGGAACTGATTACATCTATGGGTGAAATATTGTGATAGATATTAAGATACCAAGTTTATGGAGCTTCTTCCATGGAATGAGAAAATAAATGTAATTTCATGTTTCCCTTAAAAGACACAATTCACATTTTGATACACTATAAATTAAACTGTGAAAATATTTTCCAGAAAATTGAGAAGAAATAAGCAAAATATTGAGACTTGTTCACACAAAAGTATGGAATTACAAGAGTTGAACAAGAAAGAGGATTGTGGCCACTACAGCATTCTGAAACTGTCTACACAAAGGGTTAGCAAAATAAATGCAGTGTATGATGACCAATGCCAAGAGGAAATTCAATAGAGAAACTTGAATCAAGCACGTTCATTTGCTCCTTGGAGAAGGTATTAAGGGATTTGAAAAAAAAATGAAGCAAAATATTACTAGTAAATATTTCATGGAATTAGAATGACATATTTTCTTGTCATGCTTTTCCCATGCTAATGTATGCATACTGTGTAGATATCTACAATAAAATATACATTGTATAACTAATAAATTTTGTGTGTTTCCCAGGGCTACTGTAACAAAGACCAAGTGGATTAGCACAAAAATATTTATTGTTTCATTCTACAGGCTACCAGGCCAAGGCCAAGGTGTCAGCAGGCCATGCCTCGCCTCTTGTCTTTGGAGAAGCATGTTTCCTTTTCTCCTCTAGCTTCTGGTGTGGCAAGGGGCATTCCCAAACTTTCTCATGCATAACCCCTGTCAAATGTCCATCTTTCTTCTCTGTATCTTCAGGCCATGTTTCTCCTATGTACTTCTATCTCTGTCTAAATCTCCCCTTTCAGTAAAGATGCCAGCCACTGTGTGTTTTAATAACCTTGATTATGTCTAGAATAAATTGGAGGCATTGGGAAGTAAAACTTAACTGTATCTCTTGAAGGAAGAAAAATCTATTTTGACCCATGATACTTTACAGGCTTCAATAGGAGTAGTTTATGTATAATCATAATTAAGACAAGGCATAATAAAAGTTAAAAATCCTCATCCTAAATTTTCTTTTCAATTTATTTCATCTTTTTCACCCTGGTGACATTTTACAATGTTGTATGGTCCATACTTAAACTCCCATCATTCTATAATCTCTCCCAGGGCTACCACAATAGTGTCCTTACTAGTCTCCACACTTCTGGAGCATCTTCCTCCCAGCCACTTACCTTGCTGTTGTCAGATTCTCCTAATCTTGTCACTCTTCTGCCTAATATAGTTTAAGTTCCCAAGATTAGATCTCAGCTTCTTAAACTTGAATTCACAGTGTAATACATTTTTAACCTTATTGTCCAAAATTTGTTCTCACAACTCAGTATTTCTCAAGCCCAAGCTCTCTGTAGACATGACCTACTAATTATGGCAACATGAATGTTCCAATCTCACATCTTGGTTCTTTGGCCTCCCATGCTTTTAATTCATTTGCTCATTTATACAAGAAACAGGTATTAGACACCTACCACATGTCAAGCATTGTACCAAGTATTGACCATTTAAAGTTATATCACTTTCTTTAACTTTCAGAAATACAATGCCATAGAGTAAATGAAATGTGTACATAGCATACTCTGAGCTAGTATACAGGGTCCTTGTGGGCAAAACTATGGAAGTGGCCAATTTTATTGATGGTTTGGGAAAAAAATTATTGGAAGAGATACCCCAAGTCCTTAAAAATATGATGAAATGTTCTGAAACAATGTCCCATCCCCTTTAGATATCCAATAGAATTCTGTCATTCTACAAATCCTAATCTTTGCAGATCTCAGGAAGCTATTCCCTGTTGCACTTCCATGGGTGAATATTTCAGAACACATAGTTGGTGGCTTTTTGTCATTTCTGGGGGTCTACATCAGTTATCAGTTCTTATTTCATATGAGTGTGTTTGGGGCAATGCACAGATGACGGTCTTCCCAAGTCCCTGTTGAGATTTGAAAGCTTGGATATCCCTAAAATTCGTATTCTGAAACCTAATCACTAAGATGATGGCATTAGAAAGTTGAGCTTTGGGGAAATGATTAGATCATATGGGATCTGCCCGAATGAATGGGATCAGAACTGTTATAGGAAAGGCCGCTGAGGGCTTGATCCCTTGGCCTTCCCCTATGTGTGAACATATAGAAGGTGCTATCTATGAGGAACAAGCTCTCATCAGGCACAGAACCTGCAGGAGCACTGAACTTAGACTTTCTACCCTCCAGGGCCATTTAAAAAAAAAATCCCTTGTTTCAGTTCTCTAGTGTAGACCATTGTGTGACAGATAGCTTTTCCAAGGCATTTCATCCCATTGCTTTCCTTTACCTGCATGTTGATCCTGAATCAGGAATATGTGATGATGGCTGTGCTCGAGGCAGGAAATCCCCAGGAATGCTCAGAGGACCTGCTTCATGTTCATGTAAGGGTAGGATGCTCTAGAGTGTGTGATCAAGAAGTACACAAAGGCCTCCTCTTGAAGGGAGACCTCTGGGCCTTCAGAAGTATATGTATTAAATTAGCATGTTGCTAACTTTCTCCTAACCATGCTTCAGACTACAGGATTTGTCATCTAAACAAATAACCTCTCTTCTGGTGTCAAATACCTTACACACAAAACACAACCTACGAGACAAAGGGTTACTGGTAAAGGTCTCAGACTCCCCAGTGCCCCATCTGTGATTAGTTGGAACCCTCTGTGACTTGTTCACCTGATGAACTTCTCCAAGCTGCCGCTGATATTTTGGGGGTATTCACCAATTTGTTATTATACCATGCTTCAGCAATAATTACCTTTCTGGTAGTCATTTTTGTCCCTATCAATAATTATTGTCTTTTACAGTCATTTTCCATTACAAAACACAAACAGAAATCAATATTAAGATCTTTCTCTAATAGGACTACGTCCTCCCCGCTGTCACTTAATAAGTGATCTTTAGTAAATCCAATATAATTTGTTCTTTCATAAGGCCACAGAGATAAAGCGCTTAGAAAATACTTAAAATTTAGAAGTGAGCCAATGTACTTCCCAGGGTTGTGTTTACAGTGTGAAACACAGTGTCATACGTCCCAGCCACACCTACCGAACTTGCTAAATAAAGATAATCTCACCTTTCCCTTTCTGAATCAGACAGACTCATCTAATTATTTTCTCATGAGTTGTTTCCTTTGCCAAAATCAGATCCAAAAGTTGTCTGAGACCTTGGCACCTGTCTCAGGGCATTTTTACACCTTGAAATACACGAAATTGAGCCAAATCTGAAAATATCACAAAGATCCTGATTTGGGAGTGTCATGAGGTCACTTGTGTTGAAAGCTTTGTCCTAGACATCTGCAGAAGGGGCAGGACAGTTCCCGGGGGAGAATCTTCCTGCAGACTAGGAAGTGACTCAAGGGCAAAGCCTGCGGTAGGCTGAGCATGAAGCTGTGATAGCACATGGGGTGAGCTAGTGAAGCTGTTACAACATCAGTATCAGTAAGCTGGGGTCTGTAGAGTATTTCTTAACGCTGGGAGAGAGAGAGAGAGAGAGAGAGAGAGAGAGAGAGAGAGAGAGAGAGAGAGAGAGAGAGAGAGAGAGAGAGAGAGAGAGAGAGAAGTTGTCAAAGCTTATTAACCTGCCCAGGATTTTCCGGATGCATGGCTAAGTAGCCATCAGTAGGTCTGCAAATTCCTCCAAGGCTTGCTGCCTTCTGGAATGCCTCCTTGGGACTTAATCCAGGCTCCTCTGTCTTTCCACCCTGCCTCCTTCCTCCTCCCCAACACCATTTTATTTCCCTTCAGTATCAAGCACGTGCAGAAATCTCTGCACCGTGAACCGATTTCTCTCCATGAACAGGCAAGTCTGCTGTGGGCCTTAGCATGCCCAGGAGAGGCCAATAGGTCTCAGCAACTAGGAAAAGGAGGGAACAAGGAGAAAACACATGCACAGGGCGAATGTGATAGGAGCCTGGCAGGCACAAACAGCTCAACAAGATTTCCCTCTACACAAATTGTGTGTCACGTGCCGCCCATACCTCCCTCCCCTGGGAATCCGATCACAACCCTATGTGTGGGGCATTATGAAGAGCTCCGTTTCGCCTCCCTTACCCACCACTGCCTGGGGCTGGAATGAATCCAGGCTGGTACTCATAGCTCTAAGCTGTTGGATTTTGGATTCCCAAATGAAGAAAGGTTCTCTCTTCTTCGCTGGCCCTCAATACGCAGTAGCATACACTATGAAGGGAGTGACTGCCAGCTCCGCAGGGGCTGAAATACTCCGTGCAGCAGGATGCTCCCTACCTCCTTGGCAAGGTGCTCAAACAGTTACTAATCACAAGCATCGCATGAATGGTGCTGAATCCCCAGCTGCTGCCCGTCATCAGCCTGTTACAAGATCGATATCTAGTCATACTGCATGAAACAGTCCTACTCCTCTGGCAGGAAATTAGTACATTTTGATTTCCATGTCTCCCTTGTTTTGAAGTCTCTGCAGAACAAAGCTGAGGAATAATGATTCATTACCTCCCTAAGTGCATCCCCAGGATGGAAAGCCACTCCCCAAGCCCTGCAAAAGTAATCTGGATAGCGGGCTGCAGAAATGACGGCATTGTTGCTATGCTGCCTGTCTTCCTGACAAGAACAGAAGCCATGCCTACCTAATGCAGCTGAGTGTTGGCAGGTGAGGCAGAAGTCCTGCGTCCTTTGCACCGGGGAACCTGGATTTAAGTAAACTCCCAAGTCATGAGTAAAAGCTATTTCACAAACAATTGATGCGCAGCACAAGTTCTGTGTCCTCTTGAGGTCATTGCTGCTCCATGTTTATTGATGAGCATGCTCGCTTCTAATCAGTATTCAAATCAGAGTGTTTGCCTTATTCTCCACTCCATTTTACATGTACTGTGATTTCAGAAGTTGTTTTAAAAATGAAACCTCTGCTAACAGTGGGGGGTGGGGGACAAGCATGCAGGAACATACGGTTCTGCAAAGACTATAAGAAAATGGGGGGAAATGCCAGTGATTACTCAGGAAAATTCATTGCAAAACAGTCTGTGCAGAAACAATTTCTGCTGATGTGTCACGTCTTGCAAGTTTTCTATGAGGCATCCGTGTCTCTTTAAAGAAACATTTGTCAGGAAGGGTGAGTCCGAGATGTGTCATCTTAATTATTACATGAGTAACCTTCAGATTCAAAATGATTTTTTGATTCACCCACTGACTAAAATACTTGAAAGCTAACCAAACTTTTTTTTTTTTTAGTATTACTGAGATTTTCTGCTCCTGTGACTTCCAATCCAAATAGCCTAGCAACACCAGTGCAGAGATAAGTCTCATAGTTAAACGCCATTCTCTGAGCCATGAAAAAAATCAATAAAAAAGTGTTGCTAGCTTGATGAGAGGGAAGATGTGACTGTCACCTGTGCCGGTGTCACAGACAGGCAGGTTAAGCCTCTTGCAGGTATCTGTAATCATGGAAGAACTCTGATGCCCTTCTAGGCCTCACTAAGTCCAACAATCTCCAGAGAGGGACTGTGCAGAAACACTACCGGCATCTTCTATTTGGTTTTTCCAACTGCTGTGACCTCTAACTTGCCAAGATGCTTGTTAGTATCCATGAATCAAGGATTGAAAGGCAATGTGAGTTGGTTGCTATTGTGGTTTGGATATGAGATATTGTAACACAAAGCCTATATGTAAAAGCTTTCCTTACCAGTTGGTGATGTTTTTAGAGATGATTGGATAATGAGGGTTCCAATTTTATCAATGGATTAATCCACTGATATCTTTGTAGCTTGATGGTCCATTTGGAAATGAGGCCTGCTTGAACCAAGTAGGTCACTAGAAGCTTGCCTTTGAAGGGTCTCCAAGCCCTCCTCCTGTCATTCTTTGTTCTTTCTGGCCACCACAAGGTGAGCAAGTTGGCTGAACCATGCCCCTCAGTCATGCTACTTTGCCTCACCGCATAATGGTCACACCAGTAATGGAGCCAAGTACACATAGACTGAAATCTCTGAAACCATGAGTCAAAATCAGTCATTACTCTCTGAAGTTCTCTGGAGTATTTTGCCACAACAAGGAGAAACTAAGTATCATATCTATCTCTGTGTACATTTGTTCATTTGAGTCACTATACTATAATGGGGGTCTAAAAAAAATCAGTCACTCAGAAAACACTCACCTCTAAGACAGCCCCTGAGCAGGTGGGTGGACAGACCTTGTGAGAAAGCTGCACTGCAATGAAGAGATCCAATAGAGGAATCTCAACAGAGGATGCCCTGAGAACAGGACAGATGACGGGCAGTGTAAGAGACAGTTTAGGAGGGTCAGTCGAGTATGACTAAGAAATTCCATGGAAAACTAGATTGTATTGCTGCATTCCAGAAAACAGAAATCATGAAACTAACAACTCTGTAAAATTTTCCATGATAACCATCTAAGGAGAGAGAAGAGGGAACACAAGAGCCTACCACTGTCCAGGCACAGGTAAGGGCACTGGAAATTCTGAGTTCTATTCTACTAGCAAAAAGCCCCAAATATCTTTCAACTCTTCAGTTTCACCATTAAAAAGTCAATAGAAGTATGTAAAATACCCTGATATAAATTGCTTATTGTAATATAAACTAATTTGAAAATTTTTCCTCCATAGATAAAATGTTGCATGCTTATCCACTGTGTGCTGAGGGGACAACTCTGATAATCTGAGAAGCTGGCCTTCAACTTAATTTGTCTTGGACTTTAAGACCTGCAGAGTTAAAGTCTCCAAAGTATGGGCCTAAAACCCTATATCTTTTTAACAAGCACCTCAGTTGGCACTTAGGATCAAGAGAGTTTAGGAAACGGTTAACAGAAAAACATGCAAGATGTTTGTATCTACAAGAGACTACTCGGGAACTAGACAGAGGGCTCAGCAATTAAAAGATATTTCTGCTCTTGTAGAGGTCCCATGGTTGAGTTCTAACAGTTAATGCTAGGCAGTTCACAATGGCCTGTAAGTTCAACTCTGAGAGATCCAATGCCCTTTTTCTGTCTTCTGTGGGTGCCTCTATTCACATTTAATGTCAAACTACATGCATGCACACACACTCACATGTTTGTATATGTATGCATGGGTGAGTTGTGTTTGTGTGTATATGAAGGGGTGAGTTGTGTTTTTGTGTATATATGGAGGGTGAGTAGTGTTTGTGTGTATATATGGAGGGTGAACTGTATTTGTGTGTGACATGGGGGCTGAGTTTTGAACACTTCCTAGCACACTATTTTTAGAACTCTCCCATTTTACAAATAAGGAAAACGTTTATCAAAGAAGAAGGCATACCCTCAGCTCACCTAGAAGAAGTCATTTCCCAATTCTGCTGGCAAGACATCTTCCTATGAAACATCATCTCTTACACATTGGATGGTCGTGGTAATAACAATATTTGCTTATGTTATTTCTTCTCATTTATTTCCAAAGCATCAGCATGTCTAAGAAACAATGGCACCAATGTATATTCTTTGCGAAAGAACAGTTGACTTTCGTAACAAACAAGGTACATGCTTGAGTAGGCCACGGTGAGACTGAGACTTCGCCCAGCTGCTCTGAGACCTTCTGCCTTTTCTACTTTGGCCACCATGTCATCTTGGCTCTCATGAGTGACGTCCGATTGTCCCACCCACCTAACTTTGGCATACTTCCTCTGCTTTTCTCTTCAACATACACTTTCACCTTCTTCTTGTCCAACTCACAGCCACAGTCTTGACCTTCCCAGTCCTCACTATTACCACTCCCTCCCCACTGATGCATTCTCTGCTCCTCATGAAGAAAAAATAAGGTGACAATGACCCTGAGAAATCATGGTACCAAGTTGCTCTCAGTATGACTGAAGCTATGAGATGGGACCTCTCCCTCCATTAATAACAACACCTTTGTCTTAACAGCTCACGAAGGAGACCGAGGAAAATGGACCATTTTCTGAATATACAGATGTTGCTCTAATTTCCATGACTCTTCATACCCCAAACATGTCAGAAATTCAGTTCTAAATGAGAAGTTTTGTTTGGGAAAGCTGTCTTTGTGTAAATGGATCATTAGGAACAAAGTGAATGAGACCCTTGCCAGCAGTGACTGTGCATGAATTAAGAGAGGAAGAAAGGCCCAAAGTACACCAGATGTCGCCACATACTCACTTCTCTCAGAATAACAAACTCCTGGCTTGCCTAGTATTTATCAGACATTGAGTTTTGGTATTTCACAGGTTCTGTTGACCAGAATCACCTGGAAACATTAATTTTATAAGTCCCATTTGAGATTCAATAATCAAACCTTGGAGCCAGACCACTGAATTGCTGTGATTTCAGATGAAGAATGAAAACCTAGGTCAGAAAACCTTTAGAATTCTTGTAGGCTACTCTGAGATGACTATTACATAAGTGGTCCTAATCTCTTAATATATTCATGCAGTCATTCAACTAATACTTGTTTCACAAACTCTTCCTTACTATTCTCTTAACAATTACTATTTGATGACTTTGAGTTTTCAGTAATTATTAAAACTGATTAATGTGACAGTACTGGTATTTCACATTATCTGACTACCAGGAGGGCAAGCTGGAGGGTTGATGGTTTAGAGAAGAAAGGAACGATGGGTAAGGGCAAGGAGGCAGCAAGCAAGCAAAGAAATGAGAAAGAAAATCAATGTTTATTTAGCTACCATGTCCCAAGAATCCTACAAGGCAGTGACATGGGTTCAAGCCCTTGTTCTGCAGCCTAATGGCCAAATGACTTGAAATTGGCTCGGATTCTCTTAGCCTTCGACTGCAAAGCAAAATAAAGAAAATGCCTGTTTTTTTTTTTACAAAACTGCAGTAGAGACTAAATGAGACAGTTCATTTAAAAAGTGTTTTATAAACTGTGACAGTAAATAAATGTTAATTGTGGTTTTTATTACAAGCAGTTGCTTTCTCTTATGTGAGTTTGAAATTAAAGTACAGGAAAAATTGCTAAAAATCCCCTTTGCATAGACAGAACGTTCTAAAGTGGCTGACTGATTTGGCTAGTGAGGAGACAACATCAAACAGAGCTCATCCTGAGAAAAGGAAATAAAGCTAAAGAGATGGGGCCACCTTTGCCAACAGACAAATACCATGGGCCTGCTTTCTAAAAGGATGCTGCAACCTTAATGAGTGTTAAGAATTTTTTTCTATTTTTTTGGATCTTGGGACTCTTCCTCTCCAACAGCATCTCTTTCACCTTTAAAGGGCATTATCACTGGCTAGCTCTCTTACCATTATTATCTCAGTCATTCACAAGTCAGGCCCATAGAGATTTGGAAAGAATCTTGGTGGATGATGGACCCTAGAAGACTGTGCGCTCTGAGACAACCCAAGGAGAATGGCTTACTGGCTGCGTTGGTAACCAAGAAAATCAGCTGTGGTTTGCACAGTGCCGCTAAAACTATTTTCTATCCATAGTTTCCTTGAATTTAAGTGATAGTTTTGAGTTTTGAATACTTCTAGAACTCTCTTGACTGAAGCTGTATTTACTTATAATTTGTGTAAGATATAGACAATAATTCAAACTTTTAAATAAAAATAGATATTTGTAGTTCCCCAAGTGAGGAGGAGATACCTACTATTTTAAGACCTTTTAGTTTAAACCAATAATTCCTTGAAAGACATATCATATGGAAACATAAGAAGTCCAGTATGGAATTGTGTGACTACCAGTCTTGACAATGTTCTTTTTAAAAATGTGTGTGTGTGTGTGTGTGTGTGTGTGTGTGTGTGTGTGTGTTTAAATCAGAAAGACTATAGTTCTGATACAATAAAGTAATTAAAACCCTGTACTTAAACTAGTTTCAAAGCCAACATTTGTTTTCATTATCTGTTTAGCATTAAAGAAATACCTCACTTTCCTCATCTGCAAAATGGAGGCAACCACATGGCTTCACATACCACTGTGATGCTTTTATTACAATAGTTGATACAAAACGTGGTGAAAAACACACCTGTATTTCCACAAACTTTAGGTAGCAGCATTATCAGTTTTTATTGTTACAAAATGGGAAGGAAGCAAATTGCTGAGTGCAAAGGCCCCACAAAATGGAAACAAAAATATCTTACAGAATAGCTACTCAGCTTCTGCACTCATATGAAGAGAAGAAGAAAAAATATCTCTACCATATCTTGAAGTCTGAAAACCATATTTCAAATTGACAGGCTCAATCATGCACTCCTCCAACTATTCAAGATGGAACAAAAGGAGAATTTTAAACACAAGTTTAAGGCAGGAAACACGCCAACCACATTTTTTTCTTTGAAAACTGTGAAAAGTTCCATGTGTTGATAATTATGGAAATCTCATAGCTCTAATCGTGTCAGACCAGAATGTCTGAAGGCTAGCCTATGTGGTTTCCAATATTATCGAAATCAGCAAGCATCTCTCTGTTGTCCTGAAATGACCACAGGAACTGAAGAATCCATGGTGCCTTTTCTTTGATGAATAAGATTTTATTAAGAGAGTTCATAAACTTATGAGTAAAACTACCCCAAACCGGCTTCAGAGCACAAATGCCAAGAGCCCACCTGTAAGATGACCTTCATGAGGCAGCCTGCAAGGAATACAGACCTGAGCAGTATTTTCATGCTATGAGAAGATCTCTCAATCTGAATCTAAGACCTCAGCAATCTACCGGAGGAATAGATCTATGATTTGCAGAGAGCTTAAAGTGGACCTTTTGTTCAATTGTCTTTATAGCCTATTCTGTTCATCAGAACATGTTAAACACCAGGTTCATCTAGTACATTTCCCCTGAGACATACTCAGGGTATGATAAGGACTTTCCCCTGCCTTTCTCTTACCCATCCACTAACTTAAGTTAATTTTACCACCAAATAAGTTTTCACCTTTCCCATGCTTCCCGTTGTCATTTCTCTGACTCATTTTGAGTGAGACATAATTTGTAAGGATACAAGAACAAAGGCCAACTTCATACTCTAGTCCTGTCCTCCAGTCTTGTTTTAGGACCATTGGACATACAAAACTTGAGCTTTGCTGTTCCCTGCTCAAAATCCTCCGAAGGCTCTTAGAATGATTGAGGAAAAAGAGCAAATTACTTAGCATAGCAGCTGAGGTCACCATCTGCCACACCTGACCTTTACTCTTCCTTCACAATTTGTTTCATAGTTAATGCTGGTGCTTCCAATACAGGGAATGTTCGCTGTTGACTCCAACCTCATCTATGTCATGGCACATAAAATTCCCTTTCTGAGATGTCTATGCAAAAGTTCCTACTCGCTTATCCTTTGAGTTCCAGTTCAAATCCTATCTCTTCTCTTGTCTGCTCTTTCTCTTTGCTTGAATTTTACATTTGGATCTTCCCATGTGGGCTGCTTATCTTTAATGTTTTGCTAGTCTGGGGCATAAGTAGGCTGTGAAGTCCTGCAGTCCTAATACTAGAATGTATGCATTTTCCACAGTTGGTGGCCTAAAGGAACTGGTAGCAGAACATAAGAAGGAAGACAAGTGGGGAGAGTGAAGGAAGGGGACTGGGAAGCTTCAAGCAAGATCAGCTGATCATTCTTTTCAAGGGAGGCTTCTTGGACTCTTAATGCTCATGATCTTGGGCTAATCAGCATTTTATTCACCTTTCAGAGTTTAATCGGTGAAAACTTCTAAGACCACCTCATATATTGGTTTGGATCTTTTGGGGAGAGCAAATTGAAAATGGAAGAGACATAAAAAACAGTGAACATTGCCCAAGATACCTTAAAATGTCAATAAAATTGATTATTTTTGTCTGAACCTGTGTAAATAAAGTGTAACAGTTCTAACAGTATATAATTTGATAATCTAATGATCTGCTTTTTTGTTAATCATCCTGCCTACCCTTATTGTTTTAAGAGGAGAATTTGAAAAAGACAAGACATGATACTTTCATGTCTTCACAAGCCTAGATTGTGGCCTAACCATTTTATGGAAAAACTAGCCCGCTTTGTAAAGGTAAGTTGGCAGTAGAAAAAGGACTCCTTCCATGCAGCAAACTTTCTCTAAGTGTTAGGATCTAACTTGGCTGAATGGTGAGGACATGCTGTACTTCTTAATAAATCTCTTTCCTAAAATTTTGCAAACTATGAAAAACAATCCTAAACATCTTTACCAACCTTGGATTCTGAATTAAAGTCATCTCTCTGAACTTTAAAAATTTAACTTTTGATGCTTTTAGGTATACAGTAAGAGAATACCACAAAGATTTAAGCTATGTCTCACAGATTTAAATATTCAGCTCCAGTCTAAAAATATGGTCCCCAGTATTAACAAGTTTACAGTCTAGAAGAAAAGATGAAGCATGCACATAAATCATGAAAATGGAAGGAAAAGGTAGGACCCATATTATAATAGAGATATAAATAAATATGGTATAGGATCACAGAGAGACAGTGATTAATTCTACCTGAAAAGATCATAATATGCATAAAAATTTATGTGCAAGAAGACTATGATGCATTCTCCAAAATCTCATGACTTAATTTAGATGTCAAAACAACAACCTCTATGTCCAAGATTCAGCTTGAGATATTTCCTTCATAAATTCGGTTTGGGTAGAAGGTGGTATTTTGTGTGGTTAAAAATGGATGCAGATGGCTTAATACATCATTCTCCCTACCTCTGGGAAAGGCTCAGATATGCATGGGGCTTCGGGTTATGTAAGGAGAGAAGGGAAGGGATGTATTTGCCTTAGGGGAAGTGAGAAGGGGGAAGAGGAGGGTGTAAATAGTTTATCTACAGCTTGCCTGGCCTGTGAGCTGATTATATATATATATATATATGTTTTTCCTTTAGCAGAAACAGAATCAGACTCCCAAAACTGATTTCCCCTGAAGCATTTTTTTTTCAACCTAGGTAAATAGTGACTGGGCAAAAAAATAGTGAAAACTCAACAGAATCTTTCAAGAATAACTGAACAGAAGTAGAGATGCATCAGCTGTGGGATAGTTAATCTACATTCTCAACTTGCCTAGATTTGGAAACCCCAAGGAGTCACACTTCTGGGCATCTCTGTGAAGGTATTTCCAGTGGGGTGCTATTAGGGATAGATGCTAGCAGCACTCTCTCATGGACCAAGGTCTCAGATTAAGTAAAATAGAAAAAGAATAAAGGGAACAACTCTATCTATCTATCTATCTATCTATCTATCTATCTTTCTATCTATCTACCTATCTATCTCTATCTCTCTCCCTCCCTCCCTCCCTCCTCTGTTTTCTGACTGCAGATATAATTCAATAAGCAGACATACACTCCTACTGCCCTCAATTCCCACTGTGTAAGCTGGGCTCAAACTCAGAGATTCCCCTGCCTCTACCTCCCTACTGCTAGGATTAAAGGCATGAACTACTATCCCTGGCTTAACCCTTCTGTTTTAAAGTTGCTTTTGTCTGGTGTCTTGTTACTGCTGCAACAACAACAACAAATGTACTAATGCAAGACCTGACATTTTTCTGTATTAAAAAAAAAAAAAAAAGGCAGGGGTGGAAGCCTATACACGTTTCACTCTGCGCTCATCCATCTCGAACACAGATGAGGGATTCAAAATTCTACAGAACTTTGCAAGCGATGAACACACCTTAAACATAGAAAGAGGTATTTTCAAAAAGAAAAGGATATAGGAGTATCTCTGCCCCGAGACGAGCAGGGTAGAAGTCATTCAGAAGGTCAAGTTGATTGAAAGATTACAGTTTCGATCTTCACCAACCCCACATCTGACAGAAGACTGATATCCAGAATATATAAGGAACTCAAGAAATTAGACATCAAAATGCCCAACAGTCCAATTAAGAAATGGGCTATAGCCGGGCGGTGGTGGCGCACGCCTTTAATCCTAGCACTCGGGAGGCAGAGCCAGGCGGATCTCTGTGAGTTGGAGGCCAGCCTGGGCTACCAAGTGAGTTCCAGGAAAGGTGCAAAGCTACACAGAGAAACCCTGTCTTGAAAAACCAAAAAAAAAAAAAAAAAAATGGGCTATAGAACTAAACAGAGAATTCTCAACAGAGGAAACTCAAATGGCTGAAAGACATTTAAGGAATTGTTCAACATCCCTAATCATCAGGGAAATGCAAATCAAAACAACTCTGAGATACCACCTTACGCCTGTCAGAATGGCTAAGATCAAAAACACTGAAGACACCTTATGCTGGAGAGGATGTGGAGCTAGGGGAACTCTCCTCCACTACTGGTGGGAATGCAAGCTTGTACAACCACTTTGGAAATCAATATGGCGCTTTCTTAGAAAATTGGGAATCCATCTCCCCCAAGATCCAGCTATACCACTCTTGGGCATATACCCAAGGAATGCTCAACCACACCACAAGAGCACTTGTTCAACTATGTTCATATCAGCATTGTTTGTAATAGCCAGAAATGGAAACAACCTAGATGCCCTTCAACTGAAGAATGGATAAACAAAATGTGGTACATATACACAATGGAATACTACTCAGCAGAGAAAAACAATGACATCATGAGGTTTGCAGACAAATGGATGAACCTAGAAAAAGTCATCCTGAGTGAGGTATCCCAGACTCAGAAAGACAAACATGGTATGTACTCACTCATAGCAGGATACTAGATGTGGAACAAGGATGACTGGACTGCTACTCACATCACCAGGGAGGCTACCTGGAAAACAGGACCCCAAGAAAGACACGGGGATCACCCAATGACAGAGAAATGGAATGAGATCTACATGAATAGCCTGGACATGAGTGGGGGTAGTGAAGGGCGAGGGTTGAGGGAAAGAGAGCTTGGGTGAGCGGGAGATCCCAGCTGGATCAACAACAGAGAGGGAGAACAAGGAATAGGAGACCATGGTAAATGAAGACCACATGAGAATAGGAAGAAGCAAAGTGCTAGAGAGGCCCACAGAAATCCACAAAGATACCCCCACAACAGACTGCTGGCAATGGTCGAGAGACAGCCCGAACTGACCTACTCTGGTGATGGGATGGCCAAACACCCTAATTGTCGTGCTAGAAACCTCATCCAACTACTGAGGGATCTGGATGCAGAGATCCATGACTAGGCCCCGGGTGGATCTCTGGGAGTCAAATTAGCAAGAATGAGGAGGGTTTATATGAGCGAGAATTGTTGAGACCAAGGTTGGATAAAGCACAGAGACAAATAGCCAAACGAACGGAAACACATGAAATATGAACCAATGGCTGAGGGGTCACCAACTGGATCAGGCCCTCTGAGTGGGTGAGACAGTTGATTGGCCTGATCTGTTTGGGAGGCATCCAGGCAGTGGGACTGGGTCCTGTGCTCATTGCATGAGTTGGCTGTTTGAAACCTGGAGCCTATGCAGCATCGCTTGGCTCGGCCTGGGAGGAGGGGACTGGACCTACCTGGACTGAGTCTACCAAGTTGATCTCAGTCTGCGGGGAAGGCTTTGCCCTAGAGGAGATGGGAATAGGGGGCGGGCTGGGGGGAAGGTGAAGGGGGCGGGAGGGGGGAGAACAAGGGAATCCATGGCTGATATGTAGAACTGAATTGTATTGCAAAATAAAAATTAAAAAAAAAAAAAAAGATGACAGTTTCATGACAACGCCTCCTCTGAAGAATGCTGGGACATTATGCTAGTACTCTCTGGAAATTGCTGGGTCTGATGCTCAGGCTGGATTATTCAAGCCCTATGTCGTAAACATGTAGGCAAGGTGTGAGATCCTGGCCTGGCTTCAGAGTCAGGCACACCTAGTTCAAATCCATTTTCTCACATTAGTTAAGTGAAACTAGTGGTCTCAGCTAATTCAGGTTTTCTGAGCCTCCATTTCTACAACCATAAAATGGGGATGGTGGTACCTACCTTGAAGAAATATCACTGAAACTAAACAAGACACACAATTGGATAATACAGATAAATTCCAGATTGCAATTCAATTATACATTACTATTTTTATCATATTTTTTTGGGTAAGCATGATAGTAACTGTTAATAATCTTTTTTTAGCTGCATTTACTCTAGCTTACATTTTTAACTAGTGTTGAGGATTAACCTTTAAATTACCTCCTTTAACCTTTTTATTTTACAGATTAAGAAAGTGTGGCCCGGAATAGGTCAAGGTCCCCCGAAAGTCACTCAGGTAATTGGCGGGAGATGCAGCGTGAGAACTCAAGGAACTCCGTCGTTCTTCGTTCTATCCTCGGGCCTGTGTCTCTTGTTCTAAAAGATAAATCAGCGTTTAATGTATCTTTCACACCCAGAAACCAGGAAATTCTGTGAACAAAATAAACTCAGGACCCCATGTGGCTCAGACTGAAAGTCACATTCAAGGCCACGCAGCCTAGAGACTAAAAGTACACAAAAAAGAATGGCAGGCTTCCCTGACATAGCAAATAAAATTTAAATGACTTGATTTATAATCCACAGCACGTCATGAAAAATCTTTTATTCCTCTTCCAACTCCCTTGCCTTCCCACTCCACGCCTCTGTGTTGTCTCACCTGCCACCCAGAAAGGCTTCCGACTTTATGACCCCAATTCTCCAGCATTCTGTCCTCTGTGTTTTCTCGCCTCCCTCCCCCTTCCTACTGGCCCCTATTTCACTGAATATCATCTCCAGAGAAGGAAGACACTAGGAGGCCTCCAGCCCCCACCCTCCGCCTCCATCCAGCAGCTCCGGTGTCTTAGAGGTGCCCTTCACTGCCTGCTCCCCTGAGCTTCCTCCTCACAAGCACTTCCCCCTGAGCATCAGTCATTTCTCAGGAGGCACACTTGTGAGCATTTTCTGGTGAATTCTTCACCTCATTACAATTTCAAATCGCAACTGTTATATAAATGTACAAGTCTCACCTTATGTTGTTAAAAAAGAATATCACCTTGTATTTAGTAACTAGAAAACTAAACATTTTGTGCTGTCTTTGAGACTCTCAATGGAGTGTAATTACCCACAAATCATTCATGAAAGAAAAGCTCTAAAAGGGTAGCCCTCCAAATGAATTTCCTTATTTGGAAGGAATCTACTGGTCCAGTTGAGGAGAATGTCAGCCATCTCAGCAAATCAAACTGAAATGGAGTTCAGCACCATGGGAGGTCCACCATCTTTACATCTTGTCTTTAGTGTTATCTGTGGTACTTTAAAAAGAATGCATACAAGCCATGTGTTATGTGTATCAGTATCAAAAAGAGCAATACTAATTTAAAATGGGGCAATTATAAGATCTAGACTATTATAATCAAATACACATAAAATTATCTGAGGAAGCCTTTTCTCTTTTAGTAGATAGAAATTTGACACAATCTTGTTCTAATGCCAGGCAGCAAGAGACTAAGATAGCTTGAGCAGCTGAAGGATTTAGCTAGGCTTTTTGGAAGGGCTCTTTTTATTTGGGTATAGATAGCCACACCTTCTATTGAATTTTAGTTTCTGGTAAGAGCTTTACTATGTACTTTCATTTTCACTTTAGACCATAACTCCTTGCTTGCAAGCTCTCATCCAAGTCTATGTGACTAAGATCTAGACCTGTCTCATGTGAACATTTCCCAAGTCCTATTCATCGAAGGATGAGAGATACTGGATCAGAAACGTAACAAGATTAAAAGTATCAGCCTTACAACTTCGTAAACAATAGAATACACCATTTCTCCTTAGGAATATTTAAGCACTGTGCTATTTTTTCAAGTGAATAAAAGCACTGCCTGAGAGCTATGAACCAGATATGTTCCTACCAGGGTCTCATAACCATTAGCTTTCCAACAAGCCCAATGAAAATGAAAGCAATTCTCTTAGAAGAGTGGTGGTTTGAAAATTTGCATTCCCTGCAAATATTTTCCTCAGTCTAAAGTATTTACCTTAACTTTTATGCTCGCAAAGGCTTCAGATCATTTAGAGAATCCAGATCCACACATGCTGCACCTGTTACCTTCCCAAGAAGCTTTCTATTCAGTGATGCTTGTCTTTACTGTGTGCCTACCTGGACTCCAGCTTGAAGAAAGAAACTTATCCCTACACATTTTATACACCCTGAAAGGAGATGAAAACAGTAAGGAAACAAAAAGAGCCCTGAAAGGAAAAAGAGTAGTGGAGAATGAAACAAATGGTCGGCCTTCTGACCCGCTAATGGGTGCCTGAAGAAAGACTCTGAGGAGATTAATTTCTAAAAAGAAGGAAAGTGGAGCCCTGCGTTGTTAACTTGTTGAACACTCATGGTGGGGTAATAGGAGCTATTTTCTCAGTAAATGTGTTGCCAACAGTCAAGAGCACTAATATATTTTCAACCATTTCACATGAACAATTTGTAATTATTCAAGCACAGACTCCTTCCTCCTCCATGGCCTCTTTACTTGACCCCCTCATTCTTCTGCATTGCTCTGCCTCTCTTTTTTCTTTCTCTCTTTTTACAAACAGTCCATTGAAGCTTGAAGTCAAAAAGTGCTTTAATTGGGATTAGGGATGGAATTATGAATCCAACTCAAGAAAGCAAGCAAAACGAAATCTCTATCTCATACATTTCTATTTTCAAGTCAGGTGTTCCTGACCACACCAAAATGGATTACTAACATTAGTGGGGTAACCACTGACTTGCTGATATACAAGATAGACGCAAATATTAAATGGTTCTTAGTCTTGGAATTTTCACTTTTGTGTGGGTTTCATTGTTTGTTTTACCCACAGATAACTTCTGATGAAGTACAGATAAATAATCTATAATAAATCTTTATCCAGTTTGCACCTGGGTAAAACTAAAATTGGAAATACTTGCACTGATGTAGGCATAGGTAAATTCACTAACTCAATGGTGAGAATGAAGAGGAATCAAAAGTAAAATTCTCAGGGGTAATATTCAAGTCATATTAATAAGACAAGAATTGATACATTATGTCACTAAGGTTAACCTTAGTGTGAGATTTAGTGTTATGTCTACAGTAATGGCAGAAGGGCTTCCTCTCAGAGTGATCTCTCTGCCCATATAAGTATACAATGACCATGTGGTACAAAGTATGTACAGACACTGGAGATCCACCAACTCCAGATTAAAGCTGAAAGATTTTCAAATCTTGAGAATAAGGAAGCAAACTAGTTCATACATTTGTGCAGTTTTTCCTGGGGTTCACTATTCCCTAAACCTAGGGCAGAAGCAGGAATCAAGGAGAAAACTGGACTATAGTGCCCTGGGGAATGACAGAACATAGTTAGGGGCAACAGAATCAATGAATCCAAGGAACTCAACAATGAGCAATGCCAACATCTGTGCAGAATCTCAAATCCTCAATTGATTTCAAGACAGTACAAGGTGGGACAAGATTCCAAAGATATCCTCTCCAGAGGAATCTGGAAATCTGACCCAAATGTTTACAATTTCCCCAGAAAAGAATAGAGATACACTGTGTAGTTCATGTCTTGTTGACTTAAAGTAAGTTTTAACTGAAAAGAATGAACCATTCCTTAAAAGTTAGTGGCCTGCAAAATACAGATATATCTAATGAAGCACAAAGTCAAGAGACTGGCAACTAAAGTACTGCTCAGTATTTAACTCTCACTAGAACAGAACCTGAGAGAAAAATAATGGCACCTATGGTCGTCACAGTTTTGGTCTTCATGAAGACCAAACTTAGCTTTTTGATAAGTTCAATATTTATCTCTCTTCTCAGGAAAAAGAAGGTAAAATACACAAATTATCACTAGCATAATTGAAAGGGGTTAGGAAAAGATTGGTCAATGTGTACAAAGTTACAGCTAGAAGGTCTAAGTACTTTATTTGCACAGTGGTGTATCCATGGTTGACCATATTTTTATTTAATACCAAAATAGATAGAAGAGTATATTTTGAATGCTGTAATGAAGAAATGATAAATGTCTGATATAATACAAATGCTAAAAACACTGATTTTATTATAAAATAGTATATACAGATATCAGAACATGAGTATTTACAAATATATCAATTAACAAAAGAATGAAAAATAAAATATGAGTTTGAAAGCCCTGGAGATAGCAAAATACCATAAGAAAATGTTATAAAACTGAAGCAAATGGATAATTTCCTTTAATAATGAGAATTTCCTAAGAATGAGAATAAATTATAAATCTAGATTATCTTATTTAAATTAAAGCAACAATATGTATAATTGAAAATCATCCCAGGAAGAAATTTTAGCCTAGAAAACATTCTGGTGAACCATCTCAAAGTTTTAAGAAAGAATCAGTAGGAATCTTACACAACTTCAGAAAAAAGAATGAGAAAAGGCAACTAAATCATTTTGTAAGACCAACACATCATAATGCAAAGATCAAAACACTCAAAAAATTGAGAGATTCTGTCGGTTTTGTTTCTTTCACTCTTTCTCTCTCTTTTTGGTTAAGAATTTTTAGGGTTTTTTATTATTTTTAATTAAAACATTTTTTGTACAACATGTTTTGATCATATTTCCTCTCCCCCAATTCCTCCCAGGTCCTCTCCATCTCCCTAGCCACCCAACTTTATTTTCTATCTCAAACAACAAAAACAAAATCCCAAACCCCACAAAAATAAGAATCTAAACAAATAAACAAAAAATGAGAAAAAAGTAATAAAAAAAACAAGCCCAAACAAAAAACAACAATAACAAAAACAAACCAAAAAAACTGAGTTTAGTTTGTGTTGGCCAAGTGCTTTGGGGTATGGGAGCTGCTCTGGAGTGTGGTTAATAAGCTCCGTGAGACTCATTGGAAAAAAACTGATTTCTCTTTCACCAGCAGGTGTCAATTGCAGATAGCTTCTTTATTAGTGATGGAACTTACCCTAGTTAGGATTACTATTGCTGTGATGAAATGCCAGGACAAAAGCAACTTTGGGAGGAAAGGGTTTACTTGGCTTACACTTCTACATCACTGCTCATTATTGTAGTATTAGAATGTAATTGGCTCCCCTAAGCTCATTGGGAGTGGCACTATTAGAAGGTGTGTCTTTGTTGGAGTAGGTGTGGCTTTGTTGGAGGAAGTGTGTCACTATGGAGGTGGGCTTTGAGGTCTCATATATACTCGAGCCACACCCAGAATCTCAGACCATTTCCTGTTGTCTGCAGGTCAAGATGTAGGAATCTCAGCTCCTTCTCCAGTACCATGTCTGCCTGCACATCACCATATTGCACTATGATGATAATGGATTAAACCTCTGAAAGTGTAAACCACCCCAAATTAAATACTTTTTTATAAGAGTTGTTGTTGTCATGGTTCAGCTTCACAGCAATAGAAACCCTAACTAAGACAGTCATCTAAAGAAATCAGGACAAGAACTCAAACCAAGCAGGAAGCTGGAAACAGGAGCTGTTGCAGAGGCGGGGAGAAGTGCTTCTTACTAGCTTGCTCAGATTGCTTTCTTATAGAAGGTAGGACAATCAACCCAGCTGTGTCCACACACACAATTAGCCATGTTCACCGCCATCAATCACTAATTAAGAAAATGCCCTATAAGCTAGTATGTAGCAGGATCTTTTGGAGGCAGTTACTCAACTGAGACTCCCTCATCTCTGATAAATTGTACCATGTGTCAAGTCGACATAAAATTAGCCAGCACAAAGGCCATGTCCACTTACTCCTCCCAGTGCTGGGACCATCTGAATTGAATATGTACAGGCTTTGTGCATACTATCAAAATCTTCTTGAGTTCATATGTACATCAGTCCTATTTTTTCTGGGAGAAACCATCACCTTGAAGTCATCCATCCCCTCTGGTTCTTACAGTATTTGTGACTCCTCTTCCACATATATCCCTAAGAATTAAGGATGGCACTTTGGTGAAGATATCTTATTTAATACTGAGTACTACAAAGTCTCTCACTCTCCACACATTGTCCAGTTGTGGTTTTCAGCGTTGTTGTCATATACTGCAAGAAGAAATTTCTCTGATGGTGGCTGAGTGGAGCACTGATCTATGGGTATTGTACTATGCCTTTGGGAATCATTGTATAGATATATTCCTTCCATGGAATAATGGTATTGGGTTCTACCTTCCACCCATGTCTTATCTTTAGCAGTGTCAGGTATGGGTTCTGTCTCATGGAGCGAACCTTAAATCCAATCAAAAAGTGGTTGGTTACTCTCGTAACATGTTGCCATTGTCACACCAGTATATTTGCATCCAGATCTGTAGTCAGCTGTTTTTACTCTTTGCTCTTTACTCTTTTGGGTGGCCTGCCACCCAGTTCCCTAATAAATCACATAAAGTCTTATTCTTTCTTATTAATGTCTGTCCTTAGCTTGGCTTCTTTCTAGACAGCTTTTCTTAAATTATTCTGTCAACCTTTTGCCTCTGGACTTTTATTTTTATCTGTTCTATATACCTTTCTTTACTTCTTACTCTGTGACTTGCTGTATAGCTAGGTGGCCGGCCCCTGGAGTCCTCTCTCCTCCTTTTCTTGATCTACTCTTCCCAGATTTATTCTCTCTGTCTACCAGTGCCACCCATCCTAGTTCCTGCCTAGCTATTGGCTGTTCACCTTTTTATTAGACCAATCAGGTATTTCAGGCAAGCAAAGTAACACAGCTTCACAGAGTTAAATAAATGTAACATAAAAGAATGTAACACATCTTTGCATCCTTAAACAAATGTTCCGCAGCATAAACAAATGTAGCACATCTTGAACTAATATTCTACAATGTAGGTCATTCTGTAGGTTGCAGGGTTTGTATCTGGGAAACATTGATAATTAGTTTTTCCTCTGATAGTGTACAGAGCAACTCCAGAACCATAAACATTAGCCTGTAGGGGTGTCATTTCTAGTAAGCTGCCAGATTGACTTTTCTGTCTTTGATAACATAGTAAAAGTTGTCTTTAGCAGTAGGGTCTAACAGATTACAGAGAGCAACCAATAGCCTTGACAATAGCCTGTGATAATTTGGGGGTACCATGGGTCCATTTTGGCCCATGATTCAACAAGATGTAACACATTCCTGGCACTGGAAGCTTTACTTGGTTACACAAGATATCTAGTTTGGGCATTGTCTCTCCTATTATTTGGCAATTCCATTTAAATTCCTTCTATATATGTACATACTTTAGGAAGCTGCTACAGTAGTAAGTCTCTGTAGGGTTTTTCAAATGACCTTTAGCATTAGATGTCTTACCCCACATTTTCTCCTTTACCCTTCCCTCCATTGCCCCTCCCTATTTAATCCTCCTAGTATAGTTTCTCATTATTTCCTCATAACAGTAATTTCTATTTGCCCTTACTTGGGAGATCGTCTTCTTCCTCATGGTCCCTATTATAGCACCATTTGTTGAAAAGTTGTCAGTCTTTCTTCTACTGAACTGCTATTTATCTTTGTCAAAAAAAAAAAAATCAGTCGGGATATTTGTGAGGAACTATTTCTGTATTTTCTATGGTCTGTGACTCTGTCCATCCACCAAAACCATGTAGTAATTGTGGTAGCTGTGTAGTATAACTTAATATTGAGTAGAATGATTGTTCCTATTTCATACGTCTATTTCAATACTAGACTATCAATGCTCAGCACAATGCTTTCCTATGTATCTTTAGAAAAAACATGTCTGTATCTACAAAGAGATTTCATGGATTTTGATAGAAAGGTCATCAACCTTGTAATCAATTTAGAGAAAGCTAACATCTGTATAATGTTTGTTTCCAATCTATGATCATGATATGCTCATGAAGATGATAAAACAGAATATCTGCATTTGACTTCTTTATCAATACACAATAATTCTTAGCATATAAATCCTACATGTTTTATTAATCTTGTATATAATATATATTCTTTGAGGTGATTGTATTGTATTTTTAATTTTGGTCTTTGTGTGGCCATTATTATTAAGTAGGAATTTGATTGATTTCTTGTGTCATATTAAAATTATGTGCATACTAACACATATTCTACGCTGGTTCATTGGGATTATCTACATAATTGTATTGTCTATGAATACAAAAATATTGTGTGTCTTCTTTCTCAATCTGTATGTCTTTTAATTATGCCTCCTAGCTTATTGCAATAGTTGCAATTAATGGGCAGCTTTTTTCATAAAATCTGATGGTTGTACACGGCATTTATATTTTCATATCTATTCTAGTCTAAAGTGTGTGTGTGTGTGTGTTTTAAGGCCAACACCATGTTTATTTTGTTACTGTGGCTCTATAGTATATTTTGAAATCTGGTATTATGAAACTATCAACATTATTTTTTTACCTAGGATTGCTTTGGTCACCTGATGTCTTTTGTGCTTTGAAGTAAATTTTATCATTGTTTTTTTCTATTTTTATATAGATTCTTACTATTTATTTAATGAGGATTGCATTGAATTTATGGGTTACTTCTGTGAGTAAAGCCATTTCAATGACAAACATATAAATCTTTCCAACCTGCTTTATTCAGTGTTGAATTATTTTCATTGTAGAGGTCCTTTCATCATTTTGCTTAGATTTGTTACTAAATATTTTCTGAAATTAATGTGAACAGGATTTTTTCTGCTTTCTTTCTCTGTTAGTTAACTATTAAATTGTATATTGATCCCACTTCTTTGCTGAATCTGTCATCAAATGATCAAGAGTCTCTTGGTAAAAGTAGAGTAATATCATTTACAAACAGGGATAATAGAACTTCTTTGTTTCTGATTCATAATGTTTTTATTTCTTTCTCTGGCCTGAAGGCTCTAAATTTTCAAAAAAAACATATATTGAATAAGAATGAAGAAAAATACAACCTTTTAGCAGAAACTCATACAGACAAAGGGGAATGTAATGATGGAGTTAGAATTACTCAAAGAAAAGAACTTCAAACCTAGATTATTATTTGCAGCAAAATTATTCTTCAGACCCAAAGGAGAAATACTTTCTAAGGTAAATGTGAATTAAATTAATGCATGACAACTGAACCAAAGTTACAGAAAATAAGTGAGTAATCCAAAACCCAGCAGAGGACATAAGCCTTTCTTATTATCTTGATGCCAAGCCTATGACTTCTTTTTGTTGGTGCTAATTTCATTAGCAAATGTACCAATCATAGATGTGTGTTTAACTCATTTCTATTTTTCAGTGTTGGTTTTTTTGGGGGGAAGCTGTTATTATTATTGTTATTATTATTATTTGCTGAATTGAAAAGTTTTCAATCATTGCTTGCAATTCTCAATATAAATTTAGCTCAAAGCAGCCAATGATACTCAAGTCACAGCTTTGCTGTCTTAAAAGCTCCTCTGGCAGATAAAGTGACATATCACCTTTACGATCAGAGTCCCATAAAGGTACAAAGAGTAGACAAAATCAATACAAAGTCTTTGCTGTGATATAATCAGGAGCCTTGAATCTGATTCATAATCACTCTCCATTTCCACGTGAAACATGATGAGTACAGACTTTTAGGCCCACATTTCCTTTTTAACTTATATCTGTTATTTTTAATGGTGTGTGGTATGTGTTTGAGTGTGGTCATTTGCATGTGAGTGCAAGTGCTTGCCGAAACCAGAAGTACTTGATACCCTGTGTCTGGAGTTACAAGCAGTTTTGAGCTGCCCGTTGTGAATGCTGAGAACTGAACTCCAATCCTCAGCAAGAGCAGTATGCACTGTAACAGCTGAGTCATCTCTCCAGTCCCTTGATCCACATTTCTATTAGCATCTCCCAACATGATCGATCACTCATTAAACTCCAGTCATAGCACTTTAGACGGTCTCTAACCTGCTTTTTCATACTCTTGCAAATTCATCTCATAATTCAATGACAAAAGCTACTTCGTAGCATCTTTCATATTTATAGCAAAGCACAACATCTTGGTTCCGATTTTCTCTGTTAGACTTGCAGCAGTATGTATAAATATCCGAATCAAATAACTTAACAAAAAGTAACAGTTTAGATGTATCTGTTGGGATGGGCACTGCAGAGTCAGGAGAGTTAGAGACTCAAAACATCTGCTACAGGATAAAGTCCTCTAGATTGTCAGAGCCAGAGAACCAGGATGTCTGCCACAAGATAGTGTCTTCTATATATGACAGGGAGTTATGCCCATAAAATCTTAACAATCTTGTCACAAGACAGACCTGCAAAGTAACAGCACCTATTGACACCCAACATATATATATAGGACATTTCACAAGGCCCCAAACCTGGATGAAGAATTATAGGTAATCAATGGCTGATAAAAGGAGAATCATTATTTGCCAGGGAACAAGCCCCCTGATAGTATACCCAGTCCCAGGATGTTATCCCTAGACACATATACATATGAGCAATACTAAATGGAGTCAATATGTTGTATGTTGTAGCGTGTGTGTGTGTGTGTGTGTGTGTGTGTGTGTGTTGTATGCGCGTGCATGGGTAATTAAAGAAGATGAGGAGAAGCCGGGCAGTGGTGGCGCACGCCTTTAATCCCAGCACTCAGGAGGCAGAGCCAGGCGGATCTCTGTGAGTTCGAGGCCAGCCTGGACTACCAAGTGAGTCCCAGGAAAGGCGCAAAGCTACACAGAGAAACCCTGTCTCGAAAATCAAAAAAAAAAACCAAAAAAACAAACAAACAAAAAAAAAAAGAAGATGAGGAGAAAATGAGGAAGTCTTGATATTGGGCCCAAGTAGGGGTCCAGGAGAGAAAGTGGGGGTTGGGGAAGTATATGATGTAAATAACGTACACACAGTACTCTTGTGTGAAATTATCAAGAATAATGCAAAATAAATATTTAAAAATAAATAGAAAAAAAGAAACAGCTTATTTTGGCTCACAGTTCAAGAACTTTCTCTGCAAAACAACATGCTGCATGTCTCTGGGCCTCTAATGAGGCAGCACACCACATCAGAAGCATGCAACAGAGCAAATCCACCAACATGTCAAGAGTCAGGAAACAGGGGAGGAAAGAAGAGCAGAGCCCCACAGCCTCCTTTGATCTATGTCCCCCAGTCACTTAAGCACTTCCCATCAGACTTTCATCTCTTAGGGAGTTCCACCTCCTCATAGCAATCTGGGCCCGGAGCTTGAACTAGTACAGTAGATAGCTGAGAGACATTCAACATGTAAGCCGTACCAAGTGATCTGACTAATTATGATTTTGTGGTTCCACAAGAACCTTGAGATTTATTTCCCTTGCATATAAAACTGCTGTTGAGATTTTTCTAGGGTTTGCCTTAAATCTGCACATCACAGTTAGTGTAGATGCTTAAACAATATTAAATATCCCAATCTACAAAAATAAGAAGTCTATTCATTTCAATGTCTTATAATATATTTTCCCTGGATATTTCTGTTTTCAGTGTATGCATTTTCCACTTGATAGTTAAGATATATAAGTTAAGATATGTATCTATATATAGATATATAGATATATAGATTACAGTAATACATATATAATAATATATATAAACAATATAAACAATCATAAATAATCTTACAGTAATATATATTATATATATTACTGTAAGATTGTTTTCACAGTTACCATGTCAGATACTGGGACATTTAATGTTTATCAGCTGGAGCTAAGAAATTAGCAGTGATTAAGAAGAGACTAGCATCACATGGGGTTATTTATGATTGTTTATATTGTTTATATATATTGTTATATATGTATTATTATATATTATATTGTTTATATATATTATATGTATTATATATTATATATGTATTATATATTATATTGTTTATATATATTATATATGTAATATATATTGTTTATATATATTATATATGTATTACTGTAAGATATATATCTATATATCTATATATAGATATATATCTTAACTTATATATCTTAACTATCAAGTGGAAAATGCATACACTGAAAACAGAAATATCCAGGGAAAATATATTATAAGACATTGAAATGAATAGACTTCTTATTTTTATAGATTAGGATATTTAATATTGTTTAAGCATCTTCTGGTGTTTCCTCAGAGTCAGCAGACAAGAAGCAGTGTTCCTGAGGTGGCCAAGGTTCTACCTCATACTGGTAGCCCAACTTGGTAATGTGTAAGAGTCTCCCAGGTGGTCCTGCTTTTGAAGGCATGAAGCAGTCATGAAAAGTAGCTGAGGTTTGGCACTGTATAAGGTCAGGATAGGCCATTGGAGAAGGTGAAGGCTCAGGAGCTGTTGAAGCCTTCAGAATTGAAAGGGTCACAGAAGTTTCAGCTTGGTACAATGAAGAGAGCCCACTCTCACAATTTCTGTGCCATCTTTACCTTAGCACATCCTGTAGGCAGGACAAATTATGGGTTGAAGAGTTTGTGGTGGGGTTGGTGTCCCAATCCCTCCACTGGAATTCTTACCTAGTTACAGGAGAAAGCTGGATCAGGCTCCATATCCCTTATTGCTAGGAGTCTTAGCTAGGGTCACCCTCATATATTCCTGGGAATTTCCATTGTTCTAGGTTTCTAGATCATCCCAGAGATGTCCCCAGATTCCACTTGTCTCTCCTAGTAGCAACAACCAAGGAGCTTGCATGGGCCTGACCTAGGCCCTCTGTATATATTTATACCAAGCTGTACAACTTGTCTTCATGTGGGACTCTTAGCAATGAGAGTAGGGGATGTCGCTGACTCTGTTGCCTGCTTTTGGGACCCGTTGCTCCTCCTGGATTGCCTCATTCAACCTTGGTGGTGGTAGTAGGGAGGTACCTGGTCTCACTGAAGCTTGATATACCATGGCTCACTGATATTCATGAGATGTCTGCATGTTTCTGAAGAAAAACAGTAGAGAAGGAGTGGATAGGGGGGAGGTAAGGGGGGCAACTGGGTAGAGGGGAAGGACTGGAAGCTTTAGGCAGGATGTAAAAACAAGAAAATTTTTAAAAAAGGAAAAAGAGAGACGGAGAGCCCAAGAGAGGTTATTGGTAAAAAAAAAAAAAAACAGCCCAGTTGAAGCAGAGACCCCAGCATTTTGGAGATGCCAGTACAAGGGGATGACCATCAAGAACAGGAGGAAGCCAGACCTCTCAATGATCTCTGCATGAGCTCCTGCCTCCAGGTTCCTACCCTGTTTGAGTTCCTACCCTGACTTCTTCAATGGACTAGGATGTCAAAGTGTAAGTCAAGTAAAAACTCTTTCCTCTCCAGCTTGGATTTGGACATGGTGTTTTGTCATAGTAATTGTAACCCTAACTAAGACATCTTGTAAATGTAGTAAATAATATTCATTGACTTTTATAAGCTCAATAATGCTTGCTACCATAAAAATAAATGACACCTGTGGTTTACAAACAGTTTTTAAATACTTGTTTATCTTTATTTTATGCATATGAATATTTTGCCTGTAAGTATGTAAGTGCACTATGTTCATGCTTGCGGGCCAAAAGAGGGCATCAGATCCCTACAACAGAAGTTGCATATTGGTTTTCAGCTGCCATAGGAGTGCTAGGAAACAACTTGGGTTCTCTCAAAGAACAGCAAGTGTTATTGACTACTAAGCCATATCTCCAGTCCCATGGTATATAAACTCTTTGATGTACTGGTGTACTAGCATCTTGTTGAGGAGTCTTGCAAATATACCCATCAGGTATTGCACAAATCCTAATTGGTCTTAATAAAAACCTGGAGCCAGATATCAGGGTGAAAGTTGAAAGGTCAGAGAAGCAGAGTAAGCCATGTCTTAACTCACCAACTCCTTAGCCTGCAAGAGCCTGAAAAGACCTGAGTTCCTGTCTCTTCCCACCTTATATTCCTTTCTCTGCCCAGACATAGCACTTCCTGTCTCAGCTTTCCTCATGCTGGGATTAAAGGTATGTGATCTCTAGTGCTGGAGTTAAAGGTTTATGCCACCACTGCCTGGCTATTTCTCTTTAAGACTGGATTAATCTTGAGTGGTCCAGCATGGCCTTGAACTCACAGAGATCCAGACAGATCTCTCCTTCTGCCTCCCAAGTGCATGTGCCACCACTGCCTAAACTCTATGGCTAACTCTGTGGCTAGCTCTGTCCACTGATCTTCAGGCAAGTTTTACTTCTTAGATTATAAGCAATATATCACCACAATCAGGGATTTGGCCTATATAGTGATTGGTTCTCTGTATCCAATAGGTTCAAGATCCACAAGTTGAATTGATCATGAACTAAATGTATTTTTTAAAATTCCAGAAGTTTCAAAATGCAAAATTTTAATCTTATAATCCAAGTATAGTGTTAGTGTGGTGGTTCAAAAGAAAATGACCCATGAAGGGAATGGCACTATTAGGTATGGCCTTATTGGCCTAAGTGTAGCCTTATTGGAGGAAGTGTGTCACTGTGGGGGCAGGCTTTGAGGTTTCTTTTTCTCAAGCTATCCTCAGTGTGATAATCAGTAGACTCTGGCAGTCTTCTAGTCAAGATATAGCCAGCACCATGCCTGCCTGCACGCTGCCATGCTCCCTATCATGAAGTTCTGAAACTGTTTTATCACCTCAATTAAATGTTTTCTTTGTAAGAGTTGCCATGGTCATGGTGCCTCTTCACAGCAATAAAAAACCCTAACTAAGACAGTTAGTTAAATCCAACATGTTCTAAAATGATACATAGGCATATTCTGTTGCAACTTATTATTTTACAGGTCCTCCTACTCCAAAACTTTTTTTCTCGCCTTGTTTTTCACGTGTTCTATGCAGTTAGTTCTAAATTGGCTATACGTGTAATAAGCACATATAGTACTTTAGTTTTTTTAATCTTGCCATTATTTCATAAAAATAAAATATATAACATTTATACAGAACTTGTATTAGGTATTTCTAGCAACCCAGAGATAATTACAGATAAGAGTTAGGGAAGTAGTTCAGCTGATATAATGCTTGCTTAGAATGCATGATGCTTTAGGTTTGGTCTCCAGAACTGCACTCAATTCTATCTGGTGGCACCTTCCTATAGCCCCACTACTTGGCAAGTGGAGACAGAAAGATAAAAAAACAGTTGTGGTGCACTCCTTTAATCCCAGCACTCGGGAGGCGGAGGCAGGCGGATCTCTGTGAATTCGAGGCCAGCCTGGTCTACAGAGCAAGATCCAGGAAAGGCACAAAGCTACACAGAAAAACCTTGTCTGGAAAAACAAAAACAAAAACAAAACAAAAAAAAAAAAACAAACTTAAGGTCATCTACAGTAATATAGCAAATTTGAGGCAAGCCTGGGCTGCATAAGACCCTATCTTAAATATCACACATACAGAAAGACAGAAAGAAGGGTGTGCTATTTAATATATTAGAATGTGTGTAGCTTATATGCCAACAATACATTTTTATAAATGACTTCAGCACCAACAGATTTTGGTTCACAGAATGTACTGCAATCATCCATTCATAAATAGCAAGAAACAACCATAGTTTTCTTTTTGGCGACATCTGCTTCACTTCAGCATTGGATTAGTAACTTCATATAATGAAGATTGAAGTGAAGCATTCTTTTAAGTTTCATTGGAAAAGCTTAAGAAGGAGTGTTATTAATTCTTTAAATATTTAGTAGAATTCAAACATGAAACCATTTGATATGAAAATTTCATTTCTTGGTGGATTTTTATTGCTAATTCATTCTGCTTATTAGTTATAGATCTGTTCAAATTTACTATTTATTCATGATTTCATCTTATCAAGTTGTATGTTTCTAGGGATTCATTTTTTTCTAAGTTATATAATTTGTTCTATGTATTTGTTCATAATAGTCTCTTGTGATCCTTGTTTTTTTATGTCATCAGTTGAAATCTCTCCTGTGTTGTTCATTATTTTACTTCATCCCATCTCCTCAGTTTTCTCTTAGGTACTCTAGGTAAAGTTATGTCAGTTTTTTAATCTTTCAAGAGGACAAGTCTTAGTTGAATGGATTTTTTTTCCATTAATTCCTCTTGTTTTCTTTTTTTACATTTTTTTTCCTCAAAAATTTCTTGCATGGATACAATTCAATACGATTATACCGATCACCATTCCCCTCCTCTCAGTCCCCAGTATGTTCTCTAACATATCCACCTCCCAACTCTTATCACTTTTTTTATAACCCACTAAGTCAAATTTTTGCTTAATGGGTGTGGGGCCATTCGCTGGGGCGCAGGAAGACTTTAATTAGGAATATACTCACAATAGAATGACTCTCCTTCACCTGCAGCTATCAACTGCCAATAACTCCTCAATAAAAGTTGAGGTCTAGAGAGCAACTTCCCTACCTGCGACAGAATTTTGGCTGGCTTGATCTTATATAGGTCTTGTATAGGTAACCATGGCTACTGAGTTCATGGTTACAACAGCCACATGACGTCCAGAGGATAGAATTTCACGGCACTGCTTGCCATCTTTCAGCGCTTCCTTCATTCTGTCCTGTCTTTCATGCCATTTCCTGAACCCTGGTAGTAGGGATGGATGGTAAAGGGAACTCATTTAGAAAGGCCCCACACTCAATATTTCCTGTTTTCAGCATTTTGACCAGACAAAGAAGTCTTTGCATTGATTTCTGCTTACTGCAAAAATAAGCCTTTCGGACCAAGACTGAAAACAGCTCAGGACTATGGGTATAAACATAAACATTCATAAGACAATTTTACAACATGGATATTGAACAAAATAACAGTACCATGTTCTACACTAGGGCCTATGACTTCTCCGTCCATGGACTTTTCATGGGATTATAGTGTCAGGAATTAAATTCTCCAGTGTGAAGAGGCTTCAAATCCAATCAGAAAGTGATTGGTTACCACCATACCAATCATGCCACTACTATAGTGGGTACATCTTACCTGATGGGCCAGTAATACTGCATGCAGAGTCCAGCATTGGGTAAGACCATTGATGTCATTTCCTGCATAAAAGTTTCTGAAACTAAGAAAAACTAGCCAGGAGGTAGGAAGTTCCAGGTCAGTTTGAAATTGATTTATTTATAATTAAAACCGAAGTGTGTTTCAACTTTAATAGGATGTTACCTTGTAGTTATGTTGGATAACTATCTTAGCTACTTTTCTATTACTTGGACAAAACAACATTACCAAGGCAACTTATAAAATAATGCATCTAAGTGACCTTATAGGGGTCCCTAATGGCAAAGCAAAGGAATGGCAGCAGGAACACCTGAGACCTCACGTCTTTATCTACAAATAGGAGTCAGAGAACACATTGAGAATGGCAGGAGTTTTTGGAAACCTCAAAACCTGCTCCCAGTGACACACCTCATCCAACAAAGCTGCACCTCTTATCCTTCCTAAACAGTTGATGGCGACTAGGGACCAAGTACTCAAACATATGAGCCTATTGTAATTATTGGCAGATACTTTCAATATATCATCCTGATTCCCTCTAGTCTACAATGTTTCTGTAGGGAAATCCACTGAGAGTTTTATGGTTCCCTTGTACCTAACAAGTCACTTTCTTCTTGATGTTTTCAAAATCTTCGTTATCACTGACATCTACTATGTCTCAGTGCTTCCCAGTATAGATTTCTTTAGATACATCCTACCTCATGACCTTTAGGCATCTTTTATCTGAACACCCACTTCTTTCCATAGATTTAGGAACATTTTTAGATATTATTTCTTTTAATGTGTAATGTCTTATCTTTCTGAAATTCCTCATAAGGCATATGTTGGTTGGATTAATGTTATTTGGGAAGCCATGTATGTTTTCTTTATTCTTTTGAATTATTTTACTGCCTTTTCCTTCCTTCTTTAACTGGATTATTTCTGCCTTGAGTTCACTGATACTTTGCCTGTTTGATTTAGTCTGCTTTTAGTGAATTTTTCAATTCAAGTATGAATTGTGTTCTTCAGCCCTGTGGTTTCTGTGTGGTACATTTTTTAATATTTTCTATATACTTGGTAGAATTCTTTATTCATGCATCATTTCCTGGAACTCTGTGTGCTTCTTTGTGAGAATTACTTGGAATTCTCTGTTAAGTAAGTCATCTATCTCAGGTCTGGAATCTGTTTCTAAAGAACTATCTTGTTGTTTTGTTTGTTTAGTTTCTGCTGATTTTTCCATTCTCCTCAACTCTCTATATTAGTCTCTGTACACAAGGCAAAATTGTCGTTCTGGTCTTAAATGCTGGCCTTATAAAGAAGAGAACCCTTACCAATCAACTAGAAGCTCTACAGGTGTCTAAAACTTTGGTGGTAGTTTTTAACTACCTACATTTACTGTATTTTTTGCACATCTCAGATGTCAAAAGCATGATGGTTCTCATAGGTGGCATAGAACATAGGAAGGTAAACATATTTTCTTAGATATGGAGTACCCAGAGTCCAGGGGCTTAGCTACATCTGGCATGGGATATCTGAGGGGAAAAAAATCTACATACACTATGTTCTTATGTCTATTAACTTTATTCCTCTAAGACAAATTCAGCTATAGCTCCACCAGGCATTCAAAGCAGGAATAATTCTAGACATACCAAGCTCTTTATCCATCTGCTTTATTTCTCTGGGATAAAATCCTGTCTCCATAACTGCAGTTCCAGCCTCATCTTCATCCTCTGTATCCTCTTTCTCCATCTCTGCTGCTCTTTACTCCTGGCACTCAGAAAACTCTAACCAAGATCTGCTTACCCTCAATGGAACCTCTGTCATCCTCTCTTCTCTCTCGAAAATGCCTGTCCTTTCTTTCCCTGGGCACCTGGTTCCCTGCCTCGTCAGGAATGTTGTTTTACCTCTCACCTTGATATGTAAAAACCTCTTTTGTTCTCAGTCAGTTGCTCTGGAGAGCCACTAGGCCTCCTCAAGGCCAGGGGATGGTCTAAGCTGTATTAGTACAAGAAACAAAGCTATGCCTCTCCAGCCAGCTTGTCTCCTAAGCTCAGCAAGGGAGTTAGTATCTTAGTAGTTCAGCAGGTCTGGGGAGCTGAACTGTTTACCAATTGGTTTGGGTATGCAAGAATTTCATAGCAGAAGACAGCTGAAATATTAAAGGCTGGATATCACCAAATATTCATAATAAATGGCTTTGCCTTTTGACAGACTCTTGGCAGGTCAAAGTTCAGCTTTAACACAGCTGAATCTCTATAATATATTCTTGCGGCCTGCAAGACTTAAGCAACCCTCATAAAACTTAGTCACTGTTTCTACAATTCCCTCCCAGAGGGAGACATGAGCAGGGTCTACCCCTTTTCCTAAGGCCCCAATGACAAACTGAGTCACAATTCCACTAGAGTTATTCTGGGAAACCAATGGGTTCATTGGGCTTTCTTACAGAACATGGGTAAGGGGCTACTTCCAGAGATGAGGATATTCCTCTCCCAACAGGTCACCCCTATAAAGCCTTACATAATAGATGTGAGAGCTTCCCTATAGCCACAAAGATGAGTCCTCCTTCTTTACTATAATTTCCCCTGGTGCATACATACATACATACATACACACATATGTGTATAATTATATGTGTGTGTCTGTGTGTGTGTGTGTGTGTGTGTGTGTGTGTGTGTGTGTGTGTATGGAGAGAGGGGGAGACAGAGAGAGAGACAGAGACAGAGACAGAGACAGAGAGGGGGGGAGGGAGAGGGAGAGAGGAAGAGAGAGAGAGATTCATTCTGTAAGTTCTGTGACTCTAGAGAATCTTGACAAAGTTGGTACCAGGGACTGGGGTATTGCTGTAATAGGCTGACCATATATTTGTTTGGAGTAATATGAACTTCAGTTAGGAAAACAGTGGAATGCTTTAAGCACTGTTTAATGGGCCATACTAGTAGAAGCATGGAAGACAGTAGTGCTGAGTGTGATTTGCTAAACTGTAGGGGGCTACCTCAAAATTGCCTAGGAGGGACTGGAGAGATGGTTCACTAATTAAGAGCACTGGCTGCTTTTCCAGAGACCCAGTTCAAGTCCCAGCACCCACATGGAAGCTCATAACTGTCTGTAAGTCCAGTCCCAGAGTATCTAATACTCACTTCCAGCCTCTGCAGGCACCAGTCATGGATATGATGTGCAGATAATTCATGTAGTTTAAACACCCATACACATATTAATTAATTAATCAATAGGGTTGATGAGATAGGAAGGTAGAAAATTTTGAATTAATTAATTTAAAACTTCTTTTAAAATACATAGGTTAATATACTTAACCAAGAAGATTAAGGGCCTCTAAAATGAACACATTAAGATTCTGTAGACATAAATTTGCAAAGACACCAGAAGATCATAAGACCTCTTGCATTACTGGATAGGCAGAATTGATGTTATAAATTGGCCATTCAACTATCTACAATCTAGCATTCTACAGATTCAGTGCAATCACCATCAAAATTTGAAACTATTCTTTGAAGAACTAGCAAAAGTAACCCAAAAATTCACACAGAAACACAAAAGGCAATGAATAGCTAAAGCAATCCTTAGCAGAAAGGGCAATGATGGAGTTATTGCAATACCTGATCACTTATTCGGTTAATGTTCTAACAAATATACCACAGCAATGGCACAGAAACAGACATGGAGATGGACGGGCAGAAAAGAGGACCAGGAAGAAACTCAAATAAAAGACAACCTCTTTAACAAACAGAGGTGGGAAAACTGGAGGTCCACACGCAGAGGAAGGAAACTAGATGCATATATCCCACCCCACACAAAAATCAATGCAATAGACTAAGAAATTAATATAAGACCAGAAACTTCAAAACTACTAGGTGAAAAACTTTCTGAAAATAACTCTAATAGCACAGAAAGCAGTCCCAAGAACTGACGAAGGAGATTACTTGAAATAAAATAAAATAAAAAAAACTTCTGAACAGCAAAGGAGACAAGGACAGGAGTAAAGAAAAAGAATCATTGCCAAGCAATCGTAAGAAGGAAAGAAGGATCCTTATGGGAGGTGTACAATAGAAAGGACAATAGGGTTGATGAGCTAGGAAGGTAGAAGAGAAACCTGGGGGGGGGAGCACCTGCGAGTGGGGAGGAACTCTGGGGAGTGCAGTGGAGGAGGAAAAGAAGGAATGAGAAAAAGTATAATGACACACATGTATGAAAACGTGATGATGCAACCCATGACTTTGTATGCTTACCTTGAATAAGAATGAAAGATGTAAAAAGACCACTCCAGAGGGAGTACTGACTGGCTTGTCCCACTCTCTTTCTCTGATAAGATTGTACCATTACTATCCCTCCTCTCCGCTCTGCTGCCCTCAAGCTACACAGAGAGGATCACTTCTCCTTGAACTGACAGAACCAGACCCTCCGCTCACTACTGTGCCCCACTGCCACCAGTTGAGGGATAGGGCACAGGATTGCCAACTAACCCTATTTGGGACCACCTTGTTCCAGCTCTCATCCCAGGTACAAGTGTAGGCTCAGCTCCCCGCCGAAACTGTGCTGGTAACATGGAATGCTGTTATCTAGCTTTGTGCTGTCTTCTCACTGTGCTTTGTGGTATGTATGAGTGGGCAAGAGCACCAGCTCAACACTGCAGCCAGTCAACCCTAACCAGACAGGCAGTAGCAGAACATCATCACCATCTACCTGGTAAAATCAAGGTCTGCTTCCCATCACCTCACCAATACCGCCCTAGCAGGAGAGTCAGAGAGCTGATTCCTTTTGCTAGGCTGGGGACTGAAGACCAGCTCTCCTCCCTGCACCCTGCCAATGATTCCTCTTCACTGGATTCAGGTAACTTCTGTCTACTAAAAACAGCACCCAGTTGGATCCTATCAACACCACACAATGAGGAATCAAACTGTGTTGCCTCCTTTCTGGGAATGGGCAGCAGGAAAGTTGTTAGGTTATCAAATTCCAAGTGGCTACCACTGAAGCTCTGGTAAGCAGAGGGCTGATTTTTCCACTGGTGTTTGTCTGGAATAGGGCAGGATTTACCAACAGGCATTTCTGGCTTTAGCACACATGTTTAAAACTTTCCCCTAAAGAAAGAAGCATTTTTCTTTCATAATTGTCTTTGTCTGTCTTGCCTCTTTCAGCTTGGAGGCTTCTGCATGTCACATAGAAATACATGGAAAACAAGAAGAAAACCTGGGGAACTCCCCGCATGTCGCTCCTAAACATCTAAGATCTCTAGGTTGCCCAGCTTCTCATTTCCATCATTCAAAACATTCTTACATTGTATATTAGAGTGAGAATTTTCTAACTCTACAAAAGAACTTGAGCCGGGTGGTGGTGGTGCATGCCTTTAATCTCAGCACTTGGGAGGCAGAGGCATGCGGATCTCTATGAGTTCAAGGCCAGCCTGGGCTACAGAGTGAGTTCCAGGACAGGCTCCAAAGCTACACAGAGAAATCCTGTCTCAAAAAACCAAAAAAAAAGAGAGGCAAGCAGGTCACTGTGAGTTCGAGTCCAGCCTGGTCTACATAGTGAGTTCCAGGACAGCTAAAGATACATAGAGAAATCCTGTCTTGAAAAATAAAAAACAAACAAATAAAAAAACAAACGAGAGAGAGAGAGAGAGAGAGAGAGAGAGAGAGAGAGAGAGAGAGAGAGAGAGAGAGAGAACATGAGAGGATGATGGCCAGGTCATTTTTGTGCAGAACCAGAAACATTTCCCTCAAAATATCGATAAGATTTTATTAAGATATAATTCAGACACCGTAAAATTGACTGGTTTAAAGCTCATGACTCAGTGATTTTTTTATTTTAGAGTATTCACAGTACAAGGTAACTGTCACCATGATCAGTTTTAAAATACTTTATTATTCAGGAAGAAATCACACATGTCATGTTCTCCCTTCCATCTACTGCCTAACCCTGGGCAGTTCCTAATCTGCTTCCTATCTCAATCGAGTTGGCTGTTCTAGACATTTCACATGAATGGAAGTGTGAAAAACTGGCTTCTGTCACATAGTATAACATTCCCCCATGTTCACCTGTGCATTGCACTTCTAAGCAACTCATTCACTTTATGCCTAAAAAATGCACCTCTGTATAGCTCTAGTTCATATTTTTTAAAGATTTATTTTATTTTTATTTATGGGTGTGTAAGTGTATATACGTATGTATGTATGTGGGGGGGCGTGTTTAAAGAACAGAAAGGATGTTGGATTCCCTGGAACTAGAGTCTCCTGTGGTTGTGAGCCACATGAAATATGTACTGGAGGACTGGAGAGATGGCTCAGAGATTAAGAGCACTGGCTGCTCTTCTAGAGGTCCTGAGTTCAATTCCCAGCAACCACATGAGGGCTCACAGCCATCTATAGTTGGCTCTCTTCTGACCTGCAGGCATACATGCAGATAAAACACTCCTATACATACATAAGTACATATATATATATATATATATATATATATATATATATATATATACATACATACATAAATCTTAAAAAAAGAAAAAAGAAATATGTACCAGAAATTGAAATCAGGTCTTCTGGAAGAGGAGTAAGCACTCTTACTCACCAATCCAACTCTCCAGACCCTGTACATTTTCTTACCCATCCATTAATAGAAGGGCATTCATGTTATTTCCTTTTCTTCTCCCTTTCTCTTATGAATAAATGTTCTGTAACTGTACATCAAGTTTTATTTGTTTTTTTGGGTTTTTTTTTTTGTGGATATCTGTACTGCATTTCTGGAGGCTGATAACATCAAGCATATTGTCATGTACATACTACCAACTTGTGTATCTTTTCTGTCTATATTCATTCAGAGGGTCATTTGAATGTTTTTAATGAGGTTGTTGATGTGTTTACAAACAGTTGTAAGATTCTTTACATGTTTCAGATACAAGCACCTTACCAGATAGATACATGCTTTGCAACTATTTCTCCAATTCTGTTAGTGAGATGGTTCAGTTGGTAAAGGTGTTGTTGTGCAAGAATGAGAATCTGAGCTCAAATCCCTAGAACCCACATTTTTAGAAAGTCAGCCATGGCCAGGCATACCTGTAATCTCAGAGCTGTGGGTACTAAAAACACAAGAATTACTATAGTTTTCTGGCTGCTAGCACTAGGTTCAGAAAGGGACCTTGTCCCAAAGACCTGAGGCAGAAAGATAGAGCTAGACACTCAAAAACTTCTTCTGGATTCTATATGCATACATACAGTTGTGCACTCCTGCACATACCCGAGTGCATGCACCCCCATACACAAATGGTATTTTTAAAGAAATTTTTTTTTGTTTTGATGAAGTGCTTTCTGTTTTCATTTTTAATGGAGAAAATGGTTGTCCTCCCTCTTTCATTAGCAGTATTGAAATATATTTGCTGGATGCCCTTTTTGGTATTTGGTAAATAGATAGCTAGAAAATAATCAAAACAGCATTTAAATTATCTAATAAACACACAGATATTTCCCTTTGTTCTGGACCATCTTTTAAGCTCTTTAAACTGCAGCTGCTCATAATAAAATCAGAAAGAATATTATGCCTGTACAGCCTTGCATTTACTTTGTCATTTTGCTAGTCTTTTTTTCAGCAGTTTTGGGGACATCTCTGAATGATGAAGATCATCTCTGATCCATGAATTTGAAATGTTCCTGTTTTGTGCAGGGTTAAAAAAAAAAAAGAAACTTGTTCATACTCATAAGCCATCTGTATTTAGAAATGGATCACAGTCTTGATCCTGAAGACTCACATCACCTGGCTTAGACCTGGGGCTCAGGGATGTGTTTCACTTGTTCCTACTGTCTGAGTCGCCATCTTGTGTGAGGCATGAAGCTGCCCCTCAAATTTTCACACATCTGCCAAATCATGAGGTGTCACTTTTTTGTGTATTTTGTTAAGAAAAATAAATGCTAACTATACTGCTTTAAAAATGATGTGGACGCAGAACAAAAAGGCCTATAGGTTGGACCCAAAAATTACTTTCAAAAATAATTTTACAGGAGCATAAAACTCTAGAATTATAGCATACTATGTCATATTATTTTATAGTGTAAGATATTGCTCTAGACATTGTACTTTGTTCAGTAATAGCTTATTGAATATATAGCATGTGAAAAGATAATAAGAGCATGAACATTATAAAACACAGACTTGAAGATTCATGCCGTCCCTCACATATATTTTTACAAGTATAGTTAATCAGATAATATTTAACAGTGACTTGTATAGGATGTTGTAATTTATTGATCATGGATTAAGTAAACTATAAATCAAAGTAATTAGCTGAACTCAAAGAAAGTAAATCCCACTTGATGTTCAATATGCTTACAATTCTGAGATTGCAATTACTTGACATTGTGTAATGAATTATTTCAAAGTATTTCAATGCCCAGTTAATTGCAGAATTGTGGTTTTCAATTTCTTAAAATATCCCACATGCAGTGTTTAGCTGACCAGTTAGCTAGTGCTTACTATCTGCTTTAGAGACGTGAAGAATAAGAGGAAAGGAGTTAGCAGTATTTGCATGTGAGTGTCTTAAAGGAATAGCTCATGAAATGCTGCCCGTACATACACTGCAGAAGAAGTGTGAGGCATTGTTAGTGACCTATGGATTAAAGGCATGGACAGTAACACCAGTGCCCCAGAAGTTGTCCACTTGTCACATTTACTCAGAAAATCACTTGTACAACTTACAAAAGTGTATCAATTATAAAAATCTAGAAATAATACAAGATTATTAAAAGGAAAATCAAAATAATTCACCATCCCACTCTCCACATATAAGTTATTATCAAAATCAATTTCTAAATGGTTTTCACTATGTTTTGTATCCACAAAATAGAAGAAGCACTGTGCTTTACAAAATAGTGTCATGCCTTCGGTATTCTGATAAAAATTCATTTTTTAAGAAGTTTGCAAAGAAGCACAGCTAACAGTGCCAAATATTTTATTATATAAATAATAATTGTTCACCAAAACCAGTTCTCCACACTGTATGCCTTGGAGCAGTGCCATATAGAATGACAGTAAAGGCTATTACACAGTAAAGAACAATCTAAAGAAAATACACAATGCCAAATTTGATCAAAATCCTGAAACAGTTTCCTCTCAAGAATGCATGGAGTTTTTCCTCTGAGCTTTTTAAAGGCATATATTGTTTAGTTTCAGCTTATGTAGCCTCTAAAATTTACTGTGATATAATCCAGAAAGTCTGTGCTAGAGAATCATACTTTACAAGTGTAACAGCTTTATAAGAGCAAGGTACGCTGGACCTCTCAGTAACTAAGTCTCTTTTATGACATCCAAGACAAAATACTTTTATGTAAAATTCAACCAAGTGGAGATGCAGCATTATTTTAAAATCCAGTATTTTCTTGGTATCTTTGCAACAGAAAAAAAAATGTTATGGGTAATTCTTTATAGCCTGGATAATTTATAAAATAATCTCGACTTATTAATCAAATGTATTTGCTTTGGAGACATGAAAAAATGTTATTTATAAGATGTAATATATTTTCTGAGGGAAAGAAAAATAGGATAGGGTAGAACTATGTGTGCTGAAAAGAAAGTGTGGATTTTTTTTGTTTTTTTTTCAAATGCAATTTTTTTGATTCATTATTCTTTTCTGCACATACCATTCTTATTTCTCATGGGGTAGTTCTTCAGTAGAACGTGATGAAGACTTGAAGAGTGGTAGTCTATGAACCCATGGATTTGGGTAAAAACCTTGTAAGTACTTTCAAAAGAAAGATGTTTCTATTTGCATATTCTTCATTTTTGAAACTCTTACTAATTGTTGAGCTATAAGAAGTGTCTCTGACTGGGTCTAAATGAAGTCACTGAATGGAACAGACACAGGAGCACCACCCCCTATGGAGTGGTGTCAGAACATGGGAAGATTCATCTAGTGTTGTCATAGTGATAGAGATGCTCCTTCAGTAAGAGAGCTAGAGTTGAAACAGAATGAACCAAGCACCACAATCTCTCTGGGAAAGTAACATTCAAAATTAGAAGACTGAAATTAGCAAAACTGAATTAGCACGGAGTGGATTTCTAAAAGAAATCTAATACAAAGTAGCTGAGAATGTGGACTCATTGAGATTAGCTACCCCTCTGCATTCTTGAGCGAAAAATACTTCAAGAAAGATGGGCCATTTGTGAAGAAAGGGACGGGAAACACTGGAAGAAAATAACAGAATTAAATGAGAACCCACGAGTTCTCAACTAATTAACATAGGTTCTCAACTAACTCTGGTATTTCCCATACTGAAGTCATAGTATTGGGTATAAAAGTTTAGAAATTTGATACCAGGAACAGAATTCTGGCACAGTGTGTTCAATTTACTGTGAGGGGTTATAGGAGTGGACTCCAACAGAGAATTCTCTATCCATTCAAGAGAATGAGAAAAGTCACTTTGTTAATATTTAGGATTGGAAGGCCCTATGTTTAATGAATGTATGGAAGAGAAAACCAAGAAGGTAATATTTCCTGGGGGTTTTCTTGGGATTGCTCAAGGATCTGAGGACGGAGTGGTCTTTGATGGTGGTACAGAGAACCTTCCTGCAAAACCTACAGTGACGCTTCTCCTCCATTTGATAACAAGGGGATGTGATATATGCTGGAAAACTGCATGTTTATCAGGAAACTATGACACAGATGGAAATATGTTAAAGATAGTTGGGAAAGAAACAACCCTCGGGACTCCATGCTATTACCATACTGGCCTCACCTCTGAGAAGTTTTTGCTCTTCCTATATTACCTCTCTGTACTTTTTAAGCTTCCTAGGTTTGTGTAGAGAAAGGTGTCATGGTGAATACAAAGTTAAGAAATCTGAGAAGGGCTGAGCTATAGGTCTTCAATTACTAGGATTTTCAGTGGCAGTTAGTGAGAATTATAAATCCCAACTACACAAAGTCATCTTTGATTAAATTGTATTTTGTTGAATTTAAGACACCGTCATTTGTTTTAAAAAAAAAAAAGTGCTGTTGTTTCACATACCATTAAGGAAGAAAATTCACTGCCAACTAAATTCTGATATGTCATGGATCTTGAGCTGCATCTCAGTTTCAAATGCTTTAAATCGTGGCAGAAAATTGCATGCCTTTGAGTCAATGAACTAAGATATTTCTATAAGTGTACTTAATTCTTAAACTTCATTTTTATTGACAAGAGAAACACTGATCATACTGCATCAAAGTAAACCCAGACGTCCATGACTTTTTTTTTAAACTCAGTTCCTTTCAAGAAAGCAAGTAATATAGAATTCTCTTGAATAGTTAGTTCAGAGAGAAGAGACTGCCTTTTCAGATTCACACAGGTGGAATTCCCTGGTCTGCTCCAGCCCCAGTACCTCAGTTGACAGGTTCATCTGACTGCTGTGGATACTCACAGCATCCCCAATGCTTTTATCCTCCTGGTCCTTGTGTTCTGTGTTCCGCATGACAAAAGTACAGTGTTCTCCAGTGTGCAGGCCTATAATGTTACGACATGACTTGGGAGGTGGAGGCTGAAGGATCCTTAGCTCAAGCCTAGCCTGGGCTACACAGCTACATAGCAAGACTCTGTCTTCATTTGTTTTTCGAAAAAGCCTACAAGATACCTAAAGTCTTTCAGCTCTTTGGCCATTACTGAGATCTTCAGGCATCTCCAAGTGTTTTTCCCTCCCTGCAGGGAGATATAGGATCTACATGCTTGTGCATCTCCATCTAATCGGGGTATGCTCCTGCTCCAGCTCTAGACCTGGGACCCCTCAGAGAAACAGGTGATTCCACAGATGCCTCTTACAGACACTGCAAACTGTTTTCAGGTTTTTGTTGTTCCCCTAACACAAAGGACTTGTACCTCGGCAGGACTCACAACCAACTTAATTCTCTTTCCTTCCCAAAGCCTTTCGTTATCTCAGTCAACTGACTTCATCTTTGTTCCTAAAGGCAGAATGATCTAGCTAAGCCTCCAGATTAGTCTATAGTTTATGTCAGAATCAAAGCTTTTGATATTGTGCAAGTGTCTCTTTAGAAGTTCAAATGCTAAGAGCTTGTCTCTTTTCACGCCTGGTGTAATCATTTACTCTAAAGGCAGTTCACTTGGAAAGCTGGAGAAAAAGGAAGAAACTGAGAACAAAATCCTAGAGAAATTGAAAACATAGCTCAACCACAACAGTGATCCTGTGATTCTTGGTCTAAAACACATGAAAGGGTTATGCCTAACAGTGCCTTGAGTTATATTTATTATGAAAGTCAATTTTTGGAGGAAGTTGTATGATTAGTAAAACACTTTTTATTGCTTCAACGGTATGTCACAATTAAAAAGACTGAAGTTATTGTTTCAGCAATAAGAAACATCAGTGTATTTTAAATTTGTCCATTATCATCAGTGACAGGTAATGGGACCACATGTAGCTACTTCAACGCAACTGTGGTCCCTTCAACAAAAGATGGTGGGAGCCACACCTCTGGTAACTGTAGAATTGACCCCATATTATCCTCTCAAAAGCTAGCGACATGGTAAGGAAATATCTATATTATGTTGGGAAACCTGCTTCTGGGAGTTTGGGACTGTGGAGGAGTGATGTCAAAAATGGACCGATTTTCCACTTGTTTTTTCTGTCTACCCATGCTTTTTCAATGAAGTTTCTTTTATCAAGCAACAAAATCTGTTTCTCTGGGATGTAGGGTTGCTCTTATGCTTTGAGGTGCTACAAAGAGACAACCAAAAACCTGGTACATTTCTTCTTTGATTTCCAGCACTTTGAGGACAATCCCAGACAGGTCTGCTACATAATAAATATGTTTCCTCCACCAACCAAGAGCAACCAACCCCAGACATCCTATTTCAGGCAATACCCAGATATTCCACTGAGTGACTTGCTGTGGAATGTTCTGTATGGCAAATGTGTTGCTGTGATTGGTTGGTAAATAAAACACTGGAAATAAAAGCTGGAAAGTGGAAGGCTGAGTCAGAGACACTGACAGCCGCCACCATGACAAACAGCATGTGAAGATGCTGGTAAGCCACGAGCCACGTGGCAAGGTATAGATTTATAGAAATGGATTAATTTAAGCTGTAAGAACAGTTAGCAAGAAGACTGCCACGGCCATAAGTTTGTAAGCAATGTAAGTCTCTGTGTTTACTTGGTCGGGTCTGAGCAGGCTGTGGGACTGGCAGGTGAGAGAGATTTGTCCTGACTGTGGGCCAGGCAGGAAAACTCTAGCTACAGTGATTCACATGTCTAAAAGCCCAAACAGGATCAAACCTACCAAGTCAGTCTATAAAACTTGTGAAAAAAACTATAGAGCTGGAAATTTTCTTATTAATCTTGGGGGGCAGGGTGTGTTACTATGCAGCAATTCTGAAAGAATACAGAAGTTTATACCAAGGAGGGAAAGCCGCCTTAACAAACATAAGACACACCATTGGCTTTGGGAATGAATAAGAAGCAGAGTCTGGAAAAATAGAGAGCAAACTGTTAAAAACAAAACCTGGGAGAGCCGCATGGGGACAGCACCAGTAGATGAAAACTGTGAGTTAGATTATGGAATAGTAGAAATGGACAAAATATTTGTCTGGTATCCTTGGGAGCTGAAGGAAGTATCTAAATCGGCTTTTAGATTTGAATGAGAGGTAAGGCCAATTGATGAGTGAAAGTTTTCTAACTCTGTGATATGATGGGGCAAGGAGATGAGTTGAAGACCATAACCCATGACTATCCTTGGACAAAAGAACTGTCTTTCTCTGCCAATGTCCCCAGACTGAGGACCAAGATTATATCAGGGGTGAAAACACCTGACAGAATTGAGAGAATACCTAATTGGTTTTCTATCTTAGTTAAAAGGACTAGAGGAATCATAAGACTGTGGCTACACAGAAGCCATCGCAAGGTAACAACGCATTGAGAGGGAAAAAATATCGAAAGCAGTAAGCTTTTATTCTTTGTTCAATTCTTAGGAAGATCACAGAGGTTTTTCTTCAGGAAGCATCTTTGAGAGTATACCACCATTCTGGACTAAAGGGGACAGAGATTGTTAAAATATAAAATGTCCCACCTTTCAACTTTCTTACAGGCAGGAATCTAGTATAAAACCAAATTAGCTGGCAGAACTGGACTGTATTATTAGAAGCTGGTGAGAGGCTGAGAGGGTAGACATAAAATACAATCCCGCTACACCTGCAGGAGAAACAAATGGGAGAAGAAGAATCCTGTGGAGGAAGTCCATGATCTGAACACAGAGCAGTCCCACAGCCCAGGACAGGGCAGATGCAATGTGTCCCTGACAGAGTCTGCACTGTGCAAACCATCAGTAACTATCTTCTTATTTCTTCCAGTCCATGGATGCCATTTGCAGTTCCCTTACCCTTACCTCCAATTCTATGCTAGGTATTTAGAAAAACCTTAATTTGTATGTCTCCAAATGAAAAGAAGATATAATTAAGAGGCCCTAACTCATTCTTTTAATTTTTATGACTCCAAATAAAAGAAGACATTCCAAAAGGACCCTATCACATTCTAATTGACATATTCAACTCTGGCATCCAAGGATGATGCCATGGTTGATGGAAGCTTTTGAAAATCCTGGAATTAGTTAATAAAATACATCTTTAATCAAATGATGCTGATTTTCTCCCTGCCCCTCCCCAGTTATCTGTATCCTTTTAGGTATGTATTGAATTCCACCAACTACTGGGGCATATGTTTTATTTTTTGATTTGTTGACTTGATCTGGCCAATGGTAGGCAGCAGAGGTATGGGTATGCTACTCTTGAGCCGAGACTTCAAGAGCTTGTATAACTATCTCTCCTCCCATCCCTATAAGAGCAAGGTTAGTCTAGCCAGCTGGAGAGTCTGAGGCCTCTAATGAAGCAGAGTAGATTGTCAACATGTCAATTATGCCAGCTAGTGACAGATGAACATTGTACAAGGGAACCAAGCAAAGGTCAATGAAACCAGAAAGATCAGAATTACCCATCTGACCTATAAACTCATGATAAATAACAGAATAACTACAGCTTAAATTATTACATTTAAATGGCATTTGAACAGCAATAGTTAACAGATTAATTATCATTCTGCTTAGAGGACCAGAAGGAAAAATATGAAGGTTTTCGGTTAATTCCATGACTTATTTTGTATTTAAATACTTTATGGACCAACCAGATGGCTCAGTGTATAAAGACACTTGCTGCCAAACCTGACAACCTGGGTGCAATCCCTGGGATCCACATGGCGGGAGGAGAGAAACTGTTCCCACAGACAGACATTCTAGGAGGCAATATATTTTCAAAGAAATATTTATCTGGATTTCAAAGTAATTCCATCATTGGGCTTTTTTTTTTCTGCCAAATTCATTTTTAAATCTTGTATGAAAACCACATTTAATTTTAAAACCATAGCCTAACTACAGCCACCTTTTGTTGTGGAATATTAGTTTAAGATACTTTACATTCATTCATGCTGTGCAGTATTTGTTTAATGATGGAAAGATGTGTTGTGTTCGTTTATGCTGCATTTGTTTAATTCTGTGAAGCTGTGTTACTTTGCCTGCCTAAAACATCTGATTGGTCTAAAAAGGAGCTGAATGGTCAATAGATAGGCAGGAGAGAGAAACAGGCAAGGCTGCCAGGCAGAGAGAATAAAGAGGGGAAAAAGAGAGAAGAGGGAGGAGCAAGAAAAGGAGGAGAGGAGGATGACAGGGGCCAGCTACCCTGTCACACAACCAGCCATGAAGTAAGAAGGAAAGAAAGGTATATAGAATAGAGAAAGGTGAAAGCCCAGAGGCGAAAGGTAGATGGGATAATTTAAGTTAAGAAAAGCCTGCTAGAAACAAGCTAAGCTAAGGTTGTGCATTCATAAGAGAGAATAAGTCTCCATGTATTAATTTGGGAGCTGAGTGGCGGGGCCCCAAAAGAATAAAAAGAAAAAAAAAACTACAACCTTTCTAAATGATTCTTATTATTCTACATGCATTTATACAATGAGAGACATCTGGAATCTTGCCAATCAAGTGTGTTTACATCAAGATTTACAGTCACTACACTTCCAATATGTTAGCGTGAACAAGCAATCCCACTCACATTATTCAAAGGATCATTTAGCTCTGGTGTGGCTAAATACTTTTTGTGATAAAATATATTGATTGATCTATTAAATGAAATCAACCCATAATAAGCCATATCAAGCCCGTTCTTTTATGGAACACTATAGTATAATAGAAAAACATACATGCTTACAGTTTCCTGAAATTCAGGGAGTGAAAACAGAGCACAGTAAAGCATCAAACTTATTTCACTGTCTGTTAGACTGACATATTTTATCTTCAAAACATTACTTAAAAAAAAAACCAAACAAACAAAAAGGGGATCCAATGAGGCTACATTTTTTCCCTCTAATACTCAAGATTATGCAATCAGATTATTTGAAGAATTCTCAGAAGGCAATTTAACATTTGATTCCATAGAAAAAAATGAAAAATTCAGAGAAAATTCCTGAAATATTAACCTTGTTTTCCTTTTCTTTTTTAGTGTACACAATTATTTTATTTTCATTGACTAAGAAATTCTCAACACCCCAGAATCTATTAGACTCAAGCTGTGCATGTCTTCTAAATTTGTAAATACTTATAAGAAGTCAAAAACTCATTCTTTTTGAAAATAGATTTTTTTCAAACAATATATTCTGATTACAGTTTTCCCTTCCCTGAGTACTCCCAAATCCTCTCTACTTCACCACCTACCCAAATCCACACTCTTAATTTCTCTCTCTCATTAGAATACAAACTGGCATCTAAAAATAATAATAAAATTAAAAACAAACCAAATTAGGACAAAACAAACAAAACATAGAAGACAATGAGCCAAAGAAAAAGAAACACACATTGGCATTCATGGAAATCCCATAATGACATAAAACCAGAAACCACAATATATATACAAAGGACCTGAGGAGGGGGAACAAAGCATTATAAAACAAAGAACCTCCAAATATTCCATAAATGCCATTGAATTTGTTTTGTGTTGGCCATCTACAACTGGGCACCGGGTCCAATCTTAACAGTGGTTGGTATCCTGATTCCATTGGAAAAAAACTAAATTTTTTTCATTTGCAAGCACTTATCAAATAGAGATAGTGTCTGGGTTAGAGATGTGGACTTGTGTCCACTTCCACTGTCAGAACTGGGGTTTCCACATGGCCTAGACCTGTGTATGCTCTGTGCTCACTGCCACAGTCTCTGTGAGTTCTTAGGTGCATCTGTCCTGCTATGTTCAGAAGGCCTTATATCCTTGGTGTCCTCCATCCCCTCTAGTTCTTACAATCTTTCTGCCTCCTTTTCTAAGGGTTCCCTGAGCCCTGAGAGGAGGGATTTGACGGAGGCAACACATTTAGGATTGAGTGTTCCAAAGTCTCTCACTCTCCACAACTGTGGAGGGGTGTATCTCTGTATTTGTTTCCATCTACAGCATGAAGAAGCTTCTCTGGTGATAGCTGAGCAGGACACCAATCTATTAGTATAGCAGAATGTCATTAAGAGTCACTTTACTGATATGTTACTTAAGCAGAGCAATAGTATTTTATTTTCTCATAGGTCCCTAAGCATTATAGTCTCAAGGTCTTGGACAGCCTTGCATTGTTGGATATGGGTCCCTTCTCATGGAGTGGGCCTTAAATGCAATTAGCTATTGGTTGGTTCCTCCAACAAGCTTTGTGCCACTACTGTACTATAACGTACCTTGCAGGCAGGTCACCGTTGTAGATCAAAGGGTTTGTAGCTGGGTTTGTGCTCAACTTTCTCCTTAGGTAGCATGCAGAATGCTTTTTCGTACCATGAACATCAATAAATTAATTAATTTACTGATTAATTAATCAGTAGGTGTGAAGGTTCTGGGGAGACACCAACTTGATTTCCCATGTACAGTGACTTGTGTAGGGGTGGTCTTCAACAATAGGGCATTACCAACAGTTTGTGGAGAGGATCCATTAGCTTTGGAAATATTTGGCGTTGTTTGGCAGTTTTCATGGGGTCCCATTTGCCGACACTCCAATTAGATGTAACACAATCCAGGGACTGGAAGGTCTATTTAGTGACAAGAGATGTCCCGTAGGAGCTCCATACCCCCTGTTATTTGGCAATCCCATTTAGATCATTCTCATATACATATATATACACACACACATATTTTAGGAAGTGTCTACTGTATTAAGCTTCCAAACAACCCCTCAAATGGCCCTTAGTTTCAGTTGTTCATCCCTTTATTCCCCCACTCACCCTCCTCTCTCCCCTCCTCCATTTGACCCTCCCATTCCAGTCGCCCCTCTCCATCCACCTATTCTATATCCCCCTCCTAGGGAGATCCATTCCTGCCCCTAGTTCCTTAATCTCCACCAAATTTCTGTGGTTATGCGGATTATAGCCTGCTTCTTGAAAATTTAAAAGCTAACATTCATCGATGTATTAGCAAATATATACCATATTCGTCTTTTGGAGTCTGGATTACCTCACTTTATAGATTTATATATGTTACATTTTTATATTTATGTATAAGTATATAATTATAAATAATATATTTTATATTTTATATTACATATAAAAATTATAGATTTTTTATCTCCATCAATTTACCTGAAAATGTCATAATTTCATTTTTCTTAACAGCTGTAATATTCCAATGTCTAAACACATCACATCTTCATTATCCAATAATACATTCACCAACATCTATCTGTTTCCAATTTCTAGCTATTATGAATAGAGCAGCAGTGAACACAGCTGAGCAAGTGTCTCTGTAGTAGGTAAAGTTCTTTGGGGTATATGTCCAAGACTGGTATAACTGGATCTTGAGGGAAATCTATTCCAAGCTTCCTGAGGAATAATCACACTGATTTCCAGAGTGCTGTAAAAGTTTGCCCTCCCACCAGCAATGGATGAGTGTTCCCCATACTCCACATCATAGCCAGCCTGAGGTTTGTCATATGCTTTATTGATTTTGGCCATTCTGATTAATATAAAATGCAATCTATAAATGCAAGTAGTTTTGACTTGCATTTCCCTGACATCTAAGGATGTTGAACTTTATGTGTTTCTCAGACATTCAAAATTCCTCTTTTGAGAGTTCTCTGTTTTAATCCATAGCTTATTTTTAATTGGATTGTTTGTTTTCTTGATGTCCAGGGTATTTTTTTTTAGTTCTTTATGTATTTTAGAGATTAGCCCTCTGTTGCATATGCAGTTGGTAAAAATCTTTCCCCATTCTTAGCCTGCTGCTTTGTCTGAACGATGGTGTCCTTTGCCATGCAGAAGCTTTTCAGTTTCATGAGGTCCCATTTATTAATTGCTGTTCCTGGGGTCTATGCAATCAATGTTCCACCCAGAAAGTCTTTTCCTGTGCCAATCAGTTCAAGACAGTTCTCAACTTTCTCTTCTATCAGATTCAGTGTATCTGGTTTTATGTTGAGGTCTTCGATTCATGTGGAGTTGAGTTTTGTGTAGGGTGCTAAATTTAGATCTATTTGCATCCTTCTACAAAGTCATCCAGATTGACTAGCACCATTTGTTAAAGATGCTGTCTCTTTTTTCCAGTGTGTATTTCTCACTTTTTTTTTAATCAAAAATCAGACATTCATAGGTATGTGACTGGAACTTCAATTTGATTCCATGGATCACTGTGTCTTTTTTTGTTGTTGTTGTTGTTGTTGTTGTTTTTTGTTGGTTTTTTTGTTTTGTTTTTCGAGACAGGGTTTCTCTGTGTAGCTTTGCGCCTTTCCTGGGACTCACTTGGTAGCCCAGGCTGGCCTCGAACTCACAGAGATCCTCCTGTGCTGGGATTAAAGGCGTGCGCCATCACCGCCCGGCAACTGTGTCTGTTTTTATACCAATACCATGCTGATTTTATTATTATAGCTCTGTAGTACAATTTGAGGTTAAGGATGATGATACATCCTAGAGTTCTCTTATTATTCAGGATTATTTTTAGGTATGATGGGTTGTTTTATGTTTATTTGGGTTTGTTTTGAGGGGGTTGTTTGTTTGTTTAGTTGGTTGATTGGTTGGTTAGTTATTTGTTTGGTGTGTGTTTCTTTGTTTGTGTGTGAGTGTGTGTGTGTGTGTGTGTGTGTGTGTGTGTGTTTTCAAGGTGAAAAAGAAAATTGTCCTTTCTAATTCTGTCAAAAATTTTGTTGGAATTGAATTTTGTTGGAATTGCATTGAATTTATAGCTTGCTTCTGGTAGGAAGGCCATTTTAACAATATTAATCCTACTGATCCATGAACATGGGAGATCTTTCCATCTTATGGATGCCTTCAATTTCTTTCTTTAGTGTCTTAAAATTTTTAACCATACAAGCCTTCGCTTGTTTGGTTAATGTTACCCTAAGATATATTTTTGAGGTCTATTGTAAAAGGTATTATTTCCCTGATTTCTTAATCAGTCCATTTGTCAGTTTTATATAGGCAGGCTACTGGGTTTTGTGAGTTACTTGTGTATGCTGCTACTCTGAGGAAAGGGTGTATCAGCAGCAGGAATTTCCTGATAGGATTTTTAGCATCACTTATATATATTATCATATCGTTTGCAAATAAAGATACTTTGACTTCTTCCTCTCCAATCTGTATCCCTTTGATCTCCTTCAGTTGTCTTATTGCTCTATCTAATATTTCAAAGACTGTGGTGGTATTGTGTTCTCCAAAATATTGTGTACCCTAATAAACTTATCTGGGATCAGAGACAGAACAACCACAATATTAAACATAGAGGATAGGCAGTGGTAGCACATGCCTTTAATCCTAGCATTCCAGAGGCAGAAATCCATCTGTTCAAGGATATAACCAAGCTAGGTGACTCACACCTTTAATCCCAGAAAGCGAGCCTTTAATCCCAGGGAGTGATGGTAGAAGGCAGAAAGATATATAAGGTGAGGACCAGAAACTAGAAGCATTTTGGCTGGTTAAGGTTTTAGGTTTTGAGCAGCACAGTTCAGCTGAGAGCCATTCGAATATGAGGACACAGAGGCTTCCAGTCTGAGGAAACAAGATCAGCTGAGAAGTTGGCCAAGTGAGGTTAGCTGTGGCTTGTTCTGTCTCTCTGATCTTCCAGTGTTCACCCCAATACTTGGCCCAGGTTGATTATATTAAAAAGAACTTTTAAGATTCATGCTACAATATACTATATTGAATAGGTATGGAAAGAGTAGACAACCTTGTTTTGTTCCTGACTTTAATGTATTTGTATTAAGTTTCTCTCCATTTATTTTGAGGTTGGCAGCTGGATTGCCGTAAACTGCTTTTATTATGTTATTATGTCCTATGTATCCATAATATCTCCAAGCTTTTATCATGAAAGGGTGTTGGATTTTGTTAAAGGCCTTTTCTGCATTTAATGAGATGATTATATGTTTTCTTTCAGTTGTTTATATGTTGGGTTACATTTATCTGTTTACATATGTAAAACCATCCCTGAATCTCCAGGATAAATCATACTTGATCATGGGAATGTTGTTTTTGATGTGTTCTTGGATTCAGTTTGCAAGCATTTTACTGGAATTTTTTGCATGTGTGTTCACAATGGAAACTGGTCTGTGATTCTCTTTCTTTGTTGAGTCTTTATGTGATTTATGTGTCTATCAAGATAATTGTGGCCTCATAAAACAAATTGGGCAATGTTCCTTCTGCTTCTATGTTGTGGAATAATTTGAGTAATATTGGCACTAACTCTTCTTTGAAATTCTGGCAAAATTATGCACCCAAACCATCTGACCCTCAGCTTTTTTTATTTGGAAGGCTTAATTACTACTTCTATTTCATAAGGGGTTATAGGTCTGTTTAAACTGCTTGTCTGGTCTTGGTTTAACTTTGGCAAATTATACATTTCTTTTAGGTTTTTCCAGTTTGGTGGAGTACATGGATTAGAGGTTTTAAAGTATGTCCTTAGGATTCTCTGGATTTCCTTGGTATCTATTCTTTTGTCTCCCTTTTCATCTCCCATTTTGTTAATCTCTGTCCCCTCCCTGCACCTTCTAGTCAATTTGGCTAAGTGTTTGTCAATTTTATCAATGTTCTCATAGAGCCAACACCTTGTTTCATTGATTTATTTTATTGTTTTTGGTTTGTTTGCCTGTTATTGACTTCAGTCCTGAGTTTTCTTATTTCTTGCCATCTACATCTTTTGGGTGTTATGTCTTCTTTTTGATCCAGAACTTTCAGGTGTACTGTTAAGTTACTAATATGAGACCTTTCCAATATTTTTATGTCAACACCTAGTGCTAGGAATATGCCTCTCCGAAATGACTTCATTGAGTCCCATAATTTTGAGTATGTTGTTTTTCCGTTTTCATTCAATTCTAGAATGTTTTAAGTTATTTTCTAAGTTCTGTCTTACCCAATGTTTCATTCACTAGTGAGTTGTTCAGTTTCCATGAGTTTGTAAGCTTACTGTTGTTTTTGTTGTTGTTGATATCCAGCTTTAATCCATGGTGGTCAGATAGGATGAAGGGTATTATTTCAATTTTCTTGAATCTGTTGAGACTCACTTTCTGTCTTAGTATGTGGTCAGTTTTGGAAAAAGTTCAGTG